>NC_135482.1:129725770-130431270 GCF_052094955.1 Ictidomys tridecemlineatus
ATGGATTTATCCTTAAGCTTCTATAAAAAATTATTAGTGTTTATTTTTTCGTGAGGTAAGATAACGGTGTGTGTAAACAAATTAGTCTCCCTTCTAGATCTAAATTGTCTGCATTGTTACATTCATCTTGTGAAAACTAGAGAGAAATAACTACTAGACAACAATGGAAGCAACGTACACATAGGGACTAACACAAGCTTTTATCAGTCCAAAATCAGGTGTCTAATATGAAAAACCAACAAAATCTGCACCTATCAGTGTGCTGATAAATGGAGAAATAAAATGAAATGTAGGGGGAAAAAAGGAACTAACAACCAGAAAACAAATACAAGCAAGTATTTTACTTCATAGTGTTTGAGGAGTTGAAATACATAAATGATAAAGAAGTAGAAATTGCATTTAGATCTTATGCCAAAATCTTCTCCAAATATGTTCTGAAGATAAGATGATATGATGACAAAAGCAATTTAAAATATACAGTGTATCGATTGAATTTCCATTTAAAATAACTCCATCTCTTTTACATGATGGCTCAACATTGACATAAAATTTTTTTTTATTGACATAAAATTGAAAACAAAATGTAAGCAGTAATCATTTTCTGCAAAATTCAATACATATTGGTTTTAACATCTTATCATGTTGCCATCACTATTTGGCAAGCTAATAAACAAGTCTGAAAATTTGAACACATTTCTTTATCTATACTCATAGTTATCACTTGATTGAGGACTAATCAATTATAATTTTAATGTAAAAAAGATCAACTTGTCACAGGATTGCTATTTATTTTTAAGCATATATAGGAGTTAATATAAGACAGTAAGTTCAATTGCTTCCAGGATTTAAGAAGTTTTAAAAAGTTAGATCATGATAGGTAATTTAGTAAAATAAAACAAACAAAAATGGACCCTGTTCTTTAGATAATTGCAGTTCTACTTGCTTTTAAATAGGTGTCAACAAATCTAGATTTTTATCTAATAAATACTGAATCAAATTTTTTGACAAAAAAATGGTTAAAGCAAATTGTTTTATTGACTGAAATAGGATCAAGTACAAAATACTTTTGAGCATCAGTATAGTAATTAATGATAAATCATATATCTTAATTTAAAATTATGTATATTTATGAATAAATAAAACTCTGATACACAATTTGAAGTCCAAAAGTAATTCTAACCCAAGATCAAAATTTAAAATTTTTATAGAACATCTTTTCCAAATGTGCCAGGCATTATTGATGTTCACTGATAATCTGACTCTTCTTTTGTTTGAATATTGATAAAAAAAAGAAAAAAAAAACTCTTTCAAATAATGAAAATAAAACTACTACCCATATCCTTTATATTTTTCATAGGAATAGTCTTGGTCACTGAAGCATGACTTACAGGTGTATCATAAATTGCTTAAGACTGCTGAAAGTTTCCAAGTTAATCCATTCTTTCTTTTTACTGATATGGATAGCTTAGCCCATGTTCAGATAGTAGAGAGGAAAAATTTAAACAGCTTGAAGTTTGAATCTGGAGTTTTGCCAAAATTTTTCTTTAGAGCTATTGATATTATAAGCTTTTTATTATTATAAATAAGCTCCCTTAGTCTGGAAAAGAGAGCAACAAATAAAATTTTATTTATAAGACAACTGTCTTGACCCATTCATGAACTACACTTTCCCTAACGTACCATGTCATAAGAATTTAATTGCATAAGTATCATTCATATACTCTTCCAAATAGCATACTCTTCCAAATAGCATACTCTTCCAAATAGTAAGTTCTGAAAAATAAGAAGAAATATTAGATTTGATAACTTGTAATCAAAACAATTATGTGCATCAATGAAAAGTCAAATCAAAATTAGAAAATATTTTGAAATGAATAGCAGTGAAATTATGACTTGTCATGTTTGATAGCCTGCAGTTCGAGTGTCTAAAGATAAATTTAAGAAGTAACTTGTTTCATAAATTCAATCAGTGTCTAAATAAATTTAAAGATTTTAATGCACATATTAAAAGTAAGAAATAGAAATATCTTATTTCTATGTACTATAATGATTGCTATTATTTATCTACATTATTATTATCTATTATTATTTTCTATTATTTATCTATATTCTAATTATTTCTATTTATTATAATATTTCCATATCTAAAAAGGTATTAAAGGGATGGAAAATTAGGAAAAGTAAAAGGAAAGAAACAACCAAGATATGTGTAGAAATTAGGGAATAATGGGAAAAAAAAAACAACAAAACCAAAGTATAATCCCTAAACAGAAGGAAAAAAAAAATGCTATATACATTGCAATTTGCTTAAAGGAAATAATGATTGAACAAGAGAGAAAGTGTATGTAAGGCAGGAAGAAAAAGAGAAAGAGAAGTAGAAAGAAAGGTAGATGAAGAAGAGGAAGAGATGCATGGAAGTAGAATAAATTATTAGTATTAGGAATGAAAGTAAAAAATCACCATGTATTCTATAAAAGTCAAAAAGTGGAAAAATATGATCAGTGAATTTGAAGTTCTGACTAACACACAACTTATACATGCTGAAAAAGAAAATGACAATTTTGAATAATTTTATAATGAAAAAAATTAAATTCTTTCCTGAAAACCATTTCTAAAGACATTCTACCTCTAGAAGTCTACATTGGTGAAATTGTCTTAAAATTTAAGAGTACATAGAGTAATTTTTTAATTGCACAAGTGTCATAGCAGAATAGCAGAAATAAAAGAAACATTTCTTAATTTGTATTTAATATCTTGATTTAAGTACAAAAATTGACAGGGTATTATAAAAAAGAAAAATTGATTGAAAACTCTGTCATCCACTGTATGCAATACTTTGAAGTCATTAAAAGAATAGTGTATAATAACCAGAAAAAAATCTAGGGAGTAATATATAACAATTGAAAATTACTCAAATCAAAATAATTTAGTTGATTAATGGGAAAAGGGGTTGATGCTATAAGTGCATATAAGGATATAGGATTGATAGACACAGAAAAACTGTAACAGTCAACATTTTTATTTTTACAATTTGTAAAATGTACACTAGAAATAAAAGCGAACTTTTTAAAAGATGATAGACACAGAAAAACTGTAACAGTCAACATTTTTATTTTTACAATTTGTAAAATGTACACTAGAAATAAAAGCGAACTTTTTAAAAGAGATAGGTATTATCAATATTAAAACTTTAGAATGTATGACATTCAATGACAAATCATTCAATTCACATCTGTTCCTAAGTTCAAGAATAAGTGTGTGGGGGAATGGGCTGGGTTTGTAGGTCAGTGGAGTGCTTGTCTCACATGCGTGAGGCACTGAGTTCCATCCTCAGCACAACATAAAAAAAATAAATACTTACATAAAGATATTGTGTCCATCTACAACTAAAAAATATATTAAAAAAAGAATAAGGGAGAGAGGGGAAGAATAGAAACTCAGTTAATTAGACAAAGAGGAATGAAGGAAAGGGAGGGGGGATAGGAAAAGGAAAGACATTAGAATGAATCTGATATAATTTTCCTATGTACATAAACAAACACGCCATAGTAGATCTATCTCACCATTGTGTACATCCACAAGCATGAGGTTTTAATTAAAATAAGATATATTTTATACTTGGATAATTATATCATAAAGGACTCTACTCTCAGGTATAACTAAAAAGAACCAATAAAATAAATAAATTCCCAGTATCAAAAAAGTAAATAAATAATAATTAGAATATAGAAAATATGGGCATCCCTGTTTGGCATTGTGCTGTAGATACTCATCACTGTAATATATTATATATAAATACATATAAAGAATCAGAGTTGGAAAGAAAGATAAAAACTCCCCTGTTTTCCAAGGATATTATTGTGTACCCATAAAATCTGACAGAACATTTATATAAAGTAATCTAAATTAATAAATGTATATAGAAAAGTTACTCCATAAGAAATTAGTATACAAAATTAATTATGTTTTTATACTAAGCCAAGACAAAATAAAATTAAATTAAAATTAATAATCATACTGGCAGGAAAAACATCAGATTTATTACACTAAATCTAATTTTAAAGGATGAAAGTCCTCATCACCTAGAATTACAAAACATTATTGAGAGAAATAAAATGAGACTTAAATAAATGAAGCAATATTCTAGGATTGTGAATTAGAAAGCTCAGTATTCAACAATTACCAGTTGTGTACAAATAAATCCCAATATATAGCCCCTCCAGTTTCAGGTCTGTGTGTATGCTCATTCTAAAATCAATTTGTAGATTCAAAATAATTTATTCTGGGCTGAGAACAGACAAGTTAATTTGAAGAAAAAAAAATCATAGCTAAAGGAGCAATACCAAAGATATTAAGACCTATTATGACTTACATTAATTAAAATAGAAAGGCAATGATGAAGGAATAGGAAAACTAGTCAGGGAACAAAATAGAGAGACCAAGTAGTAGACTTGCACAGGAAGGATTACTTGCTCCATGACAAAGTGAACACTGCAAGCTGTAGGGAGAAGATGTTGGAACAAATTTTTATGAGGACTTCCAATAGTATCTGCAAAAATCTATCGAGATTGATGTTTCGCTTTATTATTTAAAGAAGACAACAAAAGCTTTTGAAAAATACAGGGATCATAACAATTTTGCACTAGACTATAATAAAATTATAAACTTCTGATCATCATCAGATAATAGAAAGAGAATAAATAGGCTACCACAAAACTACATAAACTATGTAAATGCATTCATTTTTAACAAAGAACTTTATGATTTTACAAAATGTTTATAAAAATCAGTAGGATGATATATAACTTGAACAATTTTTGAATAATTACATTATGCTAGAGGATATCTAAATTTCCAATAAAACTGGAAAAAAAAATATTTCACACCATTAATCATCAGGAGAATACAAATTAAAATGACATAACATTACACACTTAGCATCATAAAAAATTAAAAATATCAAGTATTGGGTAGCATATTGAACAAGTTTTTCTCATACTCTGTCTTTTGTAGGAAGCATAAATTAGTACCATAATTTTAGAATTTTGTTAGGCAGAAGTGTATATCCTGTGAGGCAATGATGCTACTCTCAGGTATATTCTCAATTTAAATGTGTAAATTTGTCATAAAAAAAAACATGCAAAAAGTAGTCATAGAGGACTGACCCATAATAATTTCAAACTGCAAATTACCTAAATGTACACCAGTGGTTAAATGGATGAGTTAGGTGTTTTATGTTCCCCAAATTTAATAGTATTCAGCAATGATTATGTATGATATACAACCACATATAGTAATATGAATCAATATCATTGACATAATTTCCAGCAGAAGAAGTCACGCACAACTGAGAATACATGAGAATAATTTGTCCCAGTATACCGTAGTAGCCTATCTTACTACCTCCTAAATAGAGTGAAGTTAATGCCCTCCCACTTTTGAAGTGTAGGATGCTATACATAGCCTTCTGGAACAGAGTCGGTGAATTAAACAAAAGGAAAATTTTTAGGCTTCCATTGTTGAAAAATTAAACAAACTATCTGGTCACTTAATGAATAAATAGTTCTCCAGTTTCTTGGATTTTAGTAAGGGAGACAAATACCAGATGGTAGGCTCAAAAACAGCTTTCCTACAGGCATGTGAATCCTCTCACTAACTGGGCTTCTATTCTCATTGTAAACAACCAGCAACCTCCAAATAAAAGGAAGGCTCTACCAACTTAAGAAAATGTTTACAGAAATCTACACTCAGAGTGAGCAGGAAGTGAGAGAAATTCATCACTACTTTAGAACATTCATCTTTAGAACAACAGCTAGCTCACAGTGGGTGCTCAGGTATGAGACACATGACTCGTGAAGAAGGAAGGACAGCACCAGGTCCACTGGCGATTGAAGATGATGGCCTATGCACTTATGCATTATTAGCCCATATACATCTGAGAGGATTCTTCCATTCAAGAAAGGACGCACATGGAGAGAGAGCGACAAAGTGTACGACTCCACAACCTGACTTCCTGTCCTCTTTTAAGTAGCTTATTAGGATGATATATGATCACAGGAGGAAGAGGAGAATACTTAGAGATCTCATTACATACCACTTAGAGAAGTCAGTTCCCAGAACACAAGTGTCACTTGTCTGATCGAACCATCAAGTATACATCTTTTAAACTAGCTGAATTCATGTCACATGCAGACTTAATAACAATGTCTCCAGCCTGATTTTCATATTTTGGAGTGTATTATCTTAGATGTAATGAATAACAAGGTGGGAAGGGCCCTACAAGCCTTGCTTGTCAGGAAAAAGAATGTGTGTGTGTGTGTGTGTGTGTGTGTGTGTGTGTGTGTGTGTATTTTAAAGAATGCAGCTGACATAGCCTTGGAAGCATCTCAGATTTTTATATGAAAGTGAAATCTTCCCCTTTGGGGGAAGGCTTACCTCTCATTCCCATGTCTTAAGCAAAACTGCTAACTCCGTGAGGATTTCCATTCACAGAGGTTGTCCTAAACGCCTGAGCCTGGGTCACTGATTGCTCACTTATGTATGCATAACAAAAAGCCATGGTGGTCTCTTTGCCTAGCTGTCAAACTCAAAAGTGCCAACACCCAGGCTGATACTTCCCTCCAAGAACTTTGGGATGGATTTATTTATGTGTTGGAATGTTGCCTATACTCCCTCTCCTGCCACTTGGGAGTTTACAGACTGGCAGATTAAAGACACTTGCCTTTTGAATTATGAAATCTAAAGGGAAAAAAAAATCTCTGCTGCCAGTCAGAATGTTGTGCTTGCTAATGTGTATGCTCAGAGTAAGGAGCTATTCTCTGATGGGACTAAATGAAAATGAAGTCACCCTCCCTTTGACTGAAAAAATATTATTTGGAAAACTCCAAAAACAGTGTGGACCATAAATGATATTTTTATCCTGAGGGCACCTTGTGCACCACCAAGTCAGTACTTTTTGTGCACAAACCTGATTCCACCCTGTATGCTTCCAAAATCAGAGAAAAAATTGCATTCTTCTGTGGTCATAGGCAAACTTCACTTTTTTTAAGGAATCAACCAGAATCCCTCAGACAATAGCAGATCTCTCCAAGGGGAGGTGACATTTGTTATTAGACTTTACTGGAGTGAGAATTCACTTACTATGTATGTACACACTGGTTCTGGGAGTTTATTGTTATGATGAAGAGTAATGTGATTTAAAAATTTAGTATATTTTTTTCTCATTTTTTTAAAATTACCAATGACACCACCTTTGCTTTTGAAAACATTCAGTTCAGATTCTACTCACTGGCCAGAGTTATTATAAAAATAGAATTGCCCTCAACATCCCCTTGCAGGCCTAGGCAAAGTTAGTGCAATCAATAATAAATCCTGTAAAACTTGGATTGTCCTAGTTAAATTTTATATGAGACAAGTTGAATGAATTCAGTTCCAGCCACTGTAGGTCAAATTAATCAGAGTCATTGACATAGTAGCATAATAATATAAAAATATTCTAGAAGTCAAGAAAGCATATGACCCAGGAGGAATTGTTATGAAGAAGTCCACCATGAACTTACTGTGCTCATACAGGTCTCACTATGTATGTTGAGATTGTAAGGCCCTGGAGTCGTCTTTCACCTGGGCTGTTTTTCTGAATTGAGTATGCAGCTCAAGATTTTCAAAGAGAAAGTATTGTCTCTCTAGCACAAACAGTGGGCTTGTTAACTGCTTGTGATGATATGAATGGGTTTCTTATGCTCGGAGTTCTCCTTTTATAGAGCTACCCACTGCACAAGCCAGCATCAGTTAGCCTTAGGCATTGCCCTGTGGAATTCAGAGTTTAGAAAAACAGAACAAGTATGGTGATACAATTACTTTGTTTCTGATCCAGGAAAATGGTATCTTCTCCCAGCATCCATAAAATTGTGACAGACTTGGATTTTGGCATTTAGAAAGGGCAAAATCAATTCCCTTGCACATAGTATTTTTTTTTTTAGTTTAGCTTTTGAACTTTGTTACAAGGTTTTCTTTCTCCCAGAAAAGTAGCACAGGAAAGCAGTAATAATGAGATCTTAACAACAGATTCTATCTCAGCCATTCACCCTCTATCTGTATGAAATTCTGCATGTACACATAATAATATTTTACGAAGTAGAATCTAACTTTCCCATTAAAATATTTTTACTTAATATAACTTATTAATATGTCAGAAGAGGCAAACATGAAAAAAAAATCCCGTTTGTAAGATTATAAAAAAATTGTTGCTAAATAACCAAATGTGCATAAACAAAGACCCATATTTATATATACTCAATGAATCAGACATAATTTTCACTTAACAATCTTGGAGATATTTCCATGTCAACAAATACCTGCTCTAATTTGTTCAATGCAATGGCTTCCAGGCAGATGACTGTGGGGACATTCAGCAATTTGTTACCTACTGATTTCTGGAAATTACTCTTACACAGTGAACAGAAACATATTGAATAATTATTATTTCAATCTCAACATTTCAGGCAAAATATTTTCTTGAAAACATTGATAAGTGGTTAAATTGAAAATAGTACAACTCATAATTCTTGGAAGCTGAAAATAATATATCCATTTATTAGTTCTCTAAAATCAGTTTTGATGGCCCATTTATATCCTTCTCCAAAGTAGAATAAAATTATTTTGCTCTTTGCAAAATTCTTAATATATGTTTATCTGAAGTTTTTTTTTATAGGACTGAGTTTTGTTTCCGCTCAAATGCTTTGCTCTTTTATTTAATTTATATATTATTCAACTTATGTCTTCTTTTCACCTTTTATATTTTTATTACTTTTACAATAAATCTATAGAAAAGTGAGAACCTATAAAATTACATCTGACTCAGAATATTTGTTCATCAGCTTCAGATATACCACTTTATTGCTTATCAAGATGCAATATAAAATTGAGAGGCTGTCCCATGTCCTGGATGAGGTTGGCCGCCTGCTGGAGGTACGAGAGTGTATATTGTTATGGGTCAGTACTTATTAGTATTTCCAAAATTGAATTTGAAATGCTATGTATTTACTTTTCACTCTGTAAATGTAATTCTTTACAATGACTTTATTTATTAAAGGGCAGCCGGTTGTGATTTTTACAGGATTGTGTGAGCTATTGAAACTCTTTAACTTCTGAACAGGATATTAAGCTTCCAGAACCACAATGGGGATAAATGTGGAAATCTTTTTAAGTTTATTTCCATTAAACAAAAATCTTATAATTCATATTATTGTGAATTTGCTTTAACCAAATTGTTTGCATAAAATAGTTCATCTGCCTGGTCCCATTAGGCTCTACCAAAGAAAAAGACTCAGACAAATGGACATTAATACCATGAGTCTTCTTGTAAGTAGCCATAAATAAACCAAAATTGTATCAGATTTAGGTATGAATTCCACATGTGCAAAGTACTGTTAAGGTGATACGTTTTTTATGAAATTTTTTAAAATATTTGAAATATTAAAAAGCATTATCTTAAAAAAAAAGATGCAATATAAAAGTGCAACATATGCAAGATAGCCTAGAACAAGCTGAAAATGAAATGAAGAAAACTATTTCATTGTAATATATTTTAAACACTAGGAATAAATTTAACAAATCAAACAAAAACTCTATTCTCTAAAACCTACAAAACGTGATTGAAAGAACTTAAAGATACAAATAAATGAAAAGACATCCCTGATATTTATCTGAAGATTTAATAGCCTAACAATACTCTGCAAATTAATCTGTAGATGCAATGCAATCCCTAGATTCTAAATCCCAGCTGGCTTCTTCCTAGAGACAGGCAATCCTAATGTCAACACAGAACTCAAGGGACTCAAAATTACTGGAGTCTGAAATAGAACAAAGTTAGAGGACTTGCACTTCCTGCTTTCAAACTTATAACACAATAACAATAAACAAGACAGAGCAGCAAGTAGCATAGGAGCCACATAAAAATCAATGGAATAAAATTGAAAGGTCATGATAAAAAGTGTTTACAGTCAACTGATTATGAAAAGAGTGCCAAGATATTCAGTGGGGAAAGAAAAATCTAATCTACATAGGGAGAGGAAACAATTTGGTGTCCCTATGTAAAAAAGTGAAGCTGGACTCCTACCTTGTATTATATAGAAAAAAATAACTCAAAGCAGATCAAAAGCATAAACATAAGAAGGAAAACTACAAAATTTTTAAAAGAAAACATAAGCATAAATACATGTGACTTTCTACTTGGGGATATTTTCTTAAATATGACACCAAAAACAAGTTTTAAGTTGAAAATTAAATTAATTGGACTTCATCTAAAATAAAACATCTGCGAATCAAGGAATCTCATGAGGAAATTGAACAGAAAATAGGAGAATATATTTGCAAATGGTACATATGGTGGGATGCAGCAAGAGTATCTAAATAATGATTACATGGTAACAGTAAAAAGATAACACCCAAGGATGAGCAAGAATAGCCAAAATTCATTACATTTGCAACTCTAAATGCTGTGAAGGATGTGGACTAAAATAAATATTATTCATGACTTTATTCATTGGAACAAATAAAAAATATTGAGCCACTGTAGAAGACAGTTTGTCAGTGTCTTAAAAGCCAAACATAATCCAGCAATTGAACTCCTATATTTTTACCCAAATTAATTGAAAAATTATCTGCACAAAAATGCACAAAATTATAGCATCTTTATTCATAATTACCTAAAGTTGGAATAAAATGTCCTTCATTATTAGGTGAATGTCACACAAACAGTGGTATTACATGAATAGAAATGGAATCACTTATTAATCCATAAAAAGCATGGAGGAACCTTAAATAGGTTGTTAAGTAAAAGGAGCAATTCTTAAAAGGCTAAATACTTATGGACTCAGAATATACTAAGGTCAGGAAAGGACAAAACAACACAGATAGGGGTTACCAGGGGTTAAGGGAGAAGAAGTGTCAGATGAAAAGCTGGAGCATAGGGAATTTTTAGGACAGTGAAACTATTCTGTATGACAATGAAATGCTGGATACATGAAATTATGAATTTGTTTTGTACTGGGGGTTTAACCCAAGGCACTTAATCACTGAGCCACAACCTCAACCCTTCTTTATATTTCTTATTTTGAGATAGGGTCTTACTAAGTTGCTGAGGCTAGCTTTGAACTTGTGATCCTCCTCCCTCACCCTCCTGAGCTGCTAGGATTACAGGTAGGCACCACATCTGTTGAAAACACATAAAACTGTAAAATATAAGAAGGGAACCCAAATATAAACTGTAGATTTTATTTGCTAATCATTCATGAATATCAGTTCCCCAACAGTAAGAAATATTCATTAATTCCAGAGCTTAATAAGATAAACTATGTAATAGGATGAGAACAGATATATGTGAACTTTGGAGATGCTGCTCAATGTTTGTGTAAACCTAAAACTGCAATAAAAATAGTTCATTTTTTTTCAAATGGGTAAAACTTCTTTTTTGTATTTATTTATTTCTAAATATTTAATTGACAAGAAAGGAGAATGTATTTAAGGTTTACAATATACTCAGATGTAAGCATACATTGTGTAATGATTACCATGATCATATTAATAATGCACTATTTATCACTCATGCTGTACATTAGACCCCTAGAACTTGTTTGTCTTATAACTGAAATTTGTTCCATTTGACCAACTTCTTCCCATTTTAATCACTCCAAACCCATGAAAGCTGGCATCTTGCTTTGCAGGTTGAATTTTATTTGGATTCCACATATAAGTGAGATAATATAACATGGGTCTCTGTGTGGCTTCTTTCACATGCATAATGCCCTCTATAGGCAAAAGTTCTGAATAGAAATTTCTCTCTAGAACATATACAGAAGGTTATATAAGCATATATAAAGATGTCTGACATTAATAGTCACCAAGGGAATGTAAATCGAATTCACATTGAGATACTACTAAGTATCCATCCACTGGAGTAGATAGAGTAAAAGATTCATATAATAATTACTTTTAGAGAAGTATCATGTTACAACCCTCACATATGACTGGTGGAAATGTAAAATGTTACAACTCTTTTGTAAAACAGTCTAATAATTCCCAATTAATTAACCTTAGAGTTATCTTATGTCCAAGTAATTGCACTCCTAAGACATTTTCCCTAGGAAAATGAAAACGTATTTCCCTAAAATATGTTGTATAAAATATTTATAGCAGCATTATTCAAAGAGCCAAGTGGTAGAAAAAGAAATCAAATATATAGCAAATGACAAATATAAACTGCACAATGTGTTACATCGATATAATAGAATATTATTTGGACATAAAAAGGAATGAAGTACTGATATTTAATGCAATATGAATTAATCATGAAAAATATTAAGATACATGAAAGAAGGCAATCACAGAAGACCAGTTAGGCATAAAGTAGACTAGTGATAGCTTAGGCAATATTGGAAGGACTGAAAGCTAGGGGAAGAGGAGTATGTTTGGGGGCTGATAAATGTTCCAATATTGATTGTGGTACTATAACTTACTAGGTTGCATTTATTTTAAAATTTTTAGAGGATTTCTCCTTTTATAGGGTATAGCTTTTTAAAATTTGCTCTCCATTGACAATACATACATTTTGTCAAGATATCTCTGTCTCAATCTACCTACCTTATCTACCTATTATCTCTCTACCTATCCACCTGCAGAGAGAGAATATCACATTGACACAACTAATAAAACAATTTCAAAGACCATAAAGGGTGATCACCAGGAACTTAATAAAAAACACTGGAAAGAATCCAGGTCGCCTTCATCTGCCTGCACCTAGCGGGGCATCTCAGCAGGCACAGACTTCATTTACCAGGCTGTCACCAGAAAACAATGAAGCCCCAGTCCCTGATGAGATTTTGTTCAGCCTTGGTATCTTTGAAGGTATTTTATTGCTTAGGAAAAATATATTGTATGTGATGTAATTGTCTTTGAATTGTCAAATTATTTATGATTAAATCATGAAAGCTTTATCTAGGCCGTCATAGAGGTCAGGCACAAACCTCAAAGAAGGGAAATTAGAAGTGAAGAAGAAATTTAATTCCTCAATTACTTTTTTATGCCTCTCTATTGCCTCCCGTGATGAGTAAACAGCAAATCAATATTTGAAGGTCTATGACTATAAACAAAGAAAGCCCCATTTAAAATTATGCTTGTTAACCCTTCCTAGTCATCAAAGACTAATATATTAGTCATATATATAATACATAAAATTATAAATAAATATATATAATTGTGTGCATGTATATGTGTGTGTGTGTGTGTGTGTTTAATGTATTTCAAAAAACAAAATTAAACAGCTTTTGGCTTTGGTTTGTCTTTCTTACAAATATGTAGAAAATAAGAAATTACTTATAGCAATACAAAAGTTTTTTTGACCCACCCTAGGATCTCACATATTATAGTCAAGCACTTATCTACTAAATTCTCTTCCTTAATTGTTTAAAATTCCTCAGTCTTATTTTCAGTCTGAGCTACTGAGATCTCATCTACATACTGAGCTGGATTCTGGAAAATGCTTGTAAGGATACAAATGATGGCAGTGCTTTGGGATGATTTCTAAACCTCTCTATATTACCTCATTTAGCTTAAATAGTGCATATATTTTCAATTATAGAGATAATTAAGTAAAAGCATTATTTTAATGTTTTTCTTAAGCCAATAAACACTTAAAATTCTAATTCCAGTCTCTCAAAAATTTAGATAGATTCAAAAGAAAAAAGTCCTAATAAAACTCTGAGTAAAGCTATTATTTTTGTTGATTTGTGATTGTTGTTGTTTTTAACTGTTCACAATGTCATCCTAAGAAATTTTTGACTACAGAATTGTTAGACCTGATCTAATGTATAAACCACTGTGCAAGTGGGAGTGAGAGAGAGAATATGTGCAGTGTGTGGTGCGAGTGTATGTGTGTGTGTGTGTGTGTGTGTGTGTGTGTGTGTGTGTGTGTGAGAGAGAGAGAGAGAGAGAGAGAGAGAGAGAGAGAGAGAGAGAGAGAAAGAGAGTGAGAGTGAGAGTGAGAGAGAAAGAGAGTGAGAGAGTGAGTTAGTTAGTTTTGGAAACTTCATGCGTAGAAATAGAAGTGCCTCCAGGACTAGAGCCTATGACTAATTTGTACTGTTTATCATCCATGCATAGGAGACCACGATGGGGCTGTGGAGGCTCTGGTTAACTAGGTCAACTAATCTTCCTTCTGTGGAGATCTAAGCTGTTTTCAAGGTGGCATTAAGTTCTCTATTTCTCTGGACTTATCAAAGTTACTGAAATGTTTTCCATTTTCTTTCAAAATTCTGTTCCTTAATTGTTTAAAATATTACTCCCCCAAGATTGAGATGGGCACTTTCTCCTTCTCAGAAGTGGCCCCAGAGAGCTTCTGAAATGGATCAAAATGAGATAGTCAATCACACATAACCTAGAATCACACTCATTTCCAATATGTACGGATCATTCCTCTCTGCCTCATCCCCACTGAGTGCAATCACCCTTACTTACCATGTTTGTAAAATGAGCTTTACTTCAGTCATAATTGAAAAAGAACAAATCCATGTTTCTCAATGCCTTTGAAAAATGACCGTATGTCTATTACAATCTACTTCATAGTTTTAACTGAGAAAGTGTATAGAATTCTAGGACTATTTATCTGTCCTCACTTTCTTCCCACAAGAATATTGTAATTCTAAGTTTTGTTAAAATATACATAAATGCTCATTTCCCTCATTATCCTTATTTTAAGCAAGAGAATTAATGTTGGGTGAACTGTTAGCTGCCTCAACTTGGGCCATTTTCTGTGTATGTGTCTACCACTGTGATAAATACCTTGTTTCATTTTCAAATGACCCATTCTTCCTAAGTTCAGTTAAAAGCTCAAAAATGTAAAATATGAAAGAAACATGGGATGATGGATATATCTCTAGAAATCACACTGACATAAATAGTAAAAATCATCAGTAGTTAATAGACATATATTTATATGAATATGTAATCCAGATAGACTTTGTTCTAATGAAACGAACATCATAGGAAAAGTAATGCTGATTTTAGAAAGTGAAATGAAAGAGAAGAAAAGAAAAAAATCTCTACTTTAAAATTTCCCCTCAATGGCTGGTCATGTGATATCCAGAGACCAAAAATGAGCTCTATAATTCAAAGTAAATCTTTCAACATATGATTAACTGTGGTACTACATGTGATATGTTTAAAGTTTACATTCTTAAGCAATTTGCATCAAAAGTATGAATTTGCACTGGATTCGTGGCACATGCCTGAAATACCAGCCACTTGGGAGGCTAAGAAAAGCATCACAGGTTTGAGGCCAGCCTGGGTAAATTAATGAGACCCTTTCTGAAAATACAAAATAAAATGGACTGTGGATGTTGTTCAATGATAAAGTATTTGCCTAGCAGATGCAAGGTACTGGGTTCAAATCACAGTATGACCAAAAAAGTGAAAAAAAAATTGTAAGATGGCAATTTGCAATTTTAAAGATGGCATGCCATCTTTAGAGAGCATCTTCACAAATGATCTACTACACACACACACACACACACACACACACACACATACACACACAAACATACATATCACATTTATATAATTTTTTTTATTTTTTTAATTTTTACTTTTATACTCAGGCTATCTTTGAGTGTGTTGTTTTCATTTTTTGTGAACTAGACTAGTCTCTATGAAAAGGGCCTGTGTTATTTAACTTTTCATCACTTTTACCAAAATGCGTAACATAAACAATTTAAAGGAGGAAAACTACATTTGTTTGTTTGGTTTTTGTTATTGTTGTTGTTGTGTTGTCATCCTCGTCATTTTTGTTTTGTTTTGTTTTGTTTTGTTTTGTTTTTGATTCACAGTTTCAGAGGTTTCTGGCCAACTGGCTACATTGCTGGCCCGAGTTGAGGAAGAATATAGTGGTGGAGGAAAGCCACTCAGATCATGGCAGCCAGGAAGCAGAGAGAGAGAGAGAGAGATAAAGAGACATGGGGGAAAGGGAAGGGAAAAGATCAACTCTTTGAGCATGTCTCTAGAGAAAAACTTCCTCCAGCAAGGTGTACCTCTCAATAGTCCGTGCAACCCACAATGAATTAATTCACTTATGACATCAGAGCCTTCATGATTTCTTCATGTTCCAAATGTCTCACTCCTAAGCCCATGAGACTATGAGGCACACTGCAGATCCAAATGATAGTGGCTATTTTAAAAGTCTTTTAGATATATAAATAGAAATTCAAGAGCTCAAACTCTGTTTGCTGATGACATGCTCCTATACTTAGAAGACCCAAAATACTCCATCAGAAAATTTCTAGGACTCAACATGATTTGAACAAAGTAACAGGATACAACAACTACTAATTGGGCATTATGTAAAATTGTGGATGTGTAACCGACGTGATTCTGCAATCTGCATTTGGGGTAAAATTGGGAGTTCATAACCCACTTCAATCTAATGTATGAAATATGATATGTCAAGAGCCTTGTAATGTTGTGAACAACCAATAAAAAAAGTAAAAAATTAAAAAAAAAAATCAACACCCATAAATCAAACATGTTCCTTTACACCAAGGATAAATCAGCTGAAAGAGAAATTAGGAAATCTATCCCATTCTCCTCATCAAAAATAAAATACTTAAGAGTCAATCTATAAAAAGAGGCAAAAGATCTTGATATTGAAAACAACAGAACACTAAAGAAAGAAATTGAAGCTCTTAGAAGAAGAAAACATCTCATGTTCTTGGATAGGCAGAATTAATATTGTTAACATACCTATAAAAACATTACACAGATTTAATGCAATTCTTATTAAAATTCCAATAATGTTCTTCATAGAAATATAAAAGGCAGTCATGAAATTAATTTGGTGGAATAAGAGGTCCAGAATAGTCAAAACAATCCTTAGTGAGAAAAGTGAAGTAAGAGGGATCACAATATCTGAACTTAAATTATACAACAGAGCTAAAGGGGTAACATAGACTTCTCCTGTGAGGGAGATGGGAGCCATAGCTTGTGAGGTGTTCTTCCCTTTTTGTAAGTCCTAGACTTCCTTTGTTCTCCTGCCTTTACCCTTAGCTTTCCCCTTCCTGCTTACAAGACTATGCTCAGTGGAGGGCCAAAAGGTGGGAAATAGGTGGGCTGAAGGGGGAAGGGCAGGATGGAGTAGCCAAGGACACATTAACAACCTTATAGCTCCCTGTAGGGAGGGGAAATTCCTGGGACAGGTTACCTTGGCCACAGGTTAGAGGGAAGGTTCTTGATAAGATTCCTCAGGGCACAGTCTCCAACTTCCCAGACTCACTCAAACTTGGCCTCCTAGACCTGACCTGACTCGATTTACCTGTCTACACTGACTGCCTATCTAATTCTGGCTTCATTCCCTTAGGCTAACTGACTTTCTCAGTAAGACTCATAAAGCAGAAGAAATAAAATAAAAATCAATAAATGAGATGCCATCAAACTTTACAGAAAAGAAAACAGTCAAGATGTCGAAGAGAAAACCTACAAAATGGAGAAAATCTTTGCCACCCGAAGCTCAGGTAAAGTGTTAATTTCCAGGAAATACAAAGAACTCAAAAAGCTTAATGTCAAAAACAAAACAAAACAAAGAAGAAAAAACAGACAAACAAAACAATCAATAAATGGGAAAAAAATACTGAACAGATACTTCTCAAAATAAGAAATAAGAATGGTCAAAAATGTATAAAAAAAATGTTAAACATCTATGACAATTAGAAAAATGCAAATTAAAACAACACGGAGATTTCATCTCACTCCAGGCAGAATGGCAATTATCAAGAATATAAGTAACGGGGCTGGGGATGTGGCTCAAGCGGTAGCGCGCTCGCCTGGCATGCGTGCGGCCCGGGTTTGATCCTCAGCACCACATACCAACAAAGATGTTGTGTCCGCCGAGAACTAGAAAATAAATATTAAAAATTCTCTCTCTCTCTAAAAAAAAAAAAAAAAAGAATATAAGTAACAATAAATGTTGATGAGGATGTGAGGAAAAGGGTACACTCATCCATTACTGGTGAAACTGCAAATTGGTTCATCCACTCTGGAAAGCAGTATGGAGGTTCTTCCAAAAACTTGGAATGGAACCACTATTGACCCAGTTATATCACTCCTCAGCATATAACCAAAAGTTTTAAAAGTAGCATGATACAGTGATGTGGCCATTTTTTTTAATCCTCAAAATAATTTATTATTGCTGTTATTATTGTTAGTCATACTTTCCAATGACAAAAAGGAGAATCACATAAATTTATTATCAAATCTAATATAAATTACATGGAGCATTGGATTTTGTGCTTATATAACCTGTGATGTGGCCATTTTTATAGCAGTATAATTCACAATCATTAAGGTATGGAACAAACTAGGTGCCCTTCACAGAAGAATGGATAAAGAAAATCTTGTGTATATACACAATGGAAGATTACTCAGCCATAAAGAATGATACAGAATTTTTCAGTGAATAAATGGATCTCATGACTCTCATGGAAAATACCATTACAAAATACCATTACAAAATACCATTACAAAAACAAATGTGGAATGTTCTCTCTGATATGTGGATGCTAACATGCAACGGGGGAATGGTGAAGGAAAAATAGAAACTCATTGTATTGGACAAAGGGGAACAAATGGAAGGGAGGGAGATAGGAATAAGAAAGATGTGTAATGAACCTGGAATGACTTTCTTATGTACATATATAAATAGAGCACAGTGAATCTCAAATGGTGTATATCAACAAGACTGAGACCCTAATTATAGTAAGATATATCCATGTTGGTACAATTATGTCAAGATAGATTCTAATGTCATATATAACTATAAAGAACAAATAAAATTAAAACATAAACAATTTACTATATTTATGCATATTTATTTACTTATTTGCAAACTAATGAAATTGGGGCTAGAGAATGAAACTTGATGGTTATAATCCTCTTAAAAATAAATTTTGCATAATTTAAATTGGTGGATAGATAGTAACCTATTATGTTTTGTTCAGCAATCATTTTATTATGAAAAATACTTTCATCATTATTATGAACATATTTGCCTAGGCTTCCAGTACATTCCCTAATACAAACATAGATGAAGAAAAACCAAGTAAAGACACCTTTAATTGGTATGGTATTAGTTGAGAAATTGAATGGAGAAAGTTTAATTCAGATAACTCAGATAGTAAGCTGTTTTTGAAAAAAAAAATACTGAGGATACCATTTTAAAATTCAAAAATATTACAGAAAAGTCTATAAAGATGATGCTTATACAATAAAGATTTCATTTTGTATCAAACATCATTTTTTCAAAAATTAAAAGTTTATTAGGCTGGGCATGGTGTTACTGTCCTGTAATCCCAGAGGCTCCAGAGATGGTGTATTACAGAAAAATGAGAATGTCCAGAAATTATTTCCATAGTGATAATTATAGTATGTTGACATACAAATAAAGATTTTGAAAATTCTTTAGACTTTAATTTCTCTTTATCAATAGGTTGGGGCTGACCATGGAAGTGAATAGCAGATAAAGATGCTTAGGCCATTAGTTAAGTCACCTCATAAAAATAACATGGGGTTAACATTTACAATAGTGACTACATGATCTATCCTCACTTTGATTTCATTTCTAGGATTGCAAGTAAGTAAACATGACTTCTTTGTGATTTGAACACTTCATTCATTTCAACTCATTTCCAGAAATTTGATTTCTCATTTATGGTGTATTATGATAGAATAATAAATGTATAAATACATAAAAAACTTGGAATGGAACCAACTCAGGATTGCTATGTAAGCTGTCTTAATTGTCTCTTTAGAGCTGGAAAATATTGAGTATTATTTTCTGACCAAATTTTCAAAGGTTACACTTTCTTTCATCTGAAGGGCTTAGCTTACTGTGGTTCTCAATTTTTTTCTTAATCATCTACATGAATAAATGCTTATTGAATAGCACTGTTTAGAATTAATCTTATTTCAGTAATGTAAAGGATAAAATTACTTTGGAAACCTGAAATACATGAGGTAACACAATTGATTCATTACTCTTTTAATTGTATATTATCCCTCTATCTTTTGAAGCAAAAATGTTGAGTACATCAGAGAAATTTCAAACAGGCTTTTTATGCAATATGCTTGCTCTTAGTATGGGCATTCACCTTTTCTGTGACCCAGGTCAGATAACTTAACCTTGCATACTTTAAAGTTTCTATAATCTGTTTTCCTAACAAATCTCTTGAGAAAAACATGTAGTAATAGTAAATGCTATTTGAGAGAGAAATGCAGTAATGATATAGCAAAGAAAAATCAGAAAAACTGGAGCCTGAACTTCATATAGGTGGATATTTTTATGAGAGGAAAACAATAATAGAAAGACAGTTCTTTACAGTCAAAAAGATAGTTCTAAAATGCAGTAACAATAATCTCCACATTAAAATATACACATATATAATAGAATATATTCAAAACTGAGTAAATGTGGAATGATATGTTTAATAATTATCAGTATTTTGATCTAAGGTTTTCTGTGAAAACAGTTTTGACATATAAGTATTATATGTAAGTGCCAATATTTAGATGGTCCATAAACAATAATTCTAAAACAGATTAAAATGTGTTATCATATTGTTTTTCAAAGGACCTATATATGGTTAGAATTCCATTTTCTTCTATTTATTTTTTATGGGTGCAATTTGGTTTTTTTTGCATTTATAAGTGAAATGGGAATTACAATAATCATCCTCAGCTTTTAATAATCTGTTTAGATTTAACATAGTACTATATCACTAAAAAATGAAGACTTTGTAACTCTAGGGGTTTCTTAACTAATCCCCACCCTAAGTTCGTGCTGTTTATCTTATGGGAAAAAATCTTTGCGACTGCCACTGCAGATAGGACATTAATTTTCAGGATAGATAACACCCAAAAACCAAATAACCCAATCAATAAATTGAAAATGAAACTGAATAGATGTTTCTCAAAAGGAAATATATGAATGATCAACAAATATATGAAAAAAGGTTGAGCACCTCTAGCAAATTAAAACCACACTAAGAAATGAGAATTATAACTACACTGAGATTTCATCTCATGCCAGTCAGAATGGCAGTTATCAATAATATAAGCAATAATAAGTGTTGGCAAGGATGTGAAGAAAAAGGTACACTCATACATTGCTGGTGGCACTTCAAATTTGTGCAACCAATCTGGAAAGCAGTATGGAGATGCCTTAGAAAACTTGGAATAGAACCACCATTTGACACAGTTATCCCACTCCTTGGTCTATGACCCAAAGGACTTAAAATCAGCATACTATAGTATTGCAACCAGATCAATGTTCATAGAATCTCAATTCACAATAGCTAAACTGTGGAATCAACCTTGATGTGCTTCAAAGGATGAACAGATAAAGAAACTGTGGTATATATACACAATGCAATATTACTCAGCATTAAAAGACATAAAATGATGCCATTTGCAGAAAAATGGATGGAGCTGGAGAATATTATGCTAAGCGAAGTAAGCCAATCCCCAAAATCCAAAAGGCAAATGTTCTCTCTGATAAATGGATGCTGATCTATAATGAGGGGAGAGAATGGAAGAACTCTGATTGGGGAAAGGGGAAGGAAGAAAGGGGAGGAGGTATAAGAGCAGGAACAATGGTGGAATGAATATCATTACCCTAGGTACATGTATGACTGTACATGTGGTGCAACTCTACATGGTGTACAACCAGAGAAATGATAAGTTGTGCTCGATTTGTGTACAATGAATCAAAATGCATTCTGATATCATGTATAACTAATTAAACAAGTAAAAAAATAAAATAAAATAAAACAATGTTAAAAAATAAAGAGTAGAAGTAACAAATTTTGGCAAGGTTGTGGTGGAAAAGATACACTCAGTCCCGTGCTGATGGGACTGAAAATTCATGCAACTACTATGAAAAAGCAGTATGGAGATTCCTCAGAAAACTTGGAATGTAACCATCATTTGACACAGTTATCCCATTCCTCAGTTTCTATCCAAAGGAATAACATACTATAGCAAGACAACAACATAAATGTTTATAGCAGCTCAACAGTAAAGCTATGGAACCAATATAGGTGCCCTTCAAGAGATGAATGGATAAAGAAGACTTTGTATATATACACAATGGAATATTTACTCAACCATTAAGAATGACTTTATGACATTTTCCCCTAAATGGATATATCTGGAGGCTATCAGGCTAAGAGAATTAAGCCAGTCCCAAAAAGGCAAGGGTCAAAAGTTTTCACTGACATGTGAAAGCTAACACACAATAAGGGTGGGGGGCAGATAGAAATTTAGTAGATTAGACAATGGGGAATGAAGGGAAGGGAAAATACGAAAAGGAAAGACAGAGGAATGAATCTGACATAATTTTTCTATGTACATATAGAATATACCACAATGAATCCCACCATCCTTGTATATACATAAGAATGGGGTGTTAATTAGAATAAGATATATTCCATGCTTGTATAATTATAAAAAAATGGATTTCACTGTCATGTATAACTACAATGAATCAACAAAAAACAATAAAAATTTTAATTTCAACTTTTTTGGGGGGAACCAGGAATTGAACAAAGGAGCACTTAAGTTCTGAACTATATCTCCAGCCATTTTTCATAGTTAATTAAGAGGCAGAGTCTTAATATGTCGCTCAGGGCCTCTCTAAGTTCTGAGGCTGGATTTGAACTTGAGATCTTCCTATCTCAGGCTACCCAGCCACTGTCATTACAGATATGTTTCATTGGCCCTGGCTGCTGGAGCCATAATTAATTTTTTAATTAATTTGTTCATTTTAAATAGGTATATATGACAGCAGAATGCATTTTGATTCATTGTACACAACTTTAGGATAACTTTTAATTTCTCTGATTTTGCACAATGTAGTGTCACCATGGATGTGCAGTTATACATCTACCTAGGCTAATGATGTCTATCTTATTCCACCATCTTTTTTGCACTCATGCACCTTTGGCACCTTCCCTCCCCATGCCCAATCATAGTTCCTCCATTTTTCCTTTACCCCACCCCGCATGATTCAGCATTCACTTATCAGAGAGAACATTCAGCCTTTGTTTTTTGGAGATTGGATTACTACGCTTGGCATGATATTCTCCAACTCCATCCACTTACCTGCAAATACCTTAATTTTATTCTCTTTTGATACTGTGTAATATTCCATTGTGTAAGTGTACCACAGTTTTTTTTATCCATTCATCTATTGAAGGACTCTAGGTTGATTCAAGAGTTTATCTATTGTGAATTGTGTTGCTATAAATATTGATGTGGCTCCATTACTATAGTATGCTGATTTTAAGTCCTTTGGGTATAGACCAAGGAGTGGGATAGCTGGGTCAAATGGTGGTTTCATTCCAAGTTTTCTAAAGAATCTCCATATTGCTTTCAAGATTGGTTGCACCAATTTGCAGTGCCACCAGCAAAGTATGAGTATACTTTACCCCCACATCCCCACCAACATTTATTGTTGTCTGTACTCTTGATAACTGCCATTCTGACTAGTATGAGATGACATCTTAGTTTTGATTTGCAATACTCTAATTACTAGAGATGTTGAACATTGTTTCATACATTTGTTAATCAAATGTATAACTTCTGAGAAGTGTCTGTTCAGCTCCTTAGCCCATATATTGATTGAGTTATTTGTTTTTGTGGGGGTGTTATATGTTTTTTTAGTTCTTTATATCTCCTGGAGATTAATGCTCTTATCTGACATGTATGTGGCAAAAATTTGCTCCCAAAATGTAGGCTTTCTGTTATCTTCATGATTGTTTCTTTTGCTGAGAAGAAGCTTTTTAATTTAAGTTTATTCCATTTATTAATTCTTGATTTTATTTCTTATACTTTAGGATTGTTGTTAAAGGAGTCTGGGCCTAATCTGACATGATGAAGATTTGGGCCTAATTTTTCCTCTAATACACACAAGGTCTCTGGTCTAATTCCTAGGTAATTGATCCTCTTGAGTTGAGCTTTGTTCATCATGAGAGACAGGAGTTTAGTTTCATTTTGCTGCATATGGATTTCAAGTTCTCCCAGCACCATTTGTTGAAGAGGCTATCTTTTCTCTAATGTATGTTTTTGGCAACTTTGTCTAGTATGAGATCACTATACTTATGTGGATTTGTCTCTGTGTCTTTTATTTTGTACCATTGGTGCACATGGCTATTTTGGTGCTATTACCATGTTGTTTTTGTTACTATAGCTTTGTAGTATACTTTAAGGTCTGGTATTATGATGCCTCCTGTTTCACTCTTCTTGTTAAGAATTGCTATGGCTATTCTGGGTCTCATATTTTTCCAGATGAATTTAATGATTGCTTTTTCCATTTCTATATGGAATGATGTTGGGATTTTAATTGGAATTGCATTGAATCTGTATAGCACTTTGTGTAGTATGGCCATTTTGACAATATTAATTTTACTTATCCAAAAGCATGAGAAAATTTTCCATATTCTTAGATCTTCTTCAATTTCTTTCTTTAGTGTTCTGTAGTTTTCATTGTAGAGGTCATTCACTGCTTTTGTTAAGTTGATTTTCAAGGTTTTTTTGTTTGTTTGTTTTGTTTTTTGGGTTTTTTTTTTGAGGCTATTATGAATGAGATAGTTTTCCTAATTTCTATTTCAGAGAATTCATCACTGATGTACAGAAATGAATTTGGTTTATGGGTATTGATTTTATATCATGCTACTTTGCTGAATTCCTTAAATAATTATAGAAGTTCTTTGGTGGAGTTTTTTGGATCCTCTAAGTATAGAATCATGTCATCAGCAAATGATGATAGTTTAAGTTCTTCTTTTTCTATGTGTATCCCTTTATTTTTTTTTAATCTGTCTAATTGCTCTGGCTACAATTTCAAGGACTATGTTGAATAGAAGTGGTGACAGGAGGCATCCAAGTCTTATTCTCGTTTTTAGAGGGAATTCTTCCAATTTTTCTCCATTTACAATGATATTGGCCTTGTGTTAATCATAGATTGCTTTTACAATGTTGAGGTATGTTCCTACTGTCCGTAGTTTTTCTAGTGTTTTGAACATTAAGGAGTGCTGTATTTTGTCAAATGCTTTCTCTGTATCACTTGATATAATCATATGGTTCTTATCTTCAAGTCTATTGATATGATGAATCATATTATTTGATTTCCATATGTTGAACCAAACTTGCATTCCTAGAATGAACCATATTTGATTATGCTGCACTATTTTTTAAATATGTTTTTATATGTAATTTGCCAGAATTTTATTGAGAATTTTTGCATCAATTTTCATCAGGAATATTGTTCTAAAATTTTCTTTCCCTGATGTATCTCTGCTTGTTTTTGGTATCAGGTATTATTGGCTTTGAAGAATTAGTTAGAAAGGGTTCCTTCCTTTTCTATTTCATCGGATAATTTGAGGAGTATTGGTATTAATTCTCCTTTGTAGGTCTTATAGAACTCAGCTGTGAATCTGTTTGGCCCCTGGCTTTTCTTGATTGGTATTCTTTTGATGTTGGCCTCTATTTCCTTGCTTGAAATTGATCTGTTTAAATTTTGTATGTCTTTTTGACTCAGTTTGAGTTGATCATATGCCTCTAGAAATTTGTTGGTGTCTTTGAGGTTTTATAATTTACTGGAGGATAAATTTTCAAAATAGTTTCTAATTGTCTTCTGTATTTCATTAGTGTCTGTCAAGATATTTTCTTTTTCATCACAAATTTTAGTAATTTGAGTTTTCTCCCTCCTTCTTTTTGTTAGAGTGCTTAAGAGTTTGTCAATTTATTTTTCAAAGAGACTGCTTTTTGTTTTGTCAATTTTTTGAATTGTTTTCTTACTTTGAATTTCATTGATTTCTGCCTTGATTTTAATTATTTCCTGTTTTCTACTGATTTTGGTGTTGGTCTGTTCTTCTTTTTGTAGGGCTTTGAGCTGTAATGTTTTTTTCTTCTTTTAATGAAAGAACTCCATGAAATTAACTTTCTTCTTAGCACTGCCTTCACAGTGTCCCAAAGATTTTGTTAAATTTTATCAGAAATCTCATTTACATCTAAGAATATTTTTATGCCCTCCCTGATGTCTTCTGTTATCCATGCTCCTTACAATAGCATATTGTTTAGTCTCCAGGTGTTGGAGTATCTTCTGTTTTTAATTTTGTCATTGATTTCTAATTTCATTCTATTATGGTCAGATAGAATGCAGGGTGGTATCTTTATTATTTATGTGTGTGTGTGTGTGTGTGTGTGTGTGTGTGTGTGTTTGCTTACACTTGCTTTGTGGCATAACATATGGCCTATTTTGGAGAAGGATCCATGTGCTGCTGGGAAGGAAGTGTATTTGCTTCTTGATAGATGAAATATTCTATACATGTCTGTTAAGTCCAAATTATTGCTTGTATTATTATGTTCTATAGTTTCTTTGTTTAGTTTTTGTTTGGAAGATCTATCCAGTAGTGAGAGAGACGTATTATAGTCACTGAGTATTATTGTGTTCTGGTCTATTTGGTTCTTGTATTTGAGAAGTGTTTGTTTGACATACACAGATGCCCAGTTGTTTGGGATGGATATATATATATATATATAGTTTTTTTTTTGAAGTTTGAAGTTTGAAGTCCACTTTATCTGATTTGAGGATGGAAACCCCTGTTTGTTTATGTGATCCATGTAAGTAGTATGCTTTTACCCACTCTTACCTTCAGTCTGTGGATGTGTTTTCCAGTGAGGTTTTCCTTTGGTTTGAATGTCTGTGCCTTCCTCTTGAAGGCAGCATATTGTTGCATCTTTATTTCTTTAAATCCAATCTGTCAATTTGTGTGTTTTAATTGATGAGTTATAGGCCATTCATATTCAGGGTTATTATTGAAATATGATTTGTATTCCCATATATTTTGATTTAGTTTTTCTTTTTAACTTGAGTTGGTTTTTCCTTTGATTGGCCTTTCTATTAGTGTGTTCCTCCCTTTTCTGATTTTTATTGTCATTTTTCATTTACTCCTCTTGGAATATTTTGCTCATAATACTCTGTAGTGTGGGCTTTAACAGTGTAAATTCATTTAACTTTTATTTATCATGAAAGGTTTTTATTTCTCCATCAAATATGAAGCTTGATTTTGCTGGATATAAAATTCTTGGTTAGTGTCTATTTTCTTTCAGAGCTTGATAGATATATTTTTTTCTAGGATCTCCTGGCTTTGAGGGTATGGGATGAAAAACCTACTGAGATCCAAATTGTTCTCTCCCTATATGTGATAGGATTCCTCTATCTTGTGGCCCTTAATATTCTGTATTTATTCTGTATGCTAGGCATTTTTATTATAATGTGACTTGGTGTAGATCTGTTGTAATTTTGTACATTTGGTGTCTTGTAACCCTCTTGTATTTGATTTTCTAATTCCTTCTTTATGTTTGGGAATTTTTCTGATATTATCTCATGGAAGAGATTGTGCATTCCTTCCGTTTGAATTTCTGTGCTTTCCTCTATGCCAATAACTCTTAGATTTGTTCTTTTGATTCTATTCCATACTTCTTGAATGTTCTGTTCATGGTTTCTTACCATCTTCACTGTGTGGTCAACTTTATTTTTCAGATTATATATTTGTCTTCATTATCTGAAGTTCTGTCTTTCACATGACCTAATTTGATGCTTTCTATTGATTTTTAAATTTAGTTTATTGTTTCATTCATTTCAAGAATTTCTGATTTTTTTTTCAGAATTTCTCTTTATGGAAGCAATCTTTTTGCTACATGTATTTGCTCTCTTATCTCTTTGTTGGTGTGATCAGTGGTTTCCTGTATTAGCTTTCCTATCTCTTTGTTGTAATGATCAATTTTTTCCTGTTTTTGCTCATTTAGGTCATTCTTAATTCACAGATCATTTTAATTATGTACATCCTGAACTCTTTCTCTGACATTTTCATCAACTGTGCTATCCATGGCTTCTGTAATTAAATGTTCTCGTTTGTTTGAGGCACTTTTCCCCCTTGTCTTTTCATGCTGTCTATGTGTCTTCCTTTCCTACAGTGCAGATCTGAGGTATTAAAATTTCTACCCTATAATCTTGTAGTGTCTGTGCCGACTTTCTGTACCTTACTCTGGTATTGGCCTTCCGGCCCTGCTGGTGTCCTGAAATGGATGCTACTACAAGTATATGTGGTGGTGGCATAGCAGAGGTAAAGTGGGAAAGCAGTGGGGTGTTCCAAGATGAATGCAACCTCTTTCAGAAAAGGGGCTGAATGAATGGGACTTACACTGGCTTCAGGATATTTTTTTGGACATGCACCTGCTTCTAGGCCCTTTCACAAGATGGAGGTTACTGCTTGAGGAGGGATATGGTGATGGATGCAGTGTCCCTAGATGGAGGTGGGTTAGGCCTGGGCTCCTGAGTGAGGGAAGGGTGAGGCGGACATGAGCCTACCCTGGGCCTGGGCTCCAGTGCAAGTTACTAGAGGCAGTCCTGGGCTGGGCCTATCATAATTCTTTTAATTTTAAATAAATAAATAGAAAGTTTTTGTTTATTTTATCTTCAATATTTATCCAGATCTTTCCCACATCTGATGGTCTTTATTACTTTTTATAGGTCTGAGGTCTTCCTGAAAAAAATATAATATAATATAATATTATATATATATATATATATATATATAATTTTTTCAATGTAAAATGTCCATTAGTATATCATTGAGTAAAAACTTATTAATATATTCCTCAAGTTGTTTTTTTATTTTAAAATATATTTATTTCATCTAATGTTTGAAAAATATTTTTCAGGAGATAGTTTCTTGGACTATTATGGTTTGAACATGAGGTTCTCCTGTGCTAATTCAGGAATATTCAGAGGTGAAATAATTGGATTTTGAGGTTTCACTTAGTAAGTCCATCTTATTTGATATGGACCAACTGAGTAATAAGGGGGCTATGCCTGGAAGAGGTGGGTAACTGGGGTTATATTCTAGAAGAGTTCATCTTTTAACTATGGCAAGTTCCTCTCTCTCTCTCTCTCTCTCTCTCTCTCTCTCTCTCTCTCTCTTTCTCTCTCTCTCTCTCTCTCTCTCTCTACTTTCTGACTACCATAAGTGTTGAGAGCCATGACCGAAGGGGCCCCAGCAAACTTCTAGCTGCCACGACTTGCCCTTGTTCATTAATGTCTCTACATAATTTAATATATGTTTTTAAATCTTCATGTTTCCATGGTCTAATGACTTCTCTGCACCAACGATTTGCTTGCTCATAAGACAGTTGTTTTATTAATGGCATTGCTTGTTCTGTATTCCCCAAAACTCTGGTAGCTGTTTGAATAAGTCTATCTACAAATTTAGCACAAGGTTCATTAGCTCCTTGTATTACCTTAGATAATTGACCTTGTAAACCTCCATATCCTGGTAAAGTCTTCCATGCCCTAACTGTATCAACAGCAATTTGTAAGTATACACCAGGATCATATGCAATTTGTTGCTGCTGATCCTCATAAGGTCCCTTTTCTAACAACATATCTAGATTTCTCTGAGGATAACCAGCTGCTGCATTTCACCTAGCCGTCTCCTTGCAAAATTCCTCATTGGCAACCTTCCATAACAGGTATTGTCCTCCATTTAGCACAGCTTTACACATATTAGCCCAATCTGCTGGTGTCATGTTCAAGTTGGTAATGGATTTGACTATGCAGTGAAGGGTGCCTGAGGACCATAGGTTATTACAGACTCTTTTAGCTGCTTCATTGTTTTGAAATTTAAAGCATGGTGAATTTGCTGCCCTCCTGCCTGCTCAAATACAGGGCATGTTAATATTTGAGATCCTGTCTCAGGATCCCATCTATCAACTATAGGGGTTGGGGGCCTCCCAGCATATGGAGGTGGCGTTGTTGGTTGGACACTTACGCCCTCTGGTGATAGGAAGGTGTTAGTAGCAGTCTCCTGTTGTACCTTTTCCCCTGATGGCTTTTTCTGCTCTAAACTTTCTTCCTCTATCTGACTAGCCCGAGAGACCTTCTCTTTTACTTGAATTTTTTTCTCTGTCTGACTAGCTCGAGAGACCTTCTCTTTTACTTGAATATTTCTACTATAACTATAACTACAATACAACCCAACAAGATAATGCCTATCAAAACTGAAACAGAGTGAAACAAAATTGGAACAACAAAAAATCATTATAATAGCCTCCTGAAATGTCCATTCGTCCTTTCTCCCTATCTGTTCCTCAGATGTGAGCGGTTTTTCTTCCATCTTACATATCTCCAGGGACAGGCAACTTAAAACAAAAGTGAAACAAAACAAAAGAAGAATTTTAAAATGGCTACCCATCCTCTTGCCCTGCCCTCAGGGGCGAGCAGCTTACCTTATCACTTACTCTCAGCCATTCCCCGTATGGGCCACCAAATGCTGCAGTCTGGCTGGGCACAATTCAGGAGCCACTTGTCAAAAGAAACGAACTTTATTTTTAGAACACACACACACACACACACACACACACACACACACACACGGCATCACACAGCTCTTCAGGAATTCTTTCAGAGCCCAACTGCCACCACCGGCTTCCCAGAAGCCTCTCAACCTCCCCTACTCCTCCTGCTCTTGAGGCCAATTGGCTGGGTCATGTGGGCAGAGCCAAAGAAAGTCCCTCAATGAGAAGCTCCATGGTCTAAAAGGGCGGGGAAACAGCCCAATGAGCATCACCGCAGAGGAGCCAATCAGTTGGCAGCTAGAAGTTTGCTGGGGCTGCTGTGAGCCAATCATCAGCTGGCAGCTTGAAGTTTGCTGGCAGCAGGAAGTTTGCTGGGGCCCCTTCGGCTGTGGCTCTCAACACATAAGGAGCAGTGTCCATCATATCTTTTTCCATAATGATCTGCTTTACCTTGTTTCCAGAACAATGGAGTAAGCTGACCATGAACTCCATATTTGAAACTGTGAGTCAACTTCTTCAAAGTTATTCTTGTTTAGCATTTTGGTCTCAATAACACACACACACACACACACACACACACACAAACAAACACAAAAACAAAACAACAAAACCCAACCCTAACACTTAAATATCAAGTGTTTTCTCTCAGTATTTTAAAGACATATGTCCACTGTGTATTGTCTCCATGGTTGCTTAAGTTTTTGTTCCTATATATATTATGGTATTTTTGCTCCTCTAATTTTGACATTTTCTTTTCATTTTTGTTTTCAGTTAAAATTATTACAATTTTATAATGGGTACAATTTTTTTTTCACTCATACTGATTTGGGTTTGCTGATAGCCTTGATTCTGAACATTTGTATTCTCTCCCAAGTTCTAGGAAGATTTTGACCACTCAAATATTTCTCCTGTCTCATTACTTCTCTCCTCTTGTCTGGGATTTCAATTACAATTATGACAGGTCTTTTTGTGTTGTCCAAAGATCCCTGAGGTTCTTCTTATTTTTATTTTCATTACTTTTATTTTTTTTCTCTCTCTCTTACTTCTTCAAATTATATCATTTTAGTTCTTTCATTTTCAAGTTTTCTGGCCTTTTTCTGTTATGGCCATTTCAAATAAATCCATTTATTGAATGTTTTAATTCCATATGTTTTATTTTAAATTTAGATATTTTCATTTTGTATAGTTTCTCTTTATCTACAGATCTTTTCTAACTTTTCAACCATTAAAAATAGTGTTATGTTACTTGACACACTAATGATGCTTATCTTAAAATTCTTACATAATTTTAAAAGAAGACCATCTAGGTTTATTTCTTAAAACAATTTATAATATTTCCCTTTTATTGTGATATTTTGTAATTTTTGGATCTTAGCACTCTAAAAAATTATTGATTTTATTATTAAGCCAGGGATCAACAGGACCATAATCAAACTCCAAACATTATTTCTTGGGCAGTGAGTGAAACCTTTGCTTAAATAGTTTCAAAATTATTTGTTTCAAAACTATTTCAAAATTATCTTGGCTTATTTGCATGTGTGATGAAGTGCTCAGACAGGGATTTTCTGGGAATAGCCTCTAAAACAGAAAGGGCAAGAATTAGTATATATGTCATAACTTTGAAAAATCAGAATGAGATATCTTGTAGGGAGAAGTAAGAAAAGCTTACATATATTTACACAGTAAGAAAATTCATGCTTTTATAAAAATTTATAAATAGCCAAAAGACCAAAACATGATTCTATCTGCAAAATTTAATCATGACTAGTTGTAATTTCCATGCTTTGCCCTCCTTCATGCCATTTACCTTAAATACTCAATCTTTCATCCTAACAGAAGAAATTAGATGTCTTTATAAAGAAACTATTCCCAGTGTTGAGCAAGCAGAATTATAGCAATTTCTCCTAGGTTTTTGAGTATTATTGTGCAGCAAATTGTTTTCAAACATGTGGTTCTTGCTGGAAACTGTGACACAAAGCAGTCTTACTCCCACCATGCCCTCTGTACCATTGAACTTCAGAAGCAGCTCACCTACTGACCCTGAAGCTTAAGAGGGAACATAATCAGTACTTCAAATTGTTAGTACTCAACTGCAAAATGCCACGGCCATAGTATCTTGCAAGGAAATGGTGCACGGCTTTTGAACACTGAAAAAAAAAAAATACTGTTTGCTTTTCCTCCAGTTCTGCTAGCGAAACAGTGAATTATTATCATTTTCATAATCAAATTTGAAGAAGCTTGAATTCCACTGCTCAAATTCTTTCTTGTGTGCTTTCAAGATTTTGGAATTTCACTTAAGTCAGATTGTTTGAACAAAGTTGGCTTTTCTAAAGAAATTTTCACTTTGCTCTTAGCAGGCATTCTTTATTGTCTAATCATGTTTCTCCAAAAAAGAGGCAATTCTTCTTATTACATAATATCTTCCCCACATGTGGATGTGAACATGTCCCTCCTCAGATAATTAACATGGAGCACATATGTCATAAAACATTGATCACTGGCCCTATGGCTACAGCTATTGAGTTCAAAAGTTCTTACTAAAACTAGAAATTTCCATTATCCTATGCCCACACATTATGTCTATGGTATATTTGATTCTACAATGTTTGTCACAATCTCCTTTTAATTCTTATAATATCTAATTGTGTTCTTGTCATCTGTAGGTGGAAATTAATACCTAATGATTTCCTTCAATTAGCAATCACATGTAATATATCTAGACAAATCATTTAATTTTTTTAAAAAAATTTCCTTTATTTTGGTCCTCTTGTTTTCACATTATAATCTCTCCCCATTTTTCTTTTCATTTGACTATTTTTAACAGATTTCAGTTAGAGAAAATGGGCCAATACAAGCTTGAATTTCCTTATGTTACTATCTTGTTTAACATCTTACCAATTCATAAATTTAACCACAAAAGTTCATAAAAGACACATATCACCTTCAACTTTGGACCTTTGAAAATATGTATCTGAGCCTTAGTTATTCTTTGAATGATGAACTTAATATCTCCTCGAGGTTGGTAATGCCCTCTCTGGTTGGGATGAGGGATCCTGACTCCTACTTTGCAATGCTGTAGGGGAGGAAGCACAAAAGAATGTTTCTCAGTGGGAACTAAACATGGAGGTGAAAAGGTCCAGGAAATGAATTATAGCTTCCAGGGGTGAGAAACAAACAGCAAAAGGAGATAAGGCCAAGGGAAGCAGGAGGGCCAGCATGGGATAGGGCTAGAGTTTTGTTCAGCTTTGGGAGGAACCTAGAGTTTTGTCTTTTAGGATTTCTGTTGACTAGACACCATGGATTGATTGTGAACTAAAGAGTACTAGACAGGTTAGACTAGGATTTTGAAATGAGTTTGTAGATGCCTAGTGAATTCAGATGGAGGAAAGAGACCAGAAAGCAGTTAGATGATTAGCTAACAAAAGATGTGGTTTGTCTCTTCAGTCCTCAGGCGCTCTGGGAAAAATTAAAATAGAGGTGCTGGGGTACTACAGCACCAAGCAGTCCCCATCCACGAAGAAGTAGGGTACAGAGAACCTCCAGGACTCAGACTAAAGATTTCAAACATATCATTCTATTAGGTCCACATCAAAATAAACATTTTCATGTTTTCATTAGTTTGTTTCATAACAATTGACTTTTGTATTGAATACTTCACAAAATGTTGTATTGAATACTTCCCAGAAAGTTATATTGAAGACAGATTTTTAACAATGATTTGGTATTGATACTTCAAGAACCTTCCATCATATATATATATATATATTTGTTATTCCTACAATCTTATTGCTATTTTGTAAAATAGGTCCTCTTCATTTTGAAGGGCCCTGACATACATGAATTTCAGTCACCTGAATTTAGTGAAACCCATTTTTTTAAATAACAAGTTTCAAATGATAGTGACCTGCATATATCAACTGTGAGCAATTGTATAAAGTTTGCTGTTACCTCTTCAGCCCACACATCAGCACAAAAATAACATACGATCAGTGACCCATCACATCACTTCTGTTAAAGTCTGCCATATAGGTCACATGCATCTCTTATTCAGTTCACATGCAGTCAGAAAAATCTTCAATTGTGCTGTTACACACAATTGAATGAAATATTTCAGAAATGTAATAACAAAGCAAAAATTAATAAACAATGCTATTACATAGTCTCCCAAAGAAAAGCCCAAGTGAAATTTCACCAGCAACAACTAATAACAGAAAGAGAGAATAGCCAGTGAAGATGAAGATGCAGCAAAGGAACAAAAAAGTGATGACAATGGAAATGAAATTGGGAATGGGTAAAAGATGCATGACTGGAAGGTCCTTGCTTAGCATCTGGACAACCATCTTTTTTTTTTTTTATTTCCTAGCTTGCTTTTGTTTTCTTTTTTTTTGTAATTAATTTTTATTTATATATAACAGCAGAATGCATTACAATTCTCACTACACAGATAGAGCACAATTTTTCATATCTCTGGTTGTATAAAAGCATATTCACACGAATTTGTGTCTTCATACATGTACTTTGGATAACAATGTCCATCACATTCCACCATCATTTCTAATGCCATGCCCTCTCCCTTCCCTTCCCACCCCATTTTCTCTGATATAAGGAGGCTGATTCATAGTGAGATAGGGAGGGAGAGAATGGGAGAAATAGATGAATTCTAGACTGGACAGCTATCTTAAGTGACAGCTGCCATCTGAAGAAAGGTTCCACTTTCCTGCTCAAAGGCCTTTCTGAGAAAGGCTCACCACTCCTTCATACCACCCCCACCCTCAACACCTCTCTCTTGTCTATGGAGAGGTGCCTTTATTTAGTCAGCTTTGGCAAACAAACTCTCCTGTGTATCTCTGCCTGGCCTCTGTCTTTCATTTCTTGCTCACCTGTCTCCCCAGTTCTTTGATTTCCTTTCACTGACCATGGAAATGTCAATGCTGCCCTCATCAGAGAGCCGCCAGAGTAGCAGCCAGAGAAATTCAGTGTAGGCAAGTTTACCAACATCAATGAAGAAATAGGTTTTGATGGACTATTCCAGAAGAAGTGATATGTGAAAATGAATGTCACATTAGAGGAACTCCAGGAGGTGTTCTGCAATTTTGGAAGAACAAATAATAAATGCTGAAAACTGACCCAAAGTTAGAAAGAAGGATGACAATTCACCAGGCATAGAAAGATCCTTATTCTATATCATAAGTTATCAAAGGAAAAGGCAAGTAATGCTCAATCTACAACTTCAGGTCTTATTACAAAAGAATATGACTTTGTAAGCATTTCAAATGCTGCTCTTCTATTTATTTCAATGAAATATTTCAGAAATGTGATAACAGCAAAAGTAAGAAACAATGACAGTATTTCATTTCTATTTGCTATTATTTATTATAGTGTCCACAATTTTGCAATATGTAATGAGATTGCTTCTCTTTTTATCTTTTAGAAGGACAGACCCCACTTCTTCTCACTTTTATTTATAATATATCAAATTATCAAATAGGATATTTTCTTCTCTCTCCCTTGCATTCTCTCTCTCTCTCTCTCTCTCTCTCTCTCTCTCTCTCTCTCTTTGTGTGTGTTCCTGTGTGTGTGTGCACATGTCAGTATATACGCTGATAGATATAGATATATTAGATACAGGTAGATACATTTCTTTTTTACAGATACATGGTTTGCAAGTATTTTTCTCCCTTATGTAACTTGCTTTTTTATGAGAGAGAAAAAGAGATAGATAGATAGATAGAGAGAGAGAGAGAGAGAGAGAGAGAGAGGGAGAAACAGAGAGGAGTAGACAGAGATAACACTTTCTGAGTTTTCTACACTAGACTCCCTCATAATTCAATAGTTTCCTACAAAGTTCTGCACCCATAAAATGATTTTCGATTTCTATTGTAGCATGTACAACAAGAGTAAGTCATATACTAAGTATATTCGGAGTTTCTTAGGGTCCTGTTCCTCTCATTCATCTGTTTCCCTGGTACATAGCATAGTAAGGAATATTTATAATAATTCTTTTTATTTTTTTCTTAATTAAAATATACTTTTGGGTATTTTTACACTTTACAGAAAAATTTCCATAATACTTTGTAAATAGAGTATGACTGAGTCAAATTTTTATTGAAATGCAACTTTTTCTTGTTGCTACTTTTATTAATTCTTTATCTAATGGTGTGAGTAATAGAAACAGCAGTGGCTTATATATGCATCTATGCTTTCTGGGAAAAATCCAGGAATATTAGATTAGAAACTATTGACTAATTTAATGGATATATACACAAATTATTTGTTATGGAATGTATGTGAGATATCCTCCAAATGCTCATGTTTGAGACAATGCTAGAGGGTTCAGAGGGGAAATGATGAGGTTGTGAGAGCCTTAAGCTAATCAGCAAATTAATCCCTGATGGGATTAATTGGAGGTTAGCTGGAGGCAGGAGGGGTGGGTCTGGAAGAGGTAGGACATTGGGGGTCTAGCTTTGGAATATATATTTGTATCTGGGCAATGAATTTGTTTTTATTCCCTCTGCCATATCCTTCTGCTATGATGGAGCTCCCTGTATATGGACTGAGACCTATGATTCTTGAAGCCCTTAAATAAACTTTTCCTCCTCTACAATTGTTCTGCTCAGGTCTTTTAGTCACAGCAGTGAAAAAGGTGACTAAAACATTAGTGAATTAGTAATTTCATACCTATGTATAACTTATGAAATCATTAGCTTCATATTATTCACATAGCATGTTGGGATATCCTGTGGCATATAAGTCAAATTTATTCAGATATCTGAAAATGTTTTACACATACAAAAATCACCTCTTTCTTACAAAATATCTTTTTCTAGAAATTCACTCAAAGTTTTTTCTTTTATAGAGTAATTTATGATACAAAATACACTTGTAAGTATAAATATTATTAATTTTTCTGAAACTGAAACAATAACTAAACTTCAAAGTGAAACAGAAAAAAAATTTTTTGTAAAGGTAAGAAGTGAACCCTTCTTTATTGATGAGTGAGATTCTGCAGTGAACTCCCATTACATTATAGAAGACTTGGTTTTGAAATAAAATGTATTTAACATTGAGCTCAAAGTTGAAAATAACTTTTCAATTTTATGAACTGACTACCTCAAGCAAGTCACTAAGTTTATGAAACTGAATGAGATTTATTAAGACCTAGAGATAGCCTAGTACATGGAATTTTTCATTCTGATTAGACAAATATCTAAAAAAAAAGTCTTTATTGGAAGCCTATTTTCTCTGGAATCTTCACTGCCATTGAGTAAAATGACTTGGCTTAATCTTAATTGCACAATTCTTTGTGAGTGTGGAAAGGCAAAAGTGTTATTTTCAAATGGTAATATTCACATTTTTAAAATATAAATATACACTTTGATTTCATGCTTTTGAAATAATAATGCATACTATTACAAAAAAAGATGCATTTCTTCTTAACATAGGAAATGGAATAATTTCTTCAATCCAAAGTCCGGTGCTTCTCATGTTGATAGCTTTCCTACTTCATCTTTTGTTATTCTGAGATGTTCATTGAAACCCAGAGCCTCAGACATGCTAGGCGGGAACTCTACTCATGAGCTACAGTTGCAGCCACTAAAGATGCTCTTGTCTAAGTTCTGTCAGGAGGGAAAAGAAAACCCATTGTTTAGAAAGTCACGCAACTTCCCTCTCTAGTTCATGCTGCCTCAAGTTCAAGAACCTCTGTATCTATGGTACCCAAATCTGAAATGTGTCAGATAAATTTCTTCTGAGAATAAATTAATCTCCTAGGACAGTGGTTACCTGAACTTGCAGGCTGGAAGAAGGAAATCTGGGGATAAAAATCTTTCATATACATTCAATCAATTTTCCCAATTTTTATCTTTTATGCAATTGTTCTTTTCCTTGGTGCTTGGTGATTCCAACTCTTGATCTTTTAAGAAGTTCAAAAGAGAGGTCAATTTTTTCTCATCACTAGTTTTCAATGGAAAACTTACTTTGCAGTTGATTTCTGCTAAACTAGTTATTTCCCCTCCATCTCTATATTCATCTTCAAAAATGTATCACATGGTGTGGGAAAATATTAGCAGACTTTTTATCCATTTCATCTTGAAAATTTAAAAAAGTTTTATTTCCCTTTAATTTTTTAAAATTCAATTAACTTTTGTTTCCAGATGAATAGGGCCACTCCGAAACATTTAACCAGAAATTAGCTAGCATTATTTTTTTTCATAATTGGATTTTTTTATTCTGAATTGTGTCTCCCTGAATTATTCAGCTATTGGGAAGAAGGAGGGACTATTACTTTCAACTCATGTAAAGCCAAGGGGAGTATAGTGCAAAGATAAGGAAATTTCAAGAAATTAGAACACATCAAGTAGAGCTGACCTTCAATGGAACTATAAGGCATTGCATTAGCTCAGTAGCTTGAAGCCATGAGGATTATGGACATTTGTATTACTGTTGGATTTATTCAGTCATAAGCAGAGGCATCATATTGTTTGAGACATACTGTATTTGCATGTGTACATGTATTTTAATGATGGAGAAACAAGGGCTTTTGGACACACCCAAATTTAAACCTACTGCCTTATAAGAAATTGAAAGGATAATACACTAGCAATTATGTCCTCAGTTTACCTATGAAGTCAACATTATTGTGACAGTCTTTTGACTATTAATGATAATAAGAGTATGTCAATTTATTGTCTTATTTTCAATTAATGAATTCTATTTTTTACATGGTTTTACAACATTGTGTTAGTGAAAAATATTCCTTGAAATTATTTTTAAGGTCAAATATTTTACCAATTTGATATAGTCTAACATCAATTTATAGCATGTATTTAATATTTATAGGAATAAAATTTGTCTTAGTCTATCTATTTAATAATATTTCTATGATGAGTTTTGAACAACACCTCTGATTAATGCCTGGTTCTTTATTTCTCTAACTATTTTTTAAAATTTTTATTATTACAATTTATTTGGTGTGACTGAATGTAGAGTGAAACATCTCTTTCACAGTTGGGTTTAAAGGAACACTTCTTCAGAATAGTAGTAAGCTACAGGAAAAAGAAATTGTTACCAAAAATCAGTTTTACATTTCATCTTATTTTTGTATTCTAAAACATGTTGAATACTGTCTGTTCTGGGAACTCCTACAAAAAACTAATGAGAATCTACTTAGACTTCTATTAATTGAATGTACCAGAGCATGATCAGAGTATTACCCACTTGTGTATTTTCTTGTTTTCCTCCTCCACTTCTTTCTTCTTATGTTATTTTTCTTTAACAAATATCACAATTCTAAACCTATCTTCTATATTTTTTCAGTTTGAGGACAGCCAATTAGAGAAATGTCGTCTTTTATTAAGTGTATTGAATATTTTAAAAGCTCTTCATTAAATGAATTTTCCTTACCCTTGGCTTTATATGGTATCACTCTGCCAAATAAATGTACCTGAAAATATCCTATGCTGTCAGCATATGTTTTGGTTTCAAAAATAAACACTTTTATAACTTTTGTTCTTAATCCTATATTTAGTGCATTAAAGCTTTTTACAGCCTTTAGTTGTCAAAATTTAGCTTCTCTACTAATTAACATACAATTCAAAAACAGATATATTATAAACAAGTTCCATTAAAGGAAATAAACAAACTTAGGAAAAATTTATTTTTAACTGCAAAACATAATAGAAATACAAATAGTAATATTTAATTTTTTCTCTTAGGAAATCAAGGGAATTCTAGTCTTTCAAAAAAGAAAGCCATTCCTACAATGTCATAGATATATATTTCCATTGGCCATATTATGCAATGAAATGAAATGAATTTATTTTCATTTTTCCTATGCCATGAAAAAGTGGTCAACAAACCATGGATCTATATTTGAATAATTTTATTTATATGATAAAGAGTATGATGTTTTATTCAATTCTATCTCAAGTTTATTTACAAAACTATATAAAAAATCTATGTTGTGATTGGAATGCACAATTATGTGTTGCCTTTTAGATTTATAATCATCTAACAATTTGTTTTGCAGATACACAAAAGACTTAAATGTCATGTTTTTTTTAAAGATTTATAAGCTATTAAATTACTACACTGTTTTACAATAGTCATTTGATTAAGTTGGTGAATCAATAAAACATGTTAATATGAGGTTGACGTTTGACATGATTCATTTTAGCCTTAATTATTTTGCTTTATCCTATCAACGTGATGCACATTTTTCATCTTTGAAATGAGTCAAGAATCATGAAGTCACTGCTTATCAGCACATTGCATGTAAATCATTTTAATTACTTGTTAACAAATGTATTACTGAAGAAAACAAAGGATCACATGTAAGACATTGTATAATGTAAACATTGATATTGTCATTAGGAAAACTTGGATGCATATATAACTAATGTATTTACAAAGAAAAATCCATTATTATCTAAGACATACAAGATACTATTTTTTAAAATATTTATTTTTTAATTTTAAGTGGACACAATATCTTTATTTTTATTCTTATGTGGTGCCAGGCAAGCGCGCTACTGTTTGAGCCACATCCCCAGCCCAAGATAATATTTTTATGCTATATAATTGACATGTTTTATTTGACATATTAACTTTAACATTAACTGGCTAAGTAATGATTGCAATCATATCTCAATTTTCCAGCTAAGAATAATATCATACTTTATTAATACTTAAATTATATGTGTATATACTTAAAAGGGAAAGGGAGGAGGACAGAAGATGAGAGAATAAGACTTTTATTACTATTGGATATTACACTCAATGTTCTTATTTTATTCTAAATACTGGAAAGCCACATGAATTTATGAGAGTTGAGGTTTTGAAATTTAAGATGATCTTCATAAACTGACAAGAAACTATTCAAATTAGGAAATCAAAGGAATTCTAACTATGCCATATTTTTTTTTTACTTGAATGATGATAAGGAATCCATGAAAAAAAAAGTTGTTATGGGATGGTGAGCAAGGGAATGCAAGTTTGGGGATATGCCCCTGAGAAGTAAGGTCATTATTTGTAGTTCCAGGAACAAGAACAACTCTGAAAATAGTGCAATTCGATATTATTAATTTTCATGAAATAATATGTTTCAAATGTTCACAGAAATTAGCATTAGGGAGAATGAATGGGTGCTTGTAAATAGGGGATTTACCGTTTCATATCATTATGAATAAACCTCACCCAAACAAGCAAATTCAATGGTAACACTGAATAGTGTTTCCTTTGTCTATTGATTTGTCATAAAGAGTATAAATTATTAAATTAACAACAGAAAATAAAAGAATTAAAGGAAAACTGAATTAAAAGGCATAAACCAAAAATATGCAAAAAATATATGGAAGCATAAAATAAACTGTATAACTCTAGAACAATTATTTTCAAATTTGAATGATGAATTAGATATGAAATATAATTTCCCCAAAATAATTAACAGTATATGTGATATTTGGTGGGAGGAGGGGTTCTCAAGGATTGAATTCAGGAGCACTCAAACAATGAGCTACATCCCCAGCTCCATTTTGTATTTTATTTAGAGACAGGGTCTCACTGAGTTGTTTAGCACTTCACTTTTGCTGAGCCTGGCTTTGAACTTGCAATCCTTCTGCCTCAGCATCCAGAGCCACTAGGATTAGAGGTATGCAAACTAGTACCAGAAGTATATGTAAATTTTGATATCTAAAATAATTCTTTAGAAACAGTCAGGAATAAATATTCAAAAAGTCTTAAATGTTAATATTATGGAGTACTTACAAGGTTTAAAATCCAATTATTTAGTGCCATGTTTTCAGAAAAGAAGGCACTAAAAAGTGAATATAAAAATAAAAATTCAAATAAAATAGTTCCTACCATCGGGGAATTAAAAGTAGGTACATTTCTTTATCACTTTAAGGTAAGATGAAATCAAGACTTCTTTGTTATCACTAAAATGCAGAACACATAATGGAATTGTTAGTTTTAAGATTTTTATATTTAAAAAAAAGGAAGGTACATTTTGGTTAACAATCATTTTGCTTCCATTCATTTTGGAGTTTGTTGTTGTTGTTGTTCTTGACTTATTCTAACATTGTAAACAAATATAAAACTGCACAAAACATGTGAGCAAATCTCTTTAGGCCTAGGAAAGCAGGTAATACAAAACTGAGATTTGATTTAAAAAAAAAAAATACAAAGCAGGTGAGCAAAACCTTCAATGTGCCTAACAACATTAATGGAAGGGCTGGGGGTGTAGTTCAGTGGTAGATAATAAAGTAGGGGTTTGATTTATAGAATGGGGCAGGGGTGTCAACATTAAAGTACTTTTAAGACTGTGGCTTAAAAATGTGAGTCAGAAAGAGAAATAGTCATTCTAGGCTGAGGATAGAGAAATGCCACAATCAGTTTTCATAAATAGCTGGAATTTGCAGAGAATATTGCTGGAAAATATTAAAGTATTAAGCTGTTTAAAGTTTGGCCCCTGAAATTTTTACCAGGATTTCTTCATCTTTGACCAAGACTTGATCTGGTCAAGCGAAGGAGAAGTTTAAGTCCCGTGGAGTGCAACCATCCTGGAGCTGAAAGTAAAGGAGACACCAGTAGTTTTGCTCCTTGGATATAGTGTATTTCTGTCCACTCCAAATGAAAACACATCAGTAAGCATTTCAGGATTTCAGTTGTTTCTCCAAAAATTCTGTTTTCATAGTAAGGGGCCTGTCCTAAGATAAGAAAATGACCTAATACTAAGAGAGCAATTTCAATAGACTCAGTTTCTTCCCTTAGGGTTTAGCAAGAAGAGAACCCATTTTCTTATTTTTCTTGGCACATAAATAATCTTCTGTTTTCTTGGCACATAAATAATCTTCTGTTCAGTTCAATAGATTATACTTTTTCCTACAACAAATAGTAAAAATATGAATAGCATCCCATGGAATATACTTTAACTGAGAGCACAATTGTTGTTCTCTGTTTCAAAAACTCTCAATCAAAATTCTTAAGTTAAAAACTGTTCAAAAATGTATGCTACTAAGCCCCAGTAAAGCCTTGAAAAAGTTCAGTTTCATGGATTTAGATATGACAATAGACTGCCAGCCTTAACACCATAATTGTACCAGTAGAATATATTTTGATTTCTGCCTTTCTGTACAATATGATAATGTTCAATGTGACAATGTTATTTGGGTTTATTTACTTAATCAGTAGTGTATTATTCTGAATTATGATGAGTTCTGAAGCATTACATGAAAATGAGAAATCCAACCCTTTAAGCAGAACTTGGCAATTACTATGATCAAGTCTTTGGGAGTAAGAAATATAAAAAAAACTTGGTGATATAACTAGGGATTGAACATAAGCTACTAGATATTGGAAATTTAAGTAGTTATCATTCGACTGCTAGCCACACACCAAAATTTGAATTTAATATTCACCGTCATTAAATTGTCTATAGAAAATATATTTAAAAAACCCTCCACAGTACAAAAATGATTGTAAAAACACTGAACCAAAACACTATATTAATATTTTTATTTAAATTGATACTATTATCAAATGTTATAAGTCTCTTACTCTAAAATTAATCTAAAAGAATTCCTTAGCTTTTTAAAATTATGTATTTTCCTTATATATAGAATAGACAGTAATTCAAATTAGTGATTATATTTAAAAGAAATACTAATCTAAAAGGGTAACATAAGAAATCTATACAAATGTGTACAGAAGAATGATGACATTAGTTTTTAGATTTGATTCTTTGTATAATCACAAGATTTCTAGACAAAAAAGAATGATGTCTATACAACAATGAACACACACACACACACACACACACACACACACACACACAAACCCCTTTCCTTCTCCTCAATGCCTCTTTTATCATCTAAGGGTTTACATATTTTCATCTTGGTTGGTTTTTACAGACCTCTCCAATCATTTTCTGACTTTTTTCATTGTAGAATCATTCTTATTTATTTACATCAGACTTTATTGATTCAAAATTTTCAAGTCCCTAACATTTCCCAGACTCCACTTCATTGCTTCATGATGATGGATCTGATACAGGTGGTAGGAACCAGGTGTGCCCTTGATAACTAGATACAAGTATCTATGAAGATTCTAATGTTTGAGGAGACATTAGGTGTGGCTGTGTTCTGGCAAATACTTTGGATCCTCCAATTTGAATTTCATGTATAACTTTTTACTTTGAAAAAAGTATGATTCATCTTTTGATGTTTTTCAACCATTTAAAATTATAAAAAATATTCTTAGATCAGGGGATGTACAAAAACAGGCAGCAGGCAGGATTTGGCAGCAGTGGAGGCCATAGTTTGCCAATCCTTGGTGTAGACAAGCTCCAAACTTATATTTAGAGAATCAGGAAAGGCTTTCCAATTTAAGCAATACTAAACTAAGACTTGGAGGTTATGAGAAAATTGTAGTTTCTAACACAGAATAGCAACAAATTAACTGTAATTTAATAATATTAAATTAAAAGACTACATAGTCAAGAAAATCAGGTAAGGACATAGGAAGTGATTTGTTTTACAATGATGGATCAATCATTTAGAATCCACAACAAAAGTGGCTATAAAATATTTGAGAGACCAAAATGTATTTATTAAATTTGGATTGCAGATTATGAAACAGGAAGCTATGTGTTACTGGTAGACTCTTTTCCATATCTTGAAGAGTAGCAGTTTCCCCCTTTGCAAAACTGGGTAGTTATACCCATATTCTAATATTGTAGAGAGCCTAAATGAAATAATTGAAATGGAACAGCTGAACAGGTAAAAAATTTTATTTTATTTTTTATTTATTATCCTTTTTTCCCAGATTTTTCCTACCTCCATATTTTGATTTCATAAAACTGAAGGTTTATATTGATAAAAACATTTTCAAAACAAAGATATTACTTTATAAAATTAGTTTGATCTCACTATGAAGTTTATTTTACAATGTTTGCATATATGTGAATGTTAAAGAATGTTGTAATAGTCAAGATAGGTTGACTAAAAACTTTGTTCCTTGTTTATTTTGTGTTTGAGGTCTACAAGAATGGGCAGAGAATAATGTTTTCCTACTATACTGATTTTCAAAAATTAATTTATACTTTTATTTTTCCATTCATTTACTCAGCAAATATGTAGAAAGGACACATTAACATTCAGCATTTGTTCCTACAACTGCAAAAGATAGAAGGCCCTCTTTTTATTTGTGTACAAATCCAAAGAATAATTAGCCACCTCAGCAGGAAAATAGCAATTCTTCACTGCCCTTCAAATAACCCTGAATGAATTATTTATTCCTTCATAAAATAGATGGTCAATTGAACACACATTTCCTCCCCCTTCCTACTCTGTGGATGAAGTGCTGAGCACAGAGTCCACTGAGCTATCAGCTATTATCAGGGTGATATTTTCTTCTTTTATGTTATTTTTGACCTCTATGTTGGTCACAATATTCAGGATGCTCCCATTAAGGTCAATTTGTCTTATAGACAGTGGACTTTAAAATGGAAAGTCAGCATACTCACTGCAAGGAATTACAGAAGAAAGGCTTTAAAAGGTTCACATTATAAATGAGATTTACTTCATTTTCCATTTGAAGCAATGCTTCTGATGGATTGAGTTAGCAGATATTGCCCTGTGCATCGTGATTTGACTTCAAAACTGTCTAACATTCCTTTTTGGTTCCATTCTATTGATTTATGTATGGCCTTTGAAAGGTCATGAAAAGAAGCTCTTGGTTATTTATTCAAGAAATGACAACATAAAAATCTATAGACCCACAGAAATTCAAAATTAATAATTATAATTTTTGGTAAAGCATTAAATAATACAATTTAACCTTGAGATTAGATCTATAGCAATATAAAAATGATCATTATGATCTTAAAGCCTGATTGTAAAACAGTGCCAAAGCTGATGTTTTAGAGAACTTCATTTGGAAAATTTCCTTTGATTCTTCTTTATGTAGCAAAAATGAGAATTATTAAATAAAAATCATTAGAAACCACATAAAACCTCATAAAATTGTGAAATTTAACAAACATAATCAACAACTCAACAAATGTTGATTGCCCAACAATTATAATGCTCTCTGTTAGTTTGGGGGAGGAAGCATACTTTTTTATTCTGAAGAAAATTACTATAATTTTCAAAATTATTTAGTATTACAATGAGTTAAAACAAAAATTTAAACATTTATTAAAACATTTATATGAAATAAATACAATGATGATACCATTTAGTTTGTGTCTTCTCTGATCAACTGGATAAAAATTTAAAAACATTTTAAAGAAACAAATTTCTTCTTCATGAATGCTGTCATGAGATTCACTCTTGTACATCCACAAAAAAACTAAAAAAAAAAAAACCCTGTAAGTAAATAGCAAAAAAATCAGTAGAGTCAAGGGAAGGGAACAGGAAAGAAGAAGGGAGGTGTAATGGTTAATTTGAATTGTCAACTTGATTGTATTAAGAGATGCCAATGATTAAGAAGCTTTTGGGTTTGTCAGTGATAGTGTGTCTAGGAATAATTGGCATGTGGGATAGCCAACTGAAATAGAGACCCTCCCTAAACATGGGTAGCCCTGTCCAAAAGGATGATGGCTTGGATGCAATAAAAGTTGGAAGAACAGGGAAGCAGCAGCAGATGAAAGCTCCATTCTTTTTGATTGGGTTCTTAATTGCTGCTGCAATCAAGATATCCTCTGAGGATATCAGACTCTCACTTCTTCACTCTTCCAAATTGGACTCTGCCAATGATTCTTCAGAGAGTTTCTGGAAGCCTTCAGTCTTGGACTAGGGTAGAACCATTGATCCCTCTTGTTCTGAAGCTTCAGCCTCTTAGACTATGCAGCTTCTGGTTCTTGAAGCCCTCCAGCCTATAGATGGCCATTGTGGACTATCCAGATTCTGGTACTTTGAGCCAACTTAATTAATCCCTTTTTTTTATAATTATAATTCCTGTTGATTCTGTTTCTCTAGAGAACCCTGACTAATACAGGTGGGAAAGGGAAAGTATTGAGAACTAAATTATTGTTCTAACTTATATTCCATGCTTTTATAATTATGCCAAAATGAATCTTATTGTCATGTATAATTAAAAAGAACTGATTTAAAAAGAGGGGAAAAAAGAGTGCTGTCATGCGCTCAGGTGTACTCAGTGGTACAACACTTGCCTGGTGTACAACATTATGGGCATTGATAAATCCCCAGCACCACCAAAAAGAAAAAGAGAAAGCTGTTGGGACATACAGATGGGTGTGAAGAGTTTAATGAAGGAGAGAAAGAGACAGAAGGAAATTCACTGGCTGTTAGTATATGCTAAATTCAGATATATATTACCAAATCTGATACTTACCACTATTAAGTATAATTTTACCAATAAAACATTACTTTTATAACCATTAGGTATTAAACTCATTCATTTGACAATTTTAAGAAAAACTATCTCAACACAAGATAACCCAAAGTCATGATACATCCACTTTGATACACCACACTGTCTTCTCTAACTAAAAAGTATAAGCTTACATGTTCTTTTCCATTTTTTTCTTTGTGATGAACATTTTTCCTACTGTCCATTTACTAGAATTTTAACAAAATTTTCATAACCTGAGGAACATGAAAAACAGTCTTAGAATGTATTTGGATTGCTTTCAACTCTCTAATACAAGATCTCTGATATGAAAGCGTAAGGATAAGAGCGACTCAGTAATTTTACATGGAAAATAGGTCAAAATGAGATTCAGTTAAGTAAACTGAATAAACAGGAAAAAGTGAAGTCTGACACCTAAAAAATGACATGAGGAAAATGGAGGTGACCTCATTTGAAATACAAATACCTTTAGACATATGGGCAAAGGAGATGGCATCAGAAAATTTATTATAGAAAATTGATGCATGTAACTATATCTCTTGCATTGAATGCGAAGCAATCTAAAATCACTAGTGAATAGTTAAAAGAAAAACATAAATGCCTTACCAAAACGCAAATGTGATTATATCAAAAGCACTTTGACAGTGTAAGGAAAAAAATGCCCAATACATTCACCTGGTGTTATTAGGAGATATTTACTACTAGGAAAAAGTAAGGCTTGAAGACTTCCATGGTTTACTAATAATCCTTCTCTCACTTTAGCTCATAAGCTTCCTTGGACCAAAGAATGATTTCATTGTTAACTCAGTAAAAAGAATAATTGAGCAAGAGTTAGTTCTAGACTTTTTAAAAGAATGCAGTTAAACTCCCCTGTGAAAGCATTACCAGATAGTGACTTCTGTCATTCAGTACAGAAGTCATTTATAAATGGCATGGAAGTTCCAATAGTGTTTCATTATTCTTAAATTTCTTCAGGTGTTCTACAAGCCTACTAAGGAAATAGTCATTTCACCTATGGATATCTTTAAATTCCTTCTTATTTGTTTCAAAATAAAAGGCAAAATTCTTACATAAGCACAAAATAAATAGTATCAATTTGACATCAGAATTCTTTTTACCTATTAAAATGCAACTTCAATCTTTCTTTTATATCTTATGTTTTAATATTCAAAAATATTTTCAACAATCTGTACCATTTGTTCTCTTCTCTATTCCAGATATTCTAATTTCAGATAATTAGATATATTAATAATTTGTTCATAACAGTTGTTACATTGTTTCTCTTTTTGGAATAATTTCTTCTATCACCTCTCTTCAAAATCCATATATTTTTGGTCATACATTAGATATTTCTGCATAAAACAATCCATCATAATTTCTAATTCAGTTTCAAATTCTATCAACTCAAAATCCTGGTTACACTTTTAGTACACACACTACTCTAACTTCCTAGGACATATGGACAAATACATATTGCTTACTCACAGACACCTCTATTTAGTTATGAGAAACTTAGTTATACAGAGTTTCATTCTCTATGATTTCACTACATCTAGTTACCTTGATAATATATAGGAGAAACACTTAATGCCATTATAATTTAGGGAAGGATCTTTGGAGGAGATAATATCTAACCTGATGTATGATATAAAGGAAGAGATATATGTGATAAATATATGATATATGTGATAAAGTAAGAGAAAGCATTGCTGAACAGAGAGGGCAGAACAGAGAGACTGTTGAGAAAAAAGGTCAATGATCAGATGTGAGACTCAAGGGGAACAGGGGAAGAATCACAAGCCCTATTGTGACATATTAAGCAGTTTCTAAATACCTTCGGGAAAGCTGTGGAACCCATGAAGAAATTTTAAGCAGAACAATGTGCATTATCTAATTTGTATATTTAAACCATCATTATGAGTAATTGAATAGAATTGTTTGGAGGGTCCCATGAATTGTAGAGATCAAATTTCTATAGTAAGTTAGGGGTAAAAAATAAAGGTCTTTAATGCACTGCAGAATGAAGATGGCAGAAGAAAAGGGTTTGGTGGTAAAATCCTATAAGGATTAAATGCATGTGAAAATGGAAAACAGATACAACTATGCTCATGGCTTGGGCAAATATTTAGACATTTGAAAAAAAGATTTAATGTGGTGAAGAAGCTAGTGTAAGACAATGATATGTAGAGTAAGTTTTTATTAAAACATAATGTGATTGTGGCATTCATAAATAAATTCTTCTCAATAACAGGTGAAAAACAACCAGAGTTCTGATCAAGGTTAGGTTGTTTTCGTGTGTGCCAAAAACATATTTTCTTTCTCTTGTTTCATGATCACTTTGTTTATCATGAATTGAAGGTAAAACTCTGAACATAATATAAAACCACAGTGAATTTTTTAATGTATTTTCTCTTTTATATTTTGGAAGTATGGAGACACTCTTCTTTTTTAAGTACTTAACAAAAATAACTCTGAATGAAATGATGAATTAATACCTACATAGCTAATTTCTTTGTCTGTAAAAATATATCAAAGACATATATATCAAGATAAAAATACAAGTATACTAAAACATACAAACACCATTAAAGCCAGGAAGCTTTATATTCCTAGGTATTAGAAATTTCCAAAGAAAGAAAGAGAAAAGGTTGCATTAGGCCTCATGAGGGAAGCAAATCACTTTTACCATTGCTAAAAAAAAAAAAGAAAAGGTGCTTCTTTAATATAGCTAATATGTACAAATTAGTTTTATAAGAGGAGTGACTCAATACACCTTGTCACAGCTTATTACCAGTAAAGACTGATTTTTAAAGTGCTCCACAATTACCTTAAAGTTGAGCAGAATGATCAAATAGTAATAAGAAGAAAGGCAATGATACTAATAAGGGTAGTAGAAAGAGGAGGAGATAGAACTTTATTTTTAGCAAGCCAGGTTCAAGTTTTATCCCAAGTTATATTAGTAACATGAATGCACATTTACAAAGAGGAATATTAGGAAGTGCATTGTGTTCTTTTCCTCCATTAGGGTGGGAGGGATTTCCAAGGAGTCTAGGAATGTTAGTGAAAGACTTTAAAATTGAGAAGCTTTGGGGAAACAATTCTACAGCGTAGTTTTCCTAGTTCCTTTCAGTTTTCTTCTTACTTTATGAAGCAAATAATCAGGACATATAACCCCTCACCGGTTCCTTATATTCTTTTATTGTTTTAACAACCTCTCATTATTAATCAGTGAGGCATGCATTACTCCTTGATTCTAGGGTTCTAAAACAGTTACATATTATGATTTGGGCCAGATTTTTTAATTTAATTTTTAATTTAGTTGTGACTGAGGTTCTCACCTTTGCTCTAGCCCCAAGTCTCCTTTTAAATCAGCAAAGGCAGGGCTGACAGAAAGGGAATTAAGATGAGGAATGAATCCTTATTGTGCTTCTCCATAATTCATTTCCCTTTCTCGCCCTGTTGCAACCTCCAGCAGTGAGTTAACATGGCTAAAGAACGGGGGAGGAGGGTAGGGCGCCCAGTGGAAGCTCTGTGGTGTATTCCAACAGTCCACCCAGCTCCCTGGATCTGGGTTGAGCGAGTCAGATATTTAAAAAAGGAACCGGGGAATCTTTTGATAATTTTCAAATTTATATATGAGATATAAAAAGCAAGCAGATTTTTATCTCCCTACAGATAACTAAAAATGAAATAACCAAGGTGGTGCTATGTTGAAATACAAAGAAAAATTTTTTTGGTGTCATTTTGTGGGGGGGGTGGGGACGATGGATTTAACCCAGCGATGTTTTCCCACTGAGCTATATCCCCAACCCTCTTTTTTTTCTTTCTCTCTTTTTTTCTTTATTTAAATATTTTTGAGACAGGGTTTTGCTAAATTGCTGAAGGTCTTCCTAAGCTTGCCTTCAACTTGCTTTCCTCATGCTTAAGCCTCCAGAGTAGCTGGAATTACAGGCATGCACCACTGAGTCCACTAGCATATCTGAAAGCTCCTGTACCTGTTTGTTTATACTCTCAAAAAGGTTTTAATAAAAAAAAAGTTAGTCTGGAGGCTTATGTCTTCTTCCAACACACCATAATTTAATTTATTCATAATCTGACTGCAGATTTCCATGCATAATCATACATTTATATTTTCAAGAGAGCTCTCCTAGACTTTCTTGCTATTCTCCCCTGTACAAATTTATAGTACCTAGTGATTCTCATAAGTGAAGAAAAATGAAAACAGCAATGTACTATTTATAGCATCGTCATTATTGGTTTCCCCCCAAAAAGGGATACATGTTTGTTTCCACTGCTTTTTAATTCAGAGGGTAAGCACTGTACTTGCTATACTATAGGTGGTGAAAAAACATTTTGAGGTGAATGAGCAAGAAGGTTTTGGACATAATCACTTTACAATCTTTATAAAGATTGTAAAAATTTAAAAATTTTACCTTTCTATGCAACTTGTAATATTAGCTTTGTTAAGCCTCATTCTTTCCTACTTCAGTGCAAACAACTTAAAGTTATATTTCTTTGTACACTTTGAATTAAAGTTGTTCATTTAAATAACTTGTTTTGTTTTTAGGTAGGATAAAAGCAGAATATGTGCACCTCTATTGCTTTCTTGAGATATGAAAACAATTCAAAATCACTCCTAAACTTAGTACAATACTAAGACAATTACTTTTAAAATGGTACTTTGTTTTTGAAAGTTATATCAATATATATATATATACATATATATATATATAAACAAATAAAATTCCTTATTTTTATCTGTTTATGTACATATCTATAATTGATTATAACAATTGAATGAGTAACCTAATATTTGAAATATTAAAATTATAAATAAAGTGCCTTAAATAAGTGTATCTTAAGCAATAGTCACACATCAAAAAATGAAAAACATCAAGGACACGATTTTAATTTTTTTGGTACACATTAATTATATGGTATAATTTATTTCATTTTGGGATATTTGTATATGCATATAACATAATTTGATCAACTTCATTCCCTAATATCTCCCTTTTATCCTCTCCTCCTCCTGTATCTAAGGGTTTCATTTCTGCTTTCATGAGATCTCGTTTTCTTTTTTATTCCCCCTTTTCATACATATAAGAAAACCTATGACATTTATCTTTCTGAGTCTTGCTTAGTCCTCTCAAAATCTCAAAATGATGCTCTCCAGTTCTATGCATTTTCTTGAAAATGACATAATTTTATTCCTGGATGACTGAATACAGCTGTATTATTATATATTCCATTGTCTTTATCCACTCATCTGTTGACAGATACCTAAGATGATTCTGCATCTTACTTATTGTGAATTGTGCTGTTATAAACATCAGAATGCATGTATCTCTACAAATGTTGTCTTTAATTCTTTTGAATAAATACTGTGGAGATGTATAGCTAAATCATATGGTAGTTCAATTTTTATTTTACAAGGCAACTGCATACTGATTTCCTCAAAGTGGCTGTACTAATTTACATTTCCACCAACAGTGTATAAGCATTCCTTTTTCCCTTGAATCCTTGCCAATATTTATCACTATTTGTAATCTTAATGATTTTCAGTCTAACTAAAATGAGATGTAATCTCAATGTAGTTTTGATTTGTATTTCCATGATGGTTAAAGTTGTTGAACATTTTTTTTATATTATCTTTAACCATCTGAACTTTTTTTTTTGTCCTTCCAAGTCAGATTTATTTTGCCTAACACAATGCTCTCTAGTTCCCTGCAAATGATGTAATTTTGTTCTTTAAGAATGAGTTATACTACATTGTGTATTCAACATGTTCTTTATTCATTTATTTGTTGATGCACACCTAGGATGATTACCTAACTTGGGTATTGTGAATCATGCTATAAACATGGATGGATGGAGATATATATGCACACACACATGATGCAACTTTAAATCTTTCAGATAAATTCTGAGGAGCGGTATAGCTGGATCATATGATAATTCCATTTTTAGTTTTCTGAGGAAACTTCATTCTGATTTCTGTAGGGAGAGTACCAATTTACATTTCCACCAATGGCATATAACAGTTCTTCTTTTCCCCACATTGTCACCAGCACTTATTTTTATTTGTATTCTTGATGGTTGCCTTTCTTGACTGGGATGAGATTGAATTTCATTGTAGTTTTGATTTTAATTTCCTGATGGGTAAAGAAGTTGAACATTTTTTAAAAATAACTGTTGGCCATCAATACTTTCTTTGAGAATTGTCTCTTCAGTTCACCTGCCCATATATTGAATGGGTATTTGTTTCTTTTGATATTGAATATTGAGTTCTGTGTATATTCCAGATATTAATCCCCTGTCCAGAGAATAGTTAAAAATTTTCTCCTTTTGTGTAGACTACCTCTTCATGCTGTTGGAGTTTCCATTGTTTTGTGAAAGCATTTTAATTTGATGCCATCCCATTTACTAATTCCTGCTATTATTTCCTGAATTATATAAATCCTATTTGGGAAGTCACTGCCTGTGCCTGTATTGTTGCAGTGTTTCCTCTCAGTTTTCTTGAAGTTTGCTTTCTTCTGTTTGCTAAATTTCTGGTCTTATATCTATGTCATTGGCACATTTTTAGTTGACTTTGGCCAACAAAGAGAGAGATAGAGATTCAGTTTCATTCTTCTCCACGTGGATATCCAGTTTTCTCAGCACCATTTGTTAAAGAGACTGTCTTTTCTCCAGTGCTTTTTTTTTTTGATGCCTTTCTCAAGAATCAGCTGATTGTAGCCTGTCTTCTATTCCATTGGCCTGTGTGCCTGTTTTTATGCCATTACCCTGATGATTATCTTACTATGGCCCTATAGTATAATTTGAAGATAGGTATCATGATGCCTCCAGTGTTTCTTATTTTGTTCAGGATTGCTTTGGCTATTCTGGTTTTTGGTTCTTCCATATAAATGTTAGGATTGGTTTATCTAGTTCTGCAAAAAATGTCACTGGCATCTTGATGGGGACTACAAAGAATCTATAGACTGTTTTCGTTAATATGGCCATTTTAACAATAGTAATTCTGCTTTTTATGAACATGGAACACCTTTCCATCTTTTAGTGTATTCTTCTATTTCTTTTTTCAGCATTCTGTAATTTTCCCTGTAGAGATCTTTTACCTCCTTGCTAAGGTCTATTCCTAGATTTTTAAAAATTTATTCTAATTTCTTATGTATGAAAACAGAATGTGAATCAATTCATATCACACACATAGAGCACAATTTTTCATGTCTCTGCTTGTTCACAATGTAGAGTCACACTATTTGTCTCTTCATACCTGTAATTAGGTAATGATGTCCATCTTATTCCACTGGCTTTCCTACCCCCGTACCCCCTCCCTTTTCCTCCCTCGCCTTTGCCCTATCTAAAGTTTGTCTATTCCTCCCATATCCCCCATCCCCACTATAAATCAGTATCCTTATATAAGAGAAAACATTTGGCATTTGTTTTTTGGGGATTGGCTCACTTTATTTAGCACTTCTCAAAAGAAGTACAGATGCTGAGATAGAATATTACTCAGCTTCTGTACTTATTTTGAGAAGTGTCTGTTTAATGCCCTTGCCCATTTATTCATTGGGCTCTTTGTTTTTTTTTGTTGTTGTTGTTTTGTCTTTTGAGTTCTTTATGTACTGTGGCTGTTGATCCTCTGTCAGAAGAGGTGCCAAAGAAAAACAAGATATTTAGAAAGAACAAGATATTTCTTTGTTTTCTTTCTGAAAAGATCAGTAATTATGAAACAGAATTAAATCATGCCTGCAGGCTTAATTTATTTGATAAGTATATGCATATATATAAACACACATACATGATGTTTTCATGTTTTATTTTACTTTTATTTTCAAATACCATGATTGAGTTTGTGATTTGTGCTGTGTTAAGCAGAATTGAGCTAGAATTTAAAAAAATCAATTACAAAATTGTTTTGTATCATGGTAAAGCTTATAATTACATGTAATGTTATTCTGAGAAACAAGTGTTAAAAACTGTTCTTTTCTCCATTCATAGCTAACTCTGATATTCTTATTCAAGCTGTAAGAATCATGTGATACATATGTATGTATTTTATATGTATATATATGTAGAGAGAGACATATAGAAAACACATATGCATATACGTGCATACACTGTCATTTATATATGTATATATTTATATATGGATATAGATGCATAAATGCTTATATTTATTATTTTCTTAGAAAAAATTCTCTTTGCTTTCAAAATTATTATATTATTATATGCACAAAAATTATAGTTAATATATATTTAAAATATAAAAATTATATTAATATGCACACTAAATGAACATACCACATAGCTAGATAATTTGAACATAAAATAGTTATTGGGATATACTGTAGATATAGTCCTGATAATTTTTGTGAACATCCTTTTGATGCCTTTACATTTTTTATATATTTAATATAATATGATATATTTATTATGATAATATATGATGTATTTAATATAACATACAATTATAAACTTTATATAATTTGTATAAAGCTGTCATTAGTATGGTTCACTATAATATATTTATGAGCTATGCAACTTGTTGTGTATAATCATAGTATTTCTTTTTGGTAATGTCTTTGATGATTTTATGAAGATATCCCTTGTTTTATTTATCCTTTTTATGATTGATGGACAATTCCTGGAAAGAATTTCAAAATATTTAACAATAAACAGCGCATAGAAACTGAGACATTAAAATGGAATCACAAGTACTCCAAATTTCTGCCTTGAAAAATAAAAGTAACAGTCATATAGTACATTTCTGCTGGATCCATGTTATTTGGATTGCTTTCAAATCTTTCCTATAAAAAATAAGGTTGCTATGAATGTATCTGAACATACTTTGGAGCAAATTATAACCTTTTTTAGATATGTACCTTAGAATTCCCTAGTTTTTAATTATGTTCAATTCTCTTTTGAATACATAATGCCAAATTTCTCAAGATCTTGTCCCAATTTACAGTATCATCAGAAACAAGTGTTAATTTTCCCTCATCCACCAACACTGGTAGTTTCATACTCTTTAAATTTTGCAATCTGGTGAAAGTAAGAAAACCAAACAAAAACTTGCCACAGCAGAGCCTTCTAAGTGTATTAAACCTAGAGATCTTGAGATCACACTTGATCTGAGAATAGGGGATAGGATTGTGGGAAGATCAGCTTGTTCTTCATGGTGAAGAACAGCACTTAACCATCTGAGGGGCTAGTGAAACAATGTCAAGTGTCCCCCGTGTTCCATTTACCTCTATTTATAGATGCCAAGTTTTATGTGCACACACTAAAATCCAGGTAAAGATAATCATTCTCTGTTATCTAACAGTTCAGAGAAACCAGGGGACAAGCATTGTTAGTGAAATATAAATGGTAACAATGCAGTTTATTTCCAGTTTGGCTTCATAGAGATAAAACCAGTAGATCTTGACTCTGCATTTTTCTTTCATGGTAAAATGCTGATGATAGGAGAAAACTTAGAAGCTTGTTTTGTAGATGGCAGAGCTAATATCACCCTCTAAACTCTAGGTATTTCATTCTGGGCTTTTACTTATAAGAGAAATTAACCTATATTTAAGTCACTAAATTAGGAGATGTGTTTGTTTAAAGCACTTGAGCTGTGGCCTACCTGATGTATTAAAAAATATTTATTTTCTACTATGGATGCTTAATTTTTAAGGCAAAACCTTTTGTAAAACAAGATTCTATTGTTCTATCTAGCTATCTACATGCACATTAAAAAAAGTAAAACCTATTTGGGTGATGTGCGTTTTCCATGTGTACAAAGTTAACAAAGATACAATACAAAATAATTAAGAATTAGCATTTATGTGATGAGATCTTTCTTCATGTGCACTCTAACTAGAAAAATAAAGAAATATAATTAATCAAGACTTTATACATTTTTTTTCTTTGGTGCTAAATTTCAGTAAAACATTATAGGGTTATATCTCTAAACCTATGACTTTAGTTTTGGTCATTTTCTAACTTTTTTTTTTTACCTATAAATTACATTAGGGTTTATATTGAAAATGTCTATAAGTCAAAACTATAATGGGCAGGCTCAATTGGTGGAGTGCTTGCCTTGCATGAACAAGGCCCTGGGTTCAATCCCCAGCACCAGAAAAAAACAAAAACAAACAAACAAACAAACAAAAAAAACCTGTAATGAGTAACCCATAGAAATCTAGACAAATGATGAATTAGTAAGCATTTTATGGTGAAATACTGTTTACCTATCTCTTTCTTTAAAACAGAGAAAAAACACACCAATGAGTTTTCATTAAATTGGCATGAAATTTTAGTTGCCACGGATGAGGTAAATCCTAAAAGTTTGTTACATTGTAAATGCAACACTATGAACATTGAAAATATAAAGTTGTATTTCATAACAGTCTTCTTGGGTACTTTGTAGGTTAGGAAGAAATAAATGAAATTAATGGCATTTTAATATTTAATGAATTGGTTTCAAGACTGAAGTCTCAAAGTTTTGTAAAATATGTTTTTTTCAGCAACATATAAATCTACAAGTTTCTTTTTTCATAAAATAGAAGAAAGTAAATTTTTAAATTTAATTGAAGTTATATTTTTGAATTTTAGACGTAGAAGAAGTGTTGAATTTATCCTCAATGTTAGGGGTGGAAATGTAATTCTTTGGAACTTTTAATGATGTAGTACTCATCTTCCCTCATAACAATGATGTCAGAAGTAGATACACAGGCCACAAATTCGGATTTGGTGATACTGTTTTTTTTTTAAACATTAAGTCACATTTACTTATTTTATCTACATTTACATATTATCTTCATTACTTGTGTTTTAAAATTAGCAATTTCTATTATTTTATTATTTTAACTTGTCAGTAATGCTGATCTGTAAAATGTGATATGAAGCCTTTTGTAATTATTATAGCCTGTTATACAGCCCTCATTTCTTCAAGATTAAACCAGTATATGCTTTTTAAATGTTAGGAAAAATAGCTCTTTCTGTTTTTCAGAATGCAAACATTTACAGAAGTCTAAACATTAGCTATGATAAGTTTACGCAGTTCGATAATATATTTTTGCCATGCCATTTCTATATTTTATTTAAATTTTAGGTACTTGGTTGAAATTTGAAGCAAAACATTTTGTTTTCTAAATTATTAATATATTAATAATGACATATTTGAAAACTGAACTTCATCTCTGTGAGAAAATAGAGCCAGAAAGAAGTCAACTAAACTTTTTTTTTTTTTTTTTACTAAAATTTGCATTCTGAAGGGATAATCTAACATCTCTGGACATGCGGGTCAGTTCTAAGGCAGAGTTTCTCTTAACTGTGGTCTCTTGAGGTTTATATACACCATATAGATAGTGAATCAACCAGCTATTACCTCAACCTTAAAGAAATAAAAACTGGTGAATATTTGTTTGATTTTTTCTTAACTTGTATAGGCATATTTCATTTCACTTCCATCATGTAGTCATTTATGTGACACTCATGGAAAAGAATCTCAAAAATAAAGGTGAAAGTAAGGGATGCAAAAAAAAAAAAACAGAATTTAACTCTGGGTATTTCAGTAGCTTGGAACTAGAAAACAAGATGTTTTAGGCATTTAGAAGTATAGTGTTAATAATGTGTTTACATAGATTTTTCAAATGACAACATTTTTATTTCTTCCTAAATATTATCAGGAAATGCAAGCTAAGGAAATATCCTTAATTTGAAATAAATTTTAAAAATAATCTGTAAAATAAAAGACTCAATAACTTGTCCCTGGTGGAGAAAGGAAAAAGGAGCTCTGGAGTTAAGTTTGGAGGTGAGTGATTAGAAGCATGTCTCATGAAACAAAGGATTCCACCATCTCATCAGAAAAAAATCTTACAGTTTTATGAATGTACACTGTTAGAAATAGTGTATATGATTTCAATATATTTGAACTTTATACATATTTCTATAAACATCTGATAAAGACCAAGCGTGAGCACTCGAAGAATGTTTTTATAGAGTAACAAAAATACGAAATACATCTCTTTATTTTTTTTTTTGATTTGTCTGTGGGGGAGGGTTTGTTTATTTGTTTGTTGTTCTTGGTGGAGGGGTATTGGTGGTACAAGTTATAGAACCCAGAGGCTCACCCAGCCTTAGGCAAAGTTCTTTAACATTGCTTCTCATCTCCAGTTCAAGATATACTTCTTTGTATTACTTTTTTTTTCTTTTACAAACAGGAGAACATGGATAGTGTAATATTTTCTCAAATCTAACTCAAGGATGACCTGAGCATTTTAGGTGTTTTGTTTGTTTTAAAAGTAGGTGTGCTTTTAGTCCTGTTAAAAATGAAAGCTCTACTTTCTTTTCTGAAGGGAAGGGTAATTCTCTCCTGATAAAAGGGAAGGCTTTTTGTTAGGACCCAGTGCTGACTTTAGATTGCAGTAGAGCTACTATGTGTAGTCTCCCTTTTTATCCCTTGCATATTAGACATCACACAGCAATAAAAATGAGGTGGTGGTTATAACTAGTTTATGTTTTAATCTTAAGAAAAAAGAGAGTAATTTTAATATTATCATCTCACAGAACCAAATCCATAAGTATTCATCAATGGTAGTCTTTATCCTATATTTTGACAGATAATATGTCAGCCTTTAATCCAGTTCTACTCAACATGTGCTTGTTTACCATTAAATGGACACAGTTAATTCTTTCACTCCAATAGTAATAATTTATATATTTATGTTGTTTTGGTTAATCTTATACTTTCATGTTATTTGGGGGATTTTTATTTATTTATTTTTGTTCTCATCACTATGTGTGTTAACCTTTAAAATTAGGGCATTTAAGGAGAGAGAAACATACAGACTCTATATACTGTATTTTTTCCCATTTATGGATCAATCCTCACTATCTTATTTTATAATTAACACAAATTTCACAATTTAACACAAGTTGACACAAATTACTATAAAATTCACTGTATACTACTGGTTTGCAGTATTGGTGCAAACATTTTTGTACAATTATTTAGTAAATTAGATAGAGGTTTATGTCAATTCTAATATAAGTAGTTATAAAGTTCCCATGAAAGAAGGAATAGATAAATCTACCCAAGGAAATATTGACAAACAATTACTTTAGCACTTATATTTAGTTTTTATGTTTATGTTCTGAAAATTATACATAGAATTATTTTATTAAGTCTATTCTAGTGATCATCATTATTAAATTTCTTAATTTTAATTCTGTTTTTATAAAAGCTACATTTTTATTCACTTGCAAATTTGACTGGTGCTTATGATTTTCATAAAAATAATTACTATGGTATAATTTGTGTCCCCTTGGAGAAAATAAGATGGTTTCTTGTAGCTTTTTTTTTTTTGCATGATGTTTTGAATTCAGTAAGAATTAATGAGTCTAATCTTTATCAATTGAGACTTTTTTTTAAAGTCATGAAATGTTTCATTAAGAATCACTTAAGCTAGGAGCAGTGGTACACAGCAGTAATCCCAGTAATTTATGATGGCGAAGCAGGAGGATCACAAGTTTGATACTGGCCTGTGCAATTTACACCCTGTTTCAAAAAAAAAAGAAAAGAAAAAGAAAAAAATTAGAAATGACAAGAATGTATAGCTTAGTGGTAGAATGTTTGCCTAATATATATAAGGCCCTGAGTTTCATCTCCAGTTCAGAAAGAGAAGGAGAAGGAGGAGAAGAGGAGAAGGAAAATGAGAAGGAGAAGGAGAATAATGATTTAAACAAAAGAGGAAAAAAAATTTCTTAAACATTAAGCTAAATAAAAGTCAATCCAGTGGAAACTTAGTAAAGACACTGAAGGTGGACATAGGGGCATGGGTATATGCCTGTAATCTTAGCAATTTGGGAAATTGAGACAAATGAATTTCAAGTTTGAGAACAATCTTGCCAATTTAGCAAGTCCCTGTCTCAAAATAGAAAAGGACTGGGATGGAGTTCAGTGGTAAAGAAGCTCTGGGTCCAATCCCCAGCACCTCAAACAAACAAAACCAACACTGCATCTATTTATGTTCAAAATTCTTAACTTTAAACTTCATAATTGAAAAAGTGATGCTGTATCTCAGGAAACCTTATCCAAGTTTCAGGCAAGAAAAAGAGCAAGGAAGCAGTGTAAATAGTCCAGTGTAAAAAAAACAAAACAAAAAAAAATGTGTTCTATGATTTTATACCCTTAATGACTTAGTTCTGAGTTTGTCTTAAGTAGACCTAAATGAAAGCACTCCTGCCATTACAAGAAAGGAAATAAAGAAAGCCAATAATCTAGAAATTTAAAACTCCAGTGTGTTTTCCTGAGTATGTACTAGTAACTCACTAAAATCAATTATATTAAAAGAATAAGTGAAAAATAAATTAATAGATGTGTAAGAACTTATTATAATACATAAAAATTACTTTAGAAGGGTCCACATGTAGACCTTCGGGGGAATATCTTACAATTTCAAAAATAATTTCCAAATTTTCGATTTCTCCATTCTTAATAGGAATAATTTACACTTTACAGAAAATCCATGATGATTTTCTAATTAACATATAGAGGCTTGAAAGTATGAGACTATTAAAAACACATATAAAATATGGGAGTAATTAAAAATTATTGGTTCTTATTTTCTTTAAAATTAGATTGTCAGCTTTCCAGAATGATAAAATGTATCCTGAGATGAGGGAAATAATGTCACCTACAAAATCAATTTTTGCAAACTTTTGTTTTTGTAAAGATTTGTAAAACTTGCATTTTTTAACTACTTACAAATAATAAAGATTTTGTATGATGTTTATATGCTCTGAAGTCTAGATTTCTTATTTAAATTAAAAAATCACGGAATACTGAGGGATCAATATATGAATTCACATATTTAAAATGTTACTAAGCATCATCTACATATTAGTTAATATGGAAATAAGAGGCAAAAATATCTAGAATGTACATATTGAACAGATAATTTTTCCAAAAGCACAACTCCATCTGATTTTATTTTAAGAAAAAAACTAAGCTAATTTATTTTCAATTTGACTTAGTATGTATACTGAAAAAAATGTCTATTTGTACTTCTTCAAACTTTGTATAATGATGTATGTGCAAATCATGATTTTTTACTACCTGAAATCTTAAGCTATATGTATATTCATTAGTAAGTTGTAAATTTTTTAAATGTATATTTTAAAAAGAAAATATTAAATGCATAATATAGGTAAAATAAAAGGCATTCAGTTCCTAAAATGCACTGCAGAGCCCAAATGTAATTACCATATTGACATCATGATAAATTTAGTTTACAGAGTTCAAATAAACATCTGTTATCTCCACTCAAAAATGTGTTCAACCATTCATGCTTCAAATGCCTATCATATTTTGAGTGAGAATAATTTATAGCCCAATTATAGTCTGTCTTTTAATGTACTTAAAAGTGACAGTGAGAAAAAGGCTTATTAATAAACAAAAGTTTGTGGGAAAATCATTTAAAAGTGAGGAAGGAAAACTTTAATAATGAGAACTTTAGTATAAATACAACAAATTTAGTTCACAAACCTCTAATGGGATAAACTTAAAGTAATATTTTGAATGAGTTTATTCATAACAACAAAGAGAATACAAAATGTGACAAGAGCACATCAACATTTTGTGAGAAGTTACAAACTGGTAAACAAAGGGAAGAGAAATAGTTACTTTGAAGGATACAACCAAAAGAGTATTCAGATAACAAAAATGTCCAAAAGAAGCTAGTTTCATTGCTATGGTAATGGTAATTGCCATTCTGACTAGAGTGAGATGAAATCTTAGAGTGGTTTTGATTTCCATTTCTCTAATTGCTAGAGATGTTTGATATTTTTTTCATAAATTTGTTGCTCAATTGTTTATCTTTTGAGAAGTGTCCGCTCAGTTCCTTGGCCCATTTATTGATTGGGTTATTTGTTTTTGGTGTTAAGTTTTTTGAGTTCTTTATATATCCTGGAGATTAGTGCTGTATCTGATGTACATATGGTAAAACTTTGCTCCCATTCTGTAGGCTCTCTCTCCACCTCATCACTTCTTTCTTTTGCTGTTAAACCATTATCTCTCACTCTGCCCAAAAATCATCTCAAAGTTGATCAAGGATCTAGGAATTAGACCGGAGATTCTGCACCTAATACAAGAGAAAGCAGGCCCAAATCTTCCTCATGTCAGCTTAGGACCTGACTTCCTTAATAAGTCTCCTAAAGCATAAGAAATAAAATCAAGAATCAATAAATAGAATGGATTCACAATGAAAAGCTTCTTCTCAGCAAAAGAAACCATGAATAATGTGAAGAGAGAGCCTAAAGTAAGGGAGTCAATTTTTACCACTGCTATGGTAATGAATTCCCTCTTCCTCAATCCTAACACAAAAGTAACTTAATATTATCTGATCCATAATATTTTTGTTCCATTGTTCTGTCTCCCTAATTCCTACCCTACAAGGAGAATAACTTTGAAATGACTATCCTCTTTATATTCTTTTATTTCTGCTTTCTTCAAACTTTCTCAGTCTGAAAAACCTGGCCCATCCTGACACTTATTTTATTTTATGGAATGAAGTGTTTCCCATTGTGAGAATAAAAATTAAAGCCAATTAAGATCATTGGCTTAATTAGTTAAAGCCAACAAGATACATTATTGTAATCTTGTCCTTTGAAAGTATTTATTTTTGCATACCAAATACATTTGGTTCTTTTTGGATATAATTCTTTTTGGATATAATTCCCAGGAGGACCAACATTTGTTTGCCCTTCTGGGTTAACTCCTGGACATCTAATGAAGAACAAACTGCTACAAATTCCTGCTCTCTTGGCAATCGTTTTGTATAGAAAAAGCAGTAAGATAACTCTCATTACTCCCATTTTACCCATCAGGAAACTGTACTTTAGAATTGATTTGGACATTTCCGTAACCCAGATGTCAGCAGAGGTATACTTCCTTTCAAGCTTCAAATAAAAATCTATGCAATCTCATGTTATGTTCAATAAGAGAGAGGCAGGTGCAGGCTTTTCAAATGCACATCTGGCTATGAGTTTTCTTCTGCTGCATTAGTCAGAGAACAGCTTACACCACCAACCTTTGATTTCTCTGCAGAATCTGGATAACCATGAGCTTAAATAACCCAAATACGCTTGTCAACCCTTTTCTTTAATTTTCACAAGAAAAAAAATAATGGAAAATTCTCACCAAAATGAAAAGAGCGGAAAAAAAAGACAATAACAATACAAATGAAATAATTTAAAATACACTTAAGTAAAACTAACCTATTTATGGCAATGTGAATTCTTATGTCTTCTTGAATTTCATCCTTCTTCTGCTCTGTCCAGTCACACATTCATGGAGATGTATAATGCATACCATTTTTAACTGTTTATTTATTATATCCTACCAAGCCATTCTTCTAGTGCCTTCACCTATACCTCAAGCAGTTATTTCCATCAGCAGATTTTCATCCAACACATAAGTTGTTGAGAAATCATATGCTTACATAAACTCTTATCATCTAGGAAGTGGTGAAACCAATATTTACAGACTTCCAAAGACCATAGACATTGCACAACACAATATCTTCTACCACAAATATATTGATAATAGCAATAAACAGTGTAGTAGATTACAGGAAGATTTCTTCTATAGAATATGGCAAGAGCAGAGTAGCAGCATACAGTACTCTACTTAAGAAAATGTATAAGATCCATCGAGTGATTACCACAGTCCAGGTAATATAATTGTGACATTGTGTTCTGATATTCTTAAGATATCCATGGAAAAGACTCACATTATTATGCTCAAATAACAGTGAACTTAGAATTCATCTATACTAACCTGTGATAAATTTGGGTTGCACCATATCAACCACAACTGTTTGATTTTGCAATTTATTAATTACTTTTTATACTCTCAGCACATTTGTAAATCAGCATTGCAGATTTCACAGAGGCAAATAATGGGGATGTGAAATCAATTGACTTTCTGAGAGTGACAAAGTGGGTAACCATGGAGCTACTAATCATAATCTGTTCCTGTGATTCCAAGGCTTTGCTCACTTCACTGCTGTTCTTATCAGTGACATTCCAACTTTTACAAGCCGTTTCCTGACAGCTACATGTTCTAATTAGATGTAGTCAGATTCTGGATGGGGCCATTGAATTATTAAGCTAAAAATCCCAATGATTTATAAATGTTATCAATTTAGGCTTATAGGATAGCCCAAGATTGCTGTTTTTAAGTTTATCATTTTAATTTAAAACATCTACTAGCAAACATCATTGTGTTAATTTTAAAAATAATGATTTCATAGTGTCATACAATAGCAATTATTTGACAAAGAAAATAATTTCTTAAATTTAAGAAAACTCATTCATATTTCCATAGTAACCCATTGCTTCTTGTCTGTCTGGTATTACTTTTTAATATATGGGATCTTTCAACAAGCTTCCTTTCTGTAAACAACATAAGCAATGTGTTAAATACCATTAATAATGCATATCTGTTTTCATGTTGATTCTCACTTTTCACTTTTATAATATGAAATAAATCTGTCATTATAAATGTTACATTAATTGCTCATTTCACAGATATTGCACTGATTATATAAATGTCAGATCTAGTATACTAAGCTATGGATTGGAAATTGAATTTGCATATAAGAATACTCTGTATACTTATACTACTACTTAACAATATATTGTATATATATTCACAATTTATTTTTCATGTATAGTTAAGTATTAATTTTTTTGATGATTTTATTTTATCAAATAGATTTTTACTAAAATAATCTGCTATAAATTTTATGAATTAACTTTAATTATTTGTTATTTTGTATCCAAATATATGGTTATATTATTGTGTTTTTTTAAAAGCCATATATCTGAAAAACACACTTGAAGGGGTTTAGAACTGCAGCTTATTGTAGAACACTTTCCTCACATAAATGAGACCCCATTTCAATCCTTAGCACCTGAAGTAAAATAAAATAGTAAAAGATAAAGTATAATAAAATGAACTAAAATAAAATACATACTTCACCCAATGTAAGGGTCCTCACTCCAAAGAACTACTGTTTCATCTATTTCCAACCAGAAGATAAAATCAGAATACTAATACAATGGTAGATATTCAATGTGGTCTTGTAAATTAGTTAACTGAATAATGTAAATTGTTTAAGATAGAAACTGTGACTGTTACAAAACCTTAAATACCTGTCACTCCTGGTTTGGGGATATAGCTCAATAGTAGAGCACTTAAGCATCATGAGCTAAACCCTAGGTTTAATAGTCAACACTACAAAAATTAAAAATCACTCCTTTTCATTTTCCACAATTTTACTTTTATAAAACAAGAATATATCTTAAGATAGTTCTGTACAATTAATGTATCATCTCTCTACTTTCTCCAAAATTTATTTTTTGAAATATTTTCTCAAAATTAATATCATAAAAATAAAGTTTAAAAACCATTTTATTTTATGTATTTAAAAAGTCAATATATCAGTTTAACTTTGATGAAGTTACATATTAATTTTTATTATTATGCATTTGTTTTTAAATAAGCTAACAAAGCAATCTCAATATAAGCATCTTCTTCACTTACTTTAAGGTTTTGGTGATCTTCTAGAAAAATCATACATTTTATTTCTTTAATATCAAATCATCTATACTAAAAGAGTTCAGGGTCAATATTTCATTTACACTAATACAAGATACTTTAAGTTAAACTCAAGTAGAAAAATATGACTTAAATATATATTCTCTAAATTATAGAAACTTATAGAAGTAGATTAAAAGAGAAGGAGTTTTGGCAAATGCTAATTTGGAGTATCAAAAGCTGGCAGACTTGGGAGAGAAAAATCTATATTTAAATTCAAGTTCTCCTTAAGTTTGGAGAACTGTGGGGAAGTTGAGGATACAGTAGTATAACAGTGTACTCTGATTAACTTGCCTTTTTACACAAAAGTGAGGTAGGAGAGGAAACAATTGAATGTTAGTAAGCTTTGTACTTTCAGACTTACTCTGCTGGGGATGTGGCCCAAGTGGTAGCATGCTCGCCTGGCACTCATGAGGCCTGGGTTTGATCCTCAGCACCACATACAAACAAAGATTTTGTGTCCGCCGAAAACTGAAAAATTAAATAAATATTAAAATTCTCTCTCTCTCTCTCCCCGCCCCTTTAAAAAAAACCAAAAAGACTTACTCTGTGGCTGAAAATATACTTAAAGTTGGTGAATGTCAGGGCTTCATGCTCTATTCTACTGCTGGTAGGACAACCGGCCTGTTTAAAGAATACATTATTCAATCTTTTAAAACAAGCTGCCATTTGCAACAACAGACATGAACCTGGAAGAAATTGTGCTAAGTGAAATAAGCTAAACACAGAAATACTACTGATAAATACTACATGATGCCACTCGTGTGATGAATCTGAAAAATCAAAGACATAAAAGCAATGAATGGAAAGTAATTTCAATGGGGAGAGGACTCACACAGTAGTATTTGTTAAAGGATGCAAAGTTCTAATTATATAAGCTCAATAAATGCTAAAGGTCTACTGTATAGCATTTATGCCTTTATATAACAATACTATATTGCTCACTTAAAAATTTGCGAAGTGTGTTGGTATTATGTTCAGTGTTCTTATCACAAAATACTACTACTACAGGAAATGATTACTCCCTGCAGTATGGTGGCAAAAGATGTGGAAAGGAATGCAATAGCCTAACAACTTTATGACTTTTTAACCATCCTTGTTTCTTTTATACTTGCCAAGCAGTTGAATAGTTAAGCAAATGATTTCTGAAAATCAATATTATCAAATTATTTACATGACCACACAAATAATGCTTAGTTTAAGTACAAAAGTACAGATTGATAACACTTTTACAAATACAATATAACTGTTGTGACAAATAATTACCCTATAACAATAGCCATGGTCCTGTCTTTTAAAAATGGAGGAAAATACAGAATGCAAAAGGTAAGTTTGGTCTGGAAAAAATTATGTAGTCTTATTTCTTCCCATCCCTTTTCATTATTTTACAACTAAAAGCTCTAAATAATATAAGACAATGAAAGGAGAATGTAGAAAGATAGTAAGAGGAAGGCAATCCAGCTTTCTACCCTAGGATTGGAGTAACACTAAAGCAGCAGAACATCTTACAACTTCCCATCAGCCATCAGAAAATGACCTACACCTAATGCTACATACTCTGACCTAGCAACATAAGGAAGGCTAGCTTGGTTCATTTCTCCCCCATATTTAACAGAATGTCATCCAATAAAACCAGGCAAACCTGAAGCCACAGATGGGGATCTTCACTTATAATATTCTACCAGGTTGCTCGTTCCCACCAGGCCCGGGACTTCCTTCCCCTACTGAGACCCACAGGTACAACAAGAAAATGCAGCAAGAGGGATCTTGCCATAACAATTAGCCTGCCAAGAAATCCCCTTTAGCTCTGTAATCTTGAAACTCCTCTCCTCTCATGGAGACATGTCAGGCAGCTGGGAGACACAAGCATGAAAGAATTTTGCTATACTTATCAAACATGGGAAGCTTCTTTGTCCTCACATGCCGAAAAGTTCCTTTATCTAACCAAAGACATTAAACTACCAAGCAGTAACAGTAGGAACCATAAAAAGTCACAATTCTAACAAGAAAAGATTATTAGTTAACTTCAAAAACCAAATGAATTTGATATTAGAACAATCTGATAAGGATTTAAAGCAAGTATCATGAATATTTTTAAAAGCGATCCAATCAAACTCTCTGGAAACAAGTAAAAAATTACCCAATTCGACAAAGTAGTTTTTATAATTAAACGTAAATTATAGAACCAAAAACTATATTAAGCCAAGTAAAAAGTTTCTTGAGTGGACAATGTTGCTGGGAAAACTGGAAGTCCACATGCAGTAAAAGGAAATTAAACCCCTATCTCTCACCATCCACAAAACTGAACTCGAAGTGGATCAAGGACCTAGGAATTAGACCAGAGACCCTGTGCCTAATAGAAGAAAAAGTAGGCCCAAATCTTCATCATGTCAGATGCGGTCCTCACTTTCTTAATCAGACTCCTACAGCTCAAAAAATAAAATCATGAATCAATAAATAAGATGGATTCAAACTAAAAAGATTTTTCTCAGAAAAGGAAATGATCATTAATGTGAAGAGAAAGCCCAGAGAGTGGGAGAACATCTTAACTACATTTAAATCAAATAAAGCACTAATCATGAGGATATATAAAAAGCTCAAAGATGCTCAACATCTAGTAATTAGAGAAATGCAAATCAAAACTATTCTAAGGTTTCATCTCACTCCAGTCAGAATGGCAGTTATCAAGAATACAAGAATAAGTAGTGTTGGTAAGGATGCATGAAAAAAAGCTACACTCATACATTGCTGAACTCAATGTAGTATGGATGACAGACAATAGAAACATTGAGCTAGAAACCAGTTCAATATTATTTATATAATCTCAAAAAATAAAATTAAAAAAAAAAACTAATTAGAAACCACAAACCAAGCTCCAGGGCCTTAGAAGACAATAATAAAAGTTTCAAGGTTCATGTCTTAATTTATTTTTGTATTGTTAATTCAAAATATCTGAGACTGGGTACTTCATAAAAAAACAATCTATTAAACTCCCAGTTTAGGAAGCTGAAAGTCCAAGATAAGGCAACCCCATCTATTCTGCTTCTAATAATGAAGAGATCAGATGGGCAGAAAGTAAGATCTGTGGAGGAGTAAAACTTGCTCTTTTATATAACCTGTATTCATGGAAACTAATCCAGTCCTCAAAATCAGCTTTAATCTCAGTCCTGACACAATCATCTCCTACTAGGCCCTAACTCTTAAGTTCCCACGACCTTTGAGTAGTTATACTGGAGAATAAGCTGTAGTTCATGAGCCTTTGTAGGATACATCATTCCCAAAACATATAATTCATAATATCACTAATTCCTAGAAGGAAAGGAAAGAGAGTATTCAAAGAAATAATAACTAATAATTCATTAAATCAAGTAGAAAACATAAACATCGAGATTAAAAAAAAGTTAAGTAAGTTTCATATAGGATAAACACAAAAATGTTTGCATCAAGTAGCATAATAATTAAACTCTTGAAAACTAAACACAAAGAAAAATATAGTGAAAGCATCCAGAAAAAGATAAAGTACTACCTGAAGGGCAATACAACAGTAATGGCAGTAATTTCTCATCTGAAACAATGGCAGTCAGGGATACATGCAGAAGGAATAAACCTGTCAATGACAGGTTTACATCCAGTGAAATTAAACACAAAGTTAAAAAAAAAGTGCTAGAAAAACAATCCTTAAAAATTAACTAAAGGAAGTTCCTCAAAAAGAAAGAAATGATAAAGGAAGGAATCTTAGAACATCAGGAAAGAAGGAAAAGCAACAGAAGGAATAGAAATATGGTTAAACAGAGTAGCTTATCCCTTTAATATTGTCAGTTTTAAAAATTCCATTTGATGATGGAAAGAGAAATCATAACATAATCTAAAACTCAAGATAATGGTGTTTTAAACTTGGAAATGTAAAGGGACTACATGGAAGGAAGCCAGAGTCCCATACTGCTCTTCATGGTGAAATATTGTCTGGCACCAATTTTAAACATATGGAACACAAATGCTTATTAGGACACTGATAGAAATCACTAAGAAAAACTATAGATAAAGAGATATACTCAAAATATTATTATTTAATCGATGTTGAGTCCTAAAAATTATTGAAATGTAAGGTCTTACATTTTTTTTCTCTCTATGCACGGGTAGAGACTAGGTTGCTCAGTTGCTCTGCACCTTACCTAATGGGTTCACAAAAGCAATTACTTTGCAGCAAATATGACTTCTTGTTGTTGTTATGGGATGGCCAGTATTCTTTCTACCTCCTTACATGTCAAGCTGAAACTGGAAATCTATTGGTTGAACTTAAAAAAAAAATGAAGAACTATTTGCCATACATATATGCATTATGTGTGTGTGTATAAACAAATTCTACTATGTACATTTTTGAGAGGGGGGGAGGGGAAAGAGAGAATTTTTAAAAAATATTTATTTATTTTAGTTTTCGGCAGGCACAACATCTTTGTTTGTATGTGGTGCTGAGGATCAAACCCGGGCCGCACGCATGCCAGGCGAGAGCACTACCGCTTGAGCCACATCCCTAGCCCCACCATTATGTACTTAACCAAGAAATATCTAAGCAATACTAAACACATGATTTGCATGAGAAATTTTATAACAATAAATTTTATAAAAATAGTGAAATCTATAAACAGAATAATTAATAATTTTGTCATTCACAAGAAGAGATATTTATAGATAATGACAGACAAATATATATGTATATGTATATTTGTCTAAATCACAAATATATATATATATTTGTATAAATCACAAAAATAAAGTAAGTTGAAAAAAAATCAACTGAAGTTTTTCTAGTTGTAAGATATTTATGAGCTAGCAAAAGTTATCTATGTGGACATAAATCAGTAAATACCTCTGGAAGTAGCAACCCTGGCATGAGGAAACCCTGGTTTGAAAAATAGTATATTTCACATTCTACATTTTGTTTGAAATTGAATAAAATTATCAAAACTCAAAGAACTGAACATTAAAAAAGACAAAAACAGTCCTTTTAATAATATATGCCAAGGAGTATCTAGAACAAAATAGAAATCTAATAACCAGGGTTAAGATAAACCTTAAATAATGCTGACCAGGGAAGAGCTAGGAGGAAGAGATAATAAAGTAAAATACTTTGGGTGTACTAGATCAAAGTGGGTAGAAATATTAATTGTTAACCCACTTTCCTGAGTGTTTTCCAGTGTTTTAATTTCGATCTGGCAGAACTCTTTCATGAAATAGAAATTAAGACAATAGGAAACACTTAGGAGAGTGGGTTAATAATATATTGTAAGGATGACTCTTAGAACCCTGGAGAAAGTAGTGGGCCATACTAAATTTAATTAGAAATGTGAGGACCACCATTGTAAATGGTGGAAGAAAGTATCAAAAGGCTTGGAGAAATGAATGTACTAGAATATAATTAGCATATAATACAGAAAGCCTACCAGTTAAATATTTTCAGCTAGAAGTTCTGAAGGACATAAAGCAATAAAGTAATGATGGAAAAGGCACCAGCATCTCTGAAAAACTCAGCAGTAGTTGTTATCTTGGGGCCAAGGTAAAGGGTAGAGGTTATTGTTATGGAACCAGGTTCTCTGATAGCAGGGGAGATAACCAGATCATGGAGAAAGAGAGGTAGAATAATAGTTGTTCCCATTAAAAACAGAAATGAGTTTCTTTATCGTGACAAGCAGCAAAGTCAGAAAGGCAGCTAGAAGTTTCTGATGCATAGAAAATGAAGATGATAAGCAGGATCCAGCATCTTTAGAGATAACTAATTCTGTTCTTGCTTAAACTACCAATAAAAAGAAATCAAGGATGAACAACCTGAGGTTGAAGACAATAAAAAAAGTTACACACACTGACTTCTTTTTAGCCCCTGAACCAGTTTTCAGATCTAAAACCTAGTTACTTAGTAACAATATGGCACTTGAAATGAAGGAACATGCAATTCTATTACAACCCTTTATGGTCTATGACCATTAACTAGGGAAAGCATGCACTGAGGAAAAATGTTCATGTGCTCAAGACTATTGGACAAAAAGATACTGCCTGGTGATCCAAAGAACCATCATGGTCTTCTTGTTATTTGGAACTACATGGGGTTAGATTATAAATTATGTCCCGACATATATGTGACAGAGTATATCCACTGGTAGAAGGATACTAAGAATTTTCTTCCTCAGTCGTCTCCCTTAGTGTCTCTCTCTCTCTCTCTCTCTTCCTGCAAACACACACACAAACACACAACTTTTACACTCGGAATTAACCTAATGAAATTAACAGAACCCCCCAACTGGGACATTTTGCCCTATGGAATATGAACTATCACATTGGGGAAAACAAAGAAGTAAATGAAATTATGTCCATCCCTGATCAAAATTGTTAATACAAACCAGGCGCAGTGGTGCATGCCTCTAATCCCAGCAGCTCAAGAGGCTGAAGCAGGAAGATGGTGAGTTCAAAGCCAGCCTCAGCAACAGCAAGATGCTAAGGAACTCATGGAGATCCTGTCTCTAAATAAAATACAAAATAGGGCTGAGGTTGTGGTTCAGTAGTTGAATGCCCCTGAGTTAAATCCCTGGTACACTCCCCTCCCCCCCCCAAAAAAACCACCTGTTAATACAAAGCAATATTTTTTATGGGGAAATATGACAGAAATTAGTGTCGCCTTGAAAATCTCAAAGGTACAGAAAATAGTAAGAATTTTGTGGCCTCCATAATATCTTAATTTCATTAACTAGCTTATTCCCTATTTAAGCCTGGCAAATCCTGAAAATGACAATAAACTCCCACAAAATCAACAAGATGGCACCCCTGATTGCAGCTGCTGTGTCATTAATATCTTTTAAAAAGACAGTTTATATGGTCCTGAATATTATATACATGGATCAATGACGGATACATACAAACATACATACATACATACATAGGGGACAGATGATTTCATGGCTACCTTTTGATTCACTGCTGTATATACTGAGGACAAGAAGTTGTCTATATTCAGTTCACTCAAGACACATTTCTCTACATATTTACATTATTGTCTCAGGATAGAAAATACTCCCTGACTTTTTAATAATAGAATCTTAAAAGAGTCAGAACACTTCCCCCAGGAGTCAGATTGGTTAGTTAAATAATTTTTTTTCAAAAAATTACTTTAGTTCGGCACACTGATGAGACAGACCATGTGAAGTGGACCACATAAACAAGAAAAGGTCAGAAAGTTAAATTTTTAAGTTATCCCTGATTTATCCAATGAAAGCTCCTTTGGTTTGGTTCTTTCGTCATGCTCTCCTTACTTTTATGAGCAGTTCTTTACTTCTGTACAATTAAAAGTTTTAGACTCATCTTGTACCTTCCTTTCCTGCCCTTGCAGTCACTTCTACAAGCAGCCTAAGCACTCATAGTAGAGTTGATTTTTAAACTCCTTGTTTCTGAGATGAATGTTACTACTGAAGTATCATTGTTTTCCCCTAGATCCTTGTTGGGGCCTGACCTCCTGAGGTCTTGGAAAGTGCACCCTGAAGAATATGAACACAGAGTTCTTGTTTATTAACTCAAACAAAGGAAGCTGGAATGCTGCACCTGACAGAGAGCAATAACTCCCCACACTAGGCTCATTCTTGTGGGGCATGATGACCCTGTTTAAGAAGAAAAATCAGGTCCCAACTGTACTACCTGTTACATACTTTAGGTGTGAGTTTTCTGGCCTTTTGTGTGAACATATCCTGTTTTGTGAATGGGAAAATTGTTTTCCTAATACTAGCAAACAAGTTAGTTATTTTCAAATATGTTATGCCATAGTTTAGATGTATCCTTACACTAACCTATAAAAAATGTGCATTCTGCCATCATGGGTAACAAATTAGAATAAATAAATAATTTAATAAAAAATGTGCTGTGCAAGAACAAAGAAGTTTGGAGCTTTCCCCATATCCCTCCAATAAAGAAATTGTCCATTTTAAGAGTCAGTGTTTCCATGCATAATTGCGGGAACCAAAAGCTCAGCAGTAGTTCATTCATAGCAGATCCTTTCAACAGAGCATATATATTTGTATGTATCTAAAAGTCATGAGATTTTAATGCTATAATTGTAATGAAGAGATTCTTGCACGTCTTCCAGTATTGTATATTTTATTTTTGGAGAATACCACTACAGAATTATGATTGTTCAATTTCTATTTTTTAACCTTTTTAACCTACCCATTCTATTATGTGAAAATTGAACATGTATATTATACCATTTTTTTTGTTTTATTTAACATCTCTGACATTAACATTATTTTATAAGTCTGTGATGTACTCCAGAAAGTGTTGTCTGTTTTTGTTACTATATTGATTCTATATGAGCTCTATTTAATTCAATGTTTAATCAAACCATTAAAATTGTAATTATAGTAGAATATTTCTAGTATGATTATTTGGTCCTTTTTCAATCTATTCATGCTTCCTTTACATTGCTCTAGTCTTCAGACTTCTTTCCATTATTTCAACAATTTAATTTGATTTAAGTAGTATTCATTTTTGTTTTCCTTTTATTTTTATCCCATGGCCTAAAAATAATAATTACATCTGTTTTGTCAAAGACTTTTCTTCATAAAGAATCACTTTTTAAAATTTTGTTTTTTTGTTATAAACAAATCAACAGAAACTTTTTTTTTTGTATATTCTGAATTGCGGATATATTCTAAGAGTAGAGTTACATGTGTGTTTTAACAGTTCCCTACAGTTCAATTGACCACAAACCATAAGCTTTATTATAATTGATCAACTACGTGGGATTCTTTTCCATTTTGGCTAAGATAATACATGTACATTATCCTATGAGTAACATAAGTTTGTATTTTGATTATTTTATGGTTTTTTTCACAAATGCCAGGGCAGATATAAGCCTGTTTACCACTGACTTAGTAAGGCAGAAATATTTATTTTTTATCTGTTTGTTCTGTGATAGTAATTCTCAACCAACAAAAATTTCTTTCCTCAGTTACTCCCAGAAATGTTGGACAATGTCTAGAGATATTGTTATTATTATTATTTTCATAACCAAGAAAGGGAGGGATTATGAGTAGTCTGGGAAACAGTGGGTAGAGATTAGGAATGCCACTCATCATCCTTCCATATGAAGGATAGTCCTACAAGAAACAGTATCCTGCCAAAATCTTGGTAGTGCCAAGGTTGGTCATATTAATACAATTAATTTTTACTTTAGTTAAAACCTGCATTCCTATTTTACCAAATAGTCAAAGGCAAAATATCATTCTTATTATTTTTGTTTTTACTGTTTCTTCATCAACAAACCTAATGTTTTGTTGTAGAGATTATACTGCTATATAAGGGAAAATCATAATCCCAACTTTCTAAAAAAAGACAACTAATATTTTCTTTTTCCTTTCTTAGTGAATTTCCTCCAACTTTGATTGATGTTCTCCTTTTTCTTCTCACTGAAATTCACTTAGAAGAATATTTATTTTTCTAAATTACATAGAGTGGAATAGATAGCTTTCATAAATCATACTTCAACATTTTACATAGCAGTGGCCAGAAGACCAATAAATCTTATAATTATCCAGAAGAACTTGCTAATATTAGAATATGTAAATATCTGAAAACTGAAATTCTAAAGTATCATGCATAGGTCAGTTTATAATAAATTTATGTTTTATATATAGAAATATAGATTATCAAAATAAAATAATTTAAAAAAATTATGTAGTTCCATAAGTCAGGTCATTAATATTATACAGAAAATATTAAATTAAGTTCTTGATAAATGGTATTCTTCTTGATTATTATTTTTATTCTTTACTTGACAGATTTTTAATGGTTCTAATTTTTATTCCATGATTTACCTTTTTATAAAATTAATATAAGGATTATGCACCATATAGATGACACCTGGCAGTGAAAATAATCAAGTGTCTCTCAGAATCAGGTCAACCTTCTCAGTAAGATTGCAATATATCACAATGATTCAAGTTTCTGCATTATACGCAAATGTAGAGGACAAGATGACTTTGTAACCCAGATTGCCTGGGCACATTGCCAAAAATTGGATTTTGTGCTACATTAATGTAATGGAGAAAGACTGACTCTTGAATTGCACTTATGTTCTATTGGATTTAATAAAAAAAAAAAAAAGAACTCACCATACCCTTGACTAGAGTCATTAAGCAGAAAATTCTGATTATAAAGTTAAGCAAAGTTAAAATTGTATGTATATTTCAATTATTATAATGTACATTAAAGTAAGCAGATATAGTGATAGCAATAATAGTGGTAAAAAACATAATAAATTCAAAATCAGTCATATGCACAAAATTTATATGATATTATTTCTGTACCCTGTTCACTCTTCTAGGCACTAGAAATAGAAAATCAGCAAGTGCAACAGAGGAGATCATTTCTTCATAGAAACTGAATTTGGGGAATGCCTACAATAAACCATTAATCAAATATAGCAGATAGTGACAAATATTAAGATGAAAACTAGATATCACATTAAGAGAATGTGTGAAATATTTTTCTGTGAAATATATATATTTCACAGAAAAATGATAAAGGTTGAAGTTGAATTATTTCCTCCAAAATGATAACATTGAAGTCCAAACAGCTATACATATAAATATGATTTTATTGAAAAATACTCCTTGTTGATATAAGAAAATTAACATATGGTCATTAGGATAGGATCTAATCCATGTGAATACAGAAACAGAAATTATATAATGGTGTAAACCAAGGATTGCCAAATATCATCAGAAACTAGGAAAAAGGCATGAGATAGATTTTCTCTTAGAGCACTCAAAAGAACATAACACCGCAGATAATCTTGAGTTTGGACTTCCATTCTCCAGAACTTTGAGAGAATAAAAATAGTTTGTGGTGCTTTGTTATGGCAGCTCTAGGAAACTAATACATAATACAAATGTTATCTAAGTTGAGATCTAATTTATGACAGGAGTCAATTCTATGAAGACTAGGGGAAGATTGTTTTGCATATACTGCGAAGGCTGAAGGCAGGAAAGAGCTGTTAGGCACATGAAAAAGAAAGGTGTCTGTAACTGTGTTGTGAAGATAATGAGGTGGGCAGGCAGTTGTGGAAAATGATTGCTTTAGTCAGCTTTTTCACTGTTGTGACTAAAGGACCTGACCAGAACAATTTTAGGGAAGGAAAAGTTTATTTGAGGGCTCACAGTGTCAGAAGTCTCAGTTCACAGGTAGCCAACTCCTTTCCTTAGGCTCAAGGTGAGGCTGAACATTATGGCCGAAGAGTATGGAGGAGGGAAGCAGCTCACATGATGATCAGGAAGCAGAGAGTGATACTGCTCCACAGATACAAAATACATACACCAAAGGCAGGCCCCCAGTGACCCACCTCCTGCAGCCACACCCTACCTGCCTGCAGTTACCACTCAGTTAATCCCTATTAAGGGATTAATTCACGGAAGGTGTTAAAGTTCTCAAAACCAATCATTTCTTCTCTGAACCTTGCATTGTTTCACACATGAACTTTTGGAGGACACCTCACATCCAAACCATAACAGTGATACTAAATAGGTAGGTAGGCATCCTTCAAAAGAATCCTGTTAAAGAGTTCACATTTTATTGCAACTAACCAAGAATTATATTTATTGAAAAATATGGTTTCCTACCTGTCCATCCATCCCGACCTAAATGATACTGACACCAAAACTACTCCTGTGACCTGGTCCTTACTACTGCCCACCAAAAGGGGCCAACAAAAGTAACTAACACCTCTCATGGCCTGCCTCTGCTAAAGTTGTATATATAGCCCAGAACCTTGTAGCCTGCAGCCATTTAATTCCTGAAAATGAGCCACATCAGATGTTTTTCAGATTGACCCTGTGGCTGAATAAAGAACAGCTTGCTGATCCGAGATCTGCTCCCCACTTCCATCATTTGAGCACCATATGCTTACATTTATGTATAAATGTTATAATGAGAACAGAAAGGAAATCTGTATCCCTAGAATGGCTAGTGGGAAGAGTGGTAGGATGAAGGTGGGTGAGGGTGAGGCAGACAGAGCATTAGCATAGGCTGCAATCATCAAGGGGTTTACACTACAAATGCTTTTTATTCCATTAATAATACTGGAGATGAAAAAGAGTAAAAGATTTATGATATGTTGACAGAAATTGCTGGCAAAGAGCATATGTGGAATGAGAATAATAAAGATTGAAGAATAACTCCTGGGTTTTTTTGGCTTCAGATACTGGGAAGTTTTTGCTACCATTTCCTGAAATCAGAAAGATCAGGAAGGAGAAGTGTCAAGTGTCAAATGGCACAAGTTTCACTGTAATATTACAGAAAAACAAGGCCTACTAGAAAAGTACTACATTCACAGTTTGGAGATAGTGTCAATTTTGAATTCAAAGATGATATATAGAAGTACACATTGTGGATAATTGGTTGATATGTAAAGCTGCAGATATATATATATATATATATATATATATATATATATATATATATATATATATATAGTAACCTTCAATAGATGAAAATGAATTACCCCAAGTGCAATTTCATTTAAAAATTGGTTAGGATATGGGGCTCACTAAATATACTGATAAAGAAAAACCCCTATTTCATGCAGAAAAGAGGAGAAAAATCAAACCAGTACCCAAGAAAGATTTCTTTAGAGACAAAAAAAATTAGTAAATCTTTGGGAATAAATTATTTTTCATACTCTGGTGAAAGGAAGTAAGGTAGCTCCTGAAATAAAGGTATTTCCAGGAAGAAGAAAGAGCATGTCTAAATTCCAGATGGCACGGAACACAAAATAATACATTAAAATAAATTTTAAAAAATTCAATATGATTCAATGCAACTCATGAGGAAATGAGTCTGAGGATATGATCAAGCCAGGTTATCTTTGGCAAGGGAAACTCATGTTAAGTGTGCTGGATTTCACCTAAGGAACATATGATGCCTGAAAATAATGTAGGCCAGAATATCTATATCACAAAATACAGATAAATAAACAAAATAGAATACCTCCCTACTTCTGCTGCAAAGAATGAACTTGAGGACAGCATGAACAAGACACAGCTATGCCTCTTTCATCATGAAGTTACTGCAACTGTTATGGTTTGGATGTGAGGTGTCCCCCAAGGCTCATGTGTGAAAAAATGCAAGAAATGTTTAGAGGAAAAATGATTGGGTTATAAGAGTCTTAACCCAATCCAGAATTAATTCCCTGATAGGGATTAAGTGAGTGGTAACTGAAGAGGTAAGGTGTGGCTGGAAGAGGTGGGAATTGGGGACGTGGCTTTGCGGTATATATTTTGTCTCTGTTTCAAACACCCCCTCTCTTGCACCTTCTCTCTCTCTCTCTCTCTCTCTCTCTCTCTCTCTCTCTCTCTCTCCTTCTTGATCTCATTGTGAGCTGCCTTCCTCTGCCACACATTCTGCCATGATGTTCAGCTCACCTCAAGCCTCCGGAATGGAGCCTGCTGTCTATGAATGGAGACCTCTGAAACCATAAGCCCTCAAATAAATCTTTTCTTCTCTAAAGTTGTTCTGGTTGGGTCTTTTACTCACGGCAGTGGAAAAGCTGACTAAAACAGTCTTTAAACTTTTTTCATGTTTATTCTTAACACAATAATGGAAACCTCAAATATGACCTGCAATAAACAGCATCACATACCTCAATTACCTATTTTCTGCTTATATAAAAATATTTTCTGCTTATTTAAAAATATTCATCCATATTCTCACAGTATCTTCTAAATTTTTTATTTTGAGATATTTTAAAACATATTTTAAAAACTTTGTAGGTTTTTTCTCACAAATTGAATTACTTATATCATTATTTGACATAATTATTAATATATTGTTCAGTAAATCTTGAATTATTAGAAACACTCAGATTATTTTCATATGAGTTATGATTAGGATCCAGCAATTTCTTTAGTTACTAGATGACAGGAAAAGTATATAATAAAACACTTTTAAATTAGAATTTTTAATAAGTGAAATAATTCAACATGTAAGACATGGGCTGCAGAATATCAAAAGGTAATAGCTATTGGATAATAGATTGAAAAGTTGGTTGAACACAATATTTTTATGTACAAAGTATCCATTTTGAAAAAAGTTATTAATATGAATTTTCAATGCTAAAAATTATGAATTATTTCAAGTGAAAATGCTAATCAGGACAAATTTACAAATAAATGATCATGGTTTTCAAAATTCTAAGGCAATGCCTATTTAATGTACTAGCAAATTCTTTTAAAGATGTTTATTTGAGAATTTTTCTGCCAAACTAGAAATAAAAACTTAAAATTTCAGTTGTGCATGTAGCACCCTTCCTTTTCTGCAGTTCATCCAGAATTTGAGTTATAAATGGCTTTTGCAAATGTCAGCCAGAATTCTCCACATTAAGGAGAATGTGGAAGGGTATCCTGTGGGGGAAGGAGAATTCGGTTTTAATGAGTCAATCTCTCTTTCTGTTTGGTGTGTTTTAGCTCCTCTGTTCTGAGTCTTAATGGTTATTGCTGGAATGGTCTCACTTGGCACATTGTGCTGAGATGGATTGCTATTTGCTCACAGGAAAAGTTTTGTAATGGACTAATTATATAACTCACTGCAATATTTTCCTCATTCCAACAACCACAATTTGCATACAGATTGTGTGCTGTGTGTATGTGTGTGTATGCCCCATATAATTTTGTTTCATTATTACTCTGAGAAAAATAGACATTTACACATCTAAAGAAAATTTCCATATATCCATTAAAACTATATCAAAAGATATTAGTAAAAACAATCTTATTACTCCATTAGTATTACTATAATTATTATCAAATTTTTATGGAATGTCCTCATTTTAAAATATATGAGTTGTTGTTCTTCTTTTTCTAGGATTTTGAGATGAAGTATGAGATCATTTATTTGTTGGTTTTTTCTTTTTTTAAGGAATGAACTCCCAGCAATGAATTTTCCTCTTAGAACTGCTTTCAATGTGTCCCATAGATTCTGATATGTTGTGTCTGTGTTTTCATTTATCTCTAAGAATTTTTTAAATTTCCTCCTTGATGTCTTCTATAACCCATTGATCATTCAGTAACCTATTGTTCATTCTCCAAGTGATGCATGATTTTTCCTTCCTTCTTTTATCATTGATTTTCAGTTTCATTCCATTATGATCAGATAAGATGCATGGTATTATCTCTACTCCTTTATATTGCCTAAGAGTTCTGTGACACAATATATGATCTATTTTTGAGAAGTATCCATGTGCTGCTGAGAAAAAAGTGTAACTGCTTGATGTTGGGTGGTATATTCTATATATGTCAATTAAGTCTAGGTTGTTAATTGTGTTATTGAGTTCTATAGGTTCCTTATTCAACTTTTATTTGGAAGATCTGTCCAGTGGTGAGAGAGGTGTGTTGAAGTCTCCCATGATTATTGTATGGTGGTCTATTAGACTCTTGAACTTGAGAAGAGTTTGTTTGATGAACATAGCTGCAACATTGTTTGGGGCATATATATTTATGATTGTTATGTCTTGGTGTATGGTTCCCTTGAGCAGTATGTAGTGTCTCTCTTTATCCCTTTTGATTAACTTTGGCTTGAAATCTATTTTATTTGATATGAGTATGGACACTCCTGCTTGTTTCCAAAGTCCATATGAGTGATATGATTTTTCCCAACCTTTCACCTTCAATGTATGTATGTCTTTTCCTATCAAATGCGTCTCCTGTAGGCAGCATATTTTTGGGTCATGTTTTGTGATCCATTCTACTAGCCTGTGTCTCTTAATTGGTGAGTTTAAGCCATTAACATTTAGGGTTATTATTGAGATATGGGTTGTTCTTCCAGCCATATTTGTTTATTTATGTTACTGAAAAGAAGTAGAAGGCAAGAAATAATTAAAATCAGAGCGGAAATTAATGAAATCGAAACAAAAAGAAACAATTGAAAAAATTGATAAAACTAAAAGTTGGTTCTTTGAAAAAATAAATAAGATCGACAGACCTTTAGCCATGCTAACAAAGAGAAGAGGAGAGAGAACTCAAATTACTAGCATACAGGATGAAAAAGGCAATATCACAACAGACACTTCAGAAATACAGAAGATAATCAGAAATTATTTTGAATCCTTATACTCCAATAAAATAGAAGATAGTGAAGGCATCGAGAAATTTCTTAAGTCATATGATCTGCCCAGATTGAGTCAGGAAGATATACACAACCTAAACAGACCAATATCAATTGAGGAAATAGAAGAAACCATCAAAAGACTACCAACTAAGAAAAGCCCGGGACCAGATGGGTATACAGCAGAGTTTTACAAAACCTTTAAAGAGAAACTAATACCAATACTTTTCAAGCTATTTCAGGAAATAGAAAAATAGGGAGAACTTCCAAATTCATTCTACGAGGCCAACATCACCCTGATTCCGAAACCAGACAAAGACACTTCAAAGAAAGAAAACTACAGACCAATATCTCTAATGAACCTAGATGCAAAAATCCTCAATAAAATTCTGGCGAATCAGATACAAAAACATATCAAAAAATTGTGCACCATGATCAAGTAGGATTCATCTCTGGGATGTAAGGCTGGTTCAATATACGGAAATCAATAAATGTTATTCACCACATCAATAGACTTAAAAATAAGAACCATATGATCATATCGATAGATGTGGAAAAAGCATTTGACAAAGTACAGCATCCCTTTATGTTCAAAACTCTCAAAAAACTAGGGATAACAGGAACATACCTCAACATTGTAAAAGCAATCTATGCTAAGCCTCAGGCTAGCATCATTCTGAATGGAGAAAAATTGAAGGCATTCCCTTTAAAATCTGGAACAAGACAGGGATGTCCTCTCTCACCACTTCTGTTCAACATAGTTCTCGAAACACTGGCCAGAGCAATTAGACAGACGAAAGAAATTAAAGGCATAAAAATAGGAAAAGAAGAACTTAAATTATCACCATTTGCAGGTGACATGATTCTATACCTAGAAGACCCAAAAGGGTCTACAAAGAAACTATTAGAGCTAATAAATGAGTTCAGCAAAGTGGCAGGATATAAAATCAACACGCATAAATCAAAGGCATTCCTGTATATCAGTGACAAATCCTCTGAAATGGAAATGAGGTCAACCACTCCATTTACAATATCCTCAAAAATAATACAATACTTGGGAATCAACCTAACAAAAGAGGTGAAAGACTTATACAATGAAAACTACAGAACCCTAAAGAGAGAAATTGAAGAAGATCTTAGAGGATGGAAAAATATAACCTGTTCATGGATAGGCAGAACTAACATCATCAAAATGGTGATATTACCAAAAGTTCTCTATAGGTTTAATGCAATGCCAATCAAAATCCCAATGGCATTTCTTGTAGAAACAGAGAAAGCAATCATGAAATTCATGTGGAAAAATAAAAGACCCAGAATAGCAAAAACAATGCTAAGCAGGAAGTGTGAATCAGGTGGTATAGCGATACCAGACTTCAAACTATACTACAGAGCAATAGTAACAAAAACAGCATGGTACTGGTACCAAAACAGGCGGGTGGACCAATGGTACAGAATAGAGGACACAGAAACCAACCCACAAAACTACAACTTTCTTATATTTGATAAAGGGGCTAAAAGCATGCAATGGAGGAAGGATAGCATCTTCAACAAATGGTGCTGGGAAAACTGGAAATCCATATGCAACAAAATGAAACTGAATCCCTTTCTCTCGCCATTCACAAAAGTTAACTCTAAATGGATCAAGGAGCTTGATATCAAATCAGAGACACTGCATCTAATAGAAGAAAAAGTTGGCTACGACCTACATACTATGGGGTTGGGCTCCAAATTCCTCAATAGGACACCCATAGCACAAGAGTTAATATCTAGAATCAACAAATGGGACTTACTGAAACTAAAAAGTTTTTTCTCAGCAAAACAAACAATTAGAGAGGTAAATAGGGAGCCTACATCATGGGAACAAATCTTTACTCCTCACACTTCAGATAGAGCCCTAATATCCAGAGTATATAAAGAACTCAAAAAATTAGACAATAAGATAACAAATAACCCAATCAACAAATGGGCCAAGGACCTGAACAGACACTTCTCAGAGGAGGACATACAATCAATCAACAAGTACATGAGAAAATGCTCACCATCTCTAGCAGTCAGAGAAATGCAAATCAAAACCACCCTAAGATATCATCTTACTCCAGTAAGATTGGCAGCCATTATGAAGTCAAACAACAAGTGCTGGCGAGGATGTGGGGAAAGGGTACACTTGTACATTGTTGGTGGGACTGCAAATTGGTGCAGCCAATTTGGAAAGCAGTATGGAGATTTCTTGGAAAGCTGGGAATGGAACCACCATTTGACCCAGCTATTCCCCTTCTGGGCCTATTCCCTAAAGACCTAAAAAGAGCATGCTACAGGGACACTGCTACATCGATGTTCATAACATCACAATTCACAATAGCAAGACTGTGGAACCAACCTAGATGCCCTTCAATAGAGGAATGGTTAAAAAAAATGTGGCATTTATACACAATGGAGTATTACTCTGCATTAAAAAATGACAAAAATCATAGAATTTGGAGGGAAATGGATGGCATTAGAGCATATTATGCTAAGTGAAGCTAGCCAATCCCTAAAAAACAAATGCCAAATGTCTTCTTTGATATAAGGAGAGTAACTAAGAACAGAGTAGGGATGAAGAGCATGAGAAGAAGACTAACATTAAACAGGGATGAGAGGTGGGAGGGAAAGGGAGAGAGAATGGAAATTGCATGGAAATGGAAGAAGACCCTCAGGGTTATACAAAATTACATACAAGAGGAAGTGAGGGAAAAGGGAAAAATAATACAAGGGGGAGAAATAAATTACAGTAGAGGGGATAGAGAGAGAAGAGGGGAGGGGAGGGGAGGGGAGATAGTAGAGGATAGGAAAGGCAGCAGAATACAACAGAATACAACAGTCAATATGTAAATCAATGGAAGTGTAACTGATGTGATTCTGCAATCTGTATTCGGGGTAAAAATGGGAGTTCATAACCCACTTGAATCAAAGTGTGAAATATGATATATCAAGAACTATGTAATGTTTTGAGCAACCAATAAAAAAAATAATAATATGTGTCTAATGGAATTTCTAATCTCAAGTATCATTGTGTAAGTAAATGTTGCCCAGTTTCAGTATTTTAAAGTACTTTAATAATTTAATTAAAGTCTGCAAGCCCCCCAAAAATAAAATAAAATAAAATATATGAGTTGGATATGTTTAATATATCTTGAATTTAATAAAGGAAGCAAGTTGATGTATTCCTTATTGTTATAGGAGTTTATAATCTTCTAGGTGATGAGTCTTTGAAAAGGAATATTAAAAGACAGTTTGAAAACTATGTATTCATTTTATACAGTAGTTCAGAAGAGGGCAGAAATAAGAGAAAGAGAAAAAAAGATTAGTTCACATTTCTGTAAAATAATTCAAGTTATGTTTTTCCAACTATGGTAAAATATGGGCTTTGATTAATGGAATTACTTACATTCTTTAAATTCCTTTTCTTATCTGTTGAGGAAACAAACACTAGAAGTGTTACTTTTACAGAACTATGTTAAAGAAAATTATGTTTGCTGTCCTTCTGCTGCCCTTTCACTCCAACATCCTGCTCCCCAAATTACATTTCTCTCATTTTCCTGCCTTCATTGATACAGATTGACAGTAACTCCAGATATAGTTAACCTCTAGTTAAAAGATCATTTTTTTTCAGTTATCTAAAAGTATTTCCCCATAGATGCAGCTAAAATGAGCCACTGATATCAGTAAAAATCCAATTTATGGCATGTGTAGGCCCTCATGGATGCTAATTGCTGTGTCTCTATATTTATATTAGTACTGTGAGTTTTAAGAATCCAGTGCTCCCTCTAGTTACCTGTCCATCTATTATTTGGTGAACTCTGAGATTCATGGACGTCAGCTTGCTTATTAAGAAGGCAGAGAAAATTATCATCCTAAATATTCTTCTATTTATTAATACAAATGGACCATTTACATATTACCAAATTCTATGTGATCATTATATTTGAAAATAAAATATTAATGTTTGACCTAATTGTGTTACTGTAGCATATGCAATGTAAACTATTGATATACAACCATTCATAATTTTATTGAAAATAGGTGCAAATATTGACTTACTAAATACAGGTTATCACCTAAATAAATATCTCCTACAAAATATGTATCAATGTATTCTGATGAAAATTTGAACCACGTAAGTAAATTTGTATCTAGATGTTTTATTAAAGCTACCAAAATGTAATTATATTTGAAAACATGTTTCATTAGTGAAGATTACATAAATAATATTATTGACTTAATTCATTTACCCAAAATCTTACAAAACATCATAATCTAACACAAAATATGAAATAAATCTTGTCAACAACAAAGAAAGGAGTGTGGAGGTAAGGTATTATGCAGCTCATATATCATCAAATTGCTAAGTGTGCTTTGTAATGATTAAGCATGCTATATGTCTGCTTCCTTCTTTTCAACTTGAAGAAATACCTTATTAGTGAAACACAATAATTTTAGTTCATAAATATTATGGCATCCATTATAGATATATAGAAATAATTTTAAAATGTAGTTTACTTCCCAAACATTGGTTGTGTTCTAGCTCTTTTGAGTTGCCAAGTAAGTGATTTCTGAACTAGTGAAATTTGTACATTTCTTTAATTCACATAAGACTGAAACCACAGTTTTATTTTTTTTCCTTGTTTCCAAAGGGCTGTTTTTCAACATGTGTGCTGTTTTTTTCTTCAAAGTTTTACATATTCTCAAAGGGAAATACTCAAATGCTCATTCTTAAGATCTATTGATCAGCAGTTCAACGCATTCAATGTTTAGTAGAAGCCAGGCATGAGAGACAAAGCAAATTGATAAAGAAATTATAGCAAAGAAAGAAAGCAAAAGAAAGAGAGAGGGAAAGAGAAAGATACGGAGTTAGGGAAGAATGAAAGAGAGAGAGAGAGAGAGAGAGAGAGAGAGAGAGAGAGAGAGCGAGCGAGCGAGCATGAGAGAAGAGTTGTAGTTATACTGGACTATAGTTTTAAGAAGTAAGTCAGAAACAATTAGCTTAGAAGTTTTACCATGCAATTGTTTGGCTTTTTGATATTTGTCTAATTACTGAATCCTTTAAAACTCTGATTTAAAATAGAAATAAAATATGGTCTTTTACTTTGCCAATTGTTTTATGGTAATCAAATGGGTTAATTCATGTGAACCACTCTGCTAATCATGGATCCTGTCAAAAAGCACAGAGTTGATATATGTGAGCAATTATTATTAAATATGATTATGGAATACAAAATGGATACATTGCTGATGTGTTTCTAATACATAATCTGTTACTGATATGTAGATTTGAAACACAGCCAAAGAAGGATGAGGTACAAATGTAAGAGAAATAACCTATAATATCCAGTTTTATCTATGTTTATGGGGTTCCTAATATGTGCTAGGGATATTGGAATAGTACAAAACATTAGGATATAAAGAAGGATTACATTTTAGTTAGGAAAAGAAAATTACAATCGAGTATGCTAAAATACTATAATAAAAGTATCCTTCTCATACACTTTTCTTGTATGGAATTACACAGAAAGAATGACTGTGCATATCTTGCATTAAGATGTGATTTATCTGAGATAATCCTTGGAGAATGTACACACTTCTGTAGAGATCTACAGAGTACTGGGCAGAGAGATGCCAAGGATTCCAAATAACTTGATAATATTTGCAAAGATCTAAATGTACATGAAACAGAATATTGCCTGGGATCTGGAATTATATTTAAATGAAAGAACAGTGAGGGGCCAAGATATATTAAAATATTTTACTTCCAAAAATATTTCAGTTAGATCTTTAAAACATTTTTGTTTAATAATTTCTATGCATTAAATAACAGTCCTCATAATTTCCCGCATTGCATTACTTAATAACACTTAAACATACTGGAGAATATCTAGGTTTTCTAATGTTGTCCCATAAATAGCTTACTCTCAAATGTCTTGTCGATGTTTATTTAATGTGTAATTGAAATTATATTTTGGAAACCTCAACATAATAATTTTTAAACAGAATGGAAAAGTAAAAATGTATCAGAAATAAACATCTCATTATTAGCATGCATAATATTTTAGGCTTTTGATTTAACATCATTCCATAAAAACATGTCCTTCCTTTGATGACTTATTCTCATCAGAGTTAAAAGATGGTTTATTTATATAAATGTAATTATTTGGAGCCTGAGTTCTAGACACAGTATGATGGTGTCCTATTGTTCACCTTCTATACCATGAGCAAGTGCAGCTGTAACAATGGTGATGTTGCTGTCTCCTATTTTCACCCAAGTACATAAGTTATTGAAAAAAGATGCCTTTAATGTTTCATGGTACTGCATCAAAGGCAACAGATCCTTAATATATAGAATTTCCTGAATAATAAAAATGGCCATTTTTTATATTTGAATACTTATTCCATGACAACTTATATAGTGATTTAACAAAGAAATATAACACAACTTAAAAAAAGAACCATTTGAATAAAATCTAACAGATTCATTTATCTTACTTCCTTTTTTCTCCAATAAAGAGAATTGTGCAATAAAATTGTCTCAGAATCCACAATGTTTTTTTCTGGATAGTGAATATTTCTATACATATGAGTATAAACCGAGTTTCTGAGAATAATGACTAATGACCTTTCTTTTTTTGGAAAAGAAAGGTCCAAAATACATAACACATTGCAGGAAGAAATAACTACTGAGCAACTTATGCATCAAAAAGTTATCTTGATCTAAGGTAAATAGAACAATCATTCAACACTTATTTTATTTGACTGATTATTGGCAAAGGTAGTGGCTTGTGCTACAAATTGGGAAGAATTTTCAAATTAAAGGTATGACAAACCAGTGAATATATTTCCATATACAAAGAATAACTTCTGAAATAAACATCTATGCAATATCTTTTCAAAGTAAACTTTCAATTTTCTTCTCACTTTGAAGCCACAAATGACTACAGAGATCACATTAACTTTAGAAAAAGAAATCAGTGAAGCATGTTTCAGCTTTCATTTTCTATTCTAAATTTCAGAATCTCTGATTTCCTTATTTATTTTAATTTTCTTGTGCTGTATGTGTATTAGTCAGCTTTCCACCGCTGTGACAAAAATATCCACAATAAACCATTTAAAAGAGTAAAGATTTATTTTGGCTCACAATATCAAAGATTTCAGACTATGATTGGTTTTAGACCTGAGATGAGGCATAACATTGTAGCAGAAGGAAATGCTAGAGAAAAATTTCTCAGTTGGTGGCAGTCAAGAAACAGAGACAGAGAAAGGGGCCAGGGACAATAAGCACCCTTCCAGCACACACTCCCAGTGAACTACTTTTTGTAACTATACCCCATCACCTACAGTTTCTATGACCTCCCAGTAGTTCATTCAGATATCAATGGATTAATCTACTGATGAAGTCAGAGTCCTCATGATCCAATAATCACTTTCCAGTAGTCCCACCTTGGACATTAATGAATGCACTGGGACCAGTCCTTCAACACATGAAACTTTGGGGGACATTCCTGATCTATACCATAACTGTATGTAACCTTCCAAACTACATGTGATCGTTTTATTTCCTATTCAGTGGATTTAAAATGTGTTTTCAGCTTTAATAAAAGTACTAATTTAATAAATAATTTTAAATCAAGATAATTTACTTTTGCATGTAATTAAGCACATTAGAGAAAACTTTATATTTATTATTTTATTAAGTCCTAATCTTCAAAAAGTATATTGTCAATGTGTATGATGTATATTATAAAATTAATAATAGTACCTGTTCAATTATTTCTGAATATGATATTGCTTTGTGTGATTTGCTCCATTGTTCGATTTTAAAAAATAAATATTATGCAAGAAGAAAAGTAAAAAATATGAATTTAAAAATGTGAAATTTAAAACCAAATGAGAAAATAAAATTAAATGACATTTAAATAAAAAAGTTCAAAAAGTACATCATGAACACTGAAGCCACATTTTTAATTTAAGAATTATTGTTAATATTAATAATAATGAAAATATAATTCCCTAAATAAAATAAATAGAAAAATTCCCAGTGAAAATAACTAGAAATTAGTATGAAGGAATTTTACTTGTGAGTAAAGATGCCATAAGAAATGAAGATGAATTTGAATTTCCATCTCTATTTTGAGAAGATAGTCATTAATATGTTAAAATGAAATTATATTCAGTAAGTACAAAACTAGGAAAGAGGGAAAACACATGAGAGCAGCCCCCCACTCAACCTATCTTTCTGCTTAGTTATCACCTCTTAAATTTGGTGAAGCCTAGGAAACCAAGTAATTCACTGAGAATGTGAAAATCTGATATTAGAGATACTATTACGTTGGGTGGAGATTGCAGAACAGTGAGCCAGAAAAAGGGAAGAATGCAGAAAACTTCACAAGCCAGAAAGTAAGCAGCTGCTTACTTTCATGTTTCTATGTGTCATGACTGAACATGTCACATAGTATGACAGAGGTGATGTCCTGACCAATCTGAGTAGAGACTTCAATAATTTTTGAAATTCTGTTAAAACAAAAGGAGGCCGGCCGTACCTTAGGATAAGAACTACATCATGAGAGAACTTCCCTTTAAACCCTCCAAAACAAAGCTAGAGGGGAAACTCAAAACAGTCAAGGAAATATTTTTAGAATAAATCTAAACATCCTTTATGGGAAAACAATATAACTCAAACATAAGTTTAGAAATTGCAGAAAAAAGAATCTATTACATTTAATGACTTAATAGAATAGCTGGTCTGAAGAAGTGAAGAGAAATCACAGAAGAAACATAGAAATGATTAAAAGAAAGGCAAGAACAGAACTCTTAAAAGTCCAATATTTGAAATGAAAAAAATATAGAATGAGTTTATTAAGAGATTGAGCCTCAATGAAATATAGATCAGTGAACATAAAAAAACTTAGTATAAAGATTTATCCAAAATGAAACACAGAAAGAAAATTTAAAAATACTGAAATATAAAAATAGTAAAATTCAATAAATTATAGGAAAATATCAGTAAACTACAAGAAAGTTACTAGTAATGTATTTAAGATCTCAGGAAGAAGAGAGAATGGGCCTCCGAAAAACTGAAATAGTGTTCCCAAAGTGTTGAAAATGATCAAAATCAAGTTTCACGAAGAAAAATATCTTTAAAGTATCATGAGAAAAATAATATAATGCCTACATAAAGCAATGATACAAACAACAACTACATTATAATTAGAAAACATACAAATAAGCAAAAATGATATATTTAAAATATTCAGAGAAAAATAAATTGTCAACAATTTATACTTGATAAAAATAGTCTTCAATAGATGTATGTGATATAAAGAGCATTCCATAAAAACTGAGCAAATGCTTCATCATCATATACACAGTAAAAGAAATACTAAAGAAAACTCTTCAGTATAAAAATAAATCATACAAGATGAAAATTCATATGTGTAATTAGGATAATTAGCAAAGTTAATGATAAATTGTGAATAAGTAAATAAATGAATATTCTTTTCTACTAACTTCCAAAAAAAGCCATTAAAAGATAATAAATTTTATTGTAAGATATTATTTATACTATGTGTGGAAATAAAATATATGATAAAAGTAGCACAGGGATAACTGGTTAATGAAAAAATATGCTGTTGGATGCTTCTTATATTTGAAAATGTGGATTATAAAGTATAATATAATACAACATAATTTTGAATAGACTATTACAATATAAGAAGACATAATTCAATTTTAAGCACCAAAATTCATGAGGAGAATTTACAGAAAGGGAAAAAAATGGAGGAAACCAATTGAAAATGAAATCAGAATTCTTAAAAAGCATAGAAAAGTCCATATAAGAAAAATCAGAATTATTAAAAAGCATAAAAAGCAAATTAACAGTAAATAGAAAAGCAGTGAATACAAATAGAAATATAACAATAATTCCATTACATATCAAACAACTACATTCTCCAAATCAATGGAACTAATTACCATGGATTTTCAAAAAGGATGCTACAATAAACATGTGTATATATGTATGTATATATGTATAAAAGTCATAGGTTGAAATTAAAAAGGTAAAAAGTAGAACGATGAAATCATAATCAAAATAAGGATTATATGAATCTTTTTCAATAAAAAAGTTGGATTTCATTATGAGGGTAACATTTCATAATGATTAATGGATGTGCTGAACAGTAAGACATAACAATGATAAATGTATATTTGACCAGTAAGAGAACTTCATTACACATAAAGCAAAATCAAACAGAACTCAAGAAAGAAAGAGAAGTTCACAATCATTGTTAAGGATTTTATCATTCATCTTCACGAAATAAAAATAAAACAAATAGTCAAAAGGCAGGAACAATATTGATTACCTGAACAATACAATCCATCACTTTCACTTAATTTGCAAGTACAGAACACTGTACCCAGCACATTCACCCTTACAGCTTTCTAGTTGAACTTGGAATGCACCTCACATAATTTATAACCTGAGCCATAAAATGAAACTCAATGCAACTGAAACATTTGAAATCTGAGTAAAATCAAAACATAGCTTCCTAAACATAGCATATTAAAATGGTGAGATAGCTTAAAGTAGTACTAAGTGAAAATACATATAGTTGAAAATGCTTACTTTGTGGGGGAAAAATGAGGTTGGTTGAAAAAATCATTCATTTTATTTTCTACTTTAAGAAGCTGGCTAAAGAAATAAATCCAAAGTACTAAAAAAGAAGAAAATGTTGTATGCTCATTATTATTTAGTTCAATGTATTTTTCAGTTTACTTTGACCCATTGTTACTTTAGCATTGTTTTGATTGATATGTGAACATTACACAATATTCTAGACATAATACTACTGGCTTATAATTTAACTTTGCTATGATAAAGGAAATGCTCCTTAAGATTTTGATATTCACAACTCTATTGAGATTTATTTTATGACCATGATACGAATTATCTTTGTAAATATTCTTTGTTCACTGATAAAAGAGTGACTACAGCAATTTTAAGATGTAGCCTTCTATATGTGCAAATATGACAAATCGATGGATGGTATTATTCCCATAATCTACCTGCTTTTTTTCTCCCTCTATTTTTTTTTATTTCAACTACTTATAGTGTAAAATCATTTTAATTAAAGCAAATTCATGAAAATAGATTTAAAAATTTGGAAATTATAAAGGAAATATAGTCACAAAATTAAAATGTAAGTGAAATTGGATGAGCACCAGCAAGATGGATCAAAAAAAAAACTCATGAATGAATTGATATAATTAATATTTTTGCAGAAACTTAAAAGCTGACAAAGGAACATTACTCAAAACTTTACTATTAAATTCTACAGCCAATGTGAAATGTGAAACATTTACCAGAGACAATTATTACAATGTGTGAATATAAACAGCTGAGTATGTATCAAAGTAATTAATTTTCTAGTTAAAAATTCTATCAGTACCATGCAGAACCATATTGAATAGCCTGTTAAGTGATAGCTATAATACAATGTGCAGAAAAGTTTTTCTTCCACCTATCACATTGGAATCAAAAAATTGTTTATTAATTTTTCATATAATTACATAGTTTCTTCTGTAAAAATGGATTTTTCTTTAAAACAATATTACATAAATAGATTTCAGAAGTTGAGTAGGGTGCAGGAAAATCAGTGGTATGCTAAAGACAATAGTTTTCAGAGTGTACTCTGGACCAGCATTAACACATCACCTAGGGACTTATTAGAAATGCAACTTCTCAGTACTCCTCCTAGAAATACTGAATAAGAACTTCAGGTGGGGCTGGGGATGTGGCTCAAGCGGTAGCGCGCTTGCCTGGCATGCGTGCGGCCCGGGTTCGATCCTCAGCACCACATACCAACAAAGATGTTGTGTCTGCCGAGAAGTAAAAAATAAATATTAAAAATTCTCTCTCTCTCTTTCCTCTCTCACTCTCTTTTTAAAAAAACAAAAAAAATTAAAAAAAAAAAAAAACTTCAGGTGTTGGGACCTAGCAAGTTGTGTTTTATGAAACTTTTTAACTCAATATGATAAACACTTAAGTATAAAGTCTTTGGTTTTAAGCATTTCCGTTACTTCCAATCAGGGTTATGTGCTAAAAGTTGTCATAGATAGTGAAAGTAATCTTGTTGCAATACTATTTCCATAGCAATGCTTAAAAACGCAGACAACAGAAAAGTAGATTAAAATCTAACAAACCAATGATCAAGCCAAAATAATTACCATTGAAAGACTCCCACATTTCCACCTTTTAAATACATTCAGTAACCAAAGTGCAGTAGATATTAATTTCTTAGAGAAATCTTCCAATGAAAATAGTTCAGCCATCAAAATTCCACCTTGAAACATACTTCAAGTCTGCTTCTCCACAGTTACTTGATCACGTTTTAAATATGAAAACAAAGTACTTCAGCTAAATTATTAATTTCTCAAACAGTACATTTGTTATTCAAACTATTTTAAACATTTGACTCAGTAGACTGGTTAGTATAGTTTGGATTTTCAAATTTAGTTAAATAGAAGTAATTTGAGAGACCATAGAAGCTACAAAATAAAAATTGCCAAATTTTCTAGTGCTGTTATTAAAAATGTTATGCTCACAGAATTCTTTTGTTGTTATTATTTGATTTTTTGTTGTTGTTTTTGTTTGTATTTTTTATCTCAGGAATTTTTGAAGTCCAGTTAAAGCTCTGAAATACCAAAGTACAAACATCCTTATTAATTAAAATTTAGTCAAAAGAGACTAGCTTAATTGGGACCAAAACACTCCTGAGAAAATTGTAGTAGGTCCTTTCAAGTCTGAACAATTTCAGAACTTCATTAAGCTAAGATACAGTTATTACAAAATCTCTTGTCTTCTCATGATTTCTTCACAATAAATTTTGCTTTTTGAGGCAGTTTTATAACCGAGTAACTAGAATACCACTTCTAGTTTTCTGAGAAACTCATTCATGATGGAGAAAAATTGTTTTGAATTATGTTCCATCATGTAGATGATAAAACAGAAGTAAAATCATGTAATAATCAACAAAAGCTGCAGAATTTGCTTATGCTTATAGGAATATTAGAGGCAAAAGATTTTTGTCAGTTTTACTCTATCAGCCCAAATCTTCCTCTAATACTTTTACAGTACTCAATATTAAATAAATCAGCAGCCACATCTTTATTTTATGTGTAAACTGGCAATCAGAAAAGACCAAAGTCAAAATTATTGATTGTAAATTGTTTAAAATTATCTAATCTCACTTCAAATTCAGAGTCTGAAAATCTGCACTGTGCAAAATACTGATGTGTATGTATAGGTCAATGTGTCAGGATTGCTAGGCTATAACAATAAATCTGCCAAAAATGACATATGTTTCAAACACAATGGAAGCCTATTCCTCACTTAGAACAGTCTAATTTAGATTCCTGATCCATAGGCAGCTCTCTTTCATGTAGTAAGTCAGAAGTCCAACACCTTTCAGTCATTTAGCCCTCTCATCACCTAGGCCTAGGGCCAGTAACTCAGGAATCTATCTGGTAGAGAAAGTTGCAGTGTGGGTTGCAGAACACTTGTCAAGATTAATCTTGAGATAGCACCCATCACTTCTCATTTACTACTGTCTAGAAACCAAATGGCTGTATCTAAGTGCAAGGTAGGCTGGCAAACATAAAATAGCTGTGTGCTGAAGATAAGAAAATGCATTTTTGATGAACGGATGGCAATCTCTGCTGAAGTCAGCTTCAACCAGTTTAAAACTCTACTAATTTAATTCTTTGCAGAAAGCTTAATTTAGAGAGGCACACTAAAGTGGCAGATAGTTTAAATTTTACTCACAGCATAAATACTGAGATGTTCTAAGTGACAATGAGGAGATGCTAAAAGAAATTTTATAAAAGCAAAACCAAATTCATACAAATAAATCGGAAGTTTGTGTGTCTGTTTATATGTGATCATATGCAATGTCTTGGTATTTACTTATCATGGATAAAGAAAAAATGTTTTTGTGTACACTTAAATATGATTCAAACCATGTCCATGGTGAAATGTGGTTATCTGTTTCCATTGCTTCAGTTATCACTCTCAACTAGATAGAAAAATGGTGCATATAAAATAGCATTAAGTTCTAGGTTCAAACATTCCAAATACACAATCTTGGTTAAGCTGCTTACTAATTTTGCAGCTTACTAATTGTGTGACTTTGGGCAAGTTTCTTAATCCTTTTCATACTAATCTCCTCATTTTTAAAAGGGCAATCTTTCTACTTTGAAGATTTTTGAGGATTACATGAGATAATGCCTGACAACTCTGTGACCCACAAGAAACAAACTATAAATAGTAACCATTATTTTTATGACTTTCCTATCTCCAGTTCTGATCTCTCTCCTGAATGTGTGTCCTATTTTTTTTCAATTTCTTACTTGCTATTTTCATCCTTTATTTTCCTATTCTATTTTCCAGTAAGTAAAAGTGTTACTTCCAACATTAACCCAGATAAATAGATTCTGCCAATTTAAAGGTCTCTAATTATAATATCACTACTAGCCTCATAATATTTCATGCATAATGTAGAAAATCACATACTAGTGCCTATATTATCACTATCCACACACCTTTCTATAGAACCTGATTTCTAAGTCTTTAGAGCATCTTGTAACAATTCTCAAACCATGATTTTTCAAGGCCTTTCTCAGATTTAATTTATCAAAATTTTTTCAACTCCACTATTTGTCATCCTTTTTTCCCTGCTCTGTATATATTATCATAAACTTTATCTATACATTTACCCAGAAATCCTAATGTCACTTTTAATTTGCATATCTGTTCATCCTGGAATATCTACTTGGAATGCATTTCTTCACTTTCTCTGCTTGGTGATTTTATTTGCCTACTCCAATGTTCCTTTAAGACTAGTTGAAATTGTAATTCAGCTACTAAACTTTATGGAACACAAGAAATGCCAAAGGACAATAAAAATTAGCCCCAAATTAAGGGTAACCTTCAACTAAGGGGTACATTATCTGTGTTTCTCTCTTCCAACATTACTTTCAATTGCTCCAGAAAAGTAAATTTATCAGAAATAATGCTTTACACCCTGGATGTAGGCATATCTCTAAAGCCTATTACTAGGTGAGGAAAATCACCATTTTGAAGCCTGTATTTATTTGTAAGAATCAACTAGATATGGAGCTTTGGTTATTATATTATGAAGCATCAGAATTAAGTAGAACAAAATCTATGCAGCTTTTGAGGAATGTGTATTCACACTGTGAATATTAAAATGTTTGTTAAAATTATTGAAAAAGAGAATCTCTCTTGCTCCTTTATTCACTTATTTTTCTTCCCCTTCCCTACCCTTCTCTATCCTGGCTAGAGTTGCTGAAAGGTTAAATTAAACTTTGGATTTTGAGGCAGCCACCTTGATATTATAAGGAGAAATCCTGCTTGTGAATGAAGCTTGGAGAAAGGAAATCAGAGCAGAGACCAATCTTAACATTGACCCTCTTGTACCACCTGTTCCTGAAGGTCATTTCGAAGCAAATAAACAAAGGTGTCTATGCCAATAAAATTATGGCTTTTAAAAAATATATTTTGTTTAGTTGTAGATGGACAGAATGTCTTTATTTATTTGTTTATCTGTCTATCTATCTATCTATTTATTTATATGTGATGCTGAGGATCAAACCCAGTGCCTCACATGCGCTAGGCACGTGCTTCGTCACTAAGCTGCAACCCCAGCCCCAAATTATGGCTTTTTAAAGTAAACTTTTAGTTGAGCTTTGCACTTACACCTGAATAAAACTTACTAATATTATATTGTTCAATTTAGTCCTCATAACAAATCTGTAAAGTACTATGGTAAATTTATAAGGGAAGACATTCAGATTTCATGGCTGCGTGAATTCCTCAAGGAATTCCACTTCATAGATTGGAAAGTAAGGAATCACACATGGATCTGATATAAAATCTGTTTCCAATACCTGCTTTCCTTATTGCTCATCATCCTCCACTTACCCACTAGAACAACTGCTACCAACAAACTTCAATCTGGCAAATAACCAGAGAATAAAATGTTTTTTGTTTATTTTCAAGAAAGAAGTAAAGAAAGAAAAAGGAAGAAAGAAAAGAAGGAAGGAGAGGTATACCTAAATGCATTTATATGTACACAGACTGCCAACTTTTGAAATAATAATCTAAAAATTTAAAAAACTGGTGATAAAAATAATAATATCGCCCCTTAATTCTATAAGTAAAGTTAATGCCAGCTCAGAGGAATTCTAAATGACTCTGTTTCTCTGCCTGGCACTGAACATTAGTATCTGATATGTAGAATTTTATATCAAAAGTGTCTGGTACTAGAGAAATTTCAGTTGCTAAGCCTAGTAGACTGTATTTCTTTTCATTCCAGCAATTAGAAACATTTTATTCAATTCTTTACTCTTCTGTAATTCTTCCCATCATCCCTGTTGCAAGATCTAACCATATGTGTTGAATTGCATATAATAAAATTTCATTTAGATCATGTACCAACAGCTAAAAGTCACAAGTCAAAACTCTAATGCCTGAGCTTGTTTCTTCTAGTGTCCTGAGGTAATGTGTCCTTTTCACTCAGTAGTCTTTATTTGATATCTTGCATTAAATTCTATGTGCTCAGATTACATTATTTCACACATGCAATCAGTGTTTACAATTTCAAAATGGAATCACCCCCATTGAACATGATTCTTTATTTCTTTACCCTTTGCTATATATGTCAGTCATCACATTACCTTATGCTTCATATAAAAACTGAAAATCTCATGGAAAATTAAGCAGCACTATTCAGAATGGAGGGAGCAACACAAGTCATTTTAAAGATGTGGTTTTTATGAAAGGATCATGCTGTTATTCTTTGTTTGTACCTCCAAATCTATTATCACTCTGTCTATAGCTCAAGAAAGCAAATTTTTGTAGAATGATTTGAGGAATAGCTTTTCCTTCCACTTCCCTGTTAGGTTCATCCATGGTAGACACCAGCAGGAGATGGAGCATTGGACTACAATAAGTTCAAATAGTTTTTCCCCCACTATCCCTTTCTTCAGATCCAAGACCGACAGTGGCCGCATTCTGTTATCAATAGTCACAGCTGTAGGTAAATGGCCCTTTACTACAGTTACAGCTACCTTTGGATTCTGGTTACTCTACAAACTATGGCATCTCTAGCCTAGCAGTGATAAAGTATTTCACTGATTTGTGTGGATTTTCCTTTACTGTATTTACATGTTTTAAGCAGATCTTCATTAAACTTGTCTTTCTTGTGCAGAGCTAGTTTGTCTAGTAATTGGTGCTGGAAGTGGCTCCTGAAAATCATTCATTGAATTGAGATTCTGGGAATGGGTGAGCATAAACTTGAAGAGGGCATGTTGACTGCAATTATGAAGATGGTTGTGGAACTTTCTGGGTTGCCTAATATTAAGGGTATGCTTTTTACTTATCCTTATAAATAACAGAAGAATGTGGGAGAAGGTAGCTTACGCTGAGTATTATTCAAATGATCCTCAGAAATACCCTGAAATTTTAATTAGTCAACTATTGCATAATAATCAGTGGGAATTTAGAGACTTAAGGCAGTAATATGGTTCCCAGTAATATGGTTCCAAGCATAATCCTGTTTTACCTCTGTCAGACAAGGTTATTCTTTCTTACTGATGTAACTAGGGTGAGCTGGCAGATTAGCTGAGTGTTGACTCATCTAGAATGAGCTAGTGTGGCTGGTCTGGGATGGCTTTTTCTGGTATTATTCAATTCTCATCTCTGTGGACTCTTAATTCCTCAGCAGGCTAGTCTGATCTTGTAATTGTGGCTTTGGTATAGTTTGAAGAATGAAAAAAAATAACAAACAGAAAATGCAAGGCATTGTATTGCCTGTCCTCAAAACTGTAAAAACATAAATTTTCTCATATGTATTGGTCAAAACAAATCACAGAAGCAACCCAGAGTCAAGGTTTGAAGTAATGGTTCCAGTTCTTGAAGGGAGGCTGCAAACCACTGTTACGGTTCGGATATGAGGTGTCCCCCAAAAGTGCATATGTGAGACAATGCAAGATTGTCTCAAGGAGAAATGACTGGGTTATGAGAGCCTTAACCCAACCAGTGAATTAATTCCCTGCTGGCATTAACTGAGTGGTAACTGAAAGCAGGTGGGGTGTGGCTAGAGGGGCTTGGTCATTAGAGGCATGGCTTTGGGGTATATATTTGGTATTTGGTAAATGGAGTCTCTCTCTTATCTTTCTGATAACTGAGCTGCTTCCTGCCACCACACTATTCCTCCATGGTGTTCTGTCTCACCTTGAGCCCTGAGGAATGGAATCAGCTATCTATGGACTGAGACTTCTGAAACACTGAGCCCCACAATAAACATTTCCTCTTCTAAAATTGTTCTTTCGAGTCTTTTACTCACAGCAATGGAAAAAAACTGACCAAAAGAGCCATGTTGTGAAGATAAGTGATATGGTATATGGTGGGGGTATAGGATATTTGGGGGGCTCAATTCACTTCAAACTTCACCCTTATGATCGGGCTGAGAAGTCAGACCTTACAGATTACATCAACAACTATCTTTCTTTTGGATTTGGCAGTTCAGAGAGAATGTTAGCAGACTAGAGAATGTATGAAAGCATTTCTAGCTGAAAATAGCTCATGGCAGCATTTCCCTAAGATCAACGGTCATGTCTGATAGATTTATATTTATGATTCTATATTACTGTTGATTAATTAAAAATAACACTTTTAAGGGGCTAATGAGTAGTAGTAATTAAATTTTAGATATTTTAATTCATAATTTAGTGACAAAAACTATCTTCTGAAAAAACTTTAGAATGCTATCTACATCACACTATTGAACATAAAATGTATCTTGAAAATATTTTAATTGAGTGTATACTCTTGTAAGGATTTTTAAATTAAAAAATTACCTTTGTGATTTTAAAAAGTGTTGATTTTCATATTGTAATCAAATTCTTTTTAATTAAATTAATGATTAAAATAATTTAATTCGAGTGTTGATTTTATCTAATTATAATTTATGAATAATGTGTTTCTTGACATCTTTATATTTAATCCTTATCATCTCCATGGGATAAGGTAGCAAAGTGATTATTAGTGCTTCAGATTTTATTTTACATATTACACTTAGAGTATGTGAGATCACAAATACTATAAAATATATTTATTTTAACTACAATTTCTTAGATTGCCAAAGAAATAGAGTGATATTTGATTTTAACATGTATCTGAAAAACAGCAGATACATCTCAAAATGTTTATACCAACATTTATTTAGAAAACAGTGTAGTATAAATAAACATCAGATTTGTTATCATTTCTCAAATTTCCACCTCTATCTATGTAGTTAGTATCTATATAATTAGTAGGTTTTTACTTTTATTATACACTTGCCTCTTGACTTAGAATGTAATAAATTTTATATTATGCATCTAAGAGATACTTTAATGATATCTTTTCTGTTTCTCTATCTGTTCTTCCCATTGCCAGATTCTTTATTGTTATTATCACATTCCAGTTGCTTCAGTTAAGAACACAAAAGTAGATTATTTTGGAAATAGAAAAGATGATTTGGCCTCAATAGAGAGCTGCTCTTATTTACTGACCATGTGCTTAATTCACACTTCAGGGAGCTTATATGGAACACGAACTCAGGAAACTTGCTCTTCAGGAGTTTGATACTTAAGGTTTCATCACAGTCTATATTAGCTTCTCTCTCTGTCTACGCTAGATTAAAATCAGTTAATTGAGAAAAGCCATGAAATTATTAATTGAAGTTCTTCTTTCTTATGTTTCAAAAAATAGTCTGCAATTTACATTGTCAAATTTCACAGATGCTTATGTTTCATAACAATGGAATTTGAACAAACTTGGCAGGAGATATTTGTTTGTACTTTTGTTTAGCAGAATATATTTAACATTGATTGAGTGAAAACCACTGAACTGGGGAAAAGGAATGTGAGTTTGTGTTGGTGGGGAGTGATGATGAGAATGTGATAGTATGCACAATTTAGCAGGAAAAAAAAAACCCAAAGAAATATAAAACAAAATGCAGTCACTGGCTTGGCATTTTGCCAATGTTTGGCTATATTGAGTGATCTCTACAACAAGATTGCATTAGTTTGATGAAAGTTATTATTTAAAAATGTTTTCTAAGCAATGAGCATAATTATACAATATGTTAGAATAAAAATTAATTTAAAGTATATATTCATTATAACTCTCCTCTCGAGAAATTTCCCTTTGACTGATTAAGAAAAATCAGAACAATTAAAATGGCAGTAGCATGAGCAGGATGGCAGAGTAGGAATTTCTTTCATTATCATACAGAAGCACCAATTTGAGTAAATATCTGAGCATAATAATACCTTCATGAAAGAGCAACCCAGAAGAGAGCTTACAGTACCCAGATAAAACACAGGAAAAAGACAATGTGTTTGAAGAGGATAGGAAGAAAAGTTTCATTGTATCTGCATCACACTCCCCCAAGCTCATGCAGCCAAGAAGGGCGGAGAGGGATGCCCTCCTTCTGAGGGAAGGAGGGAAAGAGAGTGAGAACTAGGCTTCATGATGGACTTCAGCTGCAGGCTGGTCCCTGTTAGCCCAGGCATCAGGCCCAGATGCACAGAAACAGAAATTGTGTGAGCTACACACACATGCACACACACACACACACACACACACACACACACACACACACACACTGATATCTCACTTATGATGAATTGAGTAATGATTTTTTTGACTGAAGTGAGGTGAAAGTGGTATGCATCAGTCGACGTCATATTTTGAATTTTGATATTTTCCTGAGCTATCTGTATGCAGTATCACACTCTCCCAATTCAGGGTAGCAGTAGAGAGCTGCAGCTCCTAGTCAGTCAGGAGACTCTGAAGGTAAACAAAGGATTCCCCCAGCTGTGAGTTATCTTGCTAACCTCACCTGTAGTAGGATACATGCAGTATATGGACTTCCAATGTAGATTCTTTTCAATTTATGATGGGTTCAGGATATAAACTCACTGTATCTAGGAAATAATCTGTGCACACACACACACACACACATTCCATATATTTTTTTAAAAGAAGAAAATCCTAGCATTTGCAGCAACAAAATATTTCAACTCTGAGTTAATTTTTGTATTGAGTTGTTTGTTCCTATACAATCACAAAAGATCTTGTTTTCCTGTTATTCCTTTCTTCTTTTTGCCAATCTCTCCTTCTCTCTTTCTTTCTTTCCTTCCTTTGTTTATTTTAATTTCTTTCATTATCAAGATATTTGTTTGCTTCTTTTTGCTTTCTTATAGGCCTTTTTATTTTTATTGTGACCCATGCTATCATGAAGTCACAACTTTGGCTAAGGGACATATTTCCAAAGATGTGAGTTGACCATGTTTAATGCTTTGCATCCAGAATCCTGACAGGAATTTCATGCAACCAGCTGTGTGGTCTTGTCTTCACATACCATTCATACAGCCATGTCTTCATCACTAGCTTACCACTGTGGAATCCATCTTCATCCTTTTTAACATGAGGATTTTTCTCATTTGGTACTCAGATTAAATATTTTTGAGTTTAGCATATTCTTCCTCACAAACAAAAAACTTAACTTGATGAAATTTTTGAGATTTTCTCACCTGTCATTCTGTAGGAAGAAGAGTCCAAATTTTCCATTTATGTAAAGCTTCTGCAGTGCTTGAATTTCTAGAAGTGTGTGTTATTTCATGGTCAGTAAAAGTAATATTTCTAAATGCTAAGGTATAGAATACAATTCAAATTTTGTAATATGGCACATAAGACTGTTCAAATAATGTCACCTCAATAATTATTTATTTGACTCTTCCACACTTTAAATTATCTTCATTATCCTTTCATCCTAAATGTTACCAAAGTTAGGCTACTATTAGAACAAAAAAAAAAAAAACAAAAAAAAACCACCATGCTATGGTCAAAGCGTTGTTAGAATGCAACTAAAATATGACTCTTTATGTCTTTTAAAATTAATTATTAAGATATAGAAGCATTATGTGTTGACTTCTCTGGGGAAATTTTTACAAATTTAATTTTTTGAATGATCAAAAAACATAAAATTTATTATGTTTTACAGGGACTTGATTACAAAATATATTACTTTCCTGTATGCTTGTAGAGATAACGTTCCACTTTATATTATTGTTTCTTTATCTAAATTTTTGGAAAGATAACAAATACCAAACCAAGAGTCAGAAAAAATCCTGTGAGTGGTGACCAAAGATAATTGTTAAGGCAATTTAATATAATCTAGAGATTAACTAGAAATACATAAATGAAAATATGGTAAACAAAAAAAAATTCTACTGCTTTCTCAAAGTTAGTACTGTAAGACTTTTCACACACACAAAAAGGTTTGATATCAAGTCCTATAAGGAATACATCACATGTACCCTTTTCTCAGGGTCATTGCATCTGATAATGAACAACATCTCCAGCCATGAAATTGAAGCTATTTTTTAATGCATACTGGTGCTTTAAAAAGACTCCTCCCTTTATCAGAACATCATTGGTTTGATTCAGTTTTGTAAATGAGTTTTTAAAATTTTCCTCTAGTAAAAGTGAATGTCCTTGGTTCTTTAAACTGAAAATATAAAGAAAGCTTAAAAACCCACGATGAATTTTTAGCATGCTCCTTTGACTACCTAATACAATTTGGAATATGGAACTTTTGGCAGGCATTCAATAGCATTTACTTCAATATCATGCCCCCTGGCAAATGAGACACCCATGAATTCTCGTCCAAATATGAAGATGGAAAAGCTTTCATTCTATTTTTTGAATTAAAGAAATTGATAATATTTCACATTTAATAGGCAATCATATGATAAAGTTTGTTTATACAGATAGCTTAGAGTGGGAACAAATTTCACTATATCGTACAGCTTTATACTTATACAGATATCTAAAATAAACCATTTATACACCCACTCCCAGAATTCTGAACCACATTTTATGGGAAATATTTTAATAGAAATTTTATATTAACTGTCAGTTGGTAATTTTAATTTTTGTAGTCATGGAAGAATATTATTTTGGCTGCTTATTTACATATGGTTGTGTATGTGTGAATAACTCAAACTTTTTAATATTTTTAAAAAACTATGTAATGTCTGAAGTAATTAATCTAAGCACTGAGTTATTTGTTAGTATCCCTCTAACTTTAAGTATATGTAATTTTATATAAGAACACCAACATGAAAGATATGTTTAGATATTTAATCACTTAGAGAAGCTGTGTCAACTAAAAAAATTTGTAACTCTTGTTTGTAAAGTTTGGGAATTATCTTAAGCATCATGCACAATGTATATAAATGGAGGATTCATGTGCTCCAATATTCTGAGTGGTGTCTTCTCTTATTCTCTGGGTTTCTTGTTATTGCTTTTTGTCTTTTCTAACTTTTGTGGACTGGTCCCTCAACATTGCTGATTTCAGATTCAATACTATTTTTTTTTCCTTTCAACTTGAAAAAAAAAAGAATCTCAAAATCCAGAGGGAAATCTAATAGCAGGAGACTTCAAGTCAACTTTAGAAAAAATAAATAACAAATAAATAAAACAGTTCTCATTGAATTACTTCATTTTAACAAATTTATGTTACCTCCTGCTAAAATGGGTCTCTCCTGACTTTTATTTTTTTCTTATAATATTGTTTTCTTAATAAGACCTGGAGTGCATTTTCCACACCCCAATCAAAATGTTGCTGGATATTGGGTTGTAGATCCTTGATAAAGATCCAAAAGAACAGCAATAAATACACCAAAAATTCTATGCTTTATGTTGCAACATGAAAGGTTTGAATACACCAAGTCCCCCTGGTGTCAGGTATTAGGAGATAACAGATGTATTCAGAATACAGCCTGCTGCTGTGTAAGAATGGATCATAAAGAGAAATTGAATTAAAAAAACAAATCTTCCTCAGTGGATTATTGAAAAAAATATTAAGTATCCTGAGTTTTCCATTTTCTTTCAAGCATCACCAGCACCAGTGAATATTCATATGTTAACAGAGTATATATTAATTTCATGTGCCCTAACTGGAACAGAGATGGGCCATGTCCTCAATCCTTTCATCAATGTCTTCAATGGGGGAACCTCTCTGTAGAGCACTGAGGCTGACTTTATTATCTATCAGTGTCCATTTTACTAAGAATTATGTTGAAATATTTAACATCTATAAAATCAAAGCTATTTTCTTCATGATTAGAGCTATCAAATGAAATTTTCTAAGTCAGTAAGTCCTAAAAATAATTTTGCCTCATGAAATAACTGAGGTTTAGTAAGATTATCAACAGCAACAAGAACAACAACAAAAAATAATTCCTAATATTGACACTATTTTGAAATTAAAGAGACATAAAAAACTTTATCTTATAAAATCATAGTTTTAAAAAGAGAAATAACCTTTTCTAGAGTCCAGTGCTGAATGACATATGCAGTATTTTTCACAGAATTTTAAAAATTCCAAAAGTTTGACCTGAAAAAATACACTTAATTTTTATATTTAAAGTTTCAGCAATATTTGAAAAAAAATATGATTCTTCCCAAGGCCTATGTGATAGATACCAGCTGTACAAAAAATTCCCCATTATAAATAAACTTAGAAAACCTCTTTTTAGACTTCATGCAAGAATTTATGAACATTTTATAAATTGCTGGAAGGATTCTCAGTGTGATCAAGATCAAAGTATTTTATAAGTCTTGAAAATTCTTTTCAGTTCACTGGTACATAAACTTCAATATATGAGCTAATTCATTTGCAATTTCTTAATATGATGTTTTAATAAATAAGTTTAAACTGTGTCAATTGCTAAATGATTGCTCAATGGCAGCTATGTGAAAACTAATAATTGTCCTTGGTTAGACAGCTGCAACTCATTTGGAATGAAAAAACTAAGCTGCTGTCTTCCGAATATACAAAGTGGCTTCATACAAACTATAGAGATATTGATTATAGTTTTATTTCTATGTAAAGTAAATATAAATATCTTAAGAAGATCTGCTCTTTTTCTTCAATTGCTTTTTATAAAATTCTAATTGATTACTGATAAATGTTAATTCACACCTTGTGTTGAAAGAAAAAAACTTGAAATTTTTTTCTGGTTAATAATATTGAGGTTTTACCACCATTAATTACCCATGCCCCCTCCCATCCCCTCCAACCCCTCTGCCCTATCTAAAGTTTGTCTATTCCTCCCATGTTCCAACTTCTTATCCCACTATGAATCACCCTCCTTATAACAAAGAAAACATTCAGCATTTGGTTTTTTGGGATTGGCTAACTTCACTTAGCATTATCTTCTCTAACTCAATCCATGGGGTAATTAATGATGGTGGAATGTGATGAATATTACTATACAAAGTACATGTATAAAGACAGGAATTGGTATGAATATAATCAAAGATATGAAAAATTGTGCTATTTTATATATATAATAAGAATTGTAATGCATTTCACTGTCATATATAAATTTTAAAAATTTAACTAAAAAATAATATTGAATTTTTATATGAAATAATTATATTGTGTTCCTCAGATTTCCACAAGTCTTAACCTTAATTTTGTTTGATTTATATCTCATAAAGAATAAATTTTATTCTCTACTTATATGCCAATAGAAGTTTTTAATTTTATTTAAATATTGTAACTATGCTTTGGTAATTAGCATTCTTATGAGCATCTTACAAAATATTTTATTTAAAAGGCATGGTCCAGCTTCTTTCAACTAAATCTTTCTGAGGTTATTCAATATTTCACAGAACTCAAAGGTAATAGCATAATGTGTCTCCTCATTATTTCCAAAATCTTAAAAACCAATATATTTTTAAAATAATGTAGTCTTCTTTGAACAGACTACATCTAACCTTTTTAAATTTTGATTGTTATATATGACAGCATAATGCATTAAATTCATATTAGACATATAGAGCACAATTTTTCATATCTCTGGTTATATACAAAGTATATTCACACCATTCCTGCCTTTATGCATGTACTTTGAATAATGATGTCCATATCATTCCACCATCATTTATAACCCCCTCCCATACCTTTGCCCTATCTAGAGTTCATGTATTCCTCCCATGCTCCCCCTCCCTACCCTACTATGAAACAGCCTGATGCTGGTTGTTTCAATGAATCATAACAATAGCCATTATTTATCAAGTGGTTAGTATGTGCCCAATACCCAAGGATGAAGAATGAACTGAAATCAAATACAAGAGGCCTATAGAACACTGCATCTAACTTTTTTTACAGTTATGTTTTTAATAGATTGAAGAAGCAGAATACATGGTACATGACTTAACAACACACTTCAGATGGATACTCCAAAGAACCTTGAAAATCTGGACATTTATAAAAATTATTTATTTATAAATTGCTGACTATTATTTGGTTAACATTTCATTAATTGAATTTATGTTTTGTTACAGTTTCAGAGCTAAGAAATACTGTATTGTATGTCTCATTGATCTCCCTTATAAATATTAAACTAAATGAACTCTTTCCAGTTTGTTAACATAAATAATTTATCTCTAGAGCCTGGAAAGTTCCTGGAAATTTCTTGCATTTTTAGTAAGGCATTTCTCTACTTTAATACTCAGAAAAATGATAGTATACTGAATTAATTTCTTACCCAATAAATAACCTATAATTAATGAACACATACATTTCTATTTTGTTAAAACTTAACCTGCACATACAATTTCAAGATCATATTTGAGAATAGAATGTAATTCATTGAGTCTAGAGAATTTAATTGTATTTATGTGGGTGTTGAATATATTTAGCGTTTTTGTGTTTGTATGTGATTATATACACATATACTAGACCGGATACATACAGTGATTATATACAAAATGTGTTTTTATGACTGTTTTATATTCTAAATCTATGTATTAAATTCATGGAACATGTCACTATGGAACTACATTTGATGGATGCCATGTGACGTTTAATCTTCCTGCACTGGTTTTAAAAGTAGAAGGAGTCAACAAACCAAAGGATGTGGAAAAACAATAGGAATTAGAAAAAGTCAGGGAAGTGATTCTCTTTCATAGCCTCCAGAAGGGGCATAATTCATAGTATTTTAGTGTAATGAGAACCATCTCGAATTTCTGATCTCCAGTAATGTAAAACAATAAAACCATGTTGTTCATGTTGAAAGAGAGAGTGGTACCCCATCAACAGCAATGGCAACAACGAAATAATTCCTAATACTGACAATATTTTAAACTTAAAAGAGACATAAAAATTCTATCTGAAAAAGTCATAGTTTTAAGGAGGAAATAACTTTTGCTACAATAAAGCCCAGTATTAAAAGATATATAACAGCATTTTTCACTGAAAATCTGACCTAAAAAATATACTAAATTATTATACTTAACATTCTCAGCAGTATTTGCACCTCCACTGGGCCCTATCTCTTAGTTTCCCTCATTCCCTAGTAGCACCAAGCTGTGTATCAGACCTTTAACATATGACTTTTGAGGCACATTTTAAATTATAGCATTTGCACTATAAATTAACTAATAATAATAAGATATTTAAAATATGGTTGATGTTTTACTTCATACAGAATGATATTTTGTTATTTTACTTAACTAAACTAAAACAGCCATCACCAAAACCATGTTTTTTTTTGAAATAATGCATCTGAAATGCTATATTTCCTTGTAAAATCTGTCTTAAACAATAAACCCTATTTATAACTTCAGTAAAAATATGTCTTCTTTTATCCCCAAAGATCCATCTATATGACTCTTAACAGTGGTCAGATTCTATAGAATTTGAAGTGGGGTGAAGTTAATAATTCCATTTTATATAAAGTGAAAGATATTGTATATATATATTTCTCTTTTTAATAAAAACAAAACATGAAAATGCAAGTCATTTAGTAGAATTGGGTTAAGATGTTCTCTTTAGCAAATAAATTGCCCTTCCTTAGAATGTGCATTAATTTGGATTATCCACACAAGGTCATTCTATCTCATGAGTTAAAATTTACTGAAAAGAATTAGGAAAATGTCGCATAGAGAAAAATGTAAAGGAGAACTCCTTTTTGAAAATGTCCATGAGTCAGACACTATGCTTAAAATAGTTATTATGTTTCCTTTATGATTATAGCTAAATTTATTGTTGTTTTCTTTTGCTTTTTGACAATTTGAATGTAACCTAATCCCAAACAGGTATCTCACTGAAGGTACGGTTTCTACAATCCAGGTATATACACCAGGGAATGTGACTTTAATTATGATTCCTCTGAAGTAAAAATCTATATAATGAATAAATTGGTGTTTTTTGCTTGATTTTCCTGCACTGACTAAATTTTAGATACTTATTATCTTAACTCTAGGATGATGATAAAAAAAAACATTTAATCTTTATTATAACATAACTTCAATTATTCCAGTAGTAAAATATTCACATTCCAAAGCAGTGTTATTAGATCAGAAATATAACATGTAAAGAAGAAAGACCAGGTACAAAATGTTCAAGAAGGAGAAAAAATAGAATTTACATACTAGAGTTATTATTTTGTTCCAAAAACTTTTTCCTTATTTTCTATGTGTACTTTTCACATCATTTCATAAAAGTTCTTCTCTGTCATATTTAAGCAACCCTGTGGTCATTTGCATTCTTTACTCTTGAGTATGGTTTATATAGCTAATTCTCTCTTCCTCTCTCTCTTTCTCCCCAATCCCTCACACATGGTATATGTAAATTTTAATGCAGGCAGGAAGAGTTTACAACCCTGACCTTCAAAAGCTTGGAAACCCAATTTTGATTCAGAAAGCAAAAATACTGTTCAAATATTTGATGTTTTTAAAAAGACATCTTCAATGAACACTCAGTTGTAACCAGCAACCATTCTAATTTGCTAAACCAGAAAGCCATTACAGCCTACCCTTAAAAGTCATTCTTTTTTTCATATTTATCTAATTACCATTTACAAAGCACATAACATCCGTTATAGGTCTGATTCACATTAGGAATAGATGAAGTGGTTATAACTTCACAATAAAAATCAGTCTTGATAATTACAGTATTCAGCCTGGATACATGGGTATTCATGCATAGATGGTGAATAATTGTGGACAATTACAGAGTTTGTAGAATTTGCAAAGACTTACAAATGAGAATGAAAGTTTAGGAAATAAGAAGAGCCCAAGTTATTTGAATGATGCTATCTGCATAATCTTTCAACTTCACATCATTTTTTAAACGAAATCACAACTTTGAGGATGTATGTATGTTTTGGTTTATCCTCCTCCAGGCACAAGTGTACATCAAAGCAAGAAAAGAATTGGTAATCATTCACATTCTGTTCAGTGAAAAACTTTACTAAATTAAATGTAGGAAAAAAGATTGAATTTTTATATAAAATGAGCAGTGCAGTTATTAACAACAATATTAAACAATTCATGAATATGTATGGCTCTTCTCCATGCAGTTTGATTAGTAGTCTTTGAGAGCTATCATTATTTAAATGATTTGTGGAGGGTGATGTTATTTTAAAGTCAATAATTTGTTCTCATGTGTATACAAACTCAGACCGGAAGCTACATAGTTTGCTACAAATATAAAAATATTTCTAAGAATGTTCAATTTGGGCTGGGGATGTGGCTCAAGCGGTGGCACGCTTACCTGGCAGAGTGCGGCGCTGGGTTGGATCCTCAGCACCACATACAAATAAAATAAAGATATGTCCACCAAAAACTAAAAACTAAAAATAAAAAAAAATTAAAAAAGAATGTTCAATTCAAGGAAATGTTTATTAAGTTCTTGGTCTAATCCAATAGCTGCTTTAAGTCAAGGTGAAAAATGGGAGAAAAGGGGTGTAGGAAAAAGTCAAAAACAGAGTCAACATGTTTCCTACAGAAGATAATCAAAAACCAAGTTGATAAAAATAAATAAGTAAAAAAATACCAGCAGAAGCTCAACTAAAAAAGAAAAATCTCTAAAGAAATAAACCCAAACATGAAATTTATAAAGGTGAGACTATATTCATAAAGGGTTAAAAGCCCTCATTATTTTGGGATACTATTATCCTGAGATGCCTGCAAACAATTGTTACAGGATAGGTAAATTATTTCCTGTTAGAGATAAATACATGTATCACAGCTTTTCTGTATAGTAACTTAAGAGTTCCATGTATGAATCAGTCTTAAAAAAGCAGAGCTGAGTATCAGATGCTCTGAGAATTTAGCCCTCTGTTCTTTTTCTTCTGTTGTTTTATCAGCATTAATAGCCATTTAAGTTGTCTAATCAAACTCAATGATTATGCTTAATTTTTTTCATGATTAACCCCATATAATATATTATTTTATATTATTTTATCTATAACATTTGTTGAAATTGACCATAGCTGTTATCAAGACATCATTTAAATATTGAAATTTCCTTAAAACATGAAAGCACACTTACATTTGACAGTGGGAGTCTTCTCTTCCCCAGTCATACGATCAAATCCCAGGATGGAATAGTGCTACTTGGATTTCTTATAACAGGCATCAGCTACCTCTCACATGACCTATAACTTAGGCTTATATATCAGGAATATTTTTAAAGGTTTCACTATCTCTTGTGTTTCCTATTAAATTCAATGTCTAAGCAATACTTCAAATTTCAACAATCATCTATCTCCCTTTTCACTCTTTTTTCCTCTCTTGCTGCCAATTATATGCATTTATTTATTTAAATTGGCATACAAAATTATATACATTTATTATATACAATATGATGTCCTGAAGTATGTGTATATTTTTAATGACAAAATATAGCTTATTAGCATATATTGCTTTACACAGTTACAATTTGTGTGGTAAGAATGCTTAACATCCACTTCTTGGCATTTTGTAATCATATTGTATAAGAGATTTCTTGAACTTATTCTTCCTATCTGAAGTCATCTTAGGATATATTCTTTGCTATTTTTAAATTAAATTGATTTTAATGAGCACATAAAAACAAAATTTATACATAGTATGATAATACATGCTGTTTCAATAATATTTTCATTACATAATGTTTAACTTTGAAAACGAATACTAAAAATATAGAAAAATAAAATCACATTGCACCATGAAAATTGTCTATAAGTAAAATGAATTACAACTCTTTTTCTTTTTTAATAGATAATCTGTTTCTTCCTTTAAAATATGAGACAGCTAAAGAAGTCCCCAAATACCTATATTTCACATTTCTGCTGTTATGAAAATACTATGAAAGACTATAAATATTTATATATATATATATATATATATATATAATATATTTTATCTATAAATATTTATATATCTTTTTATCTAACATAAAGTGATGTTTTAAGGAAGATCAGCACTATAATTTGAATCAGATAATTACAGTTTTGTACTTTCTCAGGAACAATTTATTAGAGGATATCTTCTTGAAATCCTAGACTGACTTCTGGGTTATGATATCCCCTAAATTTAACATAGTTACACCACATACTATATACAATGAACAATTGCATACTGTTGAATGATATTTCTGTCAAATTAGAGACTGCAGGTACCATATGGCCTGGAGGTATATCATGCCATCTAGATTTGTGTAGTACATGGATGATGTGCACACAATGATGATATTGCCTATGAACCACTTCTGAGAATGTTTCTGTTGGGGGAGACCCCAAATGGCTATAGTGAGGCTCCTTCACCCAGACTTCCAGTGGACTATGTTTTCAGTGTGTAGTTAGGATCATAAACATTCACATGTAAGCATGCACCCAGCTGATGTAACCTATGGGCAGTAGGCCTTCTTTGTCTGGCCTGCATAGAAAAAAGGCCTATTGGCTGTGCACAGTGCTTCATGCCTCCAATCCTAGTGGCTCAGGAGGCTGAAGCAAGATGATAATGAGTTCAAAGCCAGCCTCAGCACCTTAGCAAGGTCCTAAGTAACTTAGCAAGACCCTATCTCAAAATGAAATATAAGAAAGGGCTAGGAATGTAGCTCCGTGATTAAGCAATCCTGGGATCAATCTCTAGTATCAAAACCAAAGAGTCCTATGGAAAGGACTAAATGGAGTTGACTGGGGGCTGAAGTTGGACCTGGGGGCTGGCTAGAAACCATTACTGCCTCTGATTAAATCATGTCCACTGTCCTAATCATGTCTTTCATCTTCCCCCACCTTCTTGGATATTGAATCTGTTTTCTGGGCCTGATCACCCATGCTGACAATTGACTTAAGTGGCAGGATGTTCCACAGGTGAGAGATACCTCAACTGACATGGACATGAGGGATCTGGGACCACTGAGCAGCATGTAACACTCTGTTGCCAAGGTCTTACTAACATGCACTCCTGTGCAGAGTTGGAATACAAAGGATGGATTCTCTGTGAGCCTAGAGAAGACTTCTGATTGCCCTGCAGTAGACATTGACCTAGTGAAGTGGACTAGGAACTAAGCAGTGGAACCAGGCACCAGCCCAAGGCCAAAAAAAAAAAAAAAAACTGATGGCACTGGAAGTGCAGATGAGAAAGAAACGGCTGCAGAAGCCATACAAATGGATGTTAGCCTTCTGAGATATATATTTCATACATCTTTAAGAGAAAAAATGGATGCTGCTTTACTAGAGACTGCCAAGATGAGGAAGAGGCCTTGGAAGCCAGAGTATGATCATTGGAAGAGTATCTCCCTACCTTGAAAATACCCTTCACCTTCATCCTGTAGTGCTGGTGGAATCCAAAGAAGAAGAGATGAGGAGGGTTAAAACCTGCAAAATTGGCCAGTGGTAATGCTGAAAATGAAATAGAAGCCGATGGTTCTGATGGACAGCCACCATGAGAGCTGGCTCAGGTAACTAAGCTCACCATGTGCCTCCTGTCAAGCAGTTGGTAGACTTGGGAAAATAATTTAGATGGAGGCCAAGAAAGCCCCTTGCCACTTTGTTGTTATGTCTGTGAGATTTAAGGGTGTCAGGAGCCAAGAAGAACCAAGACACCCCATGTGCTACCTGTTATTGAATCCTGCACAACCTGTGACATAAGTGTGTTAGGAGCCATCAGGGGCCGAGTGAGAGCCCAAATGTGCTAGGAGCTGGCAGGGGCCACGAGAGAGCCCAAGTGTTCTAGGAATCAGCAGGAACAAGGGAATTTAGGAGGGGCTAGGACCATTACTTATGGAAGTGAACCAGAAACATGCCCATACATGGAAGATAAGGCACCTATGCTGTCCAACGTTTGGCACACTGACGACTCCAGTCATGAGCAACTGCCTGTGCAGATGGCAGTGGCTGTGGAGTCCCAGAGACACTGTCTAATTTGATATCAGTACAATACAAAGTAGCTGAGCTGGATGACAGTAGAAAATATAGCATCTCCCACAGTGATATGTACAGACAGTTGTGCTGTGTACCAGGAGCAAGTTCTGTGTCAAGTGCTTTGGCAGCTAGGCCATCAGGAAAAGGCAACTATAGGGCATGTTTGGGGAATGATGAAACAGATGCTTTGGCTAGGATGTATTGGTTAGAGCAGACACCTCCTAGTCATCTGGCAGCTTGGTGCATCCCCACCTACAAAATGCAGATGTACAAATTATGTTGAATGCCCTGGTAGAGGCTTGCCGGGCACATGTGGTTGATGATCAGTAATGTTAATGCCCCTGAAAGCTTGGGGCCACTGATGTCTAGGTAATGCATAGATGTGTCCCTTTGACATGATGGCAGGTTGACTAACCAAGGTCATGTTTGCTCTGAAAGCCGTTGATACAGCTACAGACTTTATGTTTACCTGGCCAGTGGTCAAGTGAATCATCACACTACAATTTGTACTCTGACAGGGTTGATGGTTTTGTATGGCCAGGCCATTACAATAAAGTGACAAAAGTACAAATTTCACAGGTCAGGCTATGCAGAGATGGGCAACTCAGTTACAGATTCAATGAAAGCTACACATCTCATATCAGCTTGCAGATATTATAGAGAGCTCCAACAACCTGCTTAAGCAAAGGAATAGGACTGTAGTCAATGTACCTTCTATGAAGGTTGAGCACAACATCTATGAGCAGTTATGAGAGCTCCTAAAGAATGTCCATGATGAGGGAGACCAGTTCCTGTGGAGGCTTTCCTCCATCAAACAGTAGCACCAATACAGGTCCAGGTAACAACAGAGAATATTGTATTAAACCTAGGTGTAGGCAGCAAGGGAATGTTCTTCTGCCAGATCCCACTGGATTTAATAGGGAGCAAACTGTGAACTGGACATGGCCCTGGACAATGAAGATCCCCCACCATCACTGGGTAGTCCTTTTAGCCCACAGAGAACAAGTGTAATCTTGTGTGTAATCTCCTTGTGATGCTATGGGTAACTACTGATTACTTACCCCATCCCCTACAGTACATGTGAGTTGGCCAGGTCCCACAGATGGCACATAGATTTTAATGGGCATGTTTATTATTTCCCTTTGGTCAATTATGAGTTCCCCAGTGCTGGTGCATAGAGAGCCTACTCTTCAGGACCAAACTGTACAGTGTATTGTCACTTCACAGGGAAGCTGCCACAGGCAGCCACTGTGATTTCCTGGAATGCAAAGCTGGCATGAATTCTCCTCTCTGGATGTGATTTACCCATACTAATGCCTATAACTCTTTTGTCCTTTTGTGCATAGGTGTGTCATCACCAACACCAGTGTGAACTAACTGGGCACACATCTATGCCAGAGGAGCAAACACTTCTGCCTAATGGATAAGCACTGAAGTTCCTGTGAATTCTATGGGTCAGACTATGCTAGACAGTTGGACATGGCTAGGAAAGACATTTATTGCCACTTCAATATGGGATAAAACTGACACTTTTTTTTTTTAGTAATCCTAGGTGATGGGACTTGTTTTACGGTTATATGTTGTTGCAGCATATGGAGGCAGGGTTCTGCCCTGGCAAAGGGGTCATTACTGAGTACTTCACACCTGTAGATTGTAGGGCAAGGAATCCTAAAGGAGTGGATTGTTGGGGAAGACCCCAAATGGCTATAGCTAGGCTCCATTGCCCAAGCTTTCAGCAGGCTATGCTTTCAACATGTACTCAAGATTATAAACACTCTGATTCAGCTTATACACTCAAGATCATAAAAATATGCTGGTGTATATGTGGCCACTAAAACCTGTTGGCAGTGTGCCTTCTTTGTTTGGCCGGTATAAAAAAAAGGCTTATGGGAAAGACTTGGGAACTAAATGGAACTAGCTGGGGACTGAAGCTGGAATTTGGAGCTGGCTAAAGGCTATTTCCACCTCTGAATGAAGCATGTCAACTATCATGTGTTTCACATTTTCTTCAACCTGCCATAATTATGACTTTCTTAATTGGTCTGAGTCCCTACAGGACAATATCTCCATGGTTAAGCAACACATGACTGTAAAGGAAATATGTGTCAAACTGAATATTTTTTTCAAAGAGCAAAAGTGTATGATATCACTCATAGATATAAAATGATAACTTCAGAAGATAGTTTTTTGAGTTTTCTTCCAATAAACATGAATATATGAAGCCATCAAATTGTTGCTAAAATAGATCTTAAATTTGGAAAAAAATACAAATGTTCACAAATATACTACCCTTTCTCTAAAGTTACGATTTTTTAAAAATAGCATCTTTCTTGTTGCTTTAAAGACTGTTTTGAACCCTGTTGCTTTGTCAGAGAGTTCATGAATTATTAGATATCTGGTGTCATTGGAAGATTATTTGTACTTTGGTCCTAAATGTTTTTACCCAAAATATGTTCCCTTTTATTCTCTTCCCACTTTGTAAATTGTGGTTATTAATTACCATACCAATTTAGCTAAGCTGTTAACTATAGTGTTCAGAAATATTTTACCATAATGACTGCTGATTAATGTTGGCTACAAGCCAAATTTCTTTGAGCATTTAATCAGGAATGAAACAGAAGCCTTGTTTCATGATGTGAAGGAAGACGGCATTCAATGCAACAGCTTACCCAAATGATCACTAATATGCTTGCTCATCTTGTTGAACAGGCATCACCGGGAACTACAGCTAGTCCAACTCCCACTACAACTATTGCTTCATCTTCGCTGTTCTAGAATCTAAGTGGAACTGGCTACCAATAGAACTATAGGAGCTGCATAGCAAGGGATGTTGACTTCTCCTGAAGATAACTGCAGCTATCGTTGGAGATAGCGAAAGATACAGGTTCCATTTTTCTCCTTAGGTTTTCTGTTTGTATTTTCAGCCTTTAGTTTATCCTTACTCTCATCCACATCTGATTCTTCTTTTCTCGATGTTTCCTAAATTTATTGGGCATTATAGACAAAATTCTACAATGGCCTCCCAAATTGCTGTCCCCTTGCCTCCATATATTGTATAATCCCCTTCCCTTGTCTGTGTGCAGAAGTTGTGGCCATAATAAGGTATAATTCCCTGATAAATTTATCAATCAGGTAATATTTAATAATTGAAAAAAATATTTTGTAGGTGGGATTGCCTAATTTGATTAGTCCTACAAGAAGAGGAAATATCATACAATTTGCCTGATGGCCTTGGAAGAGTAAACCGCAGCATTGTGGATGGTAACCATGAGGCAGCAAATGTCAGATGTTTCTAGGAAAAGATAGCAACTCCTGGTAGACAGACAAGAAGAAGACAGAAAGACCATCATTACAACTACAGTAAAGGGAATTTTTCCAATAAACCAAATAAGCTTTGAAAATTATACCAGACCTCTGATGAGAATGTGGATCCAACTGAGATTTTAGCCAAGAAAACTTAGAGCAAAGAGTTCAGCTACTCTATGCTCAGACAAATTGACACATGAAAACACTAAGATAATAAGTTGTACTAAAACACTGCACAAATTCCATGGTAATTTGTTGAGAAAAAATAGAAAATTAATGGATATTGAGCTACCTAGGAGTATCAGTGTTGCTAGAATACATACCTATAGATGCAGGAGTGACCTTGAAAAGGGGGTATGGACAGAGGCTTGAAGATTTTTTTAAGAGTATAAACTACAAATTCTAAATATGATTGAACATTCATTCAGAATGCTGCCTGTGAGGGGCTCAGAAACAAGGGAAAATATATAATTATAAACTAGAGAATGGAGAATCCTTATATGTAGGGACAAAAAAAAAAACCCAATATTTTTGGAAGGAAAAGAACACTAAATGTTATAGCTATTATATAGATTCAAACCTTTTAAGTCTTAAAATTTGGCTGAGTCACTTTTGCCTACAGAAGCACTTTATCCTCCCTACCTGAGGAGCTGGTCTACCTTTTGCCTAAAGGAGCATTAGTGGCCTCCTTGGTAGTATTACTACACTATGGAATTGCAGCTCCTCGCAAGACCTACCTCCCCACAACGCATTATTTCTAGGTATGTAATTAGATGTAAGTCCCCAGAAGGATTAGAATATAAGGTCCAAAGTGTGACTCATGAGAAGTTGTGATGGACCGAAGAGGATGAGTAAGATTTTGCATGTTTATATTGAGAAAAACTAAGGAACATGTACTGGATTTCATCCTGAAGATATTAGATCCAAGTTAAGAAATATAATGTCAAATTGAATTTAGATTTCTAAATATATATTTCACATTCAGTATTCATACCAATATCTATAGCATATAGACAGAAGCATTCAATATCTGAGCTCAACTGAGAGTCAACATATTTTTGTTTGGTTTGGACCCAAATGTACATTGTACTAAGTGAAGGGAAAAATAATAAAACTTCTTGATGATGCTATAGACAAAGGCATCCAAATGCTGAGGGATCGTGGAATGCTTGAATTGCTCACCCATCCTCTAATTGCATCCCATAGAAGTTACAAAAATCAGCTCCTCATAAGTTCTGAGTGTTATGGCGAGATTGCAATAAATCACTGAGTCAATCTTAAAGCAAGAGACAGAATCTTTATTAACCAAATGGTAGTCTGAATTCACCAGATGGTGGGCCAAGGGGCAAGCTGCAAGTCTACACCCTTCAAACCACTCCAAGGGTTAGAACACACATTTTAAAACATGTCAGTACATTAATCATAAGTGGCAATTGCTATAATTCAATACCATAAACAAATATCATGAGATCTAAAATTATAAGCAAAAGTGGAAGTGGGTCAAAATGACCCTATTTGAGTACAAGTTAAAGAATAGCTACTAACATCTAGACAATCATTCTCTGATAGGATAAATTGTTCAAGAAAAATGGGAACCAAAAAGAGAGCAATTTTACATTGTATAAGAATTGCCATTTTGTGTTGCCAAACATGCTATGTTAATCAACTGTTAATGGGCACAGAAGCAGGGTGTTGGGCTGGGGATGTGGCTCAAGTGGTTGTGCACTCGCCTGGCATGCGTGTGGCCCAGGTTCGATCCTCAGCACCACATACAAACAAAGATGTTGTGTCTGCTGAAAACTAAAAAATAAATATTAAAAAAAATTCTCTCTCTCTCTCTCTCTCTCTCTCTCTCTGTCTGTCTCTCTCTCTCTCTCTCTCTCCCTTCTCTCTCTCTCTTAAAAAAAAAAAAGAAGCAGGGTGTTCCTAAGGGAGAAGCATTTCTTATATAACATGGAGTCTCAGGGCAAAATGGAATCTGTTTGATCATTGCCCATATAGCCTGGACCACAACAAGAAATACATTATACATTTATAAATGGAAGTCTTCCATGTTTTAATAATGTAGCTGTTCTTTATAATTCAGAAATGACAGTGGGAACTACTCCCAATGAATTGAGCTCTCTATATGTTCATATAGTTGCATCTTCACTAAGTGTATAATGTCCAACTCTTAATAATTGTTCTGAGAAAACTAAAAATTAATTGCTGATGAAAGGATATGCATGCTTACCACAATAAATGATAGAACCAATAAAATAATTCAGAATTGTCTCAACTGCACAGATTTTTGTCATTTTCTTTTTTTTTTTAGCTAAAATCGTTTTTTATTAAATTCATCAGATATTTCTTTTTTTTTTATTGTTGGTCGTTCAAAACCTTACACAGTTCTTAATACATCATATTTCACAGTTCTAGTTAATTATTTCATCTCTAAATAAGATACATAAATGACCTACTAAACTTTATGAGTAACTCAAGTCTGGATTAAATAGATAAAACCGTTTAGCATAATAGAGAATCACAATCACAACTCATATAAATTCTCACAGTTTAGCCTAGTCAAATACCCATAGTCTCTTGTTTAAAGAGGAGGCTATATTCCTTCAGGAGAAGATCATTCTATATCACCAAAAATGAATACTCAAATTTCTTTCTACCCTCCTGCAAATAACTGGCTGTTTTTCAGGGTGAGTGTGAATTGCAAAACAGTAACTAATTAGATATTTGAGAAATTACTGAATTCTATCTCTGAAATGACCTTAAATTAATCCTAGACAATTGAAATTCCATTTTTTTGCCCACAAAATGGATTAATGATTTATAGAATCTAGTGAGCAATTGGTGGGTTTAGGAATCCATCTCATAAAGGACCCAGTGGATCCCTAAACATGCCCTGTTCTTATTTCGTATAATTAGAATAGTCACACTTAGCCACTGGAAGAATTCTCCTGTTGATTACCTGGGCTCTTGTAATAAAAAAGACCAAGTGAAAACAACTAAAACAAGCTATATCTAACAACAGTAATTTGAAATCAATCATCAGAGAATTACTGAGATTAATGCCACTCTACAAGTTTTAAAAAGTGCAAGGAAGGTGATTCATGCTAAATTCTCATTCAAATTGCCTCTCTGGGTCATACACAACCATATGGATTTTAAGGAGTAAAGGTGGATTATTATAATCTCAATTACATGGTTGACTCTAATTTACCAAGAAATTTTATAGCTGGAATAATTGAATACATCCCTCATTCAGAACCCTGCATGCATCCACTGATCTTGAATTTTTTTCACCTTTTCATGAAAGAGTTTATTTGCATAGATACATTCATCAATAGAAAGAAAGATTTTTTTAGAGGAAAAAATAATCCCTTAAAGTCTTTATCATAATATTACAATCACATAAATAGAGTCTCTGAAGGGAGCCTATTTAATCACCTAAGTCTACTTATTCCCTGATAAAGAGATCACTAACGTATTCATTCTTTTTTATAAAAGTATGCACACACATACATAAACACACATACATATACTCCCACACATATCTATACATACATATATACATACACATTCATACATATCAGTAAAAGATACAAAAATCCTCTACTTGCAATGACCATTTTAGTAATGTTATTACTACCCAAATTCATAGGTATAAATTCTCTAAGATTACATAGTAAGTCTCATTGGAGCAAACCTGATTGGTCACCTTTCTATTCAACCAGAATTGTATATTTTCTTGATCAATTACATAGAAAAAACCATGATGACAGGTCCTGGTTACTAGGATGTAGCAAGTTATTATAGACATATAAACAAATACATGATAAAATATGAAAAAAGGCTATAGGTCTGTTCAAAGCACATTTCCAAGATAAAAAACAGTTTATTGCCTTGAGTTTTTCCAAGCACTAAAAAAAGTGCAATGACAAGTGGACTTCTTTGAAATTTGCAATACATATATTGCCTTCAATTTGTTTAATGAATAATTCAAAAAAGAAGTTACCTTTGAGTGGGTCCCAGAACAAAATATGCTTTTCAACATGTCCAGGCTATCATACATTGTTCATATAATCTACTAGGTTAAGTATAAAATCTAAGAAAGAATGATGTTACATTAGCTCCTCTCTTTCTGCCTACATGTGTGGACTTTGGGGGAATTCTCTATAAGCAGTGACTAATGAAAAAAAAAGGGTTATTTGAAGATGTTTCTGTGCAATACAGTGGCACCACTTAAAAGTATGCAGATGCAGAATTGCACTGGGGTCACTGTTGAGATCATGGCAAAGGAAGGTGGCATGTTGTTATTCTAATGAATGAGAATTCAGCACTTCAAAAAGTGTACCAAGTGTTAATTTTGGGGGAGGGAGAAATGGCCAGTGGCAGGGAACTCCATTTATTCATGGGCAGTGATTAATGATTTGGCTGAATGGTAATAAATTTAGAAAGAACAAAGGGGAAAAATCATTAAAGGAAGTTTGGGTAAATGGTACATGGGAAAGCCTTTGTGAATAGCATTGAATGTGAAGATGTATGTTCCCCATGTGAATGCTCACCAAAATGTAACCTAGAAAGGGAGAATCACAACAATTAGATGAACATATTGACTCATTTTTACAGCACAGGAAAACCCCTTTCCATAGATGGACCTTTTCTTTATTCTTGCCCATTAGCTGAAGAACTAAGGCTCATGGAAGAGAGAATGAATAGGGTCAACATCCTGGACTTAGACTCACTAAAACTGATTCAGAAACAGCTGTGGCTAATGTCCACCTGCCAAAAGCGTAAGCTCTCCAAATAGGACCATATACTGGGCTTACCAATCATTTACCTAGTAGCAGACTTATTGAATGAGCTGCCTCCATTGTGGCATGGACATTACTTTATTCTAACTGAAGTAGATCCTCATACTGCATATGTATGTGTCTTTAATATCCACAGTTTCTGCCAAAAAAAAATACCATCCACAAACTTACACAGAATGCCTTATTTACTATTTCAAAGTTCCATACAGTATTGCTTCTGACCAAGAAACTTATTTTAGAACAAATTAATATAGCAAAATACCATGTTCATACAATGCCCTGGTCTTTTCAAGGATATCAACATCAATTGCAATTGGTTTGAATGATAGTTTGAACTTTATAAGACTCATAGATACCATGAATCAAGTATTATGGATTCTGTTAAAAAGAAGCAAATTGATTATTTAAAAAATTCAGGAAACGAAAAGATTAATAATTTCTGAAAGTCACACAGTTACCGATAGTTGAAATGCATACAGAACTCAGTAATATTGGTATACAAAATACGTTCTTTTTTCCCTTTTATATATTTTTCCCTGGATGTCTATATGCTTCTTCTAAAGAGAACTACTGAAACTTGTTAATTACTCTATATTTCCAAGTTGAATTTAATCTGCCTCTATTATCTTTGTTTTCCTGGACTGGAACAGAATTGCAATACTTACAAGAACATCTGCTTTGAATAACATTGTATTTCAGTGTTTCCTACTTATTTTCTTGGAAATCATAGAAAAGTAAAAGCATTTAAAATTTTAAAATGATTCAGAAATTACATTTTTAGAGAACCTAGGAGATAAATATAATTCCATCTTGAAACATTTGAAATGCCAACAGCAGCTGATACTGTGCAGAAGTTATCTGTAAAGAAATGAAGACAAGAAGCATGTTGAATAATGAGAGAATTATCTTCAACATAGCTTTAAAAAAAACAACTTCAGATGAAAAATATCAACAGTTGAAGTGCCCATTCAGAAGCCAAAAACAATAATGGAAAAAGCAACTCGTTTGATGCAAAAAGGCAAAGGACATACAATCAAACAAAGAACTACAGAGAATGACAGAATTACAGAGAATTACAAAGAAAGCTGTACTTCCAGGAAACAGCCTGTCTCTAGGGCAGCAAATATTCTCTCAAATAGTATCTAAGCACACTGCTGCTTAAAATAAAAGCTAGCCATATTTGAGTCACATTATACGGTCATGTGAGGTAGTGCTGAAAAATAATGTATGAACCATCTACCTGGAAACTTCAAAATATGAGTTCAGGGTTCCATTTGCCCGCTTCTCTCCCTCTTCTTCCTCTTGAGATTCATATGCAATACTAGAAAAATAGAAAGGCAAGATAAAAAGACCTTAGTAAGAAATAAGCATCTTTGTATTTAAGCCAATATTATTTTGGATCTTCCTTTGAATGGCAGCTGAACTTAAAATAATTCTGTACAAATATGCATGGATTCAAATCCATTTGATGTCTTCCAAGAAGAAAAAAAAGTGACAATTCTGACCATTTATCACTTAAATGGAAAAGCTTTATATAAAAGTATAACTAAAAATATATACGTTAACAAGGGATACTATAAGCAATTGCTAAGAGAGGTCCCAAATTATGTTAGCTTTAAAAGCTTGACTCATGAAATGCTATCCTTTTCTTAAAATTACAACACAGTATCTAGATTTCACCAGGAAAAAGGGAAAGAAAGGAAGAAAGGAATAAAGATAGATGCAAAATGTGGTATGGTTTAATGAAGTCTTACAAGGCCTATTGTTTTCATTCAATGATATTTAGAACTTCTTTGAGTCAGTTTTACTTTCTGCAGAATTCAAATACTATCTTAATAATGCCTAGGGGTTACATCTCTATTCATAAGTTCCATCATTTGATACTATTACTTTTCAAATACCTAGCAAGGAGAGTGGATGATGAAATTCAGCATCAGTTGGTGTTTTTAAGTAGTATCTAAAGACTGTTGACAATAAGAAGTAAATGCACTGAACAAAATGGAATAGGTTTACATAACAGCATGCATAGCTTTAGATATAAATTACTAAGCAAAAATATTAAAATGCAATTTGAAAATTATTACTTGTGTAACTAAAATAGTACATTCAACACAATCACATAGAAACACATCTATACACTTAGGTTAAACACATTCAATTGAATGCCTCTGGTGTGTGGGATGTTTGAAGACTAAAGTGGTGGGGATGTGGCTATCAAGTTAACTAAAAGGATTGAATTACCTTCTTTAGTTTGTTATTTTGTATGAGATATGAATCATATGTTTAAATTAACTTTTGCATTCAAATTATAGAATTATGATAATATGCATTAAATGGGTGTTTTTGTTTTTGTCCAGTGTCACTTAGGACTGAAAATCAGAAATATTTCCCAGTATTATATTGTCCTGCTGGTTTATCTCTGCCTTGTAAATAGAAGGTGCCCAGCCCTGTGTGTGTGTGTGTGTGTGTGTGTGTGTGTGTGTGTGTGTGTATGTGTGTATATGCATGAAACAGAGCATACTGAAGCCTTTAAATATCATCTAAACATGAGTTTCAGAAGACTGACATGTATTTTAATTTATTTGTCTCTCTGGAATACTTTTATGTTCTTTGATCCTGTTATTGCTAAGTTTTTGTCCCAGATTTTTCTATAATAGGTTATGTAATAGTCATGATCTTCAATAATGCTTCCATGCCTTTATTATGTCACTATGCTCCCTCTGTCACTGGTATTATTGTTATCCAAATTAAAAAAAAAAATCAATTACCTTTTCTCAAAAAAGCTGATTTGACATTCATCAATTTAACAAATATTATATGTAATTTCAGAAGTATCACATCACTGGTGGAGAAACTGATGCTGCAAGTGAGTTATTTTATATTCATTCAATTTTTTAAAAATGCCATGCATATCTATTCTTGTGTTTCTATTAGGACTGAGAAGATATCCCTTCTGTATTTATGTCAGTGAATATTTATATCTTGAATTGTGAATATGTTGTAAAGCATAATATAACTGGTTTGAGAGTACATATAAATGATATAAGAAACCTGCAGGCTGAATTAAATGAATTTGAAAATAAATCACCCACCACATATAACATATTAACAGATGTAATTTTAACAAAAGACAACTAGTCAATCCTCCCTGACCATTCTCCTGTGAGATAAAGCTAGAAAATAACCTCTGAGAGAAAGTGATTAATCAGAATTAGAAAAGTTTTCAGTTGGAATAGATTTTTATGGCCACTTTAGTCAACCTTCTATCCGATGCATGGATTCCTTTCTTTAGTATCCAAGAAAGATTGAAGAAAATTCTCAGGCAAAACCATAAATCAACTTTAGAGTTACGCTTAACTCTTATATGAACATTTCCTGAAATCTACTGAGAAGACAAATAACAAAAGCATTGAGAATGCAGTAATGTTTTCTGCACATCAGTGGTGGTGTCAGCAACTAGAGCTACATGAGCCAGACACTGACTCAGAATGCACAATGAAGCCTGAGGTGTCAGGCAGCAGGCAAATTAGGTATGAGTTAAACTGAAATCACCTTGGTGAAATCAGAGAATACTGAGAATACTTCCATGACAGTTTTAGCTCTAGTTGTTTTTAAAAATGCATAATAAAAGCATGAGAGTAAGAACAGGCAAAAATAGAAAAATCTTTAGTATGCTATTGAACAGCAGATTTACATTCATGCTAAGCATGCTGTAAGCTTACATAGCAACCTTGTTGATGGTGTTTAAACTGTACTTAAAAAAATTACAAATGAAGGCGAAAATATGACTTGTTTATTGGATTTGGGTTAAAAGTACATAGTAATCTGAGATCAGGAAAAATACTGTTTTAACGATACTAATTAAATAACATCAAAATTTCAAAAGAGTTGATTCTTATTTAAATACTTCAAATAGTAGAGGAAGAAAGCCACAAGTTTAATGTAAATTGCATGTTTGATTATGTCTTTCATCCTACTTTCAAATGTCATTTTCTTACCTTTTTGCCTTTAGAAAAAAAAATATATATATATGAACATTTCACTAAAACTATGGGGAAGATATACTTTGAGAACAATTAATACCTGAGAAGACATGTTTCAACTCTTATGCATATTTAATATTGTAGTTAATGCAATCTTTCACAACCCAATTGTATCTTCAAAGTATCTAAAATAATTTTACAGTAAAGGTGTAAAGACACAAAATCAATCATTTAATGGGAAACTATCATGTTATCTATAACTTGATGCAAATGCATTATCAGAAATTTCATCATATTCTGAAATAGTAAAAACAATGAAGTTTTAAGTTGTATTTTTATTTTTATATTTAATAACTAGCTTCTTTTTATCATCTATTCTAAATTAAGAATCAAACTTTAAAAACTTTTAACTTAAATGAATCAAACTTTTTATATGTCCTTGCCTATATTTTTTTTGTACAAATAGTAAGGGAAGCTACTGAAAACTAACCTCATTTTTATGTGAGTGTAAAATTCCAAGCTGATTTATGAAATACTGTCAGGGCTCCCATTAGGGAAGTGCCATATACTTCTAAAAATATTTCACCATAAATTAACTCACATAAAACAATTCATTATGCTTGTTAATTTACATATTAACAAAAACATGCTCTTAAATATTTATCAAATTTTTAGCAATTATATTGCATGGGATAGTTTTAACAGTCTTTCCATATTTTTGAAGGTTTAGTTCATTTCAGTTTGAATTTTGATGAGATTTTAAAAATATCTCAAGCCTTTGATTCAGGATAATCTCTGTGGTTTTGTAGCTTAAATTATTTGAATGCTGAGATGTGTGTATATATTCACATTTCAGATACTAAGCATCTTGTTATATTTACAACATATACAAAACATACACCTGATCAAGCGACCTTCATTTCTGATTAGGAGTAAAACTGTGTTTCAGTTGATTTCATAATCTAGAATAACATCAGTATTCAACATTTTATATACCTGCAAATCAAAACAGAGAGGAAATGCATTCCCATATGTCATAAGTCTAAAAACTAAAATAAATAAATAAATAAAATAAAATAAAAAATTAAAAAAATTTTAAAAACAGGGCCTACTGTACTTTTACTTTGCTCATACTGAAACTGGTGTTGTAAAATTACTGCAGGCAAGTATAAAAGTGATAATAAAATTAAACTGAAACTTTTAACTAATCAACTACAATTCAGGAGAAAGACTCAGAAGTGTCTATTTTAACTCTGTTCTCTATAACTTATAAATTTACAACTACTTAAAATATATAGCTTGTAAATGGGAAAATTTAAATTAAATGATCATGTTATTTGGTAAAATGTCATTCTGTCAGTTAGATTTTATTATAGATTTTCACTAGCTTTTTGGCCAATCTTAACAATTTCCCCTGTTAGGCAGTATATCCTAGAAGAAAATGTATTCTCTGGTTGCCTAGGGAGAGTGGACACTGGACAGTTTTCCATTATCTCAAGAGCATAAAAATCTATATTGGCTTTCAAGGGAGAAATGAACATCTCATATGGACCAAGAAATAGAAGAGATTCTCTGGAGCTTTGGCAGATTTTAAGAACCCTGGGGCCTCTAAAAAAAAATAAGTAAAATTGAACACTGAAATAAATTTTCCCCATAAGCCAGGTAAATTTTCCCCATAAAACCAGTTTACTATGGAGTTAGAGTAAGTCTAATATTCCTTAAAGTTCTATAGACCAAAATGGAATTTCTTCCACATCTAGTTCTATGATCATGTCTAACTATAGTTCAGATCTGAAATGTCACCCAAAGGTTAAAGTGTCAAAGGCTTAGTCCACTAACAATAGCACTATTGAGAGGTAGTGGGTCTTCTAAGAGGTGTAGCTTAGTTTGAGAAAATTAGGTCATTTGAGCCATGTCTTTGAAGGGGGTATTTGGAAGCTGGTCACTTCCTATTTCTTTTTGCTTATTAGCTTCCATAAGGTGAAATTTGCTCTTCTGGATGTTTCTATCATTACATACTGCCTCACCACAGATTGAAAGCAGCAAAGCCATGAGACCATAGACCAAAACATTTGAAACCTTGATCCAAAACAAACCTTTTTTTTCTTTTAAGTTGTTCATCTCAGGTAATTTGTCACATGACAGAAAGTTAATTAGTACACATTTTTTATTCTACAAATGATATTTGTAGATTGGAATAACTGAAAGTGGCAGAAATTCCAATTGATCAATACAGGGTTAGTAGACCCTAAATAAAATATAGACCTTCAATAGAAAGAAACATTATATTTGATACTTACAATTATACTTTTATTTTTAGTTTGGATTTAATTTTCTAAAAATATTTCTAAATATTTTGGTAATTATTTCACTATATATTTTAAAGGGCATAAAAATCCTGACAGTTATATGAAAAAGGTAATTTAATAAATCTGAAAAAAATAGTTATCTATTTCAGGTTATGAAAGTCTTACTCTCTATAGTATTTTAATTCTTAAGGTTAATAAATTTTAATTGTGGAAGCATTGCAAAGCAGTTTTATGAATTATAATTAGCAGCTTTGTTGAATACGATGACCTGTGAAGGTAATTGGGAGCACATATGATTCAGGTGATGGGAAAGACACAGTATAAAAGGGACCAAGACCTAATCATGAGATAAGACTACAAAAATTATCATACTTTGGTTCCTTCACATTTCAGTTTTTCCTTGTGCTCCACATGAATGAATGAATGTCTCAATTTGAACAAATTGTAATATTGGTACATTTCCAGCACAATCCTGTGTTCAAGAGGATTTACTAGCATTCTCTTCATTTTAAAGTACATTTATCCTAAGGGGTGATGTACAAACAAGCTTTTGGGTTCAAAGAGCAAGGCGACAATAAAGCATTTTTATTTTCCTTTTCATTTTTGCCCAGAGTTCTAAACAATTATCTGGGATTCATTGTATAAAGCTATTTGGCCATAATCACGATGAACCATTTTCTTATAACCTTAAATTTCTGATTTTCTTTCTTTTCTTCTAAATAAATACATACCTACCACATAGAGAATACTGTTCCCACCCTCTCTAACCTTTCTGATGTCAGCTAAATATTTAATTCCATAAAAGAAGAGATGAGATATATTTTGCTGGATATTATATTCCAGCTTTCTTTCTGACAAACCAGGTCAAGAGGTTCTCAATAAATATTTAAGATTCATTCAACTAACATATGTATATCTCACACTAACTATGGGGTTGAGGAATGTATCCTTGCAGATACATTCCCTTAGTGATTTGACCTCTTTATATCTGTTTGCCTAATTGAAGGGTAAGAAATGGGAGCTCTGGATCTCCAATCATGTGTATTTTTTTTACAGGATTTTATTGATTTATTAGGTTTGTTTCTTTTAGATTTCAGTGTCTTTCCTAGAAGGTATCTTTGTGTATGTTGGCAAGAGGATGCTGTTTATTCCTACCTCAAAATCCATTACTTTTTCATGATGCTTGAACTATACAAGTTTCCTTCATCTTTTCACCTTGGAGATTCTAAGGAATGCCTCTTTGTTTTCAACCCCTCTGCCCCATAAATGGCACCTTTCCAAGTATGTCACCTCTATTTCCACGTACTGTAATCATTTTCTTTCAATACCCTGGTACCTACAGCTGTCATTTGGAAAAATACCAAACAAAAACATAACAAAAGACAAAACCTTTAGCCCTGTTTATGTATTATCCTATTCAAAATGTAATGTTGAGATAATGATAAAAATGGTGTAAAACTTGGGAAAACAAGCATTTACTATGAAAATAATTTCTAGCCTAAAAAAAAGGATTTGCAAGATATTAATAAAATTTGTTGCTAAATGCCTTAAATAATAAAGCTAAAAATAGCATTTCCAAATGTGTTAACCTCTTCAGTTTTCCTAATTTCAGGTAACCATTGACAACCAGAGACTAGTATTAAGTATTTGTGGCTTAAGTGAATTTAGGAATGCTTCAGATAAAAGTACATATGATGATAGTCTGGTAACCTATCTACCTCTAATATGTGGGTGGACTACACAAGGTTTATCGAGTGTTATGAGTTAAGAGAAGAACATAAAACATGATAACATAGTGTGCAAAATAGCTGCTACCATAATATAAGGTTTCTAGCAACAATAAATAGATACATAAATTCAGAAGGACTAGTGAGCTATGCACAGAATATTGTGCTTAGCTTGAAATTTTAATAATCTGTTAAATGTAAGAAAACCAAAAACAATGTTAAAAGACTATGGATGATGATACCTTGTTAAAAGGAAATAGATATATCACAAATATAAAATTTGACTAGTCACTTTTCAAAAGAAGAACAAAACTATGCTTCAGTTTTGAAATGACTTATTAGTAATCTGAATAATCAAGAGACAGTATTGGTGAAATGAGAGAAGTAAGGTAAACAAAATGAAAATAATAAAATATGAGGGATTCATGACAAAAAAGTCTATGATGTGGTTTGGATGTAAAGTTTTCCTGAAAAGTTCATGCTAGTCAATGCAGGATTGTTCAGAGGTGCAATGATTAGATTATAGACTTGAGACTACCATGGATTGATTCTTCTGATAGATTGATAATTTGAATGAATTACTGAATGGTAACTATAGGCAAGTAGTGCATGGCTGGAGAGGTGGATCACTGAGGGTGTGCCCTTAGGGATTACCTATCATCACAGGAGCTCCTCTTTTTCTGTTTCCTGGATAAATGAGCTGAAGAGCTTTCCTCTTCCATGCCTTTCCATCATGATGTTTTGCCTCATCTTCTACTCAGAGCAACTATGGACTTAACTCTGAAACTGTGAGCCCAAATAAACGAGTAGTGCTCTAAGTTGTTCTTGTCAGTTATTTCAGTCAGCTCTTCTGCTTCTGTGACTAAAAGACCTAACAAGAACAATTTTGGAGGAGGAAAAGTTTATTTGGGGCTCATGGTTTGAGAGGTCTAAGTCATAGATGGCCGGTTTCATTCCTTGGGACTTGAGATGAGGCGGAATATCAAGGCAGAAGACTGCGGTGGAAGGTAGCAGCTCACATGATGGTCACAAAACAGAGAACTCCACTCACCAGATACAAAATATATATCCCAAAGGTATGCCCCCTATGAGCCACCTTCTCCAGGCACATCCTACCCAAATTCAGCTGCTACTCAGCTAATCCAATCAGGTGATTAATCCACTGACTGGGTTAAGGGATCTCATAACACAATCATTACCCTCTAAACCTTCTTGCATTGTCTCACACATGAACTTTTTGGGAGGACACCTCACATTCAAACCATAACATCAGGTATTTGGGTCATAGCAATGGGAAGTTGACTTACGACCTGTATATATTATAAAAAGATCTTCAAGAACACATTTTTGACCTTGTAAATAATGCTTATATGTACAGACTATATCCATAAATTTTGCATGGAAAATTATTGTTTTCTAGATACTTCCTCAGATAGGAGCCAAATGGACAATCATTATCTACAATGTAGTAAGCAACTACAATTAATGCTAACCAGACACCTAGCTATTTTTTCTCAACTAAAGTAGCTCCATAAATACAAATATTCTTCCATGTGACATATGTGAAGCATCAAAAATATAAGAAAACATAGATGGATATACACATGTGAAAACAAAGCATTTGTTGGACATTTTACAGCTGTGTAGAAGTCTGTAGTACTACATTTCACTAACATAAAAACACCAGGGTGAGACGATACTCAAGTTATGGGCCAAGGTTAATAATGTATATCAATGAAGTTTTGATACTTAAAATATATTTTTTTAGTTTTTTAAACAATATAAACTATAAAACACATTCCCATGATTTTTTTAAAGAAACATATTTATATAGCAGATGAAATAATTAAAACATACAGAGATCAGCATTTTCTTTGCTATGCAGATCCTGTTTTTTTCTCATTTTTTACATGACATATATTAAGCCAGGAATACTACAGGAGCAAAATATATTCTCATACCAATCACAGAATCAGAAGTTGTGAAAACATTTGTCTAAGTTCTTTTATAAGCAAGAAAGAATTAGAGACATAGTGATGATTATTCATATATAGAGATCATAGCTTTTTATGCAACCACACTTTGATATGTTTGAAAGATTGCTATATATCATAACTCTTTAAGAGCTATCTACCTGTTTTGATGAGATTCTGTAAACTTTTTCTAACCATTTTCATGATCTCATTCTGTTTCAAGGATTTCCATAGGGATTTCTCCCCACCCCACAATACAAAAGAAGCAAAATGTCATTACTATATTTACAAGAAAATCATAACTTCATGGTGAGTATACTTCTATACATCTTAGTCTTCACTGACTTTTTTCTATTTTCCTCTTAATGTGCCTTCTTCAAATTTGTCTAAGACATCATGCTTTTCATGTAAATTCACTCAATTTTACCTACTTAGCAAAGTTAAAAATAGAGCTTTTAATTTATATTACATATTACTTAATGTTAAATAGTTAATTATATTTAATATTAATTAAGATAACAGAGTCATAATAATATGCCTGTTTTCAACTTATTTATGCATATAACATACACAGTAATTAAACTTGTGAAAATATTAATGCAAATTTTATTTAGAGCATGAAAGCAAAAGAAAATTAGGAAAAATTGTACAGTTGTATAAATATGTAACAACAAATCCTATCATTATATCATAATGATACAATGCAACAATAAAATATTTAGGAAAAAATAACTTTTATCAAAACCATACTATGCTGTAACAGTTTTTCTATACCATTGGTTATCAACCAAAGGTAATTTCCTAGCTCTATTTTTGCTTTCTAGAAATTGGGCAGAGATGTTTGGGAAGATATATGAATTTAGTGTTGAAGGCAAGAGATGTTACTAATGCATCAACAATGTACAGGACAGATTCCCATAAAGCAGTGAACTATCCAGTCCAAAATGTTCACAGTGATGAAGTTGAGAAACCCAACTTCTAAGATTCTTGAGATTATTCGAGATTACTAGGTATTTAGAAAACTTAAAGTAGGATAGTAACTGATTTATTTTCTCCCCAAACTTAGAAAAATCTAGTGATAACTGAATCATCAACATCTCCCTGGATAACAGTCATCATCATGCCTCTTTGTCAATCCTATTTTAACATTTTGAAAATGTATCATTTAAATATATATAAATCTCAGGAGCTATTACTAATTAAACATAATCTAAATTAAATTCTATTTTATAAAACTACCCTTTCTCATATGGAAAATTACACACACAGAGATTAAGAAAAAAAAAACTACCTAACATTTGCATAACCACTTAAAATTTATTTAATTACTCCAGTGGTCTTATCATACCTGTAAATTCAATTACCTCCATTATGCTGATTGCTTTCAAAATTATCTCTATCCATAATCTCTCTTCTCCTATGTTAGAAGTATTCAATGTCTATTAGTCCTTTTTCCTAGCCACTCTCTTACCAATCTTCCACATTGGAATAAATATGCAGCAAGTTCTATTCAGTAGGACATAAACATCAAGAACACATGAATACATCATTCACCAATATAACCAAAACACCCTAATATTACTACTTACTTCTTTCCAAGTCTTAATAAATATTTATTAAGTGAATGAATAAATGAATTAATGACATGGAAATCTTCTTGATTTACCTTCCATTCTATATAAAAACATACATCTGCTCTTCTCTGGGCTTAGGAAAGTCAGATAACTCAGAGATATAAAAGCCTTTTTATGTTGTGCACTTTGGAAAGCAGAAATTACTTTAGATGTATGATGGTTCAATTAATTGACCAAATGTATTGATGTGTTGATGTGACTGATTCTTGAGTCTCATATTGTAAAGGCAGAATAACAAGGTTAATGTGCTGGAAAGTACATTATAATACAACAACCTATGAAGAACACTGAGGAATTGAAGAGGAACCTATTGACATGTTAAATTGTAAACTGATGAGATGAAGTCTTTGGTTAGAACATTTCTTTTACTGTAGATTAAAAAAACAAAAACAACAAAATTTAACCTCTGAAAATTTATGTATAGTTTTTTTGGGGGAAATTAATTTATTTTATATCTATTTAATTACTAAGTGGAAACAAGTTCAAACTAGCTTTTATATGATACATCAAACCTTTGAGGCCACTAAAGTCTGTTCACAAACCTAAAGATAAATATAAACAGACCTTTGTTTTCACTGGCATTGCATCTTGCAATATGAAACACATTATTTTCTTAAGCAATATTGATTTTACTTAGGACTGAAATAAGGAAGATATTAAAACACGAACTCAATATGCATGTTAAAAATAAGTAGTAATTAAATCAATAATAGAAACAAAATGAAATTCAATAATTTTATAAAAGAAATAAGATTTTCATGTTTCTTTGGCAACTGGGTGTTATATGAGGAAATACCGAAGATGGCAAAGACAGGGAATTTATTTAGGATTTAATTAGGTATTAGACTTGTGACTTTATAGTTTTAATGAAATCCATTGCTTAATAGTATGCCAAATATAATGAATTCTTTCTCCATCTTACATTATGTTTATGTAAAACAAACATAATATCTATGTTAGCAATCTTGGAAAACCACAAATATAAAATTTTCAATGCATACAAAACTTTTCTTCAAGAATGGACACTTCGAAAGCATGAAGGTGTTGCTGAATTCTCTTTAAACTACCCAATTCAATAATATCACATTTTCCTTGCCACAGAAATAAGTTGAGATATAATAAATATGCTATATCCAATATCTATTTTATAAACATATATAGTAATTTTAGTCACTTTTAGCCATTAGGTTTATTTCAGATAGTACAAAAACGTTTTTAAATGATCTCTATTTCTATTAAAGAAAGTATTGCATTTCCTTCTTGATTTTTTACATATATAAGAGGATAAAATAAACTTTGTCAACTGATATCTTTTAGAAATAAATTGTCTCTCTTTAGAGAATAACTAGATATGCCTACCACTTGCAAGCAATGAATACATGACTTTGAAATAAATAAACTAGAGATAGATATTCTGTATAAAAAGTACCCAGAATAGTAGTTAACTAAAAATAAAGACAGCAATACATACATAAAGGGAACTTGGATTAAAGGTTTACTACTGTAAATGATTTACATATTGTATTCAATAAAGTTTTAAGTGTGAATAGCTCAATATTCCATTCATAATCCATTATTACCAACCCAGAAGAAGATACAATGTCTAAAGCAGCTAGAAGACAAAACCTGCCTATTTTCCAAACATCAGTCATCTTATATATTAAATTATAAATTGACTGAGGTCCTTACATTCATCAAGTTTCTCTGGTTTATCAAGCAATGAAATAAAAAAGTCATTGAATCTGTTTAGCATGTTGTTTTTAATTTCAAATGAATTTCTTTTGGCAATTTTCAGTAAGAAAAACCAATGAACACATTTATTGGAATGTTTTTGTTAATTTCTTATTTTCATCTGATTTGTCACAATAAAGATAGAGCTGAGAGAGGTTTGAGTTGGAGGCAATGGGAAAGAATTTGTTGGCATGGTTGATTTATGCTTTGTAGGTCAGTTGTTGAAAAATGTTATAAAGATCAAATTTATCTCTAGAAATGTCTGAACAATGTTTTATCTTTTCAACTCCACTTTTTAAAGGGACAAATTTCTTACTAATTTAGAACATTTTACATTCTTTATTTCACCCCAGTGACCAAGAGAGCACTTTTATTTAAATACAATTAATATCATATCACAGGTCTGCTCAAACTGTTCAGTGCTTCCCATCTCCATTAGAAGAGATCCCAGTACCTGTATATAGAATACAAGATACTGCAATGCCTTGTATATTTTCTATCCTCTCTGACCTCATCTCCCACCAGTCTGTCTCTTTCTTAATGGGATAGAAATATACTAGGCTTTTATGCAATGGAAGTCCAGTCAAAATATTCACTTCCTTTCCCTGTCTGGAATACTTTTGTTCTATATATCCCCATGGATACACTAAAACACTTGAAAGTTTACAGGTTTGACAAGTTAATGAGTATTTTATCTATCAAGCTCAGGTTACAATTTCGGAAGGCTTTATTTAGGAATGGTGTCAGTTGCAGTAATTCATTAAACGTTTATTTCCTTTTCTAAGACAAAGTGAATGTTTTAAGCATCTTACCATGAACTTGTTGTTCCCTTGGAAAGATACTCTTGAGCACATATTTTGATTAAGTCCTCAGAATTATAGTCTATAAAGGAGAATTCCTTAATAATTCTCAGAATTTATAAATACATTATCTGCAGTCACAGAGTATAAAAGTGTTTTTTTAATTGTCATTTAAAATAAAAAGCTAAAGTAAAATTTCAAGGTAAATATCAACAGTAATTACAAAATCATATGATTTGAACTTCCCTGAAGAGACCACTTGTATTTTGAAGTATTTTATGTGTATATTAATTCCAGCCTACTCTTTTAATATTTATCCTTAGAGAAAATTAAGTATTTTTATTGCAATTGCTTCATTCTTTATTATTTCTCATTTATAAAATCCTTAAAAAAACAATAGATGTTTCAATTAGAAATCCAGTGACATTTTACAAAAATAAATTGAAAAGGATACATCTTTTGTTCATTCAAATGTATCAATCCTCTGAAGTCTATCAAGAATATAAAAATAACTGGATAAATTACCAGTATTTCTTTATTTTTGTGAATTTACAAGGTTTCATACTCTACCTATTCTTTACAGAAATAAAGTGTTTATGCAAATACTTTGTTAGTCTTAAATTTCTATTCCAATAAATGTCAGAAACTGGATATATTTATTGGTCTTATAAAAGAAAGACTGCACTATCTCAAAAGTGATTTTGAGTAGCAACAATCACGATTCCTTTTGTATAATAAAAAGGTTGACACATTGTACACTCTTGAAAATGTTTTTTTCCTTATGCACAGTCTTTTATAAATGCCTAATTGAGAAAGAAAAATAAGTAACATTTTATTTTAGAGAATTTTGTACATGAAATATGCCACCAAGTTGACATGTAAAAATCAGTAGTTTTATTAAATATTTTATCAACGTTAATGATATAAAATTTGTGGAATATATTATATTTTCTCAAATTTCCATTTGTTTTATAGATATCATTTTGCCAGAAAATAATAGATCTGGATTCTCATCAAATATATTTTGAGTCAAAGGTGTAAGTTTGAGTTCTCAAATCTTTCTGTTTTGGAAATGTTTTTTTTACCTTTCAAATTGCTACAAATCTTTTGCTTTGTTCCTGCTATAGTTAATACATCCCAGTAGCTAGAAACCTATCTAGATCAGAGGAAAAATGGCAGTAAGAGCAGACAGACATGGCTCTGAACATCACATCTAGATCTGATACAAAATTAGTTCAATTGATTAACAGCCTTGTGCTTCAATTTTCATCATTATGTTGCGGGTAATAACTCCTGCAGAATATTTTGGTCTATTTAAAGCACCTGACATTGAGTATAGGAGTATTAATTGAAAACTATGTGTATTTATATGGATCATCATGTAGATTGGATGAAAAGATGGTGGTTGAGAAATAGTATCAAAAATTGAAGGAAAAAATAAAGGTGATTTGATGCAAAATACATAGAAAACATTGCTTATTTGATAGTGATGATATTCTTGTTCAGTGATATCTTAGTCTACTTAGGCTGCTAAGAAACAGCTATAAAACTATAGATTTTGGTGGCTTATAAATTGCAAAAATATATTTCTTTACTTCTGAAACCTGGGAAGTCCAAGATAGGCATCAACATAATCACTGTCTGGTGAGGGTCCACTCTCTGATTCATATTGCCTGTCGTCTTGCTGTGTTATCACATGGCAGAAGGGGCAAGAAACTTCTGTGAATATTTTACAAGGGTGGTTATACCATTCTTGAAGCTAGAGTTAATAACTCATTCACTTACTGCATTCCATGCTTTCTAACGCAAGCTCCCTAGGGGCTAGGATCTCAGCATATTAATTTGGTGGGGGATTAGGGAACACAAACATTCAGTCTATAGCTAGAAATATTATTTTCATTATCATTGTTATTGTTATTTTCTGGACACTTATTTTTCTCTTTAGTTCTTAAAACATAACAGCAACCACCCTTCACCCTTTCTTGTTGTAGTTATATACAAACTTTTACAACATTTATTTTTATTATTAAACACTTCTTTTACTTCACGGTCATGTTAGCATTAATATCCACATAGATTCTTCTAAAGATCTATTGCTTTCCTTTCCTTCAGTGTCTCCTTCATACTTGAAACACAACAAGGACAATAATTGTACTTTCCAGAATCACACTTTAAAAATGTTCATACATTCTTGGTTAATGCCTCATTTCATATTTTTTCTTCTTACTCCCATTAGAACCACAAGTCTTACATTCATTTGTCTCAATAAGACTTTCGGTCCTTAGACACGATCACTTTCTCACTGTCCATCAACAAAACTATGTCTCCATTTTATCCTTAAAGAATGTAAGTATCTGACTATTATATTGTCACTTTCTTTCATAATCCTCACTTCACTCACACCATTGTCTCTTTGATACAGCTCATTCATATAGCAGAGGGCTTCATTTTATTCACTCAGGGCATCTTTCCATTTCTGTGCTCTTCTTTATGGCAAAATTATTTAACATAGCTTTAAGTATTTCCACCTTTGAGTCTCCCACCTGATGATCCTCATACCATTCCAAACCAGAATTATTAGTGACTTCCATAATGAAAAATAAAGGCCAATTTTTAGTTATCATGTTACTGGATCTATCGGAAATGATAGTTAATGTTTCACTACTTCTTTAAATATTTTTTAAAACTTTTGTTTCACTTGCTTCCACTTCTAATCCTGTCTCTGACTATTCTATCTCAACACTTCCTTACTGAATCTTCCAGAATCCTAAAGTTGATATCTAGACTCAGGATGAATTTTTCATCTGCCACCACAACTAAATTGAGTCATATATTTCTTGAAAATTCCAACATATATGTCTTTTCTCCCAATCTTTCTTCTGAAATTAAGATTTTCTTCATAGAAGCAATTATTTATGAAAGACTAATATAGGAAATTATATTCTGAAACTGAAATCTAGACTCCTTCTTCTCTACTCATTTTACATTTGTCCTTATTTTTAGAAGTTTTCTGTTCTTTTACATGTTCAGGTCAAAATACTTGGAGACATCCATTACTCTATTTCTCATGTCCTACAGTCAATTTAATGAAAAACATCATTGACAATTCTTTCAAAACAAATGCAAAATCTTCACACTGATCACCATCCCCACCACTATTCCCTAAATCCAAGACACTGTTTTTTTCTTTTTGTTTTTGCCTACTTAAAATGGTGAAATATGTAAAACATTGATTGACTAATCTAAACAATGACTTATTGGAATGGACAATTGTCACAACCTCGCAAGGGCATTCAGCCAAATATCAATCCTGCTCACAAAAGCTCCCTAACCTTTCTAAATGCTTTTATTTTTGTTCTTCTTATGGTTTATTCTTAATAAGAATGCTATTTCTTAATGATAATATTACTTTAAAAATAGTCAAACATATTCCTTGAATCCAAATCATCCAGTGGATTCATAATTTACTCAAATGACTTTCCTTAAGCCACATGACTCTGTCTGGTCTTACGCTAAGCCATGGTGTATATGAAATTATATCACTTTGTCCCTCACTCTTTTTATTTCTGGCACTCAACTCCTTGTATTTTTGAAACAACCCAGGAAAGTTGTTTCAGAAGGAATTTCTCAAACTGTTTCCTCTCCCTGAAATACTCTGCCCTCTACTCTTCTAAGAATATACTCCGACACTGCTTATCAGCTCTCTTCCAGGGGTCATTTTCTCAAACTTTATTTTCTTCTCTTCCTTCTCTCATCACTACCTTGTATTCATTCACTCATGTTTATAGGATCTTCTCCCACCTACACTAGACAATAAACTGTGACTATAAAGACTACATATGTTTAATTCGAGTCTGCATTCTCAGTAATTAGCACATAAAATCTCCCAAAATAAATTTACAGAATAGAAAAGTGTGTTTTATTTTTAATTGAGGATTATCCATGTGTGTCTTTGTAATCCCTTTATAGCTAAGCAGCCTATTAATATTTCCATGTGCAGTTTTTTGTATTTCTCCGTTTTAATAACTTTTAAAACTATAATAGATTTTAAAACCTTTCAACTGTCTTAAATTCTACTCCAAGTATTTAATATTTTAAAGTTGAAGGCTTATTTTTAATAATTTAAAAACATAATTTTATAACTTATGGATCCAACATGAAACTTATGAAGAATTCAGTTCTTTTTTAATGAAGATTCATAAATTTTCCTTATGTGCTTATATAATAGAATTTATCTATCTTTCAGTTCCTGGAATATTTGAATTATAATAAATTTTTCTTTAAATTGTGGTTGAGTTTTCCCAGCACATCCTATTATATAATTTTAACTAATTCTGATGGAAAATTCTCTTTTCTATTTAATAAACTTGTTATAGTAACAAAGCACCTGTACTGTTAATTTGTTTCATGACTAAATATAATCCATGTAATAATTTTTCTTATGAATTAAAAGTAGTATTTATATACTTAAGTAAAATCTCAGATAATAGAAATAAAAATAAATTATATATATGTACTAAGATTTGTCCTCATTATTCTACTGTTTCTTCATTCAGTTTACTTTTCCTAATGTTCCACTGGGTGTCAGAACACTGCTATGTACTGTGTGTTATGTATGAAGTTGGAGCTAAATACTAAAGTTGAATATGTTTCCTGCTGTGTCCTTCAAAAAACAGAAGTACCTTAAAAGAGACAGAAATGGAAACAAATAGTTTCAAAATTATAGTAAGCACCAAAATAGAAAAAAAATGTTCAATGTTCTGAAAGGACATAGCAATCAACAGCCCAAAGAAATCTTGAGGTGCTACCTAACAGGGACATTTATTCTCAATTAGTGTGCAAGGTACTCATCATGCAGACAATTTCCATGTAAGAATTGAAACAATTCCTGGAAAACAAAATGGCCAAATGTATGCAACTGAAATACTCATAGCTTCAATGATATTTAAATACAGAATTTTGGGGCTGGGATTGTGGCTCAGTGGTAGAGTGCTTGCCTAGTATGTGGGTTTGATCCTCAGCACCCCATAAAAATAAATAAACAAAATAAATATATAGTGTCTAGCTACGACTAAAATATAAATTTTTAAAAATAATTAATAAATGAATACAGAGTTTTAAAGTATGTATTAATAGTTAAACAAAAGAACAAATAAATCATTTAAATGTTCTTTTTTCTTTATTTTTCACATTCTTTATTTTCAAGTTATTTAAACTCAAAGATTATAAATAAAGAAATAATATCACCTTTCAAACAGTCACATTCTTATTTTAAAGTAGTACATACACATATGTGTGTGTGTGTGTATGTATAAAAGTGTATTTATATTTCCATAAAATTATTCAGGAACACTTATTAGAAGGCTAATATTTGTTATGCTGACAAAATTTTTCTTTGTACACTTTTAATTGCTATAATTCACTAAAGATTTTATAAATGAAATCCACATTTCAGACTAATATGCAGGAATCAACATTTTTATTTTACTTGAAACAATTAGAATTTTCTTCTATACATCATCTGAGTCTGACAGTAAAGCCCATAGCTCCAGCTGCATTCTCTTCAGTGAATTAGTTTTTAATTACCAACAATTCTCTTCATTTGAGTTGGATGACCAGGCTAGCATCTGGGAATTAAGAAAAAACAGTCTCCCCAATACAATCTATTTTCTTAGTTTTACAGTTCCCTTTTTCTCCTATTTTTATTGTTACTGAAATTGTCAGCATCATCATTTTTTTTTCTTTCAATACTACTGAATAATTTTAGGCCCAATTTCAAGAAAAAAGATAAAAGAAAAGACAGGCAAAGCCTGGTAATTAAATCAGCAGGTCTGAGATCTCTCCCTGGTAGAATTTTAAAGATTCAATGTCAAATGGCATAAGCCTATAGAAAAGTGTAAGACCTATTCCAGAATAGAGTACTTTTGAGTCTGAGTTATTTCTGTCATGAAGGGCTGAGTTACATTTCAGTGTTGTAACATTTCTAGCGCCTTTAGCCTCTTGGTGAATGCTGGGAAATAAGTTCCCTAGATAATCCAGCAGGCTGGAAACAGACCTCCTTTTTAACAACCAAGCTAGCCAACCTGAACAGGAAAGTGCTTCAAAACAGTGTTTTTTGTCTCAGAATTAGGAAAAAAAGAACCAATTTCACCAGAGAGGCTTTAACATCCACTGGTACCATGCACATAGAAGAGAGTCAAGCAGTATCTATTCGTTACTTCCCAAATCACACTGTTGAAAAAACTTTGCAATTCTTTTCTGTTACAAAAGAAATGTCATTATGGTCAGCATCCACCTCTGCTACTTTCTATGCACTTTTGACTGTATTTTAAAGAAATATCTCTCAAAAAGAAGCCATTTTTTTCTCTTTAATAATATTGAAGTTATATAATTATTTTATAAATGAAGCTTTAATGCAACATAAAATATTTTCTTCAAATTAATAGTAATGAAGAAGAAACAGCATTTACTGTTTACAACCAGGTAAAGATTTTAATATTCAACAATTATTTACTGAATGGTAACCTTCAGCCTCAAACTATTCTTAACAATGGAGATTCAAACTTGTATATATTAGTAAAGATGAGGACCTTCTTTGGACTCCACATTCTAGAAGGAAGCACTGGAAACCACAAAAAGAAGGAGGCTCTTTAAAGGTATGTGTTCTCAGAACACAACCACTGGGTTAAGGTTGAAAGAACATTCCAAAGAGTCAGTAAGAATTAGGTTTGTTGTTGTTCTTTTTTTCTTTTTAAAATGTTTATTTATTTTAATTAGTTATACATGGAAGAAGAATACATTTCAACTCATTGTACACAAATGGAGCAAATTTTCTCATTTCTCTGGCTGCACACAATGCAGAGTCACATCATTTGTTCAATCATAGATGTACATAGAGTAATAATGCCCTCGCATTCTACTATTCTTCTCACCCCTACACCCCTTCCCTCACTCCCCTCTGCCCAATCCATAGTTCCTTCCCTCTTCCTTAGCCCCTCCCCCAATTATGGATTGGCATCTGCATTTGGACTTTGGTTTTTTGGAACTGGCTTATTTCACTTAGCATGATATTCTCCAGCTCTATCCATTTAGGTACAAATGCCATAATTTTATTCTTGTTTAAGGCTGAATAATATTCCATGTGTAGATATACCACATTTTTTATCCATTCATCTGTTAAAAGGCATCCAGGTTGGTTCCATAATTTTGCTATTATGATTGAGCTGCTATAATGCTTGATCTGGCTGCATCACTGTAGTATGCTGATATTAAGTCGTTTGAATATAAACCTAAGAATGACATAGCTGGGTCAAATGGTGATTCCATTCCAAGTTTTCTGAGGAATCTCCAAGAGTCTATCTTCCGGAGTCTTCAGTGTTAACTAGGAGTTCTCAACAAACAAACCCTTTTACTATTTTTAGAGTTTAATTCCCTCTTCTAAGACCATGGGCTCAATAACCACACAGAATTTTCAACTGAAATAGCACATGGCCCATTATTGGGCTGCCTTCTTACCAGGAACTTTTCAGGAGATCCTTGGAATCATTTTGCTGTATGTTAATTAGAATTTTCTTCCATTTTCTTCACATGCAAGGGCTGGAGGGTACACACAACCTCCTGTCTTAATCTGAGTGTCTTTTTTTACTTTTTTTATACACTTCACTTTACAAAATTCCGTATCAACAGAACCCAAAGATAAGAGCAATCCCACATGAGTGTACTATGCTTTTATGTAAGTAGCATCCTTGAGATTTCACATTGCTGCTCCCCAAATCCCATGTGTTCATTGTCCACTACCCTTAGCTGTGACCAGGAGGAGCTATTGGGTGGGGAGGCTGCATGGTATATGATGAAGCACCCAGCCCCTGCTGCAGGCAGGCTTGCCCTTGCTCACTGGCCCAGATCTTTCTTCTCTGCACGTGGGATTATGGAGATAAAGCCATAGGAAACTCCAATGCCTTGCCAGAGGAATCTACTCCAACAGCTGCCATCCTCCCTCCCACATACTTCAAGGAGAGGCCCTGAAAACTGGAAAAATGATTCCTTCTGGCCAAAGCAACCAGCTCAAAGTGAATCATGTCTACACTGGCTTAAAGGCAGCATCTCTTCCGACTATACTACATCAAGGGGAGCAAGTCCCCGTCTACATTGGCTTAAGACGAGTGAGTCTCCATCTACACTGGCTCAAGGTAGAGCAAGAGAGGGGGCACAGAGGGTCAGGCCTTGAAGAGGATGGCTTCCAGCTCTAGCCCTCGCCCTGAGGCCTCTCTAAAAAAAAAAACTTTGCAACATCAAGTTTATTATAAAATTAAGAATAAATTTCTCCCAGAGCATGGGAGACAAAACAAAGAGCAGGTTAGGGAGACCTGTATGATGTGCTTCGCAGGTGGGGGCAGAGGAGGCTCCTGGTGGATGCAGATGTGCCGCTGCTACCTGCAATCCCTGCAGAGAAGCCTGAGCCACTCAGCACACCTCACTTGTGCACTGCGATGTCGGCCTCCACAGGCTCAGGGGCTTCGGGCTGTCCACCAGTTCTGTCTGTTTGAGCTGGATATTTCCATTGCAGCCACTCTCTTTTGGGGCACTGCCATATGGGAGAAGGGTACGCAGCACAGTTGTCACATGCATTTGATGATCCTCCTCCTCAGCCTCTTCCAACCCCTGCTGCTGTGGTGGGATTGTCCTGTGGAGGTACCTGGGGAGGATGAGCTGCTGGGCACAGGGTCCTGCTGGGAGGCCAGGCCAGGAGCGGTGTGTCCACGTGGAGGAATTAGAGAGGGAGGGCAGGCACACTGGCACTTGCAGCACCCTCTGCTGGGACTGCTTGGCCTCCTCAGGGGGCTGCTCACAGGTCAAGGGAGGGCACGCTCACTGGACACTTCTTGGGGGGACCCTGAGAGGACCCACAGGGCTCACCCTGGGTTCTCTGGTGCTTGAGGATGAGGTAGGTGGCCATCGCGTCGTCAAATCTTTGACTGGCCAAGGACACCCAGGTATTATAGGGTGGTGACCCATGTTGATAATGGTTTTCATAATTGTGGGATCTGGGAGTTTGGGGAGTGTGTCACTGGAAGGACTGGGTGAAGCCGCTCCCTTGCCCTGGCTCAGCCATGGGTGCCCCATTACCTGCTCTATGGTGGGCTGCTGCATGGGGCCCACCATCAGGATCTCATTGATGAGTCTCTGTGCTCCATCGGACACATGCTGGGGAAATGTCATAGGTTCCCTGTGTGATGAGTTTCTTCAGCTGCTCTCTGCTGGCTGCCCTAAATGGGCATCTCCCTGGGAGCATAAAGTAGAGAATGATGCCCAGGCTCCATATATCTGCTGGGGGGCTCTATTTCATCTCCCTGTGTGAGTTCAGGGGCAAAGTATAGGCAAGTGCCCCAGATCCTCTTCAACTTCTCCTCAGCTGTGAACCTGCTGCTCAGGCCAGTCAATGAGTTTGAGATTGCCATTGTCATCCACCATGATGTTTTCTGGCTTCAGGTCCATGTGTAAGATACCCCACTTGTGGCAATACTGCCTGGCATGCATGACCTGCCTGAATAGTCTGCAGACCTCCTCCGCCTGCCATGCCATTAGATGGGATGAAATCCCATAGCCATCCTCCACCTGCATGCTACATGATAATGTACATATAGTTGATGGCATCAATGACTTGGTAGAGCTGGATCACGTTTTCATGGTCCAAGACTGCCATCATATCGGGTTTAGAGAACAAGAAGAAGTTTGAGGCTACTTTTGCTAAGGCCTTTAATGCACCTCTGTCCTGTTGAACAGATGGCAGGCAAGTTTCACCTGGGAGAAACCTCCTTCCACTGTCTTCAGAGTTGTAACAACCAGAAACCAACTCTAAAATATCAGTAGGAAAGCCTTGCTTAAAAATGCCCTTTATTCCAAAAATCCTAAAGACAATTAGTACAACTGACTTGCTATTAATACATAGTAATTATGTTTCTGAATTGCACAAAATTAACCCAATTATTAATATAGTTGAAATGTGGCTTAATATCTATGTCCTGAGACCAGAACCAACCAGGCAGAGAAGAAAAGGGAAGAATGATAAAGAAAAGCTGTTCTTCTTCAGAGCTAATGCAAGAATTATTTCAAAGGAGTTTTTAATTAAATTTGTATTTTAATGTTTTGGATTTGACAAACTATGCCTTGGGAGCTCTCTCACTTCACTCTTTGTATATATAGTTCCCCTGGGGCATGATCTCTCTGACCATTAATGGCCACAAGCCCAGGTCCTTGTGATGCTTTGTCTTCTCTAATGTGGCCCTTCTCCCTTGTCCCAGCTTCACCCCCACAAATACAATAACTTCACACCATAGCAATTGTAAATTATAAAATTTAAAAAATTATAAAATTATAAATTTACAATCATAAATATTTATGCCCCAAACAATGGAGCATCTAAGTACTTCAAACAAACTCTTCTCAATCTCAAGTATCAAATAGACAGTAACAAATTACCACTGGGTGACTTTAATACAACTTTCTCACCACTGATAGATCTTCTAAACAAAAACTAAACAAATAAACTATAGAAATAAAAAAAATATTATCAATAATTTAGACTTAATAGACACATATAGAATATTTCATCCATCAACAAGTGAATACACTTTCTTCTTAGCAGCACATGGATCCACCTCTAAAATAAACCATTTGTTATGCCGCAAAGCAACTCTTAGAAAATACAATAAAAGATATACTACCCTGAATTCTATCAGATCATAAAGGAATGAAATTAGAAATCAATGATAAAATGAAAAATAAAAATTGCTCCATGATGTGGAGATGAAATAATACACTATTGAATGAAGAATGAGTAGCAGAAGAAATCAGGGGGATAATTAATAATTCTTACAGGTAAATGAGAACACCAGTATATCATATCAAAATCTCTGGGAAACTATGAAGGCAGTACTAAGAGGAAAGCTCATTGTATTGAGATTATTTATTAAAAGAATAAAAAATCAACAAATAAATGACCTAACATTAAATATCAAAGTTCTAGAAAAAGAAGAACAAATTAATACCAAAAGTAGTAGAATGTGGGAAATAAAAATCAAAGCTGAAATCAAAGAAATTGAAAAAAAAACCCAAAACAATGAAATTGACAACTCAAAAAGTTGGTTCTTTGAAAAAAATAAATGAATTTGATAAATCCTTTGCAACAGTAACAAAGGGAAAGAGAGAGAAAACTCAAATTACTAAAATTTATGATGAAAAAGGAATCATGATGGTCATTGCTGAAATACAAAAGAAAATTAGAAACTATTTTGAAAATTTATACTCCAGTAAAAGAGAAAATCTTGAAGACATCAACAAATTTCTAGAGACATATGATCTACCCAAACTGAATCAGGATGACATACACAATTTATACAAATCAATTTCAAGCAAAGAAATACAGGTCAACACCAAAAGCCTACCATGCAAGAAAAGCCTAGGACCAGGCATATTCTTGGCCAAATTCTACAAGACCTTCAATGAAGAACTAACACCAATACTCCTCAATTATTCCATGAAATAGAAAAAGAGGGAATCCTTCCAAACTCACTCTAGGGGACTGTTGTGACCCTGATAGCAAAACCAGAAAAAAAGATACTTCCAGAAAAGACAACTTTAGACTGATATCCTTGATGAACATAGATGCAAAAATTCTCAATAAAATGCTGGCAAATTGCATACAAAAACATTATTAAAAAGATAGTGCACCATGTGGGGTTCATCTCAGGGATGGAAGGAAATCAATAAATGTAATTCATCACATCAATAGACTTAAAGATAAGAATTATATAATCATCTCAATAGATGCAGAAAAAGCATTTGACAAAATACAGCAACCTTTCATGTTCAAAATTCTATAAAAACTAAGGAGAGTAGAAACATACCTCAACATTTTAAAAGCTATCTACATTAAGCCCAAGGCCAACATCATTCTAAATGAAGAAAAATTGAAAGCATTTTCTCTATAAACTGGAACAAGACAGGGATGTTCTCTTTCACCACTTGTATTCCACATAGTCCTGGAAACTTTAGCCAAAGCAATTAGACAGATGAGAGAATTAAAGGTAGACAAATAGGAAAAGAAGAACGCAAACTATCACCATTTGCCCATGACATGAATCTATAGTTAAAATTTCCAACAAATTCTACCAGAAAACTCCTAGAGCTAATAAATGAATTCATCAAAGTAACAGGGTATAAAATCAACACCCATAAATCAAATTCATATCTATACCTCAGTGATGAATTCTCTGAAAGAAGTAGGTTTTTTGTGTGTGTATTCAAAGAAATTAGCATGTTCATATGGTGGAGGTTCAGGAAAGTGTACAGGGTTAGGCAGTGTAGACAGCATGGGAGATCAGAGTGGGCCTAGTAGGTAAAGAATAAGGATTTGGTATTTATTTAAAGGCAATGAAATTTAATAGTTCTATACTACAGAGTAAGACAATATTACTTGTCTAAAGAGCAAGAATGAAGGCAAGAAGTTTACATAAATGGTAATACCGGTGATCTAGCTAAAAAATTTGCAAGGGATATAAAGAAAAGTGAATGGAAATGTGTTCTTTTGTTTTTAAAGTAAAGTTATAAAAAATAACTAATAGTTTTATGTGAGAAAGTCAGTTTGGAGATTTCCATGTTGAATTCTAGTTTTGCCTTTAAGCATTGTCTTAATGAGAATATCATTGACTGAGATGGAAAATATTTAGGTGGAAGCAAATTTGCATTATGGAGGGGATTCTATTTAAAACACAACAATTTTAAGAATGTTAATAGAATTAAAAGTGGAGCTAGTATTAGAAAATTTTTTCTTCCTTTCAAAGATGAGGTCAGACCTAGATATTTAAACATGGGAGTTATTGATATATAGATGGATATAAAAATATCAAAATGCCATACTGTACCCCATAAATATATAGAATTAAGATCTGTAAATTTAAAATAATATTAATAAAGAGTAAAAACTGTATGAATCAATCTAGGATAAGTCAGAAAAAATAAGTAATAAATGAGGCTCAGGACTAAGCCAAGAGCAATTCATGGTTGTAATTTCAGGAGAGAGTTGTACTTAATATCCAGTAATATAAAAATGAGTACTTGAAGTAAAAACAAGAAGTAAAGAAGGCGAGAATATCAATTGTTGGTGATAATACTAAAGATAAAGTGAAATTGCTATTGAAATGCACAATCTTTAAACTCGACAAAATAGCTTTAATAGAAAGATGGATCTGGCATCCAGAAATGATAGAAGAAACATGTAGACAACATGATAAATAACACTTTAAATATTTTCATAGATAACACTTTAAATATTTTCTTTGACTCATTTTTTTTCTCTTTTGTTTTTCAGAGAGAACATAGAAAGAGAAAAAATGAAGACCAAGAGGGAAATGTGGATAGCAGTAGTTTCTATTTATGCTCTCCAATAATATTGAAATTAAAATATAACCTGAATTTTTCACAGAAGAGAGCAGCTTTGAGAGATATCAGTCACTCTAGGAACAAGTGTCACAGTACTCATTCTCTTGCAGAGTAGCTGTATTATAAATTCAATCCAGCAATATTTATTGTGCATGGTCTCATTCAAAATAGGAAACTGTGAAAAATAGTCAATATATAGGAAGTATGACTCATAATCTCTGCAGACCTATTTCTGTTTATAGTACTGCATTTTATTAAATTCTCAGATTTAATGTTCAGCTTTTGCCATTTATAAAAGACAGCAAAGTTCCAAGTGCAGATTTTTTTCTCCCGTTAATTTTATAGGTTTTGATAACAATAAATTCATTGCTCCCAAACGTCATCTTAGCTTTATTTCCAGAAATTGCAACCTGTGAAAATATCCTCAAAAATAATATTTGTTCTGTAATGTCAACACTATGATGTTATTTTTTATCTGTGATTTCTAAAAGGAAATTAATCAACTTTATTATTCTTAAATAAATATGATTTCTTACAGGTAAATAAATTTCTACAATCATATTTGTTCCCAATAGCTCCAGTACTATTATTCCTATCAAATAAGAGTATTCTTGGAATTATGTTCTAAATGATTACTTTCCTTACTCTGTATCAATGTTTCTAAATCATAATGTACATTGATTTGTCTTATATTTACAGTAATCCTTTCTTACTCAGTTTGTGATTATACCTGAATTTTTTCTTACTGTCTGTTGTTTCATTATTCAGAGAAGAAATAGACATGTTTGCCTAATTCCTAATATCATCTAATTTTCTTTATTTTTTCAATTGCCTAAAATAGATTCTGTTCCTTTGAAGTCTACTCTTTTTCTTTTCCAGTATGGAATATTTGCTTCCTGTTTAGACCATACATTTGACCCCAGTATTTCCAATTGCCATATGTTTTTATGCATGCATGAATGTATTATTTATTATCTCATACTGCATCTTTATTATTTATGCATATATAATATTTGATATTAAATATAATATATATTTTATCAAACTGTCTCTTATCCTATCACAACTGTGGCATTCTTACTACTCTATTTTTTTCTTTAAAAGCAAAATAATTACAGTCTCTTATCCTATCACAACTGTGGCATTCTTACTACTCTATTTTTTTCTTTAAAAGCAAAATAATTACAGTGAAAACTCTTTTCTCCTGAAGTTCTTAATTTTGTTAGTCTAATTGTGCAGAAAACTAATGGCTTTTTTTTCTTTATTTCTTAGTTGTCTGTCTACACTAACTCTAATTCTTTTATAATAGATTTACTAAAGTTGTCCCCCAATCCTTTCAATTCTAAAAATATACATCTATTCATCCCATTACATCTATTCATCCCATTCTCAATACTTGATTTACAATTTAGTAGGAGAAAAAATTTCATGTTAAAAAATATATCTATTACCATTTTTAAAAATCAATCTCCGTTGTCCTCTAAGAGTTAACATTATTGATAAGAAATTTAACATCATTAAATTTTTACAACTTTGTAGTTGCCTATTTTTTCTAAGTAAGTATAAAAAGCTTCTATTTTTTCTTCTGGTAGTTCACAATGACTTTTATAGTTATAGTGCATTTTATAGATATAGTGCATTCTATCCTGTTTGACACTTCATAAATGTTCTAACTTATAAACTATATTTTTAAGATTTTGAATTTTCAAAAATTATTTTATGGAATATTTCCAATTTTGGTTTTCTTCTTTTTATCTTTTTAGAACATATTTTTATCAAGATATTAAACTTACAGTAAACTTTTTATCATATATTCCTTTTGTCACAAATTAAACATCTAATGTTTTGAAAAAAATTCATCTTTTTTTCCCTTCATGTGCTATTTCCTTGACATAATTTAACTCTTCTATAGAAATTATTTTTCTTTTCTTTTTTTGGAGGAGGGTATACTGGGGATTGAAAGCAAGTGAACCCAGGGGCACTTTACCAGTAGTTATATCACTAGTCCATTTTATTTGTTATTTTAAAACAGAGTTTCAATTGCCTGTGCCATCCTTAAACTTGCAATCTTTCTGCCACAGCCTCTTGAGTTGATGAGATTATAGCATGTGCCACTACATGTGGCTTTTCTATGCATTTTTAAAAAGATTTTCTAATGAGCAAACCTACCAACTCTATTTTCTGTAATTGATTTAAACTCTTATTAGACTCTTAGGAATAGGTTATCAAGGAAGTTAACTATAGAACATAAAACATAAGTGCCACTTTAAAATCAGCTACTTTAAATATGTATTTTAAATATGTTAATGGCTAAGTTCCATTCTGGGTGGAGTCTACTTTTACCAATTCTCTTCCTCCCTCTCTCTCAGCTCAGATAGTGAGTGAATATAAAACTATATAAAAATAGCTTGCAAGATCTTATATCAACAAGAGAGAGTCTTTGCAGCAGCAAGGACCCTCATTTTTTCTCACTATGATGGGGTGGGGATGGGGATGGATATTCTACTTACTACCCAAGGTTGGAATCTACCAATATGTGTGACTGATGATCTTTGGTTTTCTCAATCTGGCATTGCCAGTGCCTACCTATGTCATATGGATCACCTAATTTTTTATTTGATACTGTGGGTCTTTCTGAGGTGACTGTGTTTTCTAGTTTGTCTCTATTTTTTTCATTAAAAATTATCACAAACTTGCTGCCTTGGAATAACATTTACTGTCATACCCTTTTGAGTCCAAAAGTAAAATTTAATGTCAAAAGTGTTGGGAAAGTTATGATCCTCTTAGAGGCACAAGGAAAGGACAACTTTCTTCATTCTTTCCTCGTGAAAGCTGCCTGCATTCCTTGATTTATGGCCAGTTGGAGTGTAGCATCTTAAAATATTTGTTTCTGATGTCACATCTCCTTCTCTGACTCTGGCATGCCTACTTTTTTCTAATAAGGACTTCTGTATTTACATCGGTTCCACCCAGGTGAACCAGTATCATTTCCCCATTTTAAGAACCTTAATATAGCTCATCAATTCCTGTCATGATTTAGCTATGACATGTCTCCCAAATGCTAATGTGTGAGACAATACAAGAATGTTCAGAGGTGAAATAGTTCAGTTTTGAGAATCCCATCCCAATCAGTAAATTAATCCACTGAAATGAATTAACTGAGCAGTAACTATAGGATGGTAGGGTGTGGCTGGAGGAAGTAAGTCACTGGGTGCTTGTCTTTGGCTTTTTTATTTTTCCCTGGTGAGCAGAGCATTTTCTGTTTACTGAGCAATCACTGTAGAATGCCAGAGTCAGAGAAGGAAATGTGACAACAGAAACAAATATCTTAAGATGCTACCCTCCAGCTGGCCGTTAGAAAAAAGTAGGCATGCCAGAGTTAGAGAAGGAAATGTAACAACTGCTTTCCTGTTCCACACCCTTCTGCCATGATGTTTTGCTCCACCTTGGTCCCAGAGACCTCAGAAACCATGAGCCAAATATCTTATTCTTCCTCTATGTTGTTCTCATCAGGTCTTTTGGTCACAACAATGGAAAAGGCTGACTAAAACAATTCCAAAGTCCTTTTTAAAAAACTTTTATCAGGAAATTATAGTCATATACATAATATTGGAGTTCATTATATTTTCATTATACAAGCATGGAATTTAATTTGTTCTAATTCAGTCCCTAGTAATTTCTCTTTTCCTCCCAATCTTCCATCCCCCATTAGCTTCCTCTTTCTACTGATTTTTCTTCACTTTATGTATTTTTTTAATTAGTGCATTATAGACATACCTAGAAGTGAAATTCACTTGGTATATTTTACGTTTGTGCACAGGAAAATTTGGTCAGCTTCATTTCACTATCCCTTCTTTTTTCTGTCTCCAAACCCCTCAATCTCCTTCTCCGACTGCACTGACCTCTCTTCTATTTTTATGGGATTTCCACTCCTTCTCTTGTTTTGTTCCTTATTTTGGTCTAGTTTTCTGTGTATGAGAAAGTATTAAAGACAGATTTTACTGAAGAACTGTTGCAACTTTGGACAGAGACTTTGACATAAAACATTGCTCTGTTCCAAATACAAGTGGAAATCTGTAGCAAAGCAAGAAAAATGCAGTGAATAGAAATTTATTAAAGACAACATCAGGGGAATTCTTACTAAACTGACAGGATCCTTACTATAGTCAGGCTGGAATGGCTTGAGAACAAAGCACAGAAACAAGGTCTAGTCCAAAAGAAGACTCAACTAAGAGGAACCTAACTAAAATATGGGTAAGTAGAAAGTCTCAGTTGCTAACTCAGGCCACTGATTCTGTACCTGAGAGATAATGTAGCAGAGTCTTGGTGAAAAGCTAGGTTTCAATTAAAACATTTTATACCCCTTAAAATATTCTATTAGAGACAAAATGTAAATATATAGCAGTTCAGAATTTCTCAAGTAGTTTTCAATATTTGAGATTACTATGAGCACCTTATGAACTCTAGATAAGGCAAAGGGGTGGGAGAGGAAAAGAGGGTCATGTGGGTAGAAAAGATGGTGGAATGAGATGGCCATCATTACCCTAAGTACATGTATGAAGACACAAATGGTGTGACTATACTTTGTGTATAACCAGAGATATGAAAAATTGTGTTCTAAATGTGTAATATGAATTGTAATGCATTCTGCTGTCATGGATAACAAATTAGAATAAAAACACCCTTTCAGAAAAAAAGAAATATATAAGCACCTTGGCCCAAACACAAATCCTTTTTTCTCATTCATTTTTTCTTATTTTATTTTTAAAATTGGCACATTATAGTTATACATAAAAGTGGAATTCATTAGTATGCATTCATACATGCACATAACATGGTTTGGTCAATGTCATCTCTCTGTTCCTCCCCTTTCACATCCCTCATCCTCTACACACCGTTCTCTTCTCTATTTTCATGACATCTCCCACCTTTGCAAAATTCCTTATGTCTCTCTAACTTGTGCACATGAGAGAAGATTCAATCCTTGACTTTTTCAGTCTGTCCCATTTCATTTAGCCTGATGTTCTCTGGTTCCATCCATTTTACCAGTAAATGACATAATTTCATTCTTCATTATGGCTGAGTAAAACTGATTGTGAATAGATGCTACATTCATTTTCTTTATCCACTCATCTCTTGATGGACACCAACACTGGTTCCATAACTTGGCTGCTGTAAAAATTGGTATGCATGTATCAATATAATTTGCCAATTTTAGGTCTTTTGGATAAACACTAAGGAGTAGGATAGCTGGGTTGTTTGGTGGTTGCACTCCTAGTCTTTTGAGGAATCTCCATTCTGCTTTTCAAAGGGGTTGGTCTAATTTGCAGTCCCATCAACAATGAACAAGTAAGTGTACCTTTTCTCCACATCCTTGCCAGCATTTTGTTATTTGTATTCTAGATGGTTGCCATTCTAATTGGATTGAAATGAAATCTTAATGAAGCTTTAGTTTGCATTTCTCTGCTTGCTGAGGATATTAGCACATTTTTCATATATTTTTAACAATTTGCATTTCTTCTGTTGAGACATATGCTTAGTTCATTTGTCCACTTATTGATTGAGATGTTTGGTGGGTTATTTTTTGTTTTGTTTTGTTTTTTTGGGGGGGTTGTTTTGGTTTTTTTGTTTGTTTGTTTTTGGTATTTTTAAAAATTGTATATGTATTCTAAATATTAATTTCCTGTTAGAAGAGTAATTGGAAAAGATTTTCTCTCATTCTGTGGGCTCTTTCTTCACACTCTTATTTCCTTTGCAGTGCAGAAGATGTTTAATTTGAAGCCATGCCACTTATTGATCCTTGGTTTTATTTCTTGAACTTTAGGAATCTTAAAAAGGAAGTCAGTCCATGTGCTAATATGTTGGAGTGTTGACCTAATGTTTTCTTCTAGCAGTAGCAGTGTTTCTGTTCTAATTCCCAGTTATTTGATTTATTTTGACTTGATTTGGGGGCAGGATGAGAGACAGTAATAAAATTTCATTTTTCTACATATGGGTATCCAATTATCCCAGCATCACTTGTTAAAAAGGATATATTTTCTCCAGTATAGGTTTTGCCACCTTTATCAAGAACCAGATGCAAGTATCTACATGGATTTGTCTCTGCATATCTATATTTTCATGTTTGCTTTTATGCCAATTGAACAATGCTGCTTTTGTTACTATAGTTCTATATTGTATAATTTGACATCAGATATTGTAATGCTAGTAGCATCACTTTTATTGGTTTGGCTATTTCTCCATCTGAATTTTAGGATTGTGTTTTTTTTTAATTCTATTGATATTTTGATAGGGATCATATTGTATCTCTTTATCACCTTTGTTAATATATCCATTTGGATGATATTATTTCTTCCTATACAACAATATGGTAGTTCTTTCCATCTTCTAAGATCTTCAATTTCTTTCTTTAATATTCTATAATTTTCACTGTAAGATTATTTCAACCCTCTTGGTTAGATTTATTACCAAGTTTTGTTCTGTTGTTAAGGCTATTATGAATGCTTTTCTGATTTCTTTCTTAAAAGTTTCATTATTGGAGTATTAAGTAATCTATGGATTTTTGTATATTAATATTGTACCAAACACAAATTTCTTGCCATGTATTGTTCATTTACTATTTTGTTATAAATCTCCCTGGGATGTATTAATTTATAGCTAGTATGAAAAAATATAAATGAGTGTGTACATATATACATATATATGGTACAGAATATTAAATGATACTGAAAATGGATAATACAATCCTATTCACATATCTTAAGCCAAAAACAATTGTCCTAAGGAATTACAGTGATAAAACAGTATTTAAAATGGAAATAAGTGAGGGGAACATCAAAAAAAATAACAATAAATAAATAGCTTGTTTAAGCTTGTGGTGGGAACATGAATGAATTAAATTTTTAAACAGCATATAACTATCATTTTATTTTCCTTTACTATAGTTCCAGCTATATTAATGACTCTGCCTTGCATAAGGAGCCCAGTGACAGGTTCTAGAAAGGACCATAAAATGTTTCTAATTCTAGTCTAGAAAGGGACAACTTCTGCAACTATGTATGGGAATGTTTATAATTGGCTTATGACTAGCTTCTCCAAATGATATTTTTCCCTAAACATTTCTCACAATAAACATATGTATATTTAGTTCTCAAAAGCATTATGAAGGTTAAAAAAATAACTATGAGTATCATTAATTTGTTCTATGACTATGGTGAGATCCTATGTATTTATTGATTCATAAAAATGCATATTTTATGCTTGACCATTAATGATGTACTATTTATTTTTAGAAACTCTGGCTTAAAGAATAAAAGAATAGCTTTCTAGTATATTTTACAATGTGGAACTGTGTGAGGGTAATATGCTATGACACACCAATATGATGCAGAGCCAACTTCACATCAATAATATGTAAAGTAAAGCTGTTTACAAGTCAAGCGATCCCCTTTGAGTTTAAGCTCTCAAACTGTGGGAAGCTTCTTGGCATGCAGATTTCTTCCACCTGTTCTTAGATGAAACATAAATGTGAACCATGGGAGATGTGATTTTCAGTTCTAAACAGAAAGCATTTACTTCATAACTTTGCAAGGGAAAACTACCAAGTATGCCCAATTAGGTCTTGAATACTTTAAATATTTTCTTGTACGAGTCTGAAATTTTTGCCTAGATTTATATATTTTTTCTTTTCTCAAAAAGATGTACTGTTTAATTTGCTCATTTAAAGTAGACAAGCATAATAAAAAATTAAGATGGTGACATAAGAATTTCAGATTAATTAAAATTCTATTTAGTATAGCATTTCATAATATTTAGTTTTGTTAAAATTTAATTCATTGCTTGGAGTGATATATATTTCAGTTAATCAAGCATGTTTCAGGAAACAGACGGGTAGAAACATGAACGCCTGAAGGTATCTGTTCACCTTTCATGTATGCTATAAGTAAGAATAACATAGCTATGATAAAAGGAATTGTACGTTACCTTGAGTGATTAATGTAAAACCTGAAACCTTTCCTTAAACTGTTCTCATTTCTTCAAGGTTAATAAGAAAAGGTCCTCTTAAATAAAATTGATTGGACTAACTGTAGCATCCAACTCAACTGGATTCAGGACTTGGAAGCAGATTAATATTGAAAGTAACACTTTTCCCATGGAAAAAGAAGGTAAAAATCCCACTCAAAATTACTGGTACTTTCCTTAACATCAGAATAAAGCAGACCCTGGCATAGTTAAAATAAATTATAATCTAAATAAGAAAAAAAAGGAATAAACTAAAGAAAACCTTTAGGAAAGAGCTGTGGGAACATACAAGTCATGGTTTTTCAGATGCTTCCCCACCTTTCTCCACAGTTCAGTTCTTAAAATATTCCTTAGTGTCTGAGTTTAACACATGTCCCTATAGATCCAACCCAGGGCTCCTTACATGGAAGGCATATGCTCCACCACTGTGCTACACACCCAGCCCATGTTCTTTAATCTTAAACTACTTGAAGAAACACTTTTTTAACATTTACAGCTAAAGATGCTGAAATATTTGCTTAATATTAAAAAGGATTTTTCCTTTCCTTTGTTTAAATAAGAAGTGGTATTTAATTTTTTAAATATTTTTTTTTCGTTGTAGATGGACCCAATACCTTTATTTATTTATTTGTTTGTTTGTTTGTTTATGTGGTGCTGAGGAAAGAACCCAGTGTCCCTTGCATGCAAGGCAAGTACTCTACCACTAAGCCACAATCACAACCCGGAATTTAGTTTTAGATGCATTTCTTATTATCAAACCAGCAAATGTGTACTGAAAGCATAAATAATTCCCTTTATATAAACATTTAAAATCTTAATAATTCTAACAAAGAAAACATATCTAGGAATCAAATTGACAAAATAAAACAATAGTCAACACCAGCTCCTACTAGGCAACAGAAAGAAGACAATAGTAATAAAAATTTTTACTTTCTTTTTCCACTTAAAAAAAAATTCTCCCCAAAGATTTCGTGTAAAACTTGTGATAACAGCATTTTATTACTGGGGATGGGTGAAAACATGAGTGTGAGTCAGCCTTTAGGATAAACAAAATGACAAAGTTTTGGCAAGATTTGAAAATAAATATTTACTCATTAAGCATATGGAAATAGAATGGAATATTCAAGTATGGAAGAATTTTTAATTGGAATAGAGAAGTAATTATTATTATCAATAAACAGTATGGCATGGGTCCTCTCAAAATATGTAATTAACATTCTTGTGTATTTTAGGATATGTAAGAATGTTCTAATTGCTATGATGCTAAACTTAGGGACTGAAATTATTACTCATCCATCTAATTACTGGAATAAATTTGTAAACAAATTAATATACTTTGTGCATTTTCTTATAAGCCAAATAATTTTTCCTTATTTTTTTTCTGATAATGAAACACCCAGTATACTTTAAATCACTACTGATCCTGAATTCTCTGTTTTCTCAGAGACAGTCTTACTAGTGACTCTAGGGATATGATATAGCCTGGTGTTGGCAACCCAGGATAGCTGACCAGAAAATAGGTCATGTAACCCAATCAGAGTCTATATGACCTCATCTCTGAACTTTCCTTACTCTAGATATACAGAGAGGCTAACTATTCTTTCTACATGAGCAAGGAGTCTGAAAGACATTACAGTGTTACCGCATGCTGACAATTCATGGTGACACATTATATGAAAAGAATGCCAACAGCCTTAGAACCTCAGAGAGGACAGTAGGAATACATAGACCATAGGTCCAGCTTCACTAAACTCTGAATTTCAAGCAGCATAAATTCTTTTATATATTTTCTTTTTTCTTTTTTCTTTTTTTTCTTTTTAGATATACATGACAGTAGAGTGTATTTTGAAATATTATACATACAAGGAGTATAACTTATTGTAATTGCTATCCCATTCTTTCAGTGGTACATACATATATGAAAATAGGAAAGTTATGACTGATTCATTCTACTTTCTTTTCTATTCCCATCACTCTCCCTTCCCTTTATTCCACTTTTCTAATTCAATGATCTCCTATTCTTCCCTCCCCACTCTCCTTATTTTGTGTCAGCAGCCACATATCGGAATATTTGCCCTTTGCTTTTATGAGATTAGCTTATTTAACTTAGCATAATAGTCTCTAGTTTCATACATTTACTGGCAATGCCATAATCTCATTTTTCTTTATGGCTATGTAATATTTCAATGTGTAATATATACAATATTTTCTTAATCCATTCATCTGTTGAAGGACAACTAGTTTGGTTTCATAAATTAACTATTGTGAATTGAGCAAAACAATTTGTATTGGGTTTTCCTTTACTTGAAATTTAAAAATAAAATTAACAGGAAACTTTAGACTCAAAAAACAACATGGATTCTAAGAGGTAAATATATAGAAATATGAATCTTTAAGACCATTTTGAGAAATGGCATCTCTTGCAACCATCCCTCTTCCTTTTATTTTTTTCTCTTGTTCATCCTTGATTCCCAAGAATTAAATGGCAAGACCCAAAAAATTATGAGTATAAATACCCAGTCTTCTTAACCAAACTAGTTATAGCAGAAAAGAATGAATGACCCACACTTATCCAAACACATTTAGATTTAAAAAAAATAGCCTAACACTGGGTATTCTTGCAGTCATGATTGGATGATGCCTTAAGAAACAGATGAGCAAGAAGTAAAGGAAATGTATCTTTATGGTAAAATTACATCTTCCTCTTTATATGCAAACATACACTTGAAAATTGTAGATGTAGATACTGGACACTAATATATTTGCCAATTTCCATGTGATTTCCACAAGTTTTGATGGTATGTGGGTTGCAGCTGCCATAGGATGTGTAGGCTGGATTATTTCACCTATGATTAGCCCTTAGATTTCAACTTCATTTTCTAAATTTTCCTGCCTGATTCTCTTTCTTTGCTTTATTAGACTCCCATTCCCTCTTCTGTTTGCTCTATGGTTTTCCAGTAGCATCAGAGGGAGCTAGAGGAAAGATAAAATTTTTATAGTGTAGTAATTAGAGTAACAGGTAGAGAGATCAGTGAATACATGGCTCTGTGCTAAATTCTTGCAGATGTTTCTGACTGAATCTCTGCCAGGAATTTGAAAGCAGTGTCTGACTGTTCCAGGGAGCTACAAGCAGCTCTCCCTTTCTGCACTTCTAGGTCCAATCTACTTACAAGCAACATGATAAAATAGCTTGCATCTCTCTAGTTTGCTGAGCCAGAAACAAGATTCTGAAACTTGGTGATTTTTTTTTTCAAATCTCCTTTTTGAAACTTTTTCAAAAGCATATTGTATTATAAGCAAAAGTGTGCTTTATATCATAATTATCCGGATTTCAAACAGCTGTTGATAATTAGTACTCTTTTTCACACAAAATTATTTTAGCCCAGAATTGTTTCATTTATAATTGTGAGATTATCTAGGGATTTTGATGAAAGTATGGGTATCCTTGGGACGTGTCCCAGCTTTAATTCATCAGAATCTACAATGGAGGATCTTCTATTCATGATTTTTATCAGGTCTCAAAGCAATTCTTATCCTCAGGAAAGTAGGTAAAATGCTGATTTGGTCATGACCAAATCTCTCCTGTTTCCACTTTATCACCTACATCTAATGAGTAATCAAATTACATGCGCATTTTAAGTAATCTTTTCCTCAGTCTACTCTAAAGTCCATATCTACTTGTATCCTTTACATAAATCCTTTGTTTCTATAATTGTCCTGACTATCTTGGTTCAGGCTGATGTAACAAAATACCATATACTAGGTGGCTGAAATTTTTATTTTGTACAATTCTGGGAGCTAGAAATTCCCAGATGAGGTGGCCAGTGGATCTAATGTCTGTTATGAGGGCACTCTTCATGGTTTGGAAATGACTGTCTTCTTGCTAAGTCCTCACATGTTGAAAAAGAAAGAGAGGAAGTCTGTCCTGCCTCTTCTTACAGGTTCATTAAAACTATTATAGCTTCATCTCCATGAAGTAGTTTTTTTCCCATTTATCCTATTTCCAAATACCATCACATTGAGTCTTAGGGTTTCAATATGGGAACTTAAGAGGACAAAAACTTTTAGTCCATAATAGCACTGCATACCTTTGTTGTTTTTGATATATAATATAGAATACCTTGTAAAAATTATTGTTTCTCACATATGATGCAGAATAGGAGATCAAATCTAGTAACTTGGGTTTTTGTTCCTTACATATTGTCATTTACCTTTAGTTTCTCAGCAACACACATGCTTTTCCCTCTGCATCAGTTTAGGATCTGGTTTGGAAAGAGGAGAGATTAACTATAACTAAATTTAACAGAAAATGAATTTATTGAAAGAATCTGCTTAAAGAATTATCAGAAAGTCTAAAGAAAAAGATTAAGAAAATTGTCAGGAAAAAAATAAAATGGGAAATGTGAAATTCAACAACTATTATATCACAGAAACACATCCTTTTAGAAGCCTCCCATGTTCCAAAGCCATTGCCTCCCAATATCACCTCTCTAATCTCCATACCAGCCCTGCTAGTAAACAAATTTTCTTGATTGACCATTTATTTTTCAGCTTTTCTTTAAATAATCAAAGCTGCAAGATCATCTAAATGGATGATTGTAGATCATGCACTTGTTGTTAAATCTTCCAGATGTGAAAACTCATAATGTATGTTCTTTTCCTCTCCTATAGTGTAGGGAGCAGAATCACATAATGAGAGAGTGCCTCAAAATATGTAGCATGTGCATGTACTAAGTAGTGAAATTATTGGCTCTAATAATAAACAGATTATTTCATTGACATCCATATAAACACTTCTTCCCATATTTGAACTTTCAAACCAAAAAAAAAGTTGTTTCCCCCAAACCCAAACCTATTATCCCCTTTTCAATGCTTTTCAAGTGCAATATTTATGCATATGTGAACATGTGACCCAAAAGGAAGTAAGCAACAATACTGTTACATCTAAAATTGAGGCCCAGAATTTGGCTCTGTCCATTTCTCTTCCAGTTCTGATTTAATTCTATCTAAATAGTATCTCACTTAAAGATCAGATTGCATATTTATCTATGATCAATACACCATGTATAATCTGATGAAAACAAGTAATAGAGAAGAAAACATAGAAAATAATATATATTTTATACACATATACATGTTACATGTGTGTAAATGTATGTTTTTCATAAAAGTAAGGCAATAATTTTAGACAAGAATAACCATTCTTCAACAACTGATCGATGAATCACAGATGGAATTCATACTATTTCTCCTCTATTAACTACTATGTTCTCTGCAATTTCAATCTAAAACTCAATTGTCTTGTTCTAACTCTTCTTTTGTATCATAAACTTTCATTTCTGAAATATCTGAGCCTGTCCTGTCCCTGCTTTTATACTGTTGCAGTAGTCTTTCTTTAACATTTACCATTAGATATAGAAAGCAATGTAGTATACCCAGAGAAAATGTAAGCTTCATTGTACTCTCTCCTGCTTCCAATCCTTGAAAATTACTCAAACCAACATCAAAATTCCTGTTTCTCCCCAAGAGAAGAAGCCAGAAGCCACAAAAAAGAAGTCAAGTTGCTGTCTCATCTTGTGATTCAATGGATGACTGGTTCACTCTCTGAACTGCACAATATAACACTCATGGAAATAGAAAGCAAATATTTTGTGTGTGGATATTTCTGAGTAGCTATGGGAAGTACCACCTTCTAGTTTCACTTATTGACTTCCAGACCTATGCAAAATCTATTCTATTCCTTGCATAATGCTGTTCACATATGAGGCCTGTTGAAATTAGTGATCCCCATTGACACTGGCCCACTGCCTTCCTTGTTTTGCTGTATAATGTATTCCTTGGTCAGAAGCAATGTTTTATAAAACACTAAAGTGGTCTGTCACCACTTAGTCAGCACATGGATAGTGGTAATGGCAGAGGCATGAAGGCAGAGAAAGTGTTTTCAAAACCTGAATGAGGATCTGAGTTATAACAAACTCTTGCTCTCTGTGAGGGGAAAGGGCTCAGTAAAATTATCTTGCTCCAAATCTACTCTCAGGATATAACAGAATATTAGGGAGACTGAGGCTGCTTCCTTTCACTAGCAAGTTGAGTACTCAATAGTGATCGCTAAATCTAAACTTTAGTTATGGGAAGCTTATGTCACTGGCTTTGTGTACAGCCTCCTATTTACATAATAACCCCTTTATGAAGTCTTTATGGAAATCATGCAGTGGCAGATGAAGGGGTCTCACACATCTAATTTAGGCAGTTTTGTCCAGTTCAGGATTAAAATCTCCTGTGCCATAATGGGCTTTAATAAACATTCACGTGTAACGCAAATATGTACACATGATCTTTCTGAAAGAATTCTTCTTGTTATTGCTAATGGTTCAAACTTGCATCTTGCATTCCCTTGACCATTCAATAAAATTAATCATCTTTCTGAGAATTATGGAATAGTGTTTAACATCCCGTATCTTCCTCAAATAAAGTAAACCATGGATGTATAAATCTAAGAAATATATCCTGGAACGTCATAATTTTTCCTTTCCCCATGGCCTTTTTTTCTGAAGAGATTACACTGCTACCACAATATATATTATTTTATTATTTTATAGTTATATAAGCCACAGTCATTAATGAATGCTGTCCTTCGCCTCTTTTATCAAGTAATCAAAGAAAATTCTTAAGAGAATAGTGGGAGTTGAGGAGAGTACAGTTACTTGGTATGAGTAATCATTAAAGTGTCATTGGCCTCAATAATGACGCACACCCAGAATTATGTCAATCCAAAAAAAAATTCATAAATAACTTTTAAGATCATATTATAACTTAGCGACCATTCAAAATTAAATCTCTCCACAACAGGTTTTCAAATATGTTGAGTTATAGGCTTTATGGAATATTAGAAGATGTTACTAAAGTTTGAGTGATATGAGATATTCTATGTCAAAGAGCAAAATGACAAACTTGATTTACAAAGGGTTAAGGAAAATTTTCTCTTGCTGAGACTCTCATTTAATCTTGGCTATCTTTCAGATCAGTAAACAGATTAAATCCAACCACTTGTATTTCCTATTTAGTGCTAGCAAACAAAAAGTGTAGCCATTTTTCTATAATGTAAAGGAATTCCATAACCTTCCCTGAATGGAAATCTGACATATTTTATGGGATACATTTTCTACACTTGCAAATGTGCTACCACATCATTTAGATTATTTTTAAATTTGTACCCTACAGTTCCACCAGGATAAATGTAGTGGATCCATGTATTGATGTTCTTGGAATGGGGAGACATTAAAGATCTCCAGAGATGAAGAAGTGATACAGGTTAGCAAAGTGAGCTAGCCCTGAAGAAAGTTGATAAAGGTATATTGCCATTCCTAGAAGGTTGAAGAAAACTGATGGTGATGGTTGGTGAAGATTAGGATAAAGTCAAAAAAGCATTACCATGTCAACAATGGTAAATTGACCTTATCTAGAACAGTAGCTACAATCATTGTTTAAGTCACTATCACCCTCCAATACTTCTCTGCATTCATTTCAAATCAAAAGGATTTATTTTGGCTTGTAATACCAATCACTATCCTCAGACACTAAAAATCTCTAAATTTTGATGATTTCCAACAAGAATACGTAATTTCCTTTAATGAAACTTTTTCATAGTCAGAAGGAAATCTTGAGACTTGTACTTCACGTCTAACAATAGAGAATCAATGTGGCCTATATAGGTCATTATGACAATTGGTGATGATATATTTTATCATCTTAGATGAAAAATGTTGAAATATTAAAATTACATGCATTCGGGAATTTATTGTATCTAATGTGTGCTAGCTTTACCTCAAATTTCATGTATCCATATTTCTTACTATATTTTCAACAACTGAGCACTGTGATATTCTGCATCCCTAGGAAATACTGTGATCTCTGAGAATTGGTGTTTAACATGTTTCCTTTTTCATGTTCTTGTTTTTTGTGGGTTTTTTTTTTTTTTTGGTAATATATCCAAAGAAAACTTTGTAATAACCTTGGGTGGTCCTGTTGTCATTTTAGTTTTCTCTCTATATATGATATTTGTAAGTGTCATATGTACACATATATAATATTTGACTATTTATATGCCAATATTTTCTGCTTGAAGTATAAAATATGAGATATAATCAAAATAAATGTATGTAATTAATGGACTGATAGCCTATTAGGAATATTTTATCTTTTGGGAAAGGTAAGTTAAATTAATTGGTTTTTTAAAGTAAAGGATTTCTGCTTCTAGTAATGACTATATAGTTTGAAAAGGGTTTTTTTTTTTTCATGAAAACAACTACTTATTAAGTAGAGTAGAAGTGCATCAGAGAAAGGAAGTAGTGAGAACTTGTGAAATCAGAGTTTGGGGAAGAAAGAAAAACTAAACAGGTAAAATGGACTATAGGGACCTATTTCTCCTTTAGAAGACTAATGATTTTGGATGCAGTACCTGAGAGTTAGAATAGCTGAATAAAAGCTTTTTACATAGTCATGGGCCTAAAGATACAAAGTTGGAGTTTGAGGCCATTTAAAAAAAAAAATCTGTAGGATTTAGAACATAGCTTCAAACACCTGTAGCGAAGGAAAAGTGACCCGGAAAGAGACAGACCTTATGAAAACTTAAGATGGTTCAGATCTTCTCAATTTCATTATAATGCCAAAAGTAAAGATAAACTCTCTCTGGATGCGGATTGCATCAAACAGAGCTTCACATTGTCTAAACACATTGTAATATGATATGACCAGATCTCAATCAAAATTAACTAGGCATATGAAAGCCAAATGTGAATAAAAACCAAGAGAAGCAACTGGAAAAAGGTACTGTACCATAGTGAATACAGATAATGAAGTTATCAGTCACAGACTTTAAATGACCAATGACTAATATGATGAAAAAAAAATAAATGAAAGTTTTGGCAGAGAACTAGAATTTATAATATTGGAATAAATATAAGAATTAGAACTAAAGGTATGATATTTAAAGTAGGAACTTAGTGAATGCCTTCAAGAATATATTAGTTACTAGTGAAAAGAAGATTATGGAAGCTTGAAGCTAAGCCTGAAAAATAAATATCCATAATGAAACACAGATACACATGTCAAAAATTGTGAAAAGTCTAAGATTATATTCTACTTTCAAGTTAAAAAAAAAAGTCCTCTACAATTCCATAGATGCTGTCAAGAAACACAATTCCTAAGCCACAGGCAAAGGACTTCATTAGATAGGATAATAGGCAGCTTGAGTTTCATGTTTACACCTAATTCAACCCACCCATCCTCCATGAATTCCTTGGGGTGATGCAGATATGGGTCCAGTTAGATGTTGCATATGCAATGGATTTGCTTCACAGCTAAGGAATGCCAGATTTAGAAATCCCCATGTGAACAAGGAAGCTGCAAAGCAAATATGTCCAACCTTTGATCTACAAGAACATATTATCATCTTTATTTTCTTGGTCAAGAAACAAATCTTACCTTTGCACCCGTGGGAGACACTATCTCTATCTTCCAAGATTATTTACCTACAAGCCTGGGTAAATATAGTCTGGAATAAAGTATAGCCTGGAATAAAATCTACATTAAAATATGTAAAAACACAATGAAGAATTACCCAATAACAATGCATAACCTTCGTTTCTACATCATGTCTTCTGGAAAATGTCTCTATGAAACTTCACTCCATTATTCACTCTCATTAATATGAAAGACAAGACTGCTATTCAAGGAGTCTACCATCAATAAGATTGTAAGCATCAGGATAAAGACAATCAGCTATACCACCTAGTACTATTTATTTGGGTGGTACTAGGGATTTAATCCAAAGACATTTTACTCCAGCCCTTTTTTAAATTTATTTTTTATTTTGAGACAGAGTCCCACTAAGTTACTTAGGGCCTCACTAAGTTGTTATGGCTGGCCTTGAACTTATGATTCACCTGTCTCAGCCTCCCAAGTTGCTGGGATTATAGACATGTGCCATCTTGCCCTGCTACCTGGAACTATTTATATTAAAAGCACCATTTATAATAATCTAAAAACTGTAAGCTGCTCAAATGTTCAAAAACAGTAATAAGTTGTGATGTGTTTATATACAGAAAACTACTGTGATTAGTTGCACAAATTTCAACTGTGTGTACCAATAGTGATGAACCTTATAAAATAATTTCAAATGAAAAAGGCAGATACAAAAGAGTATATTTTATGGGCTGGGGATATAGCTCAATTGGTAGAGTGCTTGCCTCACACACAGAAGGCCCTGGGTTCAATTCCCAGCACTGTGCCATGTGCCAAAAGAGACAAAAAGGGAGTATATTCTATATGATTCCATTACATGAAGTCCAAAGACAGAATTAACAGGTGGAGATCCAAGTTAGCATAGTTAGTCAGTAACTGGGAGGAAATGTGGTGATATAGGGTTCAGTGTAGTTATTCTAAATCTGCACAATAGTAAAGTACACAATTGTTCAGTGTGTAAATATTTCATTGATTTTTATGGTAAAGATTTCTGCATTTCAACAAAACGTCCAAAAATATTCAATATTTTACTTTCTTAACCAAATGAAAACAGAAAAGAAACTATCATGGTAATACCTTAAGCAATGCAGACATGGCCTTTAGTAATGCATTAACCCTCTTTTATCTGCTTCCTAGCATTCCACATGAAATTTATCCATTTCAGTTACATGTGGTTTGAAATTAGTTTTAAATTGCAACACCATTCTGAATAGTATGATGAAATCTGAGATGTGAGTCATTTCTTCTCTAGCATGCACACACTGGGCATGCTATGAACCTATTTGTCACTCAACAACTATGTCACTTACTAGATCAACAGTGATAGTATTACAGTGCTTATGTTCAACTCAACATTTTTTTTAACTTTATCGTAACCACAAATGAGAAGAGCAGTGACACTAGCAATTTGAATATGTCAAAAAGAAGCTGGACGTTTGTTTTTTTAAGGGAATAGATCAAAGTTCTCAACTTAATGGGAAAGAAAAATTTGTATGCTGAGGCTGCTAATATGTACAGTAAAACAAATCTATCCAGAAAATTGTGAAGAGGGATTAAAGAAATGTATGAGAGTTTTCTGTTGCACCTTAAAGTCATAGTCACAGTGCACAATGAATGCTTAACTGAAATGGATAAAGTACCACAATTTTGTATGTAGATGGGGAAAAAATAGTGTATCTATTATCCAATACTATCTGCAGAATCAGGAATGCACTGGAAGTCTGGGGAAGTATCCTCCAAAGAGAAGAGGGACATAGTGTACTCAACATCAATTGGGATTCAAATTCTTTGAAATGTTTAGAAACTATATATTTAGAATGGAAAATCTATAATCTTATGCTTAACCTGAAATGTTGAACTCTTTCTAAGATCAGAAATGAGAAGAGTTAAACAATTATCATTATTCTCATTTAATACAAAAATTAAAATAAACAGCTTTTATTATTCACAGATGACATCATTTTTCATGTACCAATATCAAGTGTCAATAAATAACTTGTCAAATTTAATAACTAAATTGAGCAATGTGTGTGGGTTTAATATCAATATGCAAAATCAATACACTTTGCAATGTGAAAATCCACTTTATTGATATAAAATGGAGTTAAGCAAACAAAAAAGAAATAAAATATTTAGAATAAAATTAAAGACATTAAATATGTATGAATATGAAAACACATACATAAGAACCTATATTGTTGAATGAAGACAATTTTAAATAATGGAGGCTTAAAATTTTTCTTCAATTGGAGAACATTGAATGATTAAAATATACATTTTTATACATTAATCTAAAAAACCCAATCAAAACATCACAAAAGTTTTTTTTTTCTATTCTGAGTAAATTGACAAATTAATTCTAAAAGTTATATGAAAATTCAAATGGCCAATGAGAAAAAAGAGACTTAAAAGTGAACAAAGAAACATACAAACTTTCTAGATATAATTGTTATAAAATACCACTTGTAAAGTATTATATTACAGCTTTTTAATGAGGGGCAAGGAGACAATCAGTAAGAATTTCGAGTTTAGATAGAGATACACTTTTTTTAAATACAAAGGTAATATTGCTTAGTGCTGAGGAAAGATCACCTCATTGTGAATGGTGTTGGGTCAATGAAGTAGGCATAAATCAAAAAATAAAAATTTGCATCTACTTCAAACCATTCATATAAACTCTTTATCTTCTTGTACTTCTAAATGTGGAAGATAAGCCATCAGATATTCCAGATCATTCATTATCTTCATAAATTTAGAGTAGAAAAATTCTTAAATAATATATAGAAAGTTGTAAACACTCACAGAACATTGATAGACTATATCAAAGGGAGCAGTTTGTTGGATGCAGTGGTGCACACTTGTAATCCCAGCAACTCAGAAGACTGAGGCAGGAAGATCACAAGTTCAAAGCCAGCCTCAACAACTTACTTTAAATTAAAGACAGAAACATGTGCATGACAAAGCAAAATAAAGAGGAGGGAAGCTATTTACAACACATATAACTGATGCGGTGTTTATATCCATAATGTAGCCTGAATTACTATAAATCAATAATAAAGTATTAAACATCCCAATTTAAAATTAAGCAAGTTCTCCAGAAAGAAGGGACATAGAAATGTCCAGAATGGTCATTTTTTAAAGCCATACAAACTGAATGAGGCTTGATCACCAACATCAGTGGTACTGATACCAGCAGCCTATAGAAAGACCATTTGCTTGACTCTCAAACAACCCCCCCAATCCCTCCCCCTGTTATCCTCAGGGTCAGGCATAAGCAGAAACATATGCTCTTGCAATTAGACTTTTCTGCAAAGGTCATGAATTTTCCATTGACAATAACACAATAATTTACCCAAGTAACCCTGAACAATTTTTTAAAAAGCTATTTTGCAGTTATGCATTACCAAGAGGAAAGGTCCAGAAAAGTTCCCAAACACTCCAAAAGCAATAAGGCAGGAATTTTATTGCAATACAGCTTTCCAAAGAAAGAGGAGGACATGACACCATAGGTGGAATCCTATGTATATCCTCTGCGATTGTTTTGGTGATCCTCTTTTATGATCACCCTGTGTAATAAAAAAATATTTTTTATATGTAAATAGGTATCAATCAAATCATATGAAAAATGACAATAATTTGGGAAAAATTAATGAGTTATTATTCATTATAAAAACTCTATTTCTTTGTTCCTGAACTTCACTTTCATTTAGTCAGCTGACTGTACTCTGAAATGAGCCCTTGAGAAAATCTGCACATCTCAGGATGAAGCAGATTCACATTAGAAGACACATTTTTTGCCTACTATCAATGTTTTCTGACAAAGCCTTTGGCTGTTTAATGAACTCAGTCATGAAGTCTGAATCCCCCAAAGTTTCTTAATCATCTTACTTTGACTATACTTCAGAAAAGCTTGTTAATTTTGGAAAGGCAGCTGTTTATTTAAAATCAAATTAACACTCTGAAGTCTTTAGGAAAAAAAAAAAGTTGTTTTTTTTCCTTTCCTATATAAGAAGCAAGAGTTATTTTCTAGAAGTGCAATTTCATGTTAATGTAAAGGTGCTATATTATTCTGTAATGAACATAAAGAATACCATTTCCTAAATGTGAATTTTGAGAAATATTATTTTTAACATTTAAAGGTTATGAACAGTTTAAATGTTTAAAAGAATGGTTTAGCAACCCGGAATGAGGACATAATTCCAAAATCAGGCATCTCAAATCAACTCACACTGTTACCAGATTGCCAGTCCAGAGGTGTGACCCAACAAAAGAAACAGAAAAAGAAATGGTGAAAGGCAGGAATGTACTTTAATCAATATGGCCATATTGAGAAGGCAAATGAGATCAAGAATCTCATCTCTGTTTTCTGCAGTACTTTGGAGGAAGAATTGGGTAGGGAGGCAAGAGGTATGCATAATTAAGAAGTCTTGGCCAAACTTGTCTAATTGATCATTATTTCAGTTTTGTTTCTGCAAAGTGTCTCTGGAAAAGTCCTCATTATCTGAGGGAACAATCTGTTTCCCATGAAATGATTGCTCCTGTTTAGGGTGGGGGAAGCCTCAGTTCAATTCACGGGGTAACTGCTCCCAAATGGTGGGTGATCTCATCATGAAGTCATCTTTCTACAGGAATTTGGTGTTCCCGGAATCCAAGGTGACTGTGGATTGGAGCAATGATTTTTAAATATTACTCCAGGGAGTCTACAGCAGGAGGTTGTAAAAGCTGGCAGTTGATTGTCCCTGCAAATCTTGAAAATCCCTTAGTTACTCTTATCTTTGTGTCTTGGATTAATTAAACTAATGCTATTAAGCCTTTATCAGAATGCTTATGTGCAGAGCTGAGCAGGAATCTGACCCAAGTAAAAGGTAACAAAATAGGCAGATGAAATGAAGGTAGATGCCAAGCTCTATCCTGATTTTATGCATTGTGCATATGCAAGCCCAAGAGAAGAGTCAGCAATAAAGTTACCTTTATTAGCAAAGGTAACCTCCCTGAATTGCTGTTACAAGACAGTTGTAAGGAGAACATAAACAAATTCAGATTAAAAAAATATGATGAAGTTGCAGAATTTAGGATCATTTTGGAAACTGATGATGAGACCAATTTCACAGACAACTGGAAGCCTAAACATCTTGAATCTCAAGTAACATATCTAAGGAATAATTTCTAGCTTCACTATTACATTTTGCCATAAGCCTGACATAGCACCAAAATAGCTCAGGTTTGTCCTGTAAAGTCATGCCCTCTTGCCATGACCTGAATCTGAATTTCTCTTCCAGTGTGTTCCTTCCCTTAGTTTCCCTGTACAGATGACAGTTTCTCCATCATGGGGTTTCTCATTTGTGGTCCATCAACTCCCTCAAGTGATATTTCCATTCGTATTCTAAGCCTCAGAACACTTTCCAATGTTAACGAGACTGATATGAATATTAAGATAGAAAATAATGAGACAAGTATCTAAATTAAAAGTACTTTGGGACCCAGTGAGGGAGAATTTTTTAATATAAAGAAGTAAAATGTTTCTTCATTTTAAATAAAATACAAATTTAAAGACTCATTATGCTACTTAAAAACTTATTTCTAGAAAACAAATTTTAGAATTATACATTTTAAGCAATATGAGCGAAATACATATTAAAATGAAACTCCTTTCCATATAAATAAAATAATGGTTAAGTAACTGAATAATTAATGTTGACATAAATTTTCTGTCAATTTGTATAAATCTACACATTATAAATAACTTTACTTATCCTGCACTAATCTCATAAACATTTCTGAATGATTTCATAATATCAATTTATTTTCATCATTTCTAATGTGTTTGATTTTTATGAGAAATAAATTTAAATGATTCATTGAAAAATACATTTGCCAGGTTAGAATGGGTAAGATATTTTCTTCCAATTGAGAGACGTAGAGGTAAATGAAAATCACCTAAATGAAAATAATCAACGGTTACCATGTAGAACTTACCATGGGAGACAAAATACTATTGTGTTTGGAAGAGAGTCAAAAGAAGGCAAGTAAGTTGTATATATAAAATATCTTTAGATATATTCTGACTAGAGGTTATTAGCTTGGGGAAACTGTAGGCAGTATAACCTATATGATTGGTCAGGAGTGCAAATTTTATTTTCTCTGGTTCTAAGTTGGAAGAATAGGATCAAGTTAGAACTGCCAGTTATTAAGTTGTGCTCATTGTACTACAATGCTGCAAGGTTGTGACTTGGATTCTTGGCTACAGATTGTGGGTCAGACCCTTGTTTTTATATATGGTCTCACCATTGCTACTACCCATTTGTGCACTCAGTTGCTCAGAGATGAGTGCTAATATGAATCTGTTATGGTTTAGATATAGAGTGTCTTGCAAAGGTTCATGTGCTTAAGGCTTCATCCCTGTTTTAGTCAGCTTTGCTGCTGATGTAACTAAAAGACCTGCCATGAACAGTTTTAGAGGAGGACAACTTTATTTGGGAATTCGAAGTTTCAGAAGTCAGTCCATAGATAGCTGACTCCATTCCTCAGGGCTCCAGATGAGACTGAACATCATGAAGGAAGACTGTGGCAGAGGGAAGTGGCTCAAGACAGCACATCAGGTAGCAAAGAGAGAGCTCTGCTCAATAAAGACAAAATATATGCTCCAAAAACATGCCCCCAGCGACCATCTCCTCCAGCCACACCCTACTTGCCTATAGCTATCCCTATCAGGGGATTAATGCACTGAATAGGTCAAACCTCTCATAAACCAATCATTTTACATCTAAGCTTTCTTGTATTATCTCACACTGGGAGGTCTTAGACATTGTGGAATATAAGATCTAGTTGAAGGGAGTGAGTCCTTGTCAGCATACTCTTGGAGACTCTATCCTGTCCTGGTTCTCATTCTCTCCCTCTCTTTCACTCTGCTTCTTGGCCACCAATATGTTTCGCTTACATTAAACCCAAAACAATAAAACAGATTGACCTTAGAGCAAAACCTCAGAAAACTTTATCCAAAATTTCTCCTCCTCTAAGTTGATTTCCTCAGGTATCACAGTGACAAAAAAAACTCATTATCACAAATCTGAAGTTTTCTTCCATTAGATAGTTTAATATTACAAATATATTTCATTTTCTTCCATTAGATAGTTTAATATTACAAATATATTTCATTTTCTAGATATTTGTGGATATATATCTGTATTATGTGGAAAGATTTATTTATGTAAGGAGAAACATAGAATTTACCAATATAGTTAAAAATCTCATATTTTTTTAATTTTACATTTAAAATACACATACGGAGGAACATGTGATCTATTAAAGAGAAATTAAACATTTTGTGAGAGTGGATAAGAGAAGTGCCTTTTTCAAATGCCTTGACAGAAGGAATCTTTATATACAAAGATGATTTCTAGCCAGGTATGGTGGCATAGGCCTGTAATCCTAGAGGCTTGGGAGGCTGAGGCAGGAGGATCATGAGTTCAAATCCAGCTCCAGCAACAGTGAGGCGCTAAGCAATTCAGTAGGACCCTGTTTCTAAATAAAATATGAAATAGGGCTGGGGATGTGGCTCAGTGGTGGTGGAGTGCCCCTGAGTTCATTCCCTGGCACAGCAAAAAAAAAAAAAAGAAAAAGTTGATTTTTAGATAAATAAGCACTGTAAGAGTTCTTTGTCCTCATACTGCTTACAGTATAAATTCAGTTCCCTCCCTGACCAGTGACCTTTTTGGTAGCATTTTTCAAATTTAAAGATACTCAGGAAATAACACTGAGAAAATGTAGAGGACTGTTTGACGTTAAAACACATTTTCTAGGAAGTAGGCCATGAAAGCTGTGCAGCTCCAATTCAGATGTGGCCACAGAAAATATAGCAGTGGACAAGATCTTACTAGAGGATGGAGGATCCAGAGGACTCAGAGGACACAGTTAATAAAGGAGCTTGTGAAAGACTTGAATGAGTCAATCTCATGCCCCAAGGGTAGAAGATTGGGAAGACTGAGCTTAGTAATAAATTATTGAAACTGCCTTTGAGTGAGGAAGTTGCTCTCTATTCCTAATTCACTGAAAATGTTGTCATTGACATTTTTCCACTGCTTTTCTAAAATCTTTTAAAATGATCATATGGTTTATTTTTCTTTAAAAATGAATTGAAATTTTTTTTCTTTCTTTTCTACTTTTGAAATTTTTGTAGGATTTGTTTTCCAGAGTTTTGTTTGAGGTAAATCATCAGCAAATGATTTCAATCATTCAAGGGATAAAGAACTCAATGTTTTATATTCAATGTTGGCTTAGTTTTGAGAACTTTCCAGAAATCTGCAAGATCTTTTCCTACTCAATACTGTTCACAAATAGCCAAACAGTTGTAAAACCAAGCAAAAAATATTAATCAGTGTCCTGTCAATGAAAAACAGGAGCTCATGCTCCAAAGGCTCCTTCTTGAAGAGCTGTGATGGGTTAGGAGGGGTGCAGGAGTATGTATGCTGTCATCAGAGTTTTTCATAAGAAGGGGAGGATATATTCAGAGATTAGGGCTCCTCCCCTTTTCTTCTCCAGTTCACACATGGTGAGATCTGTCATGGCACTTCTGGGTTATGTTTTTATTTTTGTCATTAAGATCCTCTATAATTTCTAAGTAGCCTCTGGACTGGATCCAGCCAGTAATGGAGCCTATCCTAGGCAGTTGGGAGTATGTGAAAACTCCTTGGTCTGCATCTGGGATCATGTGGTCATCAGCACGGAGGCCTTTTTTTAAGGACCTTTAAAGCTGACAGGACAATATGATATCTATGAGCATCTCTGAGATTCAGACTGATTGCATAATAAGTTGTACATATGTGTTTAATTTTAATTTATGTAGGAATTGTAATTATAGAATATCTCTTTTTCTTCTTATTTTTTTTATGTTTTTCTTTTATTATTTTTGTTGTACAGTTGCAAAAAGCTAACTTTTGTCTCTGTTAGTTTTCCCTATGTTTATATCATTGATTTCCTTTCTTTTTTATAACTCTTACAATGAGTTAAATTTGTTCTCCCCCCTCAGCTATTAGAGCATGTTTTAGATCATACTTTTGTATCAAACATAATAATTTAAAGTTACAATTTTTTTCTAAGCTTTTGTTTTAGTTGCTTTCCATAAATTTGATTTGTGTGTGTGTGTGTGTGTGTGTGTGAGAGAGAGAGAGAGAAAGAGAGAGAGAGAGAGAGTGAGAAGAAAAAATTCAAAAAAGATCATAATCCATTAATTTGAAAGAGACAGAGATTGTCCCTTTAGTATATTCTCTCTCTGTCCCTTTGAAATGTGTATAAAACTTTCAAAAATCTGAATAAGACCCTTGCCAGCTTATTTCCCAGGGGTGCCTTTCTCAAAACCTTGGGAAACATTTTATCAAATATAACATTAAGGAAGATGGTACAACTATCCTCAAGCTTCAAACTTCAATACCTGGCTTTAAGCTATAAAGCTGTCTTTTTTCATCTGATTTTATTTTCCATTGGATAAAGTAAATTCACAGATGAGTGCCACTATCACCAGGTGAATTTAAGATGAATATGTGAATCATGCTGTCAACCTCTGTTCCTTGAGAAATATTTTTTGCTTGAGAACATACATGCAATGGGTTCTGTCTGCTTGGCTGTGGAAAAGTATGAGATCCTCTCTGTGTCTTTGCAATCTTTTTAGTAGACTGACTGTTATGCATATCATTCTGGATTAATGCTTACTCAATAATAAAACTGTTTTCTTTCTCTTTTGTCCTTGTGTAAGGGTTCTTTGGATTGGGAGGACATTTTGTTTTTTATTTATATTTTTATTTTCTTGGGAATTTACTTTAAAATTGTTGTAAGTTCCCTTGATTTTAGTTCTTTGATGCATGCTTTGTTTTGAGGTATGTTTCTTAATTTCTGAATATTTGATCTTAATAATTTTTTGCTTTGTTTCCTATTACTAATGATTATAATCTTTTTTTCTTCAGTATATTAAAATTTAAAATATGCTATAATGGATGAAACAAGATTTAAAGTCAACAATTCTTAGATGTATAGTCTTGTAACTGAACAAGTATAAGTTTTGAGATATAGGTTAATATCTCTAAGCTTTAATTTGTCATGTTACATACCATCTTACTTACTGGGTGTACAAACTGGTCAATTTTTTAATTCATAAATAAAATGGGGAATTTAACAATGTAGATTGTTATTTATCTAACAGGGATCTCTGAAGAAGGAAGAGAAAATGTCTTTCAAATTGTTAATTGACAAGCAATACTATTTATTGCTTTAATTTGTTTTTAAGACTGGAAATGGAGTATCATGAAAAGCAATTTACTGAAAATATTTGTACTATGTATAAATTCCTTAATAGTCTAGCATGTAAGAATCTTGCTACTAAAAATCTTCATTGTTTTTGTTGGTATTTCTTAACATTTCTAAGTCTTTCACATCAACATTCCAAAAATAATAATTTGACTAATTAATAAATGGTGAGACTATAAATTATTAATAGTTATCTCATACACACCTTTCCCAAATAACTTTTATTGACCATGTTATTTGCTTTTTTTTCTTGATATCTAAATACTAAATCAGAAGATCTTAACTCTTAGGGTAAGAATTTATATATTCTCTAGAACCGATTTTTCCAAATTCTATGTATAAATTTCTCAATACATAGATACAATTGATAAAAGAAAAGCAAGTGCATATAAGTATATATAAATGAAGTATTATTTATTGTATGAAAATAGAATATTATGGAACAATTCAGAAAAAAATGGAAGGAAATTTTATACAGCAAATAAATTATAGGTAAACATTTTAGTCACTAATTGGTAAAAAGTATTAAAGAATAATAAATTTCAGACAATTCAAAGTTTGCATTATATATTTAACAAAATCAAAGATTTAACTAATAACATAATATTGAAGCAAAATAAAGGCATGAATAATTCTAATGAAAATGATTTCATGTTTGTTCTTCTCATGCTTTTATACCTCTGATTATGATAGAAGCATAAACACATTTGTGTGTTTACTCATTTAATAAATTCATCTTTCTAGTCACTTTTCAATTCTTTTAAAAAATGTTATCTCATCTAGTTCTCATTAAATTACTTACCTACACAGAACATCCAAATTACTGATCAACAGTATAAACTGATTTGTTATTTCAATTTTTAAAATTGGGTAAGAACCATTAGGTATTAATCCATTGAACATAACCCTCTTTTTAAAATAATATATTATTTTCTAGCCCTTAGTAACAATATTATTATCATTGATTGCCACTTTTCTTATTTTTCCACTACTAATGTGAGTGTAATGATTTCATCAGTGATGTAAGGTAACTTTGTATAACAACAACTATACTTTTTGTAGGGAAGGACTGATGTGTCTCCTATGCCAACAGATGACAATAATCATTTAATTTTTACTTTAATCCACATTTCTCTGTATATATAATCCCCACAAGTATACTCATAACTATATTTTAAACAATTAACCCTTTGGGCCCTCCTAACAGGATAAGTATAATTTTGTTACCTTTTTACTCTGTGATTCTCAGATATTAGTGCATATAGGAACCCTTTTGGGTTCTTGAAAAATAAAATTCAGATTTTACTCAAATATTCTGATGAAGCTTAGAAATCTACCTTTTGAACTTGCACCTGCTATTATTCATTATCAGATTGTCTACTGATCATACTTTGAGATATAACACTTTCCAACCTATGCTTCTGTGTATTTACCTTGAGTGATTAACATTAAGGATACACATTCTCCTACGAGACACCAACTTTGTAAGGAAATAAATATAATGAATTTGTTTTTGTTAGGTGACTTTTCATATATCTGGAATACCCACAGGGCTTTATGAATGTCATACATTTGCTATCAAAATTTGTAAAGGTTACTATGTGTATATTCTACATAAATAAGTGTGTTATGGAGTTTCTTAAGCACCCCTTAATTAAACCTAAACCCTAAATTCCAATTATTTTTCTCACATCTTGTTTGGATTTGATGAATATCTATTCTAATCCTTCAAAGTAATTTCCAGACTATGCTAAATTATTGTACTATAAATAAAAAATAATCATTTAAACTCCAACCTTCTCTTTTCAAGGATTGTGACACTCAGATTTGATGGTATTAGCACAGAAATGTCAGCTCAATTATTTTTAGAATAATTAGCTTCATTATATATGGAAGGTACACAGATATAAAATGTAGTTTCTTGATTCTAAAGTAGTTTCAGCAGCAATCAAATCCAAATTGAAAGAGGCTCACACCTGCTGCCTTCATCTCTTCTCACTCTTTTATGGAAAGATTTACTATCCAAGGACCTAAACAATTATTAAATATCAGCATAAAAATGACTGCTAAACATCATCACATATATCCCTAAGTTACCAGATTGAAATGGCCTAACATTATTTCTTATAATTCCAAATATAATCCTATACAGTGTCACTTGTGTTGTTAGATGATAGAGGCTGAGTGACTTGATCAGGCAGAATTTGATTAGGACTCAGGTGTTCTGACATAATCACTGCTATTACATCAGCTCATCACATTCATAGAACACAAACATTGTCTGTGTTGACTTGAAACTCTTGTGAGATGAACAAAAATATTTCCCCAGACCACAAGCTTCTAATGACAACAGGCCAGGTGACTGTCCAGGAGGTATACAATACTTTGAGACCATGCAATAATCAGGCTACACTATGGAGACAAAAAAAAAAAAAACAAAGATTAAATTTTATTGCCATAAAGACCAAGAGTGTGGTTTAATACAATCACATGAGAAAATATCAGGGAAAAGAGCAACAACTGAGAGCTTAAAGTATGTAGACAGTATCCCAGAGGACACTCTGGGGCTTCTTAGGTTTTGAACATCGTTAGTTAGAAAAATAATACGTCACTACTGATTAAGCCACATGAAGGAACATAATTTCTTTAAAGAGGCAAATTTAGTCATATCTCCCCCCGAAACATTCATATATAATAATTATTTTGCATGATCAATCAATTTCTCAGATAATCAAAGTAAAATATGAAAGTTTTTCTTTCCTTTTAAGATCAGACATAATAATTGTACAATAATCTGAACTTGAAATATATATCAAGGGAAATATAGATGTATGATTAACATATAATTATTATAGAATAATAATAAACATATTTATCCAATAAGATTTCTAAAAATTAGTTTCACTTTATTTTTAAATTTGTGGTAAGAGCATAATAATATCTCCCCTCTTAAATTTTGTGTGTAATACAATATTATTAGCCATTTTTACAATGCTATACAATAGATCTCTAAGAATTTTTTCATCCTCTATATCTGAAATTTTATGTTCATTAAATAGTTAAATCTTCATGTTCTCCTTGCTTCAGTCTCCAGAAATCATTACTTTATTCTTTGTTTATATGAGTTTGTCTATTTTAGATACCTCAAGTAAATGGAATCAAATAGTATTGATCCTTAGGAGAATTATTTCTTGCACTTAGCACAATGTCCTTAAGGTTCACCCATGTTTTAGCTAAATAATCTTCCACAGTGATATACCATCTCATATCAGTTTCCCCAAACTAGGATGGAGAGTCAGACTAAACATATTGAAGGTATGAGAAATTTATGAAATAAAGACAAGATATGGAAATAAGTGTAAAGCAGGGGCACAGTGGAATGATCCAGATCTGATGGAGACTGGATCTAACAACAAAATGAAGCCTGCAGGCTTTTTTTTAAATATGTAGGAACACCAGTTGGATTCAAAGTGAAGGACTTCCTGAGAAAAATAGGAAGAAGATGGTGGAGACAACCGGGATGGGGCTCAGCAGTTTATGACTACCTTCTCTACTTCCCGGCTACTGGGGCAGCTACATTTGAACCCAGGCCTGTGTAAGCCAAAGGACAGGGTATCATCATAATTTGAACAGTCTTGAATGGGTGGAATTTCATCAAGAGTTCTCAGAAAAGCAAACTCTCTGTCTTGAGATGGTTCAAACAAACCCATAATTTATTCACGGCCCCCAACAATCTTTCAATTATTAGGTTGAGTATTTGCTGAGAGCCATAGCCAAGTAGGAATGATGGATGGCATTTTGGGTTTGAAAGGTGACCCTGCTCAGGGATTAGGGTGGCTCCAGGTTTAGGGTGGATCCTGCTGGGAATAGGGCGGCTCCAGGATTAAGGTGTATCCTGCTGCCTCAGGAGCCAGCTCTTTGGAGTTCCCATTGAGTTCCCCTGGGGTTCAGAGAGAATTAGTGTGCCTGGTAGAGGCAGTGTGTTCAGGAAAAGTGTGGGTAGAGTGTCTGTGAGAGTTCGGGAATAAAGAGTTGCTGTTTGAATCTACAAGGCATGGTGGCTCAGTTATTTTGTGCCCAGACAGACTGCGGCAAGTATTGTTTAAGAAGCCAAAGATTTGGGAGGGTGTAGAGAATAGTGAACACTTGTACATCATTGGAGGAAATGTAAATTAGGATAGCCCTTATGGAAAATGGTATAAGTTTTCTCAGAAAAATTAAAAAGAGAACTACCATTTAATTCGGCAGTCTCATTTCTAGGTATTATCCAACAGAATTAAAATCAGGGTCTCATAGATATTAATACTCCCATGTACTAACACTAAGATCATAGTGTGTGTGAGATCCAATAACCAATGGAGATTTTAAATTTTAGACTTCAGACCTGATAAAGATAAATTGCCATCTTGTTTAACTCTCCATTTTGTTCAGGAAACAACAGTTTAATCATTGTACAACTTAGGGAAGCTTATATATACAGTCTTTTTTTTTTTTCCAAACAGGTTTCAGATTTATAAGGTATAGTTGAAACCACTGATGAACCATGACAGCAGAGGACAGTTGAAGGATAATGCCAGCATTCAGCATTTATTGAGGCAGATTTCTATGAAGATGTGTGTATATATATATATATATATATATATATATATATATATATATATATATTTTTTTTTTTTTTTTTTTTTTTTGATAAAAGAGACAAGTGGCTTGGTTGTTGAGTGGCTTGGTTGTTGAGTGCCTTCGTGGCATACATGGAATCCTGGGTTCAATCATCAGTTCCCCACCTCTTCCTCCAAAAAAGCTTAAGTAGTTTTATGATTTGTTATCACATATATAAGTAACTTGTAACTGATAAGACTGATGAAATATCTAGGAGCTATGATTTTAGATTAACCCTTTTGTTAGCATTTTTAAAATGCATTTTTTAATCTACAAGGAAGTGAAAATGCATAAACAAAACAAACTACCATTTCTTGATTCCCAATGACAATTGTGCAAAAGAATGAAACTTCCTTCATATTTTACCACATATCTTAATGCAATTTCTAAGTACTCAATGCATCAGAAGATTTTTGGAATCATGGGCTATATATATTTTTACAATAAATTCCATCATAGTATCATCATTTGGATTCATCTCCTAATAAATGTTTAAGCTGAATTGTTTGTCTAACAGCATCATTTCTTAAGCCTGTTAAAATACATATGATTTAAAAAAAAAAAGACTAGTGAATGGAACAGACTATAAACTCAGTTTCTGAGTTCAGAGGACAATCTGTCAAGTGTTTTTCATTTTAGGTGTCAGACTCAAAGCATTTTTAATTGGTAGAGTGAAAAACACCTGTGGTAATCAGTGTCACCTGAATGATTTTGGTGATGGCATAGGTATCAGGTAGGTTTTTGAGACAATGACACCTTTCTGTGAGACTACACTGTTAAGGAATACAAATAAAATGCTTCATGGACACAGTGAATCTACAAGTGTTATAGTATTTAATGATTGACAGTGCCGAAGTCTGGCTTGGCACAAATCAGGAGCCACTTGTCAAAAAGAAACTAACTTTATTTTTAGAACTACAAACGCCAAACAAAACAGCTCCAGGGAAAAACCCTCAGAGCCCAACTGCCACCACCGGCTTCCACCAGCCTCTCTCTCCCACACCACCCTTTCAACCTCCCACAATCCTCCTCTCTTGAGGCCGATTGGCTGGGTTGCGTGGGCAGAGCCAAAGAAGTCACCCAATGAGCAGCTCCGTGGAGGAGCCAATCAGCTAGATGTTGCTGGGGCCGCTGTGAGCCAATCATCAGCTGGCAGTCTGAAGGGCAGGGAAACAGCCCAATGAACATCACCGCAGAGGAGCCAATCAGCTAGATGTTGCTGGGGCAGTCTGAAGCTTGCTGGCAGCTGGAAGTTTGCTGGGGCCCCTTTGGCTGTGGCTCTCAACATCTCCCCCTCTCTGTTTAAACAACAAGCATGTGGCTTAGGGACCGTGCCTGCCTTAGGTTGTCCAATACATATGGTCCTTACCCGTCTTCGGATGAGCTGACCTCAGGGCGTCAGCCTCCTGTCTTAGGTTGGTACCATTGTAATTGGATCTTACCCGTCATTGACTACCGGTCCAGTATACAGCCACACCTGTGGAGAGGTCTCAGCGGGGGGGGGGGGGGTGTGAGGTTCTTTGCCTCACCTCTGTTGACCCCCAAATTTTAGCTGAATGATCATGACAAGCAGAAGGGAGGAAGATATACCAAGTCAATTGACGGCTCCTTTTGGGAAAATTGTACCACCGATGATATCATCAGCAAAAATACCCCAACACTACCACAAGTCGCTGCACCAACAGATAGTTCACAATGCATACAAGTGACACATAGTTCTGTAAGCAGTTCAGTGAAAGTTCTGTAAGCAGTTCAGTGATGGCTATTGCAGAAACTGTAGATTAGTTTTATCTTTGTCTTCACCGGTACAGGGATGAAGATAGGAATTCTGGCAATAATGACTAAAGAAAAAATTAGGTAACATTCCAGAAGACACTAAAAGAAAACAATTTTCTTAACAATTTATATTATCTTCATTGGCACTGGGATGAAGATAGAAATTCTGGCAATAATGGCTAAAGAAAAAATTAGGTAACATTCCAGAAGATACTAAAAGAAAACAATTTTCTTAACATTATTCTGGCAATAATGGCTAAAGAAAAAATTAGGTAACATTCCAGAAGGCACTAAAAGAAAACAATTTTCTTAACAATTTACATTATAGTGAAGAGAATTATTAAATATAATGAAAATGAAAGGTGACAGTAAACAAACAGATCTGTTAACCTCCTTTTTTGTTTACATATTAAAACAATTCTTAACAGTTATTTACCCAATTTAAATTAAACCATTTAAATCACGTGAATAAAAAAAAAAATATTTGGATCCATCTTTTCATGAGCGCTCATCATATATGATATATGGAAATACGTACATTGGACATACGTACATTCAAACATATAACACAAAACACAAGTGTGCACACATAATATAATACATACAACACATAACATAATAGTAAAGGCCTTATAACTTTTTACAGGTAAAATCTCTATTGCAATGTTTAAAAACTCTATAGTCAAAAAAAAATAGAACTGATCAGCAAAACATTAACCTAGGTCTGTATGAGCTCAAAAAAATAAAATAGAACTTCATGATATGGGAAAGGGCAATAATAAAATAGATATTGAAAAAAGCATCCTGGTTCTGTCGCAGATGTAAGGATAGCCAAATTGGAGTTTTGGATATCAGCTATTATGGATTTGAGCTAAATCATCTTCTTTTTGGTCTGCAGAAATCGCTTTAGTTAATCTCTCTGGAATCCAAATCGGCTGCTGTTCTCCCTGTGGAAACACAAAAACAGGCCCCCGACTCCAGACAATCACTGGGTCAGAACCTTGGTTAATCTCTCTGAAATCCAAATCGGCTGCTGTTCTGGGTCAGAACCTTGGTTAATCTCTCTGGAATCCAAATCGGCTGCTGTTCTTCCTGTGGAAACACACAAACAGACCCCCGATTCCAGACAATTACTGGGTCAGGACCTTTCCATTGTCCTGTTAGAATATCTTTCCAAAGTACCTTGGGCTTATGTACATTTTTTGGACACATATGCCTTTCTGCAGCACTAAGTCCTGATGAATCCAAATTTAAAAAGTTTAGAGTAAAAAGGGTTATTTTAAGTTTATCTTTGGGGAATATATACCCCTTCCCAATTCCATCTTTTTGCTTTAATAAGTACATTTTAATAGTTTGATGAGCTCTTTCAACTATGCCTTGACCCTGTGGATTGTATGGGATTCCTGTTATATGAGTAATGCCAAATGATGAGCAAAATTGTTTAAAAGAAGTAGACGTATAACCAGGGGCATTATCTGTTTTTAACTGTTTTGGAATGCCCACAGTGGCAAAATTTTGTAAGCAATGAGCTATAACATCTTTAGTTTTTTCGCCGGCATGAAGGGAGCCCATCAAAAATCCAGAAGAAGTATCAACTGTAACATGCAAATATTTTAATTTTCCAAATTCTGGCAAGTGTGTGACGTCCATCTGCCAAATATGGTTAGGCATCAATCCTCTAGGATTGACTCCAAGATTAACTTGTGGTAAAAAGGTCACACAATTTTGACATTGTTTTATTATTTGTCTAGCTTGTTCCTTAGTTATTTTAAAACGCTTTTGTAAAGTATTAGCATTGACATGGAATCTTTCATGAAAATTTATAGCTTCTTCTAGTACAGAGAAAATATGTATGTCACGTGTAGTTTTATCTGCTAAATCATTGCCTAAACTAAGGGCTCCAGGCAATCCTGTATGTGCCCTGATATGTCCTATAAAGAATGGATCTTTTCTGTCCCAGATTAAACTTTGTATAGTGGAAAACAAAGAGAAAACAGTAGAAGAAGGGGAAATTCTACCAGCATCTTCAAGGGATACTATAGCATTAACTATATACTGGCTATCAGAAAATAAATTAAATACAGAATCTTTAAACATCACAAAAGTTTGTAATACTGCATTAAGCTCTACCTTTTGAGCTGATTGTTTGGGTACTAAAAATGTAAAAGTTTGATCAGGTGTAACTATTGCTGCTGTACCATTATTTGACCCATCAGTGAATATATTTGGAGCATTCATGATAGGTGTTTTTCTTGTCATTTTTGGAAAAATTACAGGATGCAATGACCAAAAAGACAATAAAGGATTAGATGGTAAGTGGTTATCAAATGAAACATTAGATTTGCACATTATTATTGCCCAAGTATTTAACTCATTAGCTAATTCATCAATTTGATTCATAGTATATGGAGTAATAATTTTATGGGGAGAAATTCCAAACACTGCCTTTGCTGTTTTTATTCCTTTGAGTATTAATTGTCCTACAGCCTCAGGATATCTAGTAAGAATAGTGTTAGGAGAATAAGATAAATGTATCCATAATAATGGACCTTCTTGCCAAAATACTCCTGTAGGAATATTTTTTGTTGGTAATACAATAAATAATAAAGGCAAACTTATATCAATTCTATCCAAATGCATATTTTCCATATATGTTTCAATGATTTTTAATGCCTTTCTTGCTTCAGGCGTTAACATTCGGGGTGAATTTGGATCTGATGGACCTTTTAGGATATCAAATAAAGGTCCCAATTCTCCTGTTGGAATACCTAGATAAGGCCTTATCCAATTTATGTCTCCTAATAACTTTTGAAAGTCATTAAGTGATTTGAGTTGATCTACTCGTATTTGAATTTTTGGTGGACGGACCATGGTTGAGGATAATAGAATTCCTAAATAATTAATTGGAAAATTTAATTGCACTTTATCTATTGCTATCTCTAGATTATAATTTTTTAATAAGTTTGTAAGTGTGGCATAACATTCTAGCAATGTGTTTTTAGCTTTGTGTGCCAATAACACATCATCCATATAGTGAAATATTTGTAGTTCAGGATTTTGATTTCTAAGTGGCTGGATTACTTTGTTAACATAAATTTGACACATAGTTGGGCTGTTAGCCATCCCTTGAGGGAGTACTTTCCATTCATATCTCTGATCAGGACCTTCATGATTTAGTGCAGGGATAGTAAATGCAAAACGTGGACTATCCTCAGGATGAATTGGAATTGAAAAAAAACAATCTTTAATATCTATAACTAAAACATACCAAGTTTTTGGCAAAGCAGACAATTGAGGAATCCCCGATTGAGCAGGTCCCATAATGACCATTTCATTGTTAATGGCTCTTAAATCTTGCAGTAGTCTCCATTTACCAGATTTCTTTTTGATGACAAAAATGGGAGTATTATGGGGAGATACAGAAGGTTGTATATGTCCTTCCGCTAATTGTTGTTTGACCAGATCATGGGCTACTTGTGTCTTTTCTTTAGTCAAGGGCCACTGAGGAACCCATACTGGTCTTTCTGATTTCCATGTAATTTTTATTGTCTCAGTGGCCCTTTGTGAAAATCCAACCCATGTCTGTCTGTTCTTTGATCTATTTGTATTGGTGCTGCTATACATTGTTCTTGTCTTTCTAATCTTTTTCCTTTCCTAAAACCTTGTCTAGCCATAATAGTGGGTGCATTTTGATTGATATTATTTGTTAATGTCAAACCTAATTGATCTAAGACATCTCGTCCCCATAAATTTACGGGAAGATGATCCAATACATATGGCTGTATAGTTCCTTCACATCCTTCAGGATCCTTCCAATCTAATAGCATTGCACTTCTATCGGGATTAGTCGCCACTCCTAGGCCTCGAAGCGATTGAGTGGCTTGTTGTAATGGCCAATGTTTTGGCCATTCTTGACGAGAGATGATGCTAAGATCTGCACCTGTATCCAGTAGCCCATTAAATTCATGTCCTTGAATATTTAGTTTTAGCATGGGGCGAGAATCTAAATTTAAAGAAAGCATAGCCCAATCTACACCTGTGGAGCCTAATCCCTTGGAACCTCTTTCTACAACATGACTGGAAAATTTATCATGTAGGCTTGGTATTATTAGTAACTGTGCTATTCTATCTCCTGGTGAAATTACTGATATACCCTTTGGAGAACTGGCTATAATTTTTATTTCACCTTCATAATTGGAATCAATTACCCCAGGACTTATCAAAAGTCCTTTTAGAGTAGAAGAGCTGCGTCCCAATAATAAGCCTACTGTTCCTTTGGGAAGAGGTCCTTTTACCCCTGTGGGAATGATTTGAACTCCCATCTCTGGAGTTAGTACTGATTTGGTGGAGGCGCAGATGTCCAACCCTGCGCTCCCTCTGGTTTGTCTGATGAGGGATCTGATGTGCTGGGCACTACCCTGATGGGGTTGCTGGGGTTGCTGGGTTCCTCCAGTGCTCCGTATATTTGTGGTTTGGGGCCCCGGAGCATTGGGGCCCCCTGTCCATTTTTTGGCAACGGAGCCCGATGCCTTTGTCCACGATATTGTGGATAAACACCTTGTCCTTGTTCGTTTTTTGATAATGGAGTACCCTCTATGGTGGTTTGAGGACGGTATTCATTAGCCCAATATAATGGAGTACCCTCTATGGTGGTTTGAGAACGGCATTCATTAGCCCAATGTCTCCCTCTACGGCATCGTGGGCAAATACCCGGTATTCTACTTGTTTGATACCTAGTTTTGTTAAACCCTCCTCCTATGGGGCAATTCCTTTTAAAATGTCCTGTTTGTTGACAATTGTAGCATGTTCTTGGCCTGGCATCTAAAGCCTGTTTTACTGCAGCTGCCACAATTTGCCCTTGTTCATTAATGTCTCTGGCATCTAAAACCTGTTTTACTGCAGCTGCCACAATTTGCCCTTGTTCATTAATGTCTCTGGCATCTAAAGCCTGTTTTACTGCAGCTGCCACAATTTGCCCTTGTTCATTAATGTCTCTGGCATCTAAAGCTTGTTTTACTGCAGCTGCCACAATTTGCCCTTGTTCATTAATGTCTCTACATAATTTAATATATGTGTTTAAATCTTCATGTTTCCATGGTCTAATGATATCTCTACACCAACGATTCGCTTGGTCATAAGCCAGTTGTTTTATAAATGGCATTGCTTGTTCTGTATTCCCAAAAACTCTGGTAGCTGTTTGAATAAGCCTATCTACAAATTCAGCGTAAGGTTCATTAGCTCCTTGTATTATCTTAGATAATTGACCTTGTAAACCTCCAGGTTCTTGTAAAGACTTCCATGCCCTAACTGCATCTACAGCAATTTGTAAATATACACCAGGATCATATGCAAGTTGTTGCTGCCGATCCTCATAAGGTCCCTTTCCTAACAACATATCTAGATTTCTCTGAGGATAACCAGCTGCTGCATTTCGACTAGCCGTCTCCTTGCAAAATTCCTCATTGGCAACCTTCCATAACAGGTATTGTCCTCCATTTAGCACAGCTTTACACAAACTAGCCCAATCTGCTGGCGTCATGCTTAAGTTGGTAATGGATTCGACCAAGCTTACAGTGAAGGGTGCTTGAGGACCATAGGTTGCTACAGCCTCTTTTAGCTCCTTCACTGATTTGAAATTTAAACCCTGGTAAGTTCGCTGCCCTCCTACCTCAAATACAGGGCATACTTGAGATCCTGTCTCAGGATCCAAACTATCAACTGCGGGGGTTGGGAGTCTCTTAGCATATGGAGGTGGTGCTGTTGATTGGACACTTATGCCCTCTGGTGATAGAGTGCTGTTAGTAGCAGTCTCCTGTAGAGGCGGTGCTGTTGGTTGGACACTTACGCTCTCTAACAAAAGGGTCTTATTAGCAGTCACCTGTTTTAACTTTTCCCCTGATAGATTTTTCTGCTCTAAACTTCCTTCCTCTGTCTCACTATCTCGAAAGACCTTCTCTTTTACTTGAATCTTTTCCTCTTTCTGACTAGCTCGAGCTTTTACTTGAATCTTTTCCTCTGTCTGACTAACTTGAGAGACTTCCTCTTCTACTTGAATCAATATGTCTTCTTCTTCCTCTACCTCTGTCTGAACTGAAGGCTTTGGACTAAGCAAACTAGATACCAACGTCCACAATGACAATGTGCCAACTGGCAGAGTCCCTGGGTTGTTCTTTTCTATTCTTTTTAAATCTTCACCATGATGGTTCCATTGTGATATATCTAACAACTCCTCCTTAAAAAGCCATGGGCTATATTCTTGTATTATATCAACGTATGCCCTGACTGCTCTTGATTTTACTGGGAAGCTTCCTTCCTTTAACAATTTACTTAACAGTCTTTCGGTTTGTTTTTTACTAATTGCTGATCCCGTATTTCTACTATAATACAACCCAGCAAGATAACAGCAAATAAAACCGAGACAGAATCCAATAAAAATGGAACCACACAAAATCATTATATCAGCCTTTCTATCCTCCTGACGTGTGCATCCGTCCTTTCTCCCTATCTGTTCCTCAGACGCAAATAGTTTTTCCTCAGATGTGAGTGGTTTTTCTTCCCTCTTACTCATCTCCAGGGACAGGAAAGTTAAAACAAAAACGAAGCAAAACAAAAGAGGAGACTTAGAATGGCTCCCCATCCTCTCGCCCTGCCCTCAGGGGCGAGCAGTTTACTTACCCTCAGTTGCTCCCCGTGCGAGCCACCAAATGCCGAAGTCTGGCTTGGCACAAATCAGGAGCCACTTGTCAAAAAGAAACTAACTTTATTTTTAGAACTACAAACGCCAAACAAAACAGCTCCAGGGAAAAACCCTCAGAGCCCAACTGCCACCACCGGCTTCCACCAGCCTCTCTCTCCCACACCACCCTTTCAACCTCCCACAATCCTCCTCTCTTGAGGCCGATTGGCTGGGTTGCGTGGGCAGAGCCAAAGAAGTCACCCAATGAGCAGCTCCGTGGAGGAGCCAATCAGCTAGATGTTGCTGGGGCCGCTGTGAGCCAATCATCAGCTGGCAGTCTGAAGGGCAGGGAAACAGCCCAATGAACATCACCGCAGAGGAGCCAATCAGCTAGATGTTGCTGGGGCAGTCTGAAGCTTGCTGGCAGCTGGAAGTTTGCTGGGGCCCCTTTGGCTGTGGCTCTCAACATGACAGTAATACTTACACTATTATATGACATAAATAGTAAACCATATAATCAGAAAATACACAAAGGAATCCCATACTATGATTTGGAAAGATATTTCTCCCTAAACTTCTTTTTTTCTTTTCTTAAGTGTATTTTTTTAATTTATATATGACAGCAAAATGCATTACAATTCTTATTACATATATAGAGCACAATTTTTCATATCTCTGGTTGTATACAGTATATTCACACCAATTCATGTCTTCATATATGTACTCTGGATAGTAATGATCATCACATTCCACCATCATTAATTACCCCATGCCCCCTCCTTTCCCCTTCAACCTCTAAACTTCTGATTAAATAAAAGTTATATAATAGGACACCATAGCTTCTAATTTTGTTTTCTACAAGCTGAAATCTTAAGGAGCAGGAACATATTTTTTTACATCTTTAAAAAGGCTTGTATATAAGAAAAAAAAATTATAATTTCCCACAGATAGTGGTCTATAAACAGCGTGGTGCTTCACATTCTACTCTTGTTCTTAATGTTGCTTCTCCATCCTAGAAACAAGCTTAATCAGAGTGGAAAATTATTCTGCATTGCTAATGTCAAAATGTTAATTTTTTATTCTGCTATTATTAACTAAATGGAATAGTGAATGCTTAGAACACATACTAAAATGTAAAAAAAATTATTTAATAAATTTAAAAATTGTTGAGAGATTTACTAGACACCTGGTAATGAATAATTTTCCTTAATGCAAATTTCAGAATAAGATATAAATCACTGAATCTCATCTGAGGCAGATTAATTACAGATGCGATGAGGTCCTTGGAGGTCCTCCTCTCCAAGTCTCCAAAAGACATTATACAACCAAGCCCAGGGTAGATTTATGTATTATATAGTATAAATCTAAAATAAACCTTCAACTACCTATGCTTGTTTGTGATGTTCATAAGATTAGCCCATGATTCAGATGAGGCAGAATGGATATGTGTTTATAGACCCACATACTGATTCCTCATAAAATGATAAGACAGGAAGATTAACTTGATTAACTTGGACTTGCAAAAACATTGTTTTTGTTTTTTTGTTTGTTTTGTTTTTGTTTTTGAGAGTCTTTCTCAACAACTTAATACCAAATACATTTCTTCCTGAACTTAGATTCTCAACAAAATTAAAAACTGTTGTGAACACAGGAGGTATTGTATCCCATGAGGAACATGAGGAATCTAAGAAAATAATTTCACATCTCTCTGTATTCAGAGGAACTAATAAATGTTTTAAAATCCTTTGTGATAAAAATTGCTTACATTAATCAACATATGAGGGACATTTAAGGAGTAACTAAAGATGTATGTCTCTTGCATAATTTTTTAGAAACAAATTGCCCAAATTTATCTATTGATAAGAATGGTTAAGTGGCACTTATTTTAAACAATAATAATTAATACAAAAATAAGAAAACAGATATCTGGTCACTTCCATTATTGAGTTTAAATCTTTACAACTGAGTCTCACCAAGGAATTTATTGTATCAAGTAACTTTAATAGCATTTAGGAAATATAGCTAGTGTCTGAAAAGTCATGTAGGACAACACCTCAGACTATGGGATGTGTTGTAAAATGAGCATTAAATACTCTATCTATAGATAAACAAATCTCAGATTGTATGTATAAAATTCACAATCAAAAAGAAGAAGAATATATTTGAAAATAATGTAAAATAAAATCTGGAAAAATGATCAAAGATATATAAATTATGTTAAGCAGCACAAGAGAATTTATGGTATTAGAATAATATGTATCAATTACCACTTCTCATTTTCTTCTTGAATGCAAAGCCCATTTTTCCCATTAGTAATCAAAAGTTCTAGAACTTATTTCTTTTTTAAAAGTTTTATTCTTATTTTAATTAACATACAATAATTATATATACTGTAGTATATATTTCAAAAGAACCAGAAGAAAGGATTCTGAATGGTTTCTGTACAAAAAAAACGATGTATATTTGAGGTGATGGATATGCTAACACTATTATATGATCATTACACAATGTATACATGTATAAAAACCTCACAATATATCCTATAAATATGGCCATTATCTATCCATTAGAACTTATTTATTTAGTCTGTGTTAAATCTGGGAATATCTATACACTCATCCAACTATTGTTGTCTCATATATATCTTGAAAACCATATAGACATACTAACCTCACCACTTGTATATCTAGAAAATTGTAATTGCCTTTGAGGTTCCTTGAGCTTTTTAAAAAACAATACAAATTCTAACATATGTACATGATCTAGTTTAATATTAGTCTAATTCAAAAATTTAAACATTAATTTCTCTTGTTTTTAGATAAAATTGTTCAATCTCTCAATCTTCCATGACCCCTGTTTCTTCATTCAATAGTGTTCCTTTGTGTTTGGAAGAAGAGATGCAGAAGGTTTTGAGCACAGGGACATCTGTCTTCTGAGACTCTCTTTGGCCCCCTAAAAGCTGTTTGTTCTCCTAATCACTCTTGTCTGGAACGTGAGCATATGGTGCATTTAGTTCCCTGTGGGAATGGCTACCTCTGGCTCCTGTCAATGCCATGTGCCTCTGTGGGGTGCGGCCACCATTTTGGCACAGCTCTGGAAGTCTACTATGTAGATATATTACAGAACTAGCTTTCCTCAGGCAACTCCTCAGGCAGATTCTCAGCGATATCTGGATCCTTGACTTCTCAGTATATGAGAAGCAAAGACAGAAATAAAGTCTCAGGGACCACCATCTGCCTGAGCTTGAACTGCCACCAGATGTACTTGGATATGACCCAACATCAATTTAGTAAGGAACAGCTTACAAAAACGGCCTCTTCCCAGAGTATCTAATGTAAGTGTCAAAGCCCCAGTCTGCTTCCAGTGGTAACCTCACTTACTAAGACATCTCATCATCAATGGATCAAAGCCCAGTGAGAAAAAAAAAAAAAAGACTTGATTGCTTTGCTGTCTTTCCAATAACTCTCCATGCCAGAAAATATGTGGATTATCCTTTTGTATTTCATATTTTACGTACATCTTTGCTATAGCTTGAATAGAACTCTTATAGATGTAAAATGTTTTATTCTATATCTATATTACAAGAAAACATAATGGTATAACCTCAGTTTCTCTCCTTTATTCTTTGATAAACACAGCTCTGAATATTTGAAAACTCTTATAATTTAAGATAATGAGGAAACAACTATTTACTTATTATTCATCAGACTTATAATTAGCTGTTCCTATCTTAAATGCCACCAGGATAATTCACATAATTACAGACAGTTTGGAGTGTCATGTTGCAGTAACTTCATTTCTAGTAAAGAATTATCAAATACTACATTACAAGTTTAAAAGGAATACTAATTTTAATAAAGCAAAATTTATTAAAAATATGATTTTTTTCAATTTTATTTATGAAAAATAAAGATGCCATTACAAAATCTTAGAAATATAATCACAAATCAATATAAATATACTGTAACAGTTGTCATCTATATTTCATATCTTTGAAGATGAATGTATCTGAGGGATTTGTTTTCTTTTGTAGAGCTTGACTGAATCCATCTTTTTTTTTCCTAGTGACATAGTATATTATTTAGGTTATCCTAAATAATTTTACTTTCACTTTAAAATTAGTCCACAAGTCTTCTAATTTGTTTAGTATTCTTGAGCTTTGCAGAACAGGCTTAGGATTTGAGAAAGAGACTAAAGCAATTCCCCTTTAGCGCTTTTGCATTGACTAAAAGAGAACAATCAAATCTATCAGCTGGAAACAGTCTTTGGCTTCAAGCAAACAGACCAGTTCATTTACTACTTTAAAGAGTCTTACTGGGGCATTCCAGTTCCACTGTGAAGAAACCACTATCAAAGCATAAAATAAGAGGCTTCAATCCACCTGAAGTGGTATTCATGTTAATTCAGACCTGAAGTTAGGATGGCCAAGGGCCAGACAATGTGGAAGTAAAGAAAGAAGCAATATTTCATGACTGGAGATTTATGATAAACCTGACCTTTGAAAATAATTCTGCATTTTAAAGTCAGATTCTTTCTATTTATAACCCATTTTTTACTGCAGTGTCTGGACAAAGCTCTTTTGGAATTATACTCATATTTATATTCAATTTATATATTTAAACAGGATGTAGGGATAATAAGAGAATAGATAATTAGTTCATTTTGTGTGAACTCAATTGATTGTCTTTAAAACATCATTCACATTGCAATTGAGAGAAAGAAAAATAATTATAAGCAATGACTTTAATAAGAACATAAAGTTCTTGGCAGTGAGAGTCAGGAATATAAAAATATGAAAGGGTGTTTGAAAGGAAGGAGGGAAAGGAAAATATCCTGCTTTAAGATTGGCCTAAGGAGATGTTCGCTAAATGATGGAGTTCCGCTGATCCACATAGGTAATACAAATTCTGAAAAAAGAAAAAAAGGGAGAATATGTTGTTCTTCCTTTCTCTGTAAAAGGGACTTTTGTAAGAACCAGGAAGCACTGCACCAGCATATGATGGCATTGAGTATGCTGGTCACACAGAGTCTTGTCACAGCCAACAGTGCTTCAAGGGAGACGCACATGTTAATGCTTTCAACAAATACCCCAGGGTAATATTTTGAACAAAAATTAAATTATAAAATAGGACTAATAATATATCTGAGGCCATGCTTTGACTTCTTCACTAGTTTTCTAATACAAACATGGGCCAGTCAATTCATCTTTCTTATTTTCTGTTTTCTTATAGATGAAGTAAACTGGATGAACTCCAAAGTACTTTGAAATAAGCAATTTCCATGATTTTCAAATCCATCTATCATTATTTCCTTCTCAGAAAATAATAGCAACTTGTTTGTCTGTACTTCAATGATAGCAAATAGCATTCTTTTATGTAAGAACAATTTTATTACTATTTGAAAGATACAGAAGCGGCTGCTTTAAAGTTGTATATCTCCTAAATACTAAAAACAAATAATGAAGAGCAATAAGGCTCTATACAGTTGCATATCTGAGGGTGTATATGTAAATAACACACATGCATAGCTTTATCATTCAATAATCAAATTGAGTCATGTAATTCTTCCATTCCAAAAAAATTCAAAATTCCTGTGCCACAATTTCTTTTGTAAATCTGAAAAGGAATCAGAAGCACTGTGTTTTCTCACCAGCCACAGTTCTTTTGCTTTTATTGTCATGTAAACTTTAAAATGATTGTTTGATTTTTTTAGGCATATCTAATCAGAATATATTATTTTCAGATGTAAATTAGGAACTATCCATTGAGATTTCTTTATGAAGCAACACTGTAATTTCAACCCTTTTCCTAAGGGAATTTATTTTTAAATGTTTCTTTTTTATCATTTCCAGTCCCTTGCTTTATTTCCTTCCTCTGGGTTTCAAAGTTTCTTTTTAATATTTCCAATTAAGATAGAAGTTTGCTATGTTTTTTTAATACTCATGTAAAAGGTTTATTGGAATGATGCCATTTTTCCTAACTTATAAAGCTGTTGCTATGAGTAGGCTAGCTCTCAGATAACTCCTTCTGTAGCCCAATTCATGATTAATTAGCATTTCTAAAGAAGTAAGTGAGCATCTTGCTTTTTACTTTCTTTGCAAAATGTTTGACAAATTGTGGAAGTTTGATTTTGCAGTATTGCTCTTAATCTATGATCATACATGCTTACAGTGTGATAAAATAGTAAAGTGATTAAGCAGGTATAAGAATTTCAGTGAACTGATTAAAAGCTTTTCTTCTTTAATACTATGGTGCAAGATAAACTGATTGATTCACTTTTTTTTTCCTGCGCAATTAGAATTTTGTTATTCCCTTACATTCTTAACCATTATCTAATCTGGAAGGGTTACAGATACGTTTAACTAAGTTTTTCAGAAAATTTAAGTATGTTAAATTTAGCATCAGGAACACTCAGGTTCTCTATTCATTGTTACATCTATCCCCAATTTTTAGAAGAAAATCACTTTTAATTTTCAATGAAAGAGCTAGTTTTTTAAAGAAATTATCACAGTTAACATAAAAATAGACAAATACTAACTTAAAAAGAAGTAGACAAAAGGAAAAAAAATAAGCAGACAAAAGAAGGAAAGAAAAATTAGGGGGAATAAAAGCATAGTTAACTGATACTTTTAGTAAAGGAGCACAGACAACAGAATGGAGAAAAGATACTGCTTTCAACAATTGCTGCTGGAACAACTGGAAATCTTACATGCAATAAAATAAAATAACTACATATACAGACCTTATACCTTTCCCCAAACTAACTTAAAATAGATCAGATGCCTAAATGTCCTACAAAATAGCATAGAAGAAAATCTAGATAAACTTGGTTTCATTCACAACTTTTTGTAAACACAAAAGCTATTATCCATGAAAGAATTTAGTGAAAAACTGACTTTATTAACGTTGAAAACATCTGTTCTGTCAAAGACACTGTCAAGAAAATGCAAAGACAAGCCACAGACTAGAAGAACATATTTGCAAAAGGCATTCTGTTTGGGGCTAGTATGTTAAGTACACAAATAACTTTTAACACTGTATCATAAAAACACAATTTAAAAAATGGGCAGAATATCTGTATAGACATTTCACCAAAGGATGTACACTGATAGAAAAATAAATATTTGAAGAGATGTTCAGCATCATATTTCACTACAGAATTTCAATATAAAACAATAAGGTAATACCACTAAGCACCTATTTGAATAGCCAAAGTAAAAAATGCTGAAAACATTAAATTGCAACCAAGATACAGAACAACAAAAACTGGTATTGCTTGTAAGATACGACATATTTAATGAACTTTGGAAGATAATTTGGCAGTTTCTTACAAAACTAAATATATTATTATTGTTTGAATATATATATATATATATATATATATATAAAGTGTCCCCCAAAAGCTTCTGTGTCCATCCATTTTGGAATATTCAGAGGTTATTCAATTGAATTGTGACAGCTGTAACCTAATAAGTCCCCCCTAATTTAAATAAATTGGGTAGTAACTATTGGTGAGGTGTGGCTAGAGGAAGTGGGTCACTAGAGACAGACCCTGAAAGGGTACATCCACTGCAGGTTCTTCCCTTCCATCTTTCTGCTTCCTGGCCACCATGAAGTGAGTTCCTTTCCTCCATCCTGCCTTTAGCCCATGATGTTGTGTTCACCTTGGGCCCAGAGTAATGGACTTAGCCAGTTGTAGACCGAAACCTCTGAAACCTGAATAAGGTTTCTCTCCTGTAAGTTATTCTTGTTAGGTATTATGATCAGTAACCCAAACCTGACTAAAACACATATTACTACCTTGTGATCCATCAATCACACTCTTTGGCGTTTGCCAAATGAAATAAAAGTTTATGTACACACAAAAAGCTATACATGGATGTTTCATAGCAGCCTGATTTATGACTGTCAAAACTTGAAAGCAAGCAAGATACACTATTGCTTGAATGTATCAATTATCCATGGTATATCCACAGAAAGGAACATTATTCAAATATTTTAAAAATAAGGTATTCAGTCGTGAAAGGATAAGACTGAACCTTTAACACATATTACTAAATGGAAAAGGTCAATCTAAAAAGTCTACTCATTGTTTGATTCCAACTGTGTGACTTTCTGGAAAAGATAAAGCTATAGAAATAGTGAAAAGATAAGAGGTTGCTGGTGGTTAAATGGGAAGGAGGAATGAATAGGAACTTCAGGAGATTGAAAATACTCTGTAGGATACGAAAATGTGGGCAGCTTTATTATACACACAAAATGCACAACCCACGAAATACACAACACCAAGAATGAACTTTTATGTGAAGTATGTACTTTGGGTGACAATGATATGTCAAAACAGGTTCATCAACTGTAACAAATATACCACTCTGAGGGAGGATATTGGCCATGGGGGAGGCTGTGTATGCACATACAGGAGAGATATAGGAACCCTCAATACTTTCCACCCAAACTTGCTATAAATCTAAAATGTTCTAAAAATATAGTCCATTTTTTTTCAAAAGAGCAGAATGTATTGGAGCTTAAAATGTTTGTAAGCCACTCCTTATATTTTGGAACAAAGGAAGCAGACTGCAAAATGGCAGGTGATATCCAAGGGTAGACAAGAAATTCAAGACAAATTATTGAATATTATTTACTGTCAGCCCAGTTCCTGCTTACTTACTAAAAAATACTAGAGCATAGATTTTATTAAATAAATTTTCTATAGTATCTTAATTCTTTAACCTTTTAGGCCAATCTATGTCTCCATGGTTTAAGTTTCACTTTCTGGAACAACACTATCTCAAATTGATTTCTGTTATTCCTAATAACCATAGCCCTTGTTTTGAGTATCATAGAATTCAGCAAATGAATTTGATTCAGTTTCATGCTTTTTGCTATGAAGCCTTTTCCCTCTTAGGCTGAATGTAGTATAAACTCTTTATAAATAAGAAAGCTATTTTAAAAGTAGTTCTGTGGCATACATACATTTTGCACATCTTAGAACCTAGTCTAATGCTATAGAATGTAGGTTTAAGAAAAAATATATAAAATCTGGAAAATCTACAGAAATGAGACCTTTACTAAAAGGAATTATTTATTGCTGAACTTGAAGGGTGGGCTGATAAAATGATAAAACATAAAGCATATACAGTTCATTTAAATGCAGTGTTTGGAAATTAATTATTGTAGTTTTGATTCTAAAGTACCTAGTTACAGAAGAGAAAAATATAGTTTTAATCATAAGTAATGTTTTCTTTCTTATTATGGGACAGAATAAATTTGTTTATTATTTTGATAGCACTGAAAAGAGTGATTTAGTAACATCTCTTAAATATTAATGACAAAGACAATGACAACCAAAAATACAATATGTAAAATGTGTACTAAATTTAAAGGAATCTTTCTGATCCATATGTATACTCCACTCTTTATTGGATTTGATTTTTATTCTCCACTCTATTAGAATGTTTCAAAATGTGCAGGGAATTACTCCTTATGTGAAGAAAAAAAAGGTATATGAAGGAAGAAAAAACAAGTTTATTTTCTAAAAGTTTTAATTGGAAATATATTGAGACAACAGAAAAGTTACTAAAGTAGTATGAAAATTTGGCAATGTCAACATCTTACATAAAAACCATATTAAAATTATCAAATCAGAAGACTGACACTGCTGTGATGCTTTTAACTAAGCCATTCATGGACCTTACACAAATTTTACAAAGTTGCAAACCTTCATACTTTTTTTGTGATTCATGATCCAGTCAAGAATTCTACATTGCTTTTATTTGCCATGTCTCCTCAGTCTGTGCAAAGCTGTTTACTTTATCCCCATCACTATTAATCAGTCATATTGCAGACTTCCTTATTTTAGGTTTGACTGATGGTATACCATGATTACTTTGAACATAAAAAAAGTGTTGCATGCGAATATATTAATGTACACAGATACATGTTGTTATGAGTTAGATACCGTGTCCCCCAAAATCTCATGTGTGAGGCAATGCAGGAAGGTTCAGAGAAGAAATGATTGGTTAAAACCGCCTTAACCCAATCAGTGAGTTAATCCCCTGATAGGTATTAACTGAGTGGTAACTGAAGTGGTAGGGTGTGGCTGGAGGAGGTAGGAATTGGGACATGGTTTGGGGTTATATATCTGTATTTGGCAAGTGGAGACCTGTTTCTCTGTCTTCTGACCGTGATGCGAGCTGTTTCCCTTTACCACACTCTCTCACCATGATGTCCAGCATCACTTTTAGCCCTGAGGAATGGAGCAGACCTTCTAGGGACTAAGACCTCTGACTGTGAGCCCTCAAATAAACTTTTCCTCCTTTAAAATTATTCTGGTCAGATCTTTTAGTCACAGCAATGAAAAAGCTGACTAAAACACATGCTTACATATATATATACAATACAGTCTCATGTGTAAATAATTATGTGTTTACTTCTAATGCATTAATTTACTTATGTACGCTTGCATTTATAGTACATGCAAATAAATATTTTATCCTAAAAAAACTGTACTGATGCTTGCTTTATTACCAATACATTAATGATCCTTCTTCATGAGTAAAGTTCTTCATATATTTACTGTAACACTCAGAAATGGTATTAATTATTAAAATATTATGAATCAAAGTAAGAAGTTGTTTCTAATATCATATATATTTGATAATATATCTTCCCATCTTTTGGAAATTATAACAACAATTTCCCTTTTATCTACTGATTGATAATATCCACAACTATCCCAAAATATTGACAAATAGCTTCTCTTGTTTTTTAGTCATCATAATTCCAAATTTTTCAATAACACTTTTTTAGGATTTCCTATCATTATACAAATATATATATATATATATACATATATATATAGCATATATATTTAAATATATAGCATATTTATTTATATATATTATATATTTAAATATATAATGGCAATATATATGGCAAAACATACTCTATATATATGTTTAAATATATATTATATGTTTTATAGAACATTTGAAATGTCTTGGATTCTAACACTTCTTCAACATTACTTATTTTAATTTTTTAAGTCTTTTAATTTCTACTTTAAAAAAAAATTTCATGTTCATACCATATTCTCCCCTGCTAGAATAAGTAACTGAGAATGAAATGATATCCCAGTTGAGTCCAACCATGGGAGTATAAAAGGACTGAGTTTGGTTGCAAACTCTGAATCAGTGTTTTTCTGTTTGTTCCCATTTAACGACTGACATAACTTCAGCTGAATAGTCAACTGCAATTGGGTTGATCAGATTTTTTTCTCCTACACCTTCAAAATTTGGAACATAGAGAGATTGATTAATGTCTTTCTGTCACATTAATTAAAGTGCTACTCAATTTTTGATGTGTATGTGGATAACCAAGGAACTTGCCAAGATGCAGCTCATATTCTAGGTGCAGAGAGCCATACTTACTTTCTTTTAAGTTCTTAAATGATGCTGGTGCTGCATTTTGCTCTTGCTCTTTTTAAGAGCAAGGGATACATGAATGGGAAGGTCAATGAAATTCTATGTTTAGACTCTTGTCCAGGTTTCTTCCATGCCTTTCTGTATTTCCTATCCTAATTTCTTGAGATTCCCCTATCTTTAGTAAACTCATTTTTAAAACAAGTCAACCAAAGTTAGGATATTGTGATTGTACCCAATGCCAACAACCCCCAAACTAATGCCTGCTGTGCATGCAGTAGGATAAGAGATGTCCACAAGGAGCTGCATTTGATTTCCCCCTACCTATTAGGTCATGGAGCAAAGAAGGCATTAACAGAGAATTCACAACCCTTCCTTCTGAACATACCTGCTCTGTTGTCAACCAGTAATTTTAATACTTGATGGTGTGTTCAATTAACTTATGCCAATTTCTTTCCTTTTCTTTATGATTTGTTCTTCATATCTTGAGCTTCTTACTTAATAGTGTTTATATGGTGTTTGAGTGCTTGAGGTTTAAATGAACATCAGACAGTAATTATGAAAAGAACATATCATAAATCTCTTTGTAAGAAAATAGCTTACTTGTAAATGTAATATCTTTTTATTTTTATTTTTATTTTTTTGGTACTGGAGATTGAACCCCCAGGGATGCTTAACCAGTGAGCCACATCCCCAACCCTTTTTATTTTTTGACGCAGGGTTACACTAAGTTGCTGAGGCTCCTTTTAACTTCCTCAAACTATTAAATCACTGGGATTATAGGCACGTGCCACTGTGTGTAGCAGTAAAATCTTAATGTACACATAAGTGAATCTTTATCTTAACTGCTTAAATTCAGAAGAATATGATTTTGATGCAATTTCTATCCCATTAAAAGAAAAAAATCTATAATAAGTAGATAATGTTAGTAGCAAAATAATATTCCCATTGTTTACTGCAATAGTGGAAATAGTTATAGCTTAAAGTTTATATGGAAAAAAAAATTATTATTGTATAGTTTATATATTTAAATGTATTAATGTATTTATAGTACATAAATTTGGGTAATTTTAATAACACAAGGAAAATAGCCTATTATAACTTAAAATGTTGTTTTTACAGTATTTTTTGTGCTTTAATTCCTTGTTATGACTAACCAAGAATTAGAAAATAACTAACAGAAATAACACTTGATCTTTGACCTACAGTAAATATCTCCTGTTTTTACTTTCAGAAATTCTTTATCTTTCTGGCAAAATATTAGTCTAATTTTTCTTAAGTACCCTTCTCCTCAGGTGCCTCTCTGTGAATGGTTTGAATGAAGTCACACTAATTACTAACTAACCAGTCATTGAGAGTGACCCAAAGGGATTAGTTTCAGGATGGATATTGATCCAATGGTCATTCATGAGACCTGTCACCAGACTGCACCCAGAAAGAAAAGAACTCTTTCTGATGCAAAGATTTCAGAAATTTTTTATGGACCCTCATTCTCTTTCCCACCCCTAGACTCATTTAGATAGAATCTGAAGAGTTAGGTTTAAGTAAGGATTGTTTTTAGAAGACCCTTTTGACACAGCAGAAGAATAAGTCCTTCTTTTCCTTTTGAGCACTGGACAAAAATTGATAAGAATCAGACAAAGTGGTTTATAGAAAGGTAGGGCAGGTTTCCACCTGCCCTATACTCTGGCTCACATCTGAAAACTATAGGCTTTACATAAAGAGAATTTTTTTTAAAAAATTGAGGACATTATTGGTGAAATTGAAACTGGTATTTTGCGCCTAATGTCTAAAAATCAACAGGCTTAAGAATAACATTCCTACAGAACATAAGTTTTTTTAGTTTCAGTGATCGACTTACCAACTATTTAGAGTTTATCTTCCATCAGCTTCTTTTAGGGTCCTTCTTCAAGCATGGCCTTTTTGTGTTGGATAGATACCAAGCAGTGGAAATAAAAATAGGTTAACGGATATCTAAATCAAAGTGAGGCAAAATCTACATGCATAAAAAATATTTCTTTGGACCCAACAATTCAGCATCTGTTTATCAACAGAACCAAATACTGTGTTGAACTGTTAGCCGGAAAGATTTCTTCATAAGCAACTTAATGCACCTGTTCTAATTGAAATTCAGAATCATGTTTTGAATAGGCTAGAAAATGTGTGGTTACCATTGTCTCCTGCAAGTGAACAGTTTGCAGCCTGTCAAAAGAAAGCTATAGATGAAAGACATAGCAGAAGAGCTTGTATTACAGAGCATAAAAGGCAAATTGGCCTCCGGAGAGTAAGTGAATATCTTCATCTTTTGAAATTGTTGTTTTTGTAAAGTATTATTAAATCCAGTCACCGCAAGACAATGCCAATAGTTTGTGGATCTCACAGAAGATTTATTGGAAAATGGGGTACTTTGGGGACAAGAAGTACAAAATATAAGTACTTGGGCTATTTTTGCTGTGATGAATCTGCATCCATAAGGAGGTCACAACTTTTGTCAACTGCTTTATTAGTTCCAGTAATCCACCAACTTTACTAATAGATATTCCAGTAAAGCAACTCAGTAGATTGTTCAACACATGAAGGAGTTGGGGGTTAGAAGTTAGCAACACAGGAAGGAGTTAAGAGCATGGGTAATTATTGAATCAGAGACGAAAAGTTAGGGAGTCCTCTTTACATTTTGGCCTCAGCTTTGAAAGTTTAGAAATAAGTTACTAAGGAAAATGAAAATTACCATTTTAGAAAGAAGACAAGAACATAATTGAGAAGAAAAAGGAGTTGTCATTCAGACAGTGAAAAATTGAAAAAAGTTAAAACCAAACAGTACGTGGGTCCTACAGAGTTTGCTTACTAAATGAATGACTTTAGCCAGCTCTTTAATTCTAGGCCGGTAAGCATATGGCTGACAGCCATTCTGGAGCTACTCAAAGTAAGCTTTAGAACAGGAGAGAACTCTTTAAAATTTAAGAACTGGGGAAAAAAAAATAATCAGGCTGCTTATAACACCATGTCTCATAAGTTTATTTAAAGTCTACTGATTCTGCTCTGTCTTCCCACACCATCCTGAAGGGACAGTCATGTAAATGGTCTCTGCTGATGATAGTGCAGGAATTAAACTTTAAGTCAAATTGAACTGGCATGAGAAGTTCTAGTGATTTTTTTGATGGTCTGAATTACAGTAAGATCTGACATCTAGACAATGTCTGACCTTATTTATTCCCATAGTTTAGAATTGCAGCCATTCTGTACTTACATCATAGGATACTATAAATATTTTTTAAAACTTTACAAAGAAAAAAAATACTTCATGAGCTCAAGAAGCATTCCACGTATATTCAGTGATTCACAGTGCAGAATTACTCTCTCAGCATCTTTCTGTCAAGTAAAACCTGAGTGTGTAGATGACATGGAAGAAGGCAGAACCAAAATATAAAGGGATATGGAGTCCTACTGACATGACTGGAATCCACATCTGAGTTCAAAATCACTGCAAAGACTTTCCAACCACTTTCAAATTAACTCTTTTCTGACATAAATCAGCTCATGTTGAATTTCAGTTACTTTCAATAATATGGTAAATGAGTAGCGTTCTAAATATTAACTTTTGTTTCGTTTTGTTTTTAACCTCTCAGAAACAATCAGGTGTTCCCTGAAAAATCTTTGTTTTAACTCTCTATAATGTTCACAATTCATCAAATTACATGAATGTATTTCATATGAAAAATTGACTTTAATAGTAGAAAGTGAAAGACATATATTCATAACATATTTCTAATCAAAATTTGAAATATAGTTCATACTTTTGATAGAGTATCTAAAAATAAAGAATTTATTTAAAAATAATAGCTTAAAAACCCAAACATGTACTTCAAAATGGAGTTTGTCAAAATTTGAGCATATATTTTTCCCAATCCAGAGATTGAAAAGTTGGATCTAACATATTCATTTCTTTGCCAGAATAACCTATTTAAAAGGTCAAAACAGAAGCTATCTGCTGGACTTTCACTGCTTTTTCAAATTTGTCATGATTTCTCAGTGTATCTACTCTTAATATGAAGTGACAGCCTGGCAATGGAAGTAATTTCAACACATTTTCATGGTACTGGTGGTACATACTATTATTCGTGAATCCTACTAGTGACTTAAAATATTTTATGCCAATGATTTCTTCAATATTTGACAAAATTCTCTCTTGCCATTTCATGAGCCAATTTTTCTTGGTATAATCAGTGTACTTAAAAAAAAAAAAAGAACCTGGGGATTCTATGCACTATTAAAGACCCAAATAAACTGCCAGATGTGACAACTTTTCCTTTGGAAATTTTTCATGGATCCACTAATTTATTAACTTGCTTAAACAGCAAATTTGAGGGACTGAATTATATGTAAATCAATGTAGTAAGAATTTGAAATGCATAAACAAAGTCCTACATTTTCAAACTCTTAAGAAATCACATTAGAGCAAAATTATATCAGGTAGTAAAATAAAACTTACTTTACATTTTCTGAATATTCATGTTTAAAACCTATGTTTAGGCTTTTAAGTCTGTGTGATTTGAATATAATCAGAACCAAATATGTGTTTTGTTTTATTCAGTCACATTTGCATGAGCAGAATATTTCCAATATAAATTGGACTATTTTTCCTCATGTAATAAATTCACACTATAGTATTTATATCGAGAGTATATATACTAAATTTTCAAATTCAAATAAATGTAGGTTTCTGAAAGAAAGGTAATACAAAAACCCAGAACTTATGATACCTATTAACATTTCTTGAGTAGGTATTTTGTTTTGTTGAAATAATTGAATTTCAGATGACACAATCTCTGTTTAAAAATTTAAAAATTACTAGAGAATGTTTTGTGTAAACAAAATGTAAGGAAGAAGTATGAGAAGACTTAAAATATAATTTGGAGGAATTACATGTGATCAACTCCTTTGCTTTAATATTATACTTTGGATCAAACTGGTTCAAGTATCTTATGAATTCTACTAATTTGGCCAATGTTTTGAAATCAACCTTGTGCAAGGCATTGTTTGGAAATTCATTTAATTCAATCAAATTCAAGAAAATTCCAAAGTAAAAATTATCTTTTTCAGCCAGGCATGGTAATCCCAGCAGCTTGGGAGGCTGAGACAAGAGAATTGCTAGTTCAAAGCCAGCCTAAGCAAAAGTGAGGCGGTATACAACTCAGTGAGACCCTGTCTCTAAATAAAATACAACATAGAGCTAGGGATGTGGGTCAGTGGTTGAGGGCCCCTTAGTTCAATCCCTGGTATCAATTATATATATATATATATATATATATATATATATACACACACACACACACACACACACACACACACACATACATATAATTCTTTTCAGGAATGAAGTATGAAGTTCAAGTTTAAAAACTGGTGCCCAGGACACATTGATTAATATTGAATTCATTTTTTTTTTTTACAAAAAGCCCTTTGTAAATGAGGTATAAGGAATGGAAGAAATTTTATTCTCTTTAATTTGATGCTATAGCTTTCAGATTGTTGACTAGAGATTTTACCTACTTGTTATTCTCTAACTGATTCATATAAAATTTAGTTACAAAAAAAGAAATGCAGATACCAGGCTAAAGCCTTTATGTGTACCTTTTATTCATAAATACCAAAACTTGAAAGTAACCAACATGGCTTTTAATAGGTGAAAAATAAATGAACTTTGTGAAATTCAAAGAGAGGTACTGCATTTTTTACCCCCAGAGCAAAGAAGAAATAAGCTATTGAGCCGGGAGAGATGTGGATGAAATTTAACTGCAATATTACTAAGTGAATAAAGTCAATCTGAAAAACTATATACTGTATTATTGTGACTACATGACATTCCTGAAAAGTCAGAACTAAGGAAATGGTAAGAGGATCAGTAGTTACCTGGAGTCAGGAAAGTAAGGAGGGATAAATGGGTAGAGCACTGGAGATTCTTAAGTCACTGAAAACACTTTGTATGATATTGTAATGATGGACGCATGACATTATACAGCTGTCAAATCCAAAAGACTACAACACCAAGAGTGAATCCTTATATAAACTGTGGATTTTAGATTTTAGTGATGCACCAATGCTGGCTTATTGATTGTAATCAATGTGCCACTCTGGTGAAGGAGGCTATGCATGTGAGGAGGCAGTAAGTATGAGGGAAATCTACCTATTCTATAATCTTGCAATGAACCAAAACCTGTTTTAAAAAATAAAGTCTGTAAAGAAAGTGATCCCCAGATACAGAAGGCCCTGGTAACAATATACGAAGACTGGTACCTCTGCTTAAAAATTTAAAACCTGGAATTAGGTCTTTACAAAATGAGTGCAGCAACTGTTTTACACTTTTGGTGGGTTTTGGTTGAATTGAAAAACAAATCAGAGCAGAGAGATTCTTGAATGATAGTGCTTTCTTGGCTCCTAAAAGTTCTCATTAGTACACCAAGTTACTAAAAATCAAGTTGTATTCTGATTTCTATTATATAAAACTAGTGGATAAGCTATAGATGGCTGGAAATCTTTATAGGAAATCCATTCTTAGCGTACATTTCTCTCCTAAAATTCAATTCTTTACTTGTATATTTTTAAAAATGCAATCATCTTTGTAGGAGATCAACACCAATAGTCCCAGAGTTCTTTATCACCTCAAAAACTTCTAATAAAAAATGTTACATTTACATGTTAATATTTGACATAAACAAAACAGCGATGTTGTGTCATTTGCATTATTGTTTGTAAAATCCATACCTCTCCCAATCTTGCCTTTACATACAAAAAGACATCCTCATTTCAAATATTAAACCATTTCAATATGATATCCAAGATTTGAGTTAACCCAGACTAGGGTTCCAGGGACACCAAGGGACAGCTAAAGGAATCCACCTCCTGGCACAAGACCAGAGTCTCAGAAAGTTCACATTTATTTAGGAATTAAAACTTAAATATTTTTTGTCCTAAAACATTGACATTTCTCCTTACATTTTTTTCTCCCTCAGATATGCAAGTACACAAAGCATATTTTTTAGAGATTAATTATCCAAACCTAGGTAATAATTGCAATCAAAGCAGTATGTTTTCACATTTAAATTATCTTAGGTTGCTAAGCTCTTTTGACTCCAAACCCCAATGATTTAGTCACTAATGAGGATTGTTTTCTCTCTGAGGACTATAAGCTTAAGTATGTCTTTATGTAGCTGATATTTTCCTCTATCTTAAAGCTCATTAATTAGAGACAGACTTCACCCTGTTGTAGCTTTTAAATGTGCTGTTTTAGAAGAGCTTTCACTGCTTAGCAATAAGATGTCAATGGATCCAAACAGCTTTTACTGTCTCTTGGAGAAAGCATTTTCATCACAAGTGCAATAACACTCTGAGCAAAGAACTGAAAGAATAACTAAATTTTGTGCTTGTGAATTCCATACTTAGCTCTCAATTTTTTCTTATTTCTTTAAAAATACATAGAAACTATATTTTGCAATTCTGAATTTTTCTAATTAGAAGACACCCCAAACCAAAATGGTATGCTCTTGGTAAAATGCGCCAATAACTTTTAAATTACTAGCAGTTACAGAATTTGGCACATGATTTCCATAACTGTTTATTTAAGCCAGCTAACAGTCCCTATGATGATTCTCATTCCCAGAGATCATCATCTTCTATCTTTCATAGAGTTTATCTTAAGCATACTAATATTTTGTGGTTGGGGATTTAGGTGGTATATTGCAAATAATCATATGCTCATGTTCATAGCTGGCCACACTGATATCCTGGGTTCCTGTTATGTTTCATTTCAGTCTACTTTTTCACTATCCCTGTCCCTCTGTCATAGGCAACCATTTAAAATATTTGGCATGTCTTCTTTTATGTCTTTGCAAAATGTGTAGTGCAGTTTTATGTGCACATATTTTAAATATTTCTAAGTATTATGGTTTAGATATGAGGTGTGCCCCAAAACAAGTTGATGTGTGTCAATGTAATGCAAAAAGGTTTAAAGGTGAACAATAGGGTTATGAAAGCCTTACCTAATCCATTTATAGGAATTACCTGGATGGTAACTGTAGGCACATAGGGTATAGCTAGAGGAGGTGGGTCACTGTGGGTGTGTTTGGGGGGTTTGTCCTTGTTGAACATCATGCTCTCTCTATCTCTCTCTCTCTTCTTCCTGGTGCTATTCTCCTAGCTGCTTTCCTCTATCACACACTTCCACCTTGATGCCCTGCCTCACCTCTAGCCCTGAAGAATGGAGTCGGCCATCTATGGATTGAGACCTCTGAAACTGTGAGCCCCAAATAAACTAAAAAGCTTTTCTCTAAAATTATTCTTTTCAAGTTTTTGGTCAAAGTAGGGGAAAAAACTGACTAAAAATAAGTGAATTAATTTAAACACAGTATCTATGTTGCTATGTGTGGATTTCATCACTTCATTACCTGCGTTAACATCCTTCAGATCTGACTTACCTATTACTCAGTTTGGATGTAATTAATGTCTCCAAATGTCTGCTATCATGGACATGCTGTGTGTGCTCACACACAAACACACACTGTCACATCCCTCTGTGATAAGTATGTACCCTCTAAACATAAACCTTTAGGAAGCCCTGTGAAAATTTCTCTGTGATCCATATACAAGAGGGAATTTACTGGTTCCTATTGTTCAAATATAATCAACTTCTATAAGCCTGACAGGGCAATCTACTCAAATGAGTAGTGCTTTGGGTCTATCTCTACAACAACACTTGTTGCCTTACAATACTTATTTCTAATTACTGACCAATTCTTTATAAAAATACTGGGGTTTCTTCTTTTTTTGAGGGCGTTACCAGGGATTGAACTGAGGGGCAATCAACCACTGAGGCACATTTCCAGCCCTATTTTGTATTTTATTTAGAGACAGGATCTCACTGAGTTGCTTAGCACCTCATTTTTGCTGAGGCTGGCTTTGAACTTGCAATCTTCCTGCCTCAGCGTCTGGATTCTGGGATTACAGGCGTGCACCACTGTGTCCTGTAGGTTTCTTCTTAAGTCATGTATTTTATCTTTGGTTTATGTTTCCAGTAAGCTGTTTACTTTAGAGAATTGCGTGTGTTCTCTTGGTTTCTATCCATTATTATTATTAGGTACTTTGAATATCTCTTTCCAATAGGTCATCTTTGTTACTCTTAGTTTTGAATCAAATTACTTTATTGTGTTAAACATGGCAACTTTTTACAGTACAGTTTTCTATCGGAAGGTGTTTTACATTATGACTTCCTCATCTTTAAGGTGTGCTGGGTTTTGGTTAGCAACTAAAAGCCCAGGTAAACTGGGCTGACTGGGCTGCGCAAAATAACCACACAAGAGACACAAATACCTTTTTTTTTTTTTTTTTATTTTTGGTGTCCCTGTGATGGCTCCTCTGACCTTAAGGGTCCACAGAAAGAGAGAAAGAGCGAGAGCAGGCGCTGACCCCTTTTATTGAGGAGAAGCTATTCAAATGAGGCAAGGGGTCAGGTTTCAGGGGGCTGAGTCTATCTTCATGATGTCCACTGTTAGCAGGTTGATGGACACCTGGGTAGGCCACACCCAAGGGCACAGTAAGAAAGGGGACACACACAAGGCACTTCCATGGAAGATTCTATCCTAAACAGGACAAGGGGTTAGATTACAAAGGAACAGGTGAGCATAGCTCCACCCATGGGGCTGTAGCAAGACACACCCATTTCTGTGACTGAGCTCCTCAGCACCCAGCTGGGGAGTGTGACTCAGTCACGTGTAAGGTTGGTCTCCCACAAAGGTGTTTTTGTTTTTTACACACACACACACACACACACACACACACACATATATATATACATATTAGTTGTAGATGTACACAATACCTTTATTTTATCTATTTTTATGGGGTGATGAGAATACAACCCAGTGTGTCTCCTGCATGCTAGGCAAACACTCTACTATGAGCAATAAACCTGGCCCCTACCTGTAAGTTTAAAGGAATTTAGATTTTAATTCATCTGAAGTCTACTTTAGTAAGCTTCTCTGTCTTAATATATATTTCATATGAACAATGATTTAACAAGTAAATTTCTCAAAGCATAAGATCTAAGAAAAACTGTATCTCTCTTAGAGGGTCTTGGACTAGGCTACACAGCTAGCATCAAATATTTATCAATTAACATTATTTATTTATTAACATTAATAGTGGTGTATTTGCTTAATAATATTTTTAAAGACAGTACTTTATTAAAAACCCCTCTATGAACTAAAATAGAATGTTTCAAAAGAGTTGAGACAAATAATGATTTTTGTAATTGGAACTGAAAGCAAGCTTAAAATAATACTACTACAAAAATATGAAAAATCTAAAATATCACAAAATACACATTATTTTAAATGGAAAATTAAATTACTTTATTCATATTTACATTGTTATTTCTTAAATTTAAAAAAATCTTAAGTATGAAAATAATTTGATGTCATAAGTTCCATGCAACTACTTCTATTCACATTTACCTTGAAATATTTGAATATATACATATGTAAGGTGAAAATCCCAGGTTTTTCACCTAATATGGATCTGAGATAATTTTGAGGAGGAAATATTTTATAAATATGTAGTAGGAGAGCATATTTCTATTTTCAAAATTCAGACCTAAATTATAGATAGTGTGGGAGAATGTATATATTGTTGGATAAGAGAATGAAAGAGTAATATGTACTAGATAACTTTAGATTTTGTCACTCCAAACCCTTTGTAGAATTCAAGATTAGTGGTAATCTAGTGGCATTACATCCCAAGAATATGAAAGCTTGATTGTCAGACTTTAGAAAAATATTTATATGAGACCACTAAAATAGCTCAGCCAGATAAATTAAGTCATTAATTTAACATATTTCATTTAAAATGATAAAGATCCAGGGACATTTTTAGGTATTAGGGATATAGAATTTTATGAACACATGTAATCTTACCATCAAAAATGTATCTTCCAATATGAAAAAAAGAATAAATGCATGAACAGTCATGTTACTCACATTCTTTGTAAAACTAAGAGTGGGTATATTACAATGACCCTGAAATACATTTATTTGTAAAATATAGTCCTTAACTAGTTCAAACTACCATCTTAGTTTCTAAAAAGCACAATTATAAAAAAGGCTGTTAGGTTTTGATAATTGGTCATTTGGGAAGCAACCCCATCTTCACTTTAGATTTAATTAGAACCTTAATAGAAAAAAAAAAGAGGAATAAAGGATGAGATTCAGAGCAAGACTATCCAATAACTCAAAATTAGCAAAAAAAAAATATATGGATCTTTACCAAAACTAGAATCTTTATCTACTAATCAGCAACCATATTTGCAATGTAGGGGTCTCAATTGTTCTACTTGATATTGACACAAAAATGCTGGTCTCCCACAAGACATTTTGTTAGTCTGCAGATTAATGGCCAGTAAATTTGGAATTAATTGCTATCATAATCTCTCAACTTCTAGTGACTCTAGATGTTATCAATGCTTAATCCAACCTCCTGCCACTGGAAACACATTTTGACAAAAAAAAAAAAACCCACAATCCTCATGTCTCTTGGCAAACCAAATGGAATATCAAACACAAAACACTTGCATTTTCATTCTGAGGCCTATTTATTGAATGAGTTGTTTTCCTCCAAGTTAAAAGAATTTATGCTTTTATTAATTATGAATAGAATGAGTTATACAGAGGGACTCTGATAAAACAACTTTGTTTTTATTTTATGTCCACAGTAATTACATAATTGACCATATTCTCCTTCTTTGCATTAGCTGCTATACAAAACCCACATAGAAGCGTGTAGTGGGGATACACACCTATAATCTCAGCAACTCAGAAAGCTGAGACATGAGGATGGAGAGTTCCAGGGCGACGTGGGTAATTTAGTGAGATCCTTCTTCAAAAGTACAAATTAATAATAAGGGCTGGGGATATAGCTCAGTAATAGAGCCTCCTGCATTCAACCTGCAATACTAAAAAACAAGAAAACAAAAATCCAGATTGATGTATGGTCAAATAAAAATTTGATCTTTTTCTATGCTAAGTTCAGTGCAAGTTAGCCTTTTTTTTTTTTTACTTTTTCCTTTATAATAGCTTTCTCAATTTGTAAATAGTATATTACCAAAAATCGTATTACATAAGAGTTGAGGATGGAGTATTACATAAAGATTTGGATATATTAGAAAAGCAACAACTGATATTTATGGGAATCTTGAAAAGAATGCTTAAAATTATTTTAGAAAACAATTTTCCCCCTAAGGTGAACTGTATTAGAAAAGGTTTTATTGAACATGAACACAATTTCTCTGGCACAGTAACTGATTTAACTGAAGTCCTGTTTTAAAAGTGATTGATGATCCAAATGTACTCTCTTTAACTGATTAATTAGCACAGTTCTTAGTGTTTGCACTAATTACACACAGTTTATATTTGGAGCCAAGAAAAAGATGAATGAAGATGAAAGTCTTTACCCTCAGACAATAACATGGTTTTAATATTAATAAGAATATGCAAAAGTTAGTAATTTCTTCAGTATTACATTTGCAACAGAACAAGCATTCCCATTGTTCACTCTCTGTGTTACCACCAACAGCCTTGCAAAATAAGCTGATTTATTGTATTTTGGTCTCAATCCCTTAAATCTAATTTTTGAAATGTCACTGGTTAACTTTAAAAAGGGTACACAAAGACAATTTCAGGTTTTCCTCTAAGACAAAATTTTTCTAAGAGATGAGGGCAATTTAATTATTACTGGTTGAAGACTTGCATCTTTTTTTCAATGTCTTCCTAAAATCTTGAAATGTGTTTCTTTCTTTTTTTTTTTTTTTTAAATCTTGGCATCTATCATCATCCTGGAACAGGACGTGAATCTCATGAACACAAACAAATGAATAGATTGCATTTCAAAAATCAATGAGCAAATTACTTAAGTTAATTTAAGAAACAATTCACATCTGGTTCTCTTGCATAGTTTACAAATAATGCCTGAGTTACTGTCTTTTTAAAGTTTTTTTTTAAATATATCATATAAAAATAACTAAAATTCTAAGAATTTGAGCAGTTCAAATGAAGGGGCCAAGTCTCCCTTTTATGGCCAAAGAAAACATTAATATTTTTAAACTATATTTTCCCCTTTTAATTCTGTCTCCAGTATACATTATAATATAAGAGAATCTACTCAACCTCCACCTTTAAAAATATACTTATATGTTTTTATTCTTGCTCTCACTTCATTATCCTTTTGTGATAATTGCTGAGTTTTACTAAGTGTGTACAACGTTCTAAGCAACTTTAATTACAAAATTTCATAACTTTTATAAGGATGCTATTACTATTGTCCATATTCTTCAATTGAGGCAACCAAAGCATAGACAGTTTGAGTAACTTGTAAAAGATCACAGAGGTATGGTTAAAATCTATAAGCTGAATACTCTGGTTTACTGTCTATTTTCTCCTTGGGTATACTGCTGTTTTTGGCATTCGCTTGGACTCTCTATGAACTGTAGTCTGATGTCAACTAATGCAGACCCTCCTCCCTGACACCTTCTGTCCTGTGTGTAGCGCTCTCTTAACAGGCCTCAATTCTCATTTCTTATTTATGATGAAAAGTAAATAAGTGTTTTTAATGCAACGGAAATTTTTAAAAAAGAATTCCAATTTCTTTCCAAAATGTGTAAATACAGAAATAGGTAACTGTGAAATTTTGACATACTCAAAGAAGTCAACTGTTTCACAAGATATAAAAAGAAGAAGCCTCTATTTGAAGCAATAAAAAGGAAAAGTAACTGTAAAAATGTACTGAAACAATCAGTGATATAACAAGACAATTTCATCTTCTGATTACATATGTCCCACCCAGTTACTCTGTCTGCTATTTTATCCATCATACCACAATCACTTTGTGTCTTCCTGTATTCAGGCATTTTTTTTTATCAAAGTGGGCTAGAATAAATTTCAAATTAACAGTGTAAAATCAAAATTAAATTTGGTTTTAAAAAGGAGTGGCAGAAACTTTGCAACTCACTCTTTGATTGAACTTAAGTTTAAATTGTCCCTAAAGTAATGTTACTAGAAGCCAAACAATATGTAAGTGACATGCATTTAATTATAGGCAGTTACAAGCTACTCAGAGACACCAGCTGTGGTTTTTGTTGTATTGATATGTGGTGATATCTTGCATAACACCCAGATTAATTGTTGGCCACTTAAAAAATATTTGTTGAGTAAGTAATTTTAATAACCTGTCTGGTATTTGGTAATAATAACAACTAATTTGGCTCCAAAAGTGCCTCATGAAAAGATGCCTCACAGAGGGAGAAACTGTGAAGGCTAGTGATGATATGTAGGTACAACCTACATTTAAAAGAATAAATTTCTGCAATTTAAAAGTCTAAATTGCAGTGGTGCATGCCTGTAATCCCAGAAGCTCTGGAGGCTGAGGCAGGAGGATCCTAAATTCAAAGCCATCCTCAGCAACATAGCGTGGCCCTGTCTCTAAATAAAATATAAGAAAGAACTAGGGGTGCTGGGATTATGGCTCAGAGAGAGTGCTTGCCTCGAATATGTGAGGCACTGGGTTCAATCCTCAGCACCACATAAAAATAAAATAAAGATATTGTGTTCACCTATAACTAAAAAGTAAAATATTTTTAAAAAAAGGACTGGAGATGTGGCTCAGTGGTTAAGAATCCTTGGGTACAACCTCCTCCCCCCGAAAAAAAAGAATAATACTCTATATTTTGAGGCCTTACCCAATGTTCTCTAAAAAATAAAAAAGAATAAAAATAAAAACAGCCTAAAACAAATACTTTTTTTTTTTTTTAACTAAAGAAAACAATCCCAAGGAAGCCTGAGTAGGAAAGTCTGTGTTTGGCTACTGGCTGCTCTTCATCAAACACAGATGACTGGTTGGCCTTCAGTGGTGTCTTCACACAGATGTTATGAACTGTTTCTGTGTAAGAGTCCACAAGTCAGGTGAAAAAAGGGAAATTCATCTGACCCATTCTTCTGTTTGTGCTGGTCTGCTGTTTTCCATCTGCTGGGAATTTACTCTAAGATAATCAGGCCATGTTTTCCTAATTGTGTTACCAAGTCAGTGCCTTTAGTTTAAGGAATAGAATCGAGGTAGCCTATCAGCTAAAATTAAAATAGAGAGATGATCCTGGATTACCAAGAAGGGTTTTCTGTAATTAATAGGGTCATTAATTGGTAAAATAGGGGAGCAAAGTCATAGTAGTACAGGTAACAAAAGCCTTACCCAGCCTTTGCTGGCTTTGAGGATGAAATGAAGCCCCAAGCCAAGAAATTTAGGCACTGGATAATTGCTAGTAAAGGCAGTGTTATGTAATCTCCTCCAAAACCTTCAGAAGGAGTGAAATTTTTCCAATAGTTTAGCCCAGTCACACTAATCACAGAAGTTTGACCTCCAGAATTGCTATAGAAACTTGTGTGATTAAGAAAACCACATATACAATTTGTTACAACAATGAGAACCAGGTGTTACATTTTTCTGACAGAAAATCAAGCAAACAATAACTAAGCTAATATAGACATAAATATAAACAGATTTATGATTAGTAGAAATGTATTTATGCCTATGAGTGGGTGTGTAGAATGGTGTCAAAGATATGAGTGATTACGATTAGATTGGACAAATGATATAGTGAAAATAAAGTTTGTGCGTGCAGATATAAAAGTTTTGGAAATAATACTCAAAGTACATTATAGACTAAGTATAAGCTACAAAGACAAATTTTAAATAATTAATATTAATGAATATATTTGATTTTATCTTTTCTGAGAGAACAAATTTGAAACAATAGTAATTACCTTTATTAGATAATTCAAAATAATACCACCTCTGATAAAATGATAAATTCTAACCTCACCTCTATGGGGAAACAGATTTTGAATTACCACATAGGCTACTCAGGGAAACTTCACATCTAGTAGGATAACTATGATAATAACTTTGGCTTAGCACTAATTCAGGAATAAGTCTACTTTCTGGTATAAAAATACAATTTTCTGCATTTTAAAAATTCCTATTAACTCATTTACCACCATTATTCCCATTCAGCTTCAAAGACTTAGAAATGTAATGCTCCAATGTTATACTGTCCTATTTTTGTTTTAAGAGGAAAGTCACATATTAATAGTAAGTCGTAGCTGACAGTGTGTATCATGCCTTAGGGATTAGATATGATTTATAAAACTCAAGAATGCCAGAGAAAATGTGGAGATTTACAGCATTTGAGTATTTGGCTATATTCCTAAATTTTATGATATTCTAAGTGAACCTTTCTTTTCTAATGTGAAACATGCATGAAACTTTTAAGAAAAATTCCAGGCAACTTAATCTATTCATGACATGCTCTTGGATTATAAAAGTTAATTACAAAGTATCATAATTAAAAATATAATAAAACAGTTTTATTGTAATTAAACATATTAGAGAACACTTATCTCTATGGCTTTATACAGGATAATTAAAAGTCTTTTGATATAACACTCTTTTATATTGTTATAAATTCAAAATTTTCTCACAAATGGTTGATAGACAAAGTTTTCTAAAACCATAGCTGCATTATTAGCCAGTACTCCAGTTCATACTTGTTTGAGGTCCATAAGATTTTTACACATACAGAGAATCAGAGAAGGTCACAGTTGGAAGACACCATAATGATGATGTTACTGAAGTCCTAGGTCAGAGGTTTGACTCAGGGGGTTCCAATAAATCATTTCTGACCACTCACACAAGAAACCAAACAGAATCAGTAATGGTGAAAACCATGAAGGGAACTTTAATCACTGGAGCTACACTGGAAAGACAACGGGACCCATGTCCTTTGCCCTGTCTTGGAGGGGCTGACAATGTCACCTTTTTATAAAAAGGAGTAAGAGGACAAGCATTGGGGATTTTACATAGCTGGAGACTTTTTATAGCTGTCAAAGCAAGCGATCTTGACCAGGTGTGGTCTCCCTATTATTATGCCATGATTAGTCAGGCAGGCCTTATCTCAGATAAGAAAGTTGCTATTGCCTGGGTATAGCTTCAATGCATCACAAGATAGTTATCAAATCAAATCTTGTTCCTAAGTCCAAGGGGACTCTGGATAAAAAAGAAGATGGATATAAAATGGAGGCAGAGATGCCAGGTCTTCAATTCTGCTTTTAGCCATCCATCAGATATTTGCAGGCAAAAGTGAAGAGTTTAAGTCATTGTTACAGTAGGGTAGGCCCCAATGTACTCATTTTTCAATTAAGACACCAAATCTTAGATCATAAAATATACATAAATTTATGTATTGAACTGCTGGTAAAGCTGAATATATCACCCAACTCCTAACTCTGAAACTAAGGCCTTTCCATTTTGGAAACACTTTTCTCTCTGAAGCCATTGATGAGAATTCAAGTTCACTAATTCAGAATATTATCTATTAGGTTTTTAAAATTTTTATTATTTGTCATGCAGTCTCATTACAGAAAACGAATCACTACCATAGTAGATTTTTTTTTAAGAAAATCCACAGTTTTGCTTTGATTACCAATGCAATCCTAATTTGCTTCTATGATCTGAGCCAAAATATTAGCAGCACTGATTTTCTCAATCAAATAGAATTCAAAGACCTCAGTGGAGTGTAAGGACAGAGTAATGATGAAGGTAAAGGAAAAATGATAAAACAGGAAGAAACTAAGCTTTCTGTGGGCAGGTAAGATTTACAGGATATACAGGCAATGTTGAATACTTGCTTGAGGCAATTTATCATTTATTTAACATTAAAAAGTAAGAGTAATTATGTGAATTTGTTTTTATCTCTAGAAAATTTCAGCTGCTTATGTACAGCAAAGAAAGAAAATAGTTGGTTTTGCCTGTAATTTGGGTTGCTAGTGAAACATGATGGTAGTAAAGAAGGCTTAGTTGTTTGAGGATATTTATAGCGGTTTTGACTATAGAAAACCATCAATTCAAACGTGGAAAGGAAAGAAAAATCTTAACATGGTCTTGTATTTCTTAAGGCTTTTAAACTGGAGAGTTTCTCTTATTGAAATTGTTAGTTCTTTCAGTGCTTCTTTGACATGCAAATGTCTTTCCATCCTCTTGCTGGTTTTGCAATACAGGGAGGCCTTTCTCAAGGACCTGGGTAGATTCTTTTCTGGGCTTTATTTGATTCATTTGTTGTTATGTCTACTTTTCTGCCAGTAACTTACTGTTTTGATTACCACTGTGTTGTGATATATTTTGAAATCACAAGTAGTGTGATGCTTTAGCTTTGTTCAAAATAACATTTTTTAAGTGAATCAGTGGTATTTTGTTTGGACTGGGTTAAACAAAGTTGTTGTTTTCATTATGAAAATATTTATCTGTGCATACTATTTGGCAATAAACTCTGAAATACATGGAGGTAAAACTGGACAAAAGGACAGTCAGTGTAAATAATACATAATTGAGCCAGATCTGGAAGATGGGGCCTGATATGAAAGGAAATCAACCGCTAATACCTTCAGAGCCCTTCCTACTCCTTCTCCACCTGTTTCCAAGGTTACCTGCCTACAGAGAATTGTTCTCCCAAGAAGTTGTTAATGAAGCACCTCCTGGGAAATTCCTTTCCTTCCCATTTGGGCAGATCTGGAAAGACACCCTTGAAAAGCTTCCTTCCCTACCTTTTGGTCACTAGTCACATAGGCAAGCTAAGGGGAGAAGGAGGGCATGAGAAACAAAGGAAATCTAAAAATCTATAAAAGGGACAGGACACCCACACTTCTTCCGAAACTCAACTCTGGGGCCCGTTCTCTGTAGAGAAGTCTATCTATGTTCTATCCTTTAAATAAAACTAGTTTTCTAGCTTTCTCAGGTATTTAATCTTCAAAATTTCAGGGAAAAGGAACTTGGCCCTGATTCTCATCATTGGTATCATAGGGATGAAATCATATGTCTACAATGTGTTTTAATCTCCTTTGCTTTCATTCTCTTGCTTTGTTCTTGCCTCTTTCCATCTTTCTGTCCTCTAAGCATACCCAGGGCAATAATTTCCATACCTAGAACACAGACATTGGTTTTGAACACTCTGGAAAATGGTTGATTCAGGAGTGAGACAGAGAAAGAATAATTTGAACCTAGAATAATGTGATTATTGAGAAAAGTAAGAAATTTCTCATAGAACCATGCAACATACCAAAATAAGACAAAAGCCAGCTTCAAGGGGCTTACATTAATCACATCTTGGGCAATCTAAACATAAAAATCTTTAGTAAAAATGGATTATTAGTCACTGAATAAAATAGGAATTTATGGTCAACATTAGGATCAATAAGGAACAAACAAATGGGAAAAAAAGTAAAATCTCTACTATAGAACATCTAGTAAATAAAGAAAAAAATAGTAGCTTGGAGAATCATACTTGGCAATTGTCCTATTAATCATTAATTCATTCAATAAATAGCAATGGATGCTAACACTGTTGGAAAAAAGTGAAATGAAAAAGTGAGATTTTGCATAATCTCCAAATGTCTTGCCATAAATCTCTTACTAATTACAATGAGAATAGGGTGGAAAAAAAGTTTCTTTTTGATTGGGATATCTGTCAGACACCATCTTAATCAGGTGTTCCAAGTTAACACAGGTAATGGATCAAATAAACACTTGGTATCATCTGACAGAACACAATGAAAAGAAAATTACTATTTTTGTGGTAATTGAGCTAGCCTGAATTTAATATCTCATAAACACACATGAAGAGGACTTTGACAAAATTATTGCTTCATACTAAAAATGTCATGGTCATGAAAGCCAAGAAAAGGTGACAGAGTATACTGATGGGAAGGGAATTACAATGACAAGCAGGAAATCAAAATCAGTGAGTGCAGTTTGTGATCTTTGTTTAGATTCTTTTACTAGAAAATAAAACAAAACCTTATGGGGTATTTAAAGAGTCTCCAAAAGATGCTCTCTGGTATTTCCTTGTGTTATTCTTGGAACTTTTCATTGAGCATGACGTTTGAGAGCATGAGTTCATTTAAACAATCTAATGGAAATATATTTATACATGTAAGGAATTCCAATGGGTTTAGAAAATAGTTATTCTAGATTGTGATATTTTCTATATTCTAAGTTGAAAACTTTGGTCACGTGGGTCATTTCAAAATGAATTTTAAAAACCTATAATATATTTCTGCATTAAAAATGTATATAATAAAATTTTCAAACACATATAAAAGTAGAGAAGATTTGAAATTAACTCCCATGTTTTTCTTTTCCTATTTTTAAATTGTAGAGAAAAAAATTAAACTGTGTTCCATTTTTTTCCAAAGCTGATGGTTAAATTTTGAAACACTTTCAAATTTGCTAAAAGTTGAACAAGATAGAGAGAGGGAATATTTTTATGCTTAAAAAATAATCAGCATACTTAAAAGGAAAGTGAAAAACTGTGAGATGGGCAAGTGAGAAATGAAAGACAGAAACCAGGCAGATACAGAGTTTATTTGACAGAGCTGACATATAAAGGCCATCTCTCAATAGACAGAGAGGGGAAAAACAGGCTTGAGTTCTGGGACTTTTATGGAGCAGGCTCAAGGATTAGAGCCAAGCAATCCTAATGGGGGTGGGGTGTTAGTTAAGGGTGGGGTTGGTAGGAGGGAATGATTATATATGCCCTTAGGTGGGAAAGAATTTGGGCAGTGAAGGGTTGGCTTTATATTAGAGAGTAGTGAGCCTTTCTCAGAAACACCATTGGACTGGAAAGTGAAACTTTTCCTTAAGATGGCAACTGTCACTTAAGATGGCCATCCACTTGCTAAGCAAGGACCTTACAAGACTGAGAACTCAGTACCTCTGTAGTCGTGGATTAGAGGTGGTCATAACTCTCTTTTATTACTAGCTTGTTGTGTATGCTGTACTGTGCTAAATGAAATTACACCAATTTAAGATAGTCTCAGGATCTCTTTGTACAATTTTATGCTCAGGATAACTTTGGCATTTAGCAACATAAGTTATGTGAATTCCTTCAACTGTAAAATCTGAGACCTAGCCTTTATGAGTCACTCCTAGACTCGCCTATTAAAAGTTCACTCACTGTGCCCCTGGAAATGGAATGGTAATTCTATATTACATTTTATGGTGGTGTTCAATCTTGCCTATTACCTCAAAAAGTCAGACTTGAACTGTTGAGAAAATTAAGAGTTGAAAGCAGATCCTCTTTTATTATGGTAATAATTATCCCATAGTACTTATTAAGGAACTTGTGGGTTTTGAGAAATGTTGACACTGGTTTTCTTGTTTCTACCAAGCGGCAGAATGCTTTGAGTGCTGCATTGTTCTATTGTAAACAGATTTTCTTTGTCTGTATATGTCTAACCAGGTAAGCTTTTAGAACCCAATATTTTCCCTAAACAATGATATAAAAGTAGTTAGAGTCTGTAACAAATACAAATCACATAGTCTAAGAGCTAATGCCTCTTTCTTGTGTTTTTACTATTTACCATTTTTATAGTTAGTATAATTTAGTAGTACAGTCTAAGCCAGAAATTTCCAAGTCCTTGAAAATATTATTTTCTTTTCATAGATAGCCAATCAATTATTAACACTTTCCAATACTACTTTTAAAACACCCTTGGAAAACGATTACATCACTCTGATCTATAAGTCATTCAATGACCCTCCATAATCTGGTGAATGAAAATTAAATATTTTTAAATGATGATACAAGGTCCTTTATGATCTTTCTCCCACTTGCATCTCTGTAACTAACACTAGCTGCTTCTTAGATATGCAGAATTATTCAAGTTTCCTCTATTAGCACCTGTATTCAATGACTGCATCACAGATTGGATTTATGTATCTGTATGCTTATTTCCTATGTTATGCATCTAAGCTCCTTGAGGACAAAATTTACTTCAAATTTATCTTTATGTCTCCAGAAAAAGTAAAATGCTTTATCCAAAGTATGCACTCAGAGAAACATTGATAAGAATATCAAAGAAATAAAAACAAAACAAAACAAAATAATATTTAAGAACAGGAGATGTAGCTCAGTGGTGAAGCCCTTTGTAGCATGCATAAGGCCCTGGGTTTCATTCCCAGAAACACACACATATGCACACAAATGCACACACACACACACACATATACACACATACGAAAAACATTTGAATCCCTATTAAAATAGAACCTGAATAAAGGGGAAAAAGGTAGCAAAAACTCAGTAGATTTGTAGAAACTTCTTTATTATTATTTTATTAAAAATGTCTAGATCTTCAGTTTTATTCCTTTTTAAAGAAATTACAAAAATTAATTTAACAACAATGATGATTCAATACTAAACAATTTTTATCAACAGGATACAATAGGGCAGATGACCATGACTTCTATGGGAGTATTCTTTTATAATTTTTTTATATTATATTATGATAAAAAAGAGAGTTTTAAGCAGTCAAATGTTCATTCAAACTTATTAACTTTTAACTACCATTCACTATCATCCTTTCTTATTCACGAAATTACAAACATTTAGTATTTAATGAACAATTTCACTGTACAAAGGATTATGCTGATTATTCTTTGCCTCAGTTCATTCAATCATCAAAATACCCAAATGGAATGCAGACTGCAATTATTCCTATTACTTGAAAAAAGTTAGAAGTAGGGACCTGAAATTCTTATTCAGGTCATGTAGTTGGCTAATAGTTCTGGGCCATTTTAACCTGGCAAACTTGCTCCAGAGCAACTTTTCTTCAAGCATTAGAACTTTCAAATGTTAGCTGAGGATGTCTGCAAGCTTAAGGAAAACATTAATAAGTTAACATTGAGTTTTCTTAGGATAAGTCAATATTAACTTATGTATGCCAATTTCATATTTTTAATGTTGAAAAATAAATGATATTACTACCTTCTTTTCCTTGGAATTATTGGAATACAATAACACAGATCTTCCTCATAAGCATATATCATATTCACTTAACAAAAGGGTAATTAATATAGCTCTGAAAAACTATGTTTTCAAGAAATATGTTCTCCATTAATCAACAACAACAAAAAATCCAAATTGTAGTCAACATATAATGTTTTAAATCTCCTTTTTCTTTTTACTTTTTTCTGATATTTATATACCTTATTTGGGGATTATAACTATTTCTATAATAAAACCTCAATGACTCTAAATGTATGAGGAATGAATTATCAGAATTTTAGATTCAACATTTATTGATGAAAAGGCTTTAAAAATATTTGACTTAATATAAGACCTATGCATTGAGAACTAGATTTATGATTCACATTGCTATCTGATAGAGGATGTTTAAAATGTGTCATTCTATTTTATGATTTTTTCACAATTTAACAATCTTTTCATGTAATGAACAGGTAAATAAATAAAACTGAAAAAGAATTTGCAATGCTAGTTTCAGAGTACTTTGGTCAACTCAGGGTTTTTTTTGTGAGTATAATTGAGATTCTTTATCACATATATTTTTAAAGTTGAAGTAGGAGACCATGTTGAAGTACTACACAATTTCCTCTGTGTCCCTAAAATTTATTTTTCAATTGAGGCCAGTACTTTATATTTCATACAGAGATTTCAGGTTCAAAATATAGGTAAAACAGTAAAAAATATATTTTTCCTCTCCCAAGTGCTGAAAAATAGACTTCAGGGTACTATATCAGTTAATATAGGCTGCAATATCTCCAAAGCATCAACACTTTAAAATCACAAAATTTTATTTCTTTCTCACACTGTGCACATGTACATCATTGGAAAGGCCTCTTAAGTGCTTCTTCCTGTGAGTACCACATACCACCACCACTCAGGATTTCACTGGACAGAGAACATCATGTGGACTGCTCCTATCAAAGTTACCATAATGTTCCCATATATACAAAAATAGAGATTATGGCTGTCGCCCAAGACCCGCGTGAGCAATGGATTCAGGGTCATTTCACGTGAATTGAGCTGGCAAAGAAAAGACCACACAAACACAGAAATACCTTTTCGGGGGTGGGGCAGTCAGAGATGCCTTTGAAACCTCAAGTGTCAGCTCCCATGCTAGAGGGCAAGGGGAGCAGGGGAGGCAAGAGGCAAGAGAGCCAGCACACCTGGAAACCCCCCTATTTATTGGGGAGAAGACATTTGATAGAATATTCCACCCAAATAAAGCAAGGGGTAGGATTTCAAAGGGTGGAATCTTCCTTGATGATGTCTTGTGGTTAGCAGATTGATTGACATCTTCCCTAGTCACACCCATCTCAGGTGCTGTGTGGGATCACAGGCAGAGCAGAGAGGAAGGCACACTTGCATCACACAGCCCAATTAGTGCTAAGTGCCAGACCAGTCCCTTCATATGCTCAAATGCGCGTAGCTATCACACATAGCTCCTGACAATGGCAAACATATATAATATCTACCATGGGTAATAAGAAGATTGATAGGGAAAAACATTTGTGCTACACCTTCATGTTGCTCCAGTAGGTCTGTTTCTTTTTGCTATTTCCATTTTGCTTTCTATTATGTTTTTGCTTTCTAAGATATGAATTTTTGTTAATAATATGCTGTTGCACTGTATGGTAATAGGTCACATTCTTCTCTTCCATTTTTGGACTACTCTATATTAAAGAAATACAGAGTGTTACCTGTATTTATAGAAGATAAAGCATTCTGTTTGATTTTAAAATATTTTAAAGGATTATTTGATGAACTAATATTTATTTAACTTAAACAATATTTTAATAAAATTATTTATTATTAATGGTGTTTAGAAGGAAAGATATTAGAAACTATATATCAGTTACAAATTTCTAACAACATAATATGATATTGTCATCAACATCACTACAAGGGTTTTAAAAATGGGACGACACAAATATTAGTTCAAAAAATGAGGAAGGCAAGAGAATAAATTTCCTGCTACAGACAAATCTTGAGTTTAAGGAAAAAGAATAGGAAATCCAGGAAGCTTCAAACAGTATCTAAAATACCAGAGTGAGCATGAGGACCTGCATTGGGCCATGTTCACCTGTATCTCCCTGCCCTATCTCTGGAAGCTGAGCCCTGAAGCTTTTTTGCTTTGCAGTATTCTCACATCAGTAAAACTATGTAAGAATTATCAAATAGTAAAATTTCATATTAGAATGCTTCATTGTTAATCACTATAAGAATTGAAAAAAAAATCAGTTCTATAAAGGAAGTTCTAGTTTATCTCAATTAAGGCAAGCCACTGTCTTGCTGTTTATAGTGAGTCCTGTGACTTTGCTCTCTTTACAAAATGTATAACTGACTTTCCATTCCACACTTTCCAAGATGAGCTGCCCAGCTAAAGAAGAATTATCATAGAATGCTAAATTGCTGCAAATATGTGACTGAAACAAAACTAAACTGAAATAAAATAAACTTTCTGCTTTAAAAAGGCAGATATCAAAGTCCCTAGGAGGCTCTTAAACACACCATTTCAAATGTGTTTTTCTTTATTCCTTGCACGATATGAATATTATATTAATAGCTACAGGGTTGCAAATGTATCATGTAGGCCCAAGAATACAAACACACAAAAAATAGCAATATAAACATTGAAAAAAATATATTTTTAAAATCCTTTTATTCCTCCAGTATTGCATTGCTTAATTTCATTACAACTCAATCCAAGATCCTAGCTAAAGGCCAAACCAGCATTATTTATTGAAATATAACAGTGCATCATTTAAGTAAAATTGTAACAAAAAATAAAGCCTACCTTGGCCTATTTATTGGAATAAATTTGCTTTAAGGCTATAATTGTAATACTATTAAGACAAAATAAAGTGCTTAGCAATTTAAAGTGCATTATAATGTTATGCCATATTATTAATAAGGAGGTTGATTGTGTGTATATTTATGTAGGCCTTATTTAAATTTTTAATTTAGAAACCATGCCATGGAGCCCAGTATTATTGGTGATTAATTATATTGCATATAGCAGTCAGCATTTAATATTTCACTAATTTACTCCCCAGAACTGTTCTGACATATTTTTTAATTGAACTTTGGAATTTTAAAGACAGAATTCAATGTATCTAGGTAATAAGTGGAAGTAGCTGCTACTTATAAACTGCCAAATATTAAATAAATGGAACAATTTAAATTTTTTTCAAGATTTTAATTTTTTCTCCTCTTTCTCTCATCTTTCTTGGTATTATCTTCTACTTTGAAAGGATAGGGATGCATGTACTAACAGTGTTTTAAAAAAATACCTTGAAGATTTCAAATAATTTTAAGTTGAAGTTCACAAGACCTTATACACTGTTAGAGTCATAATATCATAAGGTCTGCTTTGTTAATTTTGTTCCTTTTGTGTCTTAACCATTGTGGATAAAAATCTCTTTTGATATTTATCTAAAATACTTTTAAAAGATGTAGTACCCCTAAAAAGTTTTCTCAATATTTTACTCTATTTATATAGATATTCATTTATTTTTAAAAAGGTATGTAATTTTCAAAGATAATAATTATAATTTTAAATTTGGATTAAAAAGAGCCAAACAAAACTCTATCGATATCTACTTAATTTGTATGTTGTAACAAGTCTTTTTTTAGTCTTCTTCCTTGGATCTTCTAGACATTAATAAGGAAGAAATGGGACAGCATGGTGGCTCACACTTGTAACCTCAGTGGCTTAGGAGGTGGAAGCAAGAGGCTCCTGAGTTCAAAGAAAGCCTCAAAAAATCCAGATGCTAAGCAACTCAATGAAACTATGTCTCTAAATAAAATACCAATGGGCTGAGAATGTGGGTCAGTGATAGAGTGCCCCTGAGTTCAATCCCCAGTCCCCCCCCACCAAAAAAAGAGAAAGAAATAAGAAATAGAATAGGCATCAAAACTTATGATAAGAAATTAAAAGTGCTGGTGTAGAAGACCACTATATTAGGAGAAATTTTCACATTTGTAGAAATTACCATAGAAATGAGACTGAATTACATTCCTTTATTCAAAGGCAACATATAACTAAGTAATTAAATCTGAAACTTGTACATTCTATATTTTTCCATAATAATATTAGGAACACTTATTTAGAGTTAATTCAGAGTGTTTATTCTCTTTGTGGTGTCTTGAAAATGTCATTTTTTAAGAGAATGGAACAAAGGTTGGGATGACTGAGAACTAGGCCTGTGTGTTCAGAATGAGGACTAAAGGATTCTGTGGAATAGTGTAGCCTGAACCCTTTACTAGTGAGGACAAAAAAGGGGGACAAAGAGACATTTGCCACTGATTAAATCTTCCAGGGAGAAATTACTGGCAAATGTGTCCTGTGTGAAGAGAAAGTGATCCAGAAGTCCTGTCTTTCCCCCAACCCTAGGTAAGTCCAGATGCCTTTGCACCTGCTTTAGATGATTTTAATGGTTCCTGCTTGAAGGCATTTAGCCAAAAAATAGTGCTATAACTATTTTAGATGACACATTAACCAACACACTTTCCTCAAAAATGCCTATTTATCCATATAAATATATGGTCTACACTTTATGGTCTACAACTTGTTGGTACAATTTTAGTTACAAACTAAAAGCTATTAAAACCATGAGTCATACTATAAAGTCATTTTCAGCATTTCATTGCTACTGCTTGCAACTGTGGATGGCATGAATCAGGGTCCTGGATATCTCGTATCAAACGTGAGAATCCTAGAATCCACTCATTTCTGTTCCCTATGTGTTCTCTAAGACTTTCTATTGTTCGATATTCTGTTATTTTTAGAGCCTCAGGATGTCACAGATGTTATAGATGTCCTCTAAGCTAAACAGGAACAAGTCCTTTTTACTTCAGTTGAGTGTTATTGTCACTTCAATTATGTATTCCTTTTTATTTTTTTTCATCATACAATCTAAAAGACATCACTTCCTTTACTTCCTAAAAACCAGAATCTCCCATTAGGCACCTGATTGCCATCAAATTCTTCCACCACTGATAGAACACTCTTATCTAAAAATATCAGAGCAGAGAGAAGATTATATGAATTACATTTTTCATTTCCTTAACAAGATGTCCCTGTTGGTCATCTCTTTTTACTCCACCTAAAACTTATAACTTAAATAGATAAGAGGTTTTCAAGAATGACAGAAGGAATAATCTCCTATTCACTTCCTCCATTATGAAGATAATTGATTTGGAACAATATTTTGCAATTATAGCATCTTCTTAGGGAAGTTTATTTTTTTTAATATTATGTAGTATTAATTAATGGAATCAGTTTAGGAAATATCCTCTGATAGTTTAAAAGTAAGGATGAAAAGTAGGCCAGCATTTTCAAAAGTGGTGTTGATTTTATACATGTTAATCATAACCAAACTATTTTATGTCAGGTATAACAGCAAATCAGGTATAACAAGAAATCAGGAACCATCCCTTTCACAATATCCTCAAAAAATGAAATAGAAGACACACAGACAAACCCATATACTTATAGCCATGTAATTCTTGACAAAAAATTCTAAAATATATTTTTGGAGAAAAGACAGCCATTTTAACAAATGGTGCTAGGAAAACTGAATATCCATATGTAGAAGAATAAAATTAGATCCCTATCTTTCCCTCTGGACAAATGTCAAATCAAAATGGGTCAAAGACTTATGAATGAGAACCAGAAACCTTGTAACTTCTAGAGGAAAGCAGTCAACACTCTACAAGCACTAACTTCCTCAATAGGACCCCCAGAACTCCAGAATTAAAATCAAGAATCAACAAGTGGGATGCCATCAAATTAAAAAGCTTCTGCATAGTAAAGGGAAAAAATTAAGATAATGAAGAGAAATCCTATGGAATTGGAAAAAAAAAATCTTTTCCATCTACTTCTCTGGCAGGGGATTACTATCCAGACTATATAAAGTTACCAAAAAACTCAACACCAAAACCAAAACCAAACCAAACAAAAAACCCAATCAGTAAATTGACAAAAGAACTAACCAGAAATTTCTCAAGAAAAGAATCCTAAAAGGCCAACAAATACATGAAAAATGTTCAACATCTTTAAAAAGCAGGGAAATGCAAATCAAAACTTCACTAAGATTTCATCTTACTCCCATCAGAATGGCAATGGTCAAGAGTACAAATAATAATGAATGCTGCTGAGGATGTGGAGAAAAGGATACACATCTATATTTCTGGTGTTACTGAAATGAGTACATCTACTTCGGAAAACATTGTGAAGATTCCCCAAACACTAGGAATGGAAATACCGTATGACCTAGTTATTCCACTCCTCAGTATTTATACAAAAGATCTAAAATCAGCATACTATACCAATACAGCCCCTACAATGTTCATAATAGCACAATTCACAATAGCCAAATTATGGAATCAACCTAGAAGCCTGTTAGTAGATGATGGATAAAGAAAATGTGGCATATCTTCCAAGTGGAGTTTTACTCAGCCATAAAGAAGAATAAATTTGTGGCATTTGCCAGTAAATGAATGGAAACGGAGACAATTATGCTAAGGGAAATAAGTCATACTCAGAAAATCAAGTGACAAATGTTTTGTCTCATATGTGGAAGCTGGAGCAAAATAAGGGGGAAAAAGGGGGTGGAAATGGAATCAGATACCATAAAGATATATGTAAAATGAGTGGAACAGAAGAAGGAGAACTAGTTATAGATTTTTCTTTTGAACAACACTAAAGACTGGTTGAAAATTATGAACAAAGACTAAAGGACAAAATAAAAAGAAAAATTATTTGGTTTTCACTAAATGGATTTTGACAAAAAGCCTAACTAGTATTAGATACCTGGAGAGTTACCAGAAATTAGAACATGTGAGGTCTTATATACCATCAAAAAGTTCAGGGCCATGGGAAGAGAATCCGTAGCAGGATATGAACAGACTGATATCACACTGAACTCTTTGGTTCAGAGATGCTTGGTAACTGCCGATTTAGGAATTATGATTTGGGATTCTTTTGAAATAGTGTTCCTAAGGTATATTATCACAGACTGACCAGTGTGGGGGCCTGAAAGAAAGAAAAAAGTTTTAGGTCTCTGGGTTAGGTGAATGAACAGAACTTGGTACAGGTAGGATATGGAAAAGATAAAAGGTGAGAGGAGCAATGATATCCAGTAAGGATAATTTTCAACATTAAGCATATTTAAAAATGTAGATATGAGTTGACATCAGAGAGACCTAAATATCTTGGAGAGCAAGGTGAGAGAGAGAGAGTAGTGATTCAACATAAGAATCACCAACATGTAAGCAGAGCATAAAGACATGGATGAAAAGCTAGTGGAGCCAGATGGTGATTCTGAGACAGAATCATCACAGAGAGAAGACCACAGTAGAAACACAAGAAGCACCGAGAATGTCATAGATGATGTGCATCACACCAAAGTGGACAAATGTGAAACATTAAGAAAAGATTAGTTGGATTTAGCAAATAGGTCCATTATGACTTTGTCTTGATTTTGAAGAGAAGATGTGTATATAAGTACATTTAGGTTTTTTAACCTTCCAGATTAACAAAGGCTTCCTAGAAAAAAAAATTGATGAGCTTTCTGTAGAATTAAATAAACTCTAATTTCTAGAATTATACATTCTCCTGACAAGATAGATCAGATGATTTTTAAATTAATCTCCTGGTTGTTTTTCTTATAAGCAAAACTGGAAACTGTTGTGTAAAATTGTTTTTAAAATATAATTTTAGACAAAAATTACCATGTTTGAGTATTTGTTTTATAGGTAGGAAAACTAATGGAGTGGTATAAAGAAAAAATAAAAAATAAATAAAAAGTTATTCTTAAGGAAAACCCTTATCAGAAAACCTTTTTTAACTAATATTTTAATGTATAGTGAAATAGACTGTCATTTATTATTAAAATATATGGAAAATCTATGCATTACATTCTGTTCACTGTCACATAGAGATTGGTCTCAATTCTATAATAAAAATTGAATTTAACAATGAAAATTGTTGACATTTACCAACAAAAAGAAACTAAGCTTATTTTTTCATTATTTGATTACATGATGTCACAGCCTCATTGTGTAAGTAGTAAAAATTAGAGTTTATAGTTGTTCTTTAGAATTTTCCAACTAAGTAATATAAAAACTGAAATAAAAAAGGAAAAATCGCTATTCCCGATTTGTAATAAATCTGGGTTTTATTTTTTGTCTCACTTTCTACATGGAGCAATTTTTCTTTAGTGGAAACAAGAAGTAATAAAAAATAGAATAGATAGTCTTTCCCTGGAGTAGCCAAAAAGAGCAATTCACTAGTGACCACTGTAAACTACTTTGGTACAATAAAGGATGTTGATTCATTGGCACTGCACAAAGTCTGAGGACCTATAGTAGTAAAACGCCAGGAAAAGTAGGGTGATGAGATATAAAGGGAATAAGTTCAGTAGTAAAAGCAAATGAGGAAAAACTACTGATATAATATTCTATAGTATAAAACTCCAGACCTGGTGTAATATTTAAAAAGTAGCATGATTTAAAAAGAAAACAAACAAAAAAGGAACTGTAGCTACATAAAGTAGAATAGTAAGCAAAAGGAATGAAAGTATCCAAAATCAGCAGTGCAAAAAGACAGGAGGATTACCGTTATGGGAACTGAGAAGGAAGAAAGAAGCTGAGCAAGACAGACAGGGAAAGGATAAGGAGAGGTGAGAAAGTTAGATACAGTGAAGAAGGAAAGCAACAATTCAACAGCATAGAAGAGAAGAGCTCGCTGGAAAGAAATCAGAGTAGCAGCTATACAATGATAGGAAAGAACGACAGTAAGACATACAAAAGACAAGGAGAAACCTCAGTAGGTATGAGGATAGATTTATTTAAAACAAACATATTTTCTAAATTGTAGGGAAAACATTATCACACATTCCTTAAGGGTTTGTTGCATATATAAAATAAACTTGATATCAAATTTAAGTAAGATGCTCATTTAGGAAATCTATTTCTAAGCATACCAGGACTTTTTTTTTTCTTTTGTTTTTCTTTCTTTCTTGTGCATGTACACAATTTTATTCTGGTTTTTAAATTAGCTCTATTAAGGCAATCATTTAATCCAACATAGCATAAAGGGGAATTTAAAATTTGTAAACATGGAAAAGTGATTAGATAGAGTAAGGAATTCACACTTAAAGCAGTTAAATTTCCCCAAAGTAAAAAAGTTTTCACAGACTTGCCAAATTACATCTGAACTCAAGAGGTCAATTCAATCAGATTAGTTCTCTTCTGGCTCAGACTGGGAATAAGAGGAGGTCATAGTTCACACTTCCAGACCTTAGATGATTCTAGTTCATTTGATGGAGTTGACTACATTCTTCTTGTAAAATTCTCTTCTTTCGGCTTGCCCATATTGTTTTTAGTTTTTTGTTGTTGTTGTTGTTGCTGTTTTTCATTATTCCCTTTTATTGTTCTAATGAAAAATATTACTTTCATCTTCTTTGTCTTGTTTGTTTTTTGGCACTGGGGTTTGAACCCAGGGCCACTTAACCTGTGAACCACATCCCCAGTCCATTTTCTTTTTTTTTTTTTTTTTTTGTATTTTGTATAGACACACTGAGTTTTTCATGGACTCCCTAAAGTTGCTGATACTACCTTTGAATTCCCGATCCTCCTGCCTCAGTCTCCCAAACCACTGGAACTAGAGGCATGAGCCAGGCTGTGTGTGTTTTAAAAGTAGCAATCAACTCTCTTTCTGCTCTCTTTCTTTTAACTCGTCTATTTTGAGCAACACAACACATATCAAAGAAAATAAATCCAAAATCTGAACCAATAGTTACAAATTTCTTTTAGATCTTCCCACTGACTAGTGGAAGTTTTTTATTTTTATACTTGACTATCTTCTTGGGCACAATATAGCAAATTCTGTACTTATTTGCTTTATTTTTTTTCTACTCATTCTCCCTTCTATTTTACTCTCTTTTTCCATCAATAACACCAGTGTCATCAAAATTGCTCAAATTTAAAACCTTGAAAAACTTCTCTCCACCCTGCTATGAGTCATGGGTTATGTAAACCCTTAATGTACACCCTAGCAGTGTCACATAGGATTCATTCACACATTTATTAAACACAATTCAAAATTCAATATAAAAAAATCAGGTTTATCTAGTTTCTTCTAGGCACTGTAGTATCAGTAAAATTACCATCTATATCTTTCCTCTCATGGATTCTTTATTTATGGGGGTGAATATAGCACTCAACATATTATTTTGAATACAATCTGAAATTAAAACACATATCTTTCATCATGCTCAAGAAAGAGCCACCTTTTCAAAAAACTGTAGAAAATAGCAATTTACTTAAAGTTAAAATTGGCTAAGATGTTTTAAAGAAGAAATGAGTTCATTTTAAATAATAAAGCAATCTTAGCACTAGCAATGTGTACTTGATGAGATAACCTGTCTGACTTGGCTTAGTGGGGACTGCAGGCACAGATGCTTAGCTTACTCTACAAAACCCTCTAAAATAGATTTTTACAGCATCCTTTAAAAATGATTTTGTGTGACACAGTAGTTATAGTCAAGTATGCTTTCTTAAGCATCACTTACTATATTTTATTTTACTTTCTTTTCAGAAAAAAAGGTAGAAAAAAAATGAAAGAAAAGCAAAACAAACTCCCCACCTCAATACTCAGAGATGCATTTTGAGTTTTGGAAAAGTCTTGCGTTAGATTAAATGCCTGTTCAGTTGTTAAGCGTATGCACATTTCTCTTTTCCCTGTGCTAGGTGGAACCCAGGTAAGGAAAGCAGAGTTCTATCTTGAACTAAATCTTGAGCCCTAGGCAGCACTTTGGAATGAACACCTTTGTCTTCCCAACTTCCAATGCTTACTTTGCAAGTCTTTGCACTCACATATTTTATGGGTATTGAAATGAGGCACAGCATTTCAATACAATTCTGCCTTTGTCAGTTTTGGGTTTTACCTAGAGCCCTTCATCTAAACAATAATAACTTGATGAAACATTTTTGTGTTTTTTCCAATGCAGTCTTAAATTAGCTCTGGATTTACCAAATCATACACACACACACACACACACAAAAAAAAAAATCTGTTCAATAGCTATTTAGGATATATAGTCAATGAATGATTTTCCTGAGATCATTAGAATTTTTAAATTCATACCAGGAACATTTTTACAATTAATTGTAACTTAGGCATTTACTAGAGAGTGAAAGTACTAAAGGGAGCTTTTGTTCAACTTATCAATAACGGATCAATAGTTTCCATGTTATTTTTATCTTGCCAAATGAAAAAGACTGTCTACAATTACCTAGCTTGTTTCAATGCTCCAAAACAATCGAATTGTTTCCTTTCACTTCTACAATAATTTCCTGTTGATTTAGGTGAGTGAGAAAAAAAAAAGGGTGAATACAAAGATCAAGAAATACTGTGGTTAGTATAATTCATTTGTATTCTATCATTAAATGCAGCATCTCTGATTTCCAAAATCTCTTCAGTGTTTCATGTAGAAAGCTTATTTCCCTTTTTTCTTCCTCTCTGAATTTTTGTTTCCTCTGTGTGACTCTTTAGTTCTCCATCTCATTATATACCAACACATACATACACATTTGTGCATACATGTGCATGTGCGCATACGCACACACACATACATACACACACACACAGACACACCCCACACACACATACCAAACAGCCCTGTGCCAGATAGGAACTATACTAGCTGTCTTCCATCTGCCTGACCATATTGGTACCTGTGGTAACAAACATGTTAAATTTTTTAATCTGGCTTCTGTGAATCATAGAACAAACCCCAACCCTATATTCACTAAGAATTAAAAAGTAGAGGTAGCCACTATACATATGCTTTTACTGAAGAAGTCTGAGACTTACAGTTGCAGCTTCTGATTAAGAAAAAACAAAGTCCTAATCTAGGATAAGTTTTAGCTAGCTCCAAGCAGGGGGAAATACTACTCATACAGAGGAAACCATTTCAGTTATGAGTCATTTCCATCTCATATTCCATTAATTACACTGCTTAGAATAACTTACAGATTGTGATGGTCCTCTTAATACATAAATTCCAGATTTACTTAAGATAGTATGATAAGTAAACAAAATTCCATTAGTAATAATTAGTATCACAGTAAGAATCAGAACAAATGCAGATTCAAAAACTTTGACCAGCACAACTTTATCCAGAGATTGAAATCAGGAAGCTCTTAGGTGAGCCTCACCCACTCCTACTTCCCAAGGTTCCCATGAGTTCACATTGTTAAGTGTATGTAGGGACAAGTGCATGGAGTACTGCATAAATGGCATATGTTAAGGGCATCTGAGTGGCAGGCCACTCCCCTTGTGCAAGGTGGTGAACAGCAGGCTGCTTACCCCACAGGCACAGCCCTGGGTGTGAGCTGGGTGTTGCAGTCCCTGTGCTTGCTCCATGGCCCAATCCTCGATTGGTCGCTACAAGGACTTTTAGAAGAAATTGCATTGGTGGCTGCCTGTAAACTTCTTAGCTACTGCCTGAGTATATATACATGGTAACTGCACAATAAAATCAGACCTGCTTCCTGCTTGGCCTCCGGAGGTCTTGATTAGTGACTCCTCAGCCACACTCTTCTCTATTCCATGGACCTCCTTGCTGGATGAGAGGGAGCCCACACAAGTATAGTTGCTGCACCCCAGATTCTGAAGACATATTTTAGGACCCCTTTTTTTTAAAAAAAGTAAGATAATAAGAGGCCACTTTTCTGAATCTTTTTATTAACTTATGCTCACGATATTAAATCTACTTTCTAATGTATTGGAAAAAAAAACCACTATATTTTCCTTTAATCATTCCCCTAGGACTTAAAGCTAGCTGAAGCTCACTTATTTTAAAATAGCCATCTCTTAAAGTTGAAAGTAAAACAAACAGCTAAAAGTGAGGGGGAAAGCAGTAAAATCAACTAATTAATGTGCATGATTAGGATCTTAGTCTCTAAGAAAAATATATTTATGTGTAAAAATCCATTATTTATGTATACACAGTGTTTTAGTGCTTGGAAGAACACTAGTCCTTATTCAGGATGATTCATTTCATGGAGTAATAGTTTGCTCAACCGCACAAGCTAGAGGACAGCAGAGCTAATATTATGAGCCATAAATATTAACAAATCTTATAACAATAATATTATATTTCTATACTAGGTCTTATATTAATAGTATAAGTCATTTTCATGATTAAAGTGTTTTTATTGAATATTTAACTATGTTTCAGGCAGAGTCAAAAGCACAAAACAAAGCCAGTCAATGACTAGTCTCTTTCATTCCAGGTTTCCTCTCCTAAATACTGAAACAAAGTTTGACTCAGTACTAACTTCCTATTTCCCCAAATCTCAGTCTCATTTTGTAAGCTCAAATGACATTATTATTGCCATTCCTCACTTATATTTTATAACAGGACCCCCCAAAAACTAGATACTGTGTAGTCTTACATTCATATAAGAGTAGTATAATAAAATTTGTGTCACAAAAGTCAGAATTTTTTTAAAAGTATATTCTCATGAAAAAGATTAATACAAGCATATTTTGCCTTATTATTTTGTGAAAAAATGCATTTTGTCATGAATGCTCAATATTCACAATTTTTAATGACATATAAGAATGGTGTCAAATTGAAGTCTAACTCATTCAAACTTTTATTGTAAATCTATATAAATTTATATAAGACAGTTTTTTGCCACCACTGTTTTCATACTAAATTTAATGTTAAATTTGGGATAAAGATTCTAGCTTATTTGTTTAAAGTTCCTAAGAGATTACAACCAATAAACTTTTAAAAAAATATATATTTTTTTTAGTTGTCAATGGACTTTTTTGAATATATTTATATGTGGTGCTGAGAATGGAACCCAGTGCCTCACACATGCTAGGCAAGCACTCTACCACTGAAATACAACCCTAGCCCTAAACTATTATTATTGTTATAATTCTCAGTGAATGAATTTTTTTCACTAAGATGACATGACATTGTAGAGTTACTCTCAAAAGGATCAAAAAAAGAACAGTTTATCACTAAACCATCCATCTACAGGATGAAACCTTAGAATTCTTCCCTGTGGCACTAGTCTCCCCTGGTTAATTCACTTGGCTTGTAGTAAATGACTTGAAGTCTGACCTAATCTCTAAATATTGCTCTGTGAAATGTTCTGTATTTTGTGTCTTCTATTTACTTTTGTGAAGTCAATATTTCTCTATTCAACTGCAAACCTACTTTTGAATTCCCTTGTTACTTTCCTTTAGCAGAGCAAACACTATATACTTTTTTTTTAACTGTAATAGTTGACTGCTGCCCTGCAGCCCCTAACCACCTCAATTCCCTTTGGTTTTCAAAAGAAAAGATTGGAAATGCGCATAACTGCAACTTTCACAGATTCATTGAACCTGAAAAGCTAAGAAAACCTTGTTAAATGTTGGAGCAGCACACAAGAAAAAGTCTAAAGCAGTTCAGAAATACAGCCAGAAATTAATGATCTCGCTTGCATGAAGAAAAGGAGTCAAAGTCAGAAAAATAACCAAAAATAAAACAGAAAGGGGACAGTAAATGTATTTTATATTTCTTAATTAAAACACAATTCTTTCTGATTTTAAATTAAATACACAGACACCTATAAATGAGAATGCTGTCATTTTCTATCGCTAAGTGATATGGAGAATGAGTATGGACAATGATAAACTGGGTACCAGTTTTCCATTGTCTTTATTGTCATGGTTTTAGAAATGATAAGTTCTGTCCAAATAATTCATTGTCTTCATTATGTTTTGGGAAAATTCCATGGATTAATGGGATTTCAGAAAACAGTTTCATTAAAAAGGAAGCCAATTCAGTATTTTTCTGGAAAATATTTCAAACTCAGGAGACTGGAAAAGGCAGTGTGAGGTAATTGCTGAATAAAGCACAACATTTGAAACTGGTTGAAGGCCAAGGAAATCAGCCATTTAGAACTCCAATTACAATACATTCAATCATTTTTTTAAACATGCAGCACTCCTAAGTGTGTCTTGGATCTTATTACTTTGTGTCTTATCTCCTGTATCTAAACTCATGGAGCACAGGATATGTGTTTGGTTTCTTTATATAGCAGATCTCATGGGGCCTTAGTTAAGTATTACTATGGAGAAAAGAATTAGGAAAGGAAGTAAGATAGGAAACAAGGAGGGAAGGGTAATAATTCAAATAATTATATGAAAGTATTGTGAAGGAGAAGTCACCATTTGTTCAAAAAACTGTCATTTCCCAGTTAAAGTATTTTGGCTCTTTTGTCAAAGACCCTAGACTGTGTTTTCATAGGTAGGCTTCTGAGCTCACTATTCTATTCACTGACTGAATTGTCTTTTTTTTTATACTATTTTCACTGCAGGAACTTTACAGTAAATTTTGATGTTGTATAGCTTAAACATAATTTTAATGTTTTATAAAAACAAATTTAAAAGTTAGTACTCTTCTATACCTTATTTAGTAAATTTTTTAAATTACAAAAAGAAAAGCATATCTCTTATAATTTAGTTTACACATTAGTTAAATTTAGTAGCTGAAACAATCATTGTAATTTGTTAATCTATGAAAATTTTTTTCCTTTGGGAAATTTGTTTACCTATGAATTCTCCTAATAACTTTGTCTTTTGATTCTTTTCAATACATTTTATTTGGTTTCACATTTGAATGCTTTACTTGTATAGTGTTTCTTTTTTATTAGAAGACAAAGTAATGCTTGGATAGAACAAAACTATCTGTTAAATACATATAAATTTTTATTTAGTCTTAAATGGGACCAGTATCTTTGAGTTAGTGTGTGTGAAGGGGATGTGCAATTTACACATTCACATTATTTTTGACAGATTAAACAAAGTAGAGATAGGAAAGGAAAAACTTAAGTGATGAGATGAATCAGTTTTCATTTTTCAAAGTAAGTGTTTCAATGAAAACTTGATATAAAAATAATTTTATCAAACATGAATTAACTATCATCTTTTGAGAAAATGACGAACTACATGATGAACTAAAGGCTTTCATGGATCATTTTGGAACCTATAACTTTGGTAACTGTTTTAAGTGGAAGGATGCTTTATAGTATTGTGTGGGGAAACAAGCTACTGTAAAAGAGAACATAAATCTGTAAGACAAAACAATATATCATCAAAGGTGAAAAGTCAGAACTAAAGGTTCTGACCTAATGGTTGCTAGCTAATCAGACTACCCTTGCCAGGTCTCACACAATCAAACATCTCAATTTTCCACATTTCATGGCATGATAGAAATAAAGGGAAAAAAAAACCTTCAAAACTTTCACAAGAGATAGATTGGTCTAATTATTGGATATATATGATTCAATTGGAAAAAACAATATGTAAAAGTAATATTTTGTTGAAAAGGTGTGACTAGTTTGTGTACTCTAATAATCTGTTAATGTCAGTTCAAACAAGGATAATTATTTTTAAGTTGCACAACATCAGTGTGTATATATATATATATACACACTGATGTTGTACAACTTATATGTTTGTGTGTGTGTGTGTGTGTGTGTGTGTGTGTATACTGGTCTTTCCATTGTCTACAAAATACATGTCAAATGTTTCTTTATTTTGTTATGCTAGTAGACAACTTTCAATAAATGTAATCTGCATGATCCTTCATTTATATTACAGTTATTACTTTAGTAACTGTCATCAAGGGAAACCATGTAATAATTTTTAGACATATTTTATATTTTTCCAACAATTATATAGTAAGAATCACTTGATAGAAAATAAAAACATTGTATTTATTCATGAGGAAAGTTTTCGAGTCATGTTTACATGCTTTTATTTAGGCATGAATACGGTATTTTAAAAATCAACTAGAAGATTAAGGAATGAAATGAACTCAATAATATGAAAGTGCCTATCGGTGTTATGAACAGAAAGTGAAAAGATGGCTGCGAGCTTTTAAATCTTCTTCATTACATGACAAGCCATGAATAAAAGTAGGGGGCACATTAGGTCCTGGAATGTAACCTAAGGTGGTTCAGCACTGCAGCTGAAGAACACCTTCCAAATAATGATGCTTCTGAGAGGTATTATGTGTCTTTGGGCCAGTCATTTAAATCTAATATCTCTATTTTTTTCCATTTTTGAAATGAAGAGTTTAGCATAGATAATTTCAAAGTCCACTGAAGTCTTAAAAACCTTCCCACAATCAGAAGTCCAAATTTATGAAAGGAAAATTTATTTATACATTTGTATCATCCTGCCCCTGCCCCTCAAATAAGTTAGCATTTAAAAAGATTCATTCTTTTCCAGGGAGCATATTGTGGAGCAATGACATCACAGATGAAATATTTAATGTTAATTTTATACTCTGAAAAAAAGTTACAATATTAATGTCCCTTAATGTGTGATAACTTGTAATACTTTGCATTAATAATAAGAAAGATGTTCTTGGCATCCTTTACATGTAGTAACTTCTACAGAGAGAAACAACTTAACAATTATATTTATAAATTTATTAAAAAGTTTATTTTCCCTTTTACTCCTTTGGATTTTATGGAATGTTTATTTTTCATAAGATAATCAAATCCCCAGGAATTAGAAATATTCACTTGCCTATTAATTTTCTTAGACTTTGTGCTCAGATTGTTTCAGTAGTTTTCATTTGGGCTTATTTTTAAATATCTTATTTGTATAGTCTTATTTTGTGAGAAAGAAAAACAATGGCCAGATTTAACAAAACCATCTGTAATTAGTTTGATGAGTGATATTTAAAAATTACTAAGTAACCAGAGAGAATTAAAATCATTATAAATTAATCTACCATGAAATCACAAGTTCAGTATATATATTATTTTTTTCTTTCATTTAAAAACTAATTTTGGAGATTTTAAAAACTGGCAAAAATAATATAAATTGCTTGTAATTGGACCCATCTTGTTTTTGCTACAGAAAATGTAAATGCATATTAAACTGTTGGCAATATTAAATTAAATAAAGTAATTCTTAAGATCAAACTTGTTACTGTTATGTTTTAGCAAGACTTCACAGTCTGTTACGCAGTTTTAACAGAAGCACTTTCATGCTTGCCCATCCAAAATCCATAATATTCCACCGAAAATAAAATTATGGTAAATAAGTCTGTAATCTCCATTTAAATATATAATCATGCAGTTTCAAGAGTAGGCTAGAAGAAAAAACTGAGTGGCATGTATTGACAAAAGAAAGAAGAGGAAACTTTTTCTAACTTTTGCTCTTTCTGAGCACTTTGTATAGTTTTTCATGCAGAATTGTGGATAATATGTATATCCAATTTAGAAGCTTTGCACTTGCTTGTCTTCCTAGAGCAATCTTCATCCTGATATCTGAAGGATTATCTATCCCTCAGTTCATTCACTCAGTTCCTGGTCCAGTGAAAGAAGACAAATTTCTTGACATTATCTTTAAAATAAGATTCTCCATTGTATTTAAATCTTTTGCTTTTCCCTGATGTATTTTTGAAATAAACTTTAAAAATTTTGTTTGATTAATTACAAAAGGTAGCAAAGGTAGCACAGGAAGTCCTCATTTGCCCCACCAAATTCATTTACCCCAACATGGTTACAGCAGTACACATGTCAAAACTAAGAAACTAGTGCTGTTATATTATTGTCCAAGACTACTCAAATTTCACTTAGTTTTCCATAAATGTCATTTCTGTGCTCCTCCAGTTCCCGGTCTAAGATATTGCTTTGCAATTATTTGTTTTCTTATCTGTGAAAATATTTCAATCTCTCCTTATTTTTCATAATCTTGACTCTTTGGGGGCTTACTGGTGGGGTATTTTGCTTTTAAGTTTTAAGTTGGTTGAAATTTGATGATCACAGGCAGGTCTGACTATTATCATTTTCAAAAATGCTATAGATATCAAAGGTGTATATTAACCATATCAAATCCCTGATCTTATTAACCTTGATCACCTGATTAAGGTTTTTAAAATTTTTTGCCAGAATTCCCTACTGTATAATTACTTTTTTTTTCATATTCAATTATTTGAAATCAAGTTACAATGTTCAGTCTATATACAAGGAGGGATTAAGGGAAAAAGAAGTTCCACCTGCTCATAAGCATTATTTGAACTTATTCTCTAACAAATGTTTCTCTCTTCTCCATTTATTAAATCAATAATTGATTTAAATCAACATAGATTTTCATAGAATTTTTAAACTTAATATTAAAATATAATGCTGCACTATTTATATTTTTTGCACAAATATTTCCAGTTTTGGTTTGGGGAGCTGTTTCTTTCTTTTTTTTTTAAGAGAGAAAGAGAGAGAGAGAGAGAGAGAGAGAGAGAGAGAGAGAGAGAGATAGAGAGAGAATTTTTTTTAATATTTATTTTTTAGTTTTCGGCAGACACAACATCTTTGTTTTGTATGTGGTGCTGAGGATCAAACCCGGGCCACATGAATGGCAGGCAAGTGTGCTACCGCTTGAGCCACATCCCCAGCCCCTGGGGAGCTGTTTCAGATTATCTTTTGTGGTCATCAGAAATGTCCTATACCCTCATTTATTTTCTCTCTTGTTATTTTTAGGTACGCTTTTTATAATTGAGGTAATATAAGATGGTCCATGACCATCTTGATTTTTCTCTGTCTCAACATTATAGTTTCCTAAGAAACTCTGATTACTTTTATTGATTAATTTTATTATTAAAAACCAACATTTTAACAGTGTGTTCATTGCTACTGGAATGTTTTATATATATATATATATATATATATATATGTATATATACATATATATAAATTTAAATTTTAAATATATATTAGTTCAAATACCTTTTTCAAAATTTGCTTAGGTCAGCTCCTATTTCCCTTGCACTCTTAACATTTTTAATAGACTTAACACATTTTCATAGTCACCATTACCTTGGGACTGCATAAGCTTTATAATTTGAGTTTTGGAAAAAGTATCACTATATATTAAATTTATGTCTGAATACTATATATTATACTATATATTTTCACATAAATAGAAAGAAGACACAGATATTTAGCAGATAAGTAGAAAATGTGATAAGAATTAGTGAGAAAATGATAAAAACAAGGTGAGAAGAGTCAGAGTGTTGTGGTGGGTAGGATGGTAATTTGAATAGAATAGTCAATGAAGAACTCATAAAATAATTTCTTTTTTTAGTATAATATAATGAATTGAGGGATATGTACAGAGAAATATACTTTGAATTCTAGTCAAAAGGAGAAACATTTTCAGTTGGTCTTAAATGGAGAAATGCTTGTTTGTTTGACAGGCGTCAAAGAGGGTAGTGCAGCTGGACTGGAGCAATATAGTGAGTGGTGGGAGTCGAGATCTGGAAGTTAACTGAAATACAGATGGTGCAATTTCTTACAAGCTTTTTAGTGGATGATGATGATGATGATGATGATGATGATGATGATGATGATGATATTTTTTTAGATCAGATGATCCTAAAAGGTTCAGAGCTATAATTTGTCTTACACTAAAGGAAAAAAAAAACACTCTAATACAACTTGGAAAATAGAATTGAATCAGTGGACACAATGGACGAAATAAGAGAAAGAAGTTAGGGCAGTTTGCAATAATCTAGCTGAGAGACATTAATGAATTGTACAAGTGAATTAGTGTTAGGAATGATGAGAACAATTCATATTCTGGATAAACAGCTTTATTATTAGAATTCAGAATATCCCCCAAATCTCATGTGTTGGAAGCTTGGTCTTGAGCTGGTGGAACAAAGGGGAGGTGGTGGAAACTTTTAGGAGTTGTGCCGGGTCAGAGGAAGTAGGTCTGTAGAAGAGATCTCTAGAAGGGCCAGACCTTTCCCCTCTCTCTGCTTCCCAGATACTGAGGTGAGCAGCTCTTCTCTGACACACACATCCCATGACCACATTCTGCCTCACCACAGGACTAGAGCATGTGGCCAAGCAATCATGGACTGAAACAAAGAGCCAAAATAAATGTTTTCTCCATTAAGATGATTTTCTTGGGGAAAAGAAACTGTGAAGCTAGATCTAAGCAAATATATTGATGAAGTGATAACAGAAAGCAAAAATGTTCCCAAAGCTTTGGATCTGAACAAATGTAACAATTCCCTTGTTACTTACTGAGAAAGGGGAAATTTTCAGGGAAGAGAGAGGGAGAGATTGAATCATTAGATGAATAACGACTCATATTAGAATTTTGACTTAGAATGTTTTTGTATTATGGCTCTTAATTAATATCAATTGAAAGAGTCATTCATGTATGGATTTGGTTAGGAGTTGCAGTTTATTCAAAAAGTTCCTCTAAGAAACATAAACTGTCCTTGTTTATTTTCCCATTCCCCTCACAACCTCTTATATGTAATTTTGTATAGCAATGAGGGTCTCCCTTCATTTCCATGCAATTTCCCCAATAAAAAAAATAATATAAAAAAAGAAACATAAACTGGATATTCATTGGAATCTAAACAAAATTTAAAATGTGCATTCTCAATAGTAGTATTATCTTCCTCAAGGAAGTAAAGATTGGCTTTTGAAGGGTAGAAAAATCTTTGATATCACAAAGTTCTACAGCCCTTCATAGTTCAAAACTGCCTGGCAGACTCTGATTCTTTAATATTTAATGTCTCTCATTAGGGAAAATGTAAATTCAATTTTATTTTTCTCCTAGGGGAACTAATAATAAAAAATAATTTTAGAAACATTGATTTAAATTTAAAGGACTAGACGTGATTATCTAAAATATGAGTTCAGATAAAGAAGAGAAAACTCTGAAGAATCATTCCTGGGGCACCCTGAATTATCAATGAGGAGAAATAAGAAAGAACCAGTAAGCAAATGGATTAGGATTGGCCAGGCAGGGAGGGAGACAAAGAGTGCTGTCCATAAGGTGCAAATATTTTGGGGGGAGAAGAAGGAATGATATTAGCTGTCAATTCCTGTAGAAAGTAAGTTGAAGAAAACATTGTAGACAACTTCTTTGATTATTTTATATGAGAGAAAAGGCGGGGGAGGGAATCACATTAAATGAAATATTTTTATTTTTGATAAGAAGTCAGATATCACTGAAAGTAATCCTCCTTATGGTAAGAATGCCCTAGGGAAGGCGAATGGACTGAAGAGGAACCACAATCTGGATCAATTTCTTGCAGTCAGGAAGCAACTAAGGATTCTGGTGAATAGCTCCTGACATTAGCTATAAGCACAATCACAGCTCCCTTAATTACAGAAGAGATGACAACAACACGGCCCCAGAGGGAGCTATACAGACATGTGGCAGGGAAAGCATGCAGAGCACTCTTCTCCATGCTTTTATGTTCTCCACAAAATAAAAAACAAGTCATCACATGACAGTGAGGAGAAAATACAGTGTGTTGGCATTTTGGAGAGAAAGAAAGAATCGTAAACTAATCCTCAAAGAGAATAAAAAATTATTAAATTTGGAGAGTATAATATGATTCCAGGTAATTATGGAGGGAGACATTTGGATGGGGTTAAAAAATATTCAACTAAAGTGAGCTGGATCAGTATAGTTTTATGTTTGCCTATAGCTACATTTAGCCTGTTAATTGGAGGATCAGATTGTGTGGACCTTTGTATATTTTTTTTTCAGAGATCAAAGAAAGTGAGTTGAGTGTATATTGCAAGAATTGGATTATAATTCTACCATGGTATGTAGAAAATGGAAAACAAACAAACAAACAAAAAAAAAACAGAAGGAAAAGGGCTGAGCAGAGCAAAGATAGGAGAATCAGTGGACATGTCCTAGAAAAAACTGAGAAATTATTAAAAGTCAGTGGTTATGTTGACATAAAAAACAGAAGGTAATGTTTAGAAATTAGTATATTTGAAATTTAAATTTTAAAAGGTGTCAATTATTGGTAATGTCAATATCTAAGACATTAGCATGTATCACAGGAGCTGAGGTAAGGGGGAAATCAGATTCTAAGTAGAAGAGATGTTCAAAATACTAAGGAGCAAAGTATTATTGATATTGAAATATTATCAAGAATTATAAGAAAAGTAGTGTTGTTAAGAGCAAAATGTTATAATAATGAGGAAAAATTAAAATGTAAGTCTAATCAAATGACTGTAAAGGATTTTCCATGAATAACATTAAATGATAGTATATCATTAAACGCACATCAGAACTTTTGGAGAGAAGGCATAAAAAGAGTGGTCTAATTTTCAGCTAAATTTCTCACAACTAGTACACTTCCAGAAACTTGGTAAGAGCCCAAATATTTAATGTTAAGTGAATGAAACTATTAATGTGTGAAAAAACTCAATATAAAGAGAATCAGCAGCACTTTTAAAACTTAATTACCAGTTCTATAAATTTTAACATATAAACATATACATATTATTCAATATGTCCTATACTTTGGGTTTTTTTAATAATGAAAATGACTTAACAACTTGTACCACAGTGAGTTTCACCTCAATCCAGTCTAATTATTAACCTTAATGAGTCTTATGCCATTATCTGTGCTTCAGTGTGTCTTGGGCTTAGCTATAAGTTCTCTTTATTGTTGTACTTATCTTCAAATTTCTCAAAGCTACAGTGGGTAGATTTTTAAGCCTGTGATCACCAGTTTTGAAGTTGAGTTCCTAACATCTTTACTGATCTTATATGCATAAGAATTAAAATACACTTGATGGCCTACCATCTCTCTCTCCAGTATGTATATTCAGAATCTCATACTTTGCCTCAAAATAGTCTACACATACTTCCCTATATTCTGCCCAATTAATTTTGGCAAAATTTGATTTATATGTATTAAATTGTTTTTATTTTCATATCTTTGTTTGCCTATTTTCAGGTTTTAAAACTTAGCTTGCATTCCTGACTCTATAAACATCAAAATTCATCTGCATTCCAATCTGGTTTACTTATTTGTCTGTGTCCTATGATTGCTTAAATCCTGATCATGACAAATTTATAGTGCTCTGCAGGGAATATTTGTGTGAAAAAACAGAAAGAAAATGCAAATACCCCAAATAAATTTACAATCCTCTAATACACCACATATCAAGAGTAAATGGTATTGTATATAAGTGGTACCAAAAATCATTCTAAGCTTCAGAATTAGCAAGAGCATTCCATAATGAGAAAAAAGATATAATAACTCTGTTCATCATCGTATAGAAAGCAGAGGAAAGTATCTATGACATAGCAATTTCAAGCTCAGAAAGAAGAAAATAGCATGTAACCTGGTTTACCAGGCAAAGAAATCAAAAGACCAGTTTAGACCATATTAGAGGGAAAAGACTCATTCTCCACTACTAAGACTTCTTTCAGTGTGGGAGGGATGCACATTAGCACTGCACTCCTGTTCTCTTCCACATGCTTGTTAATTCACTCCTAGATGAGTTTGGAAAAATGCAATTGGGTGTGATCATTTCAGCCCCTTCTTCTCTCTCATTCTTGGAATCTCATTGTCCTCTGGGACCATATTTTCTGCTCTGTTTGTCTATTGTAAACATTTTGCACTGCCTTTAATTGTTAAATCTAAAAATCCCTTCTAGAATATTTCTATTTTTTTTTTGTCAGAGTTGTATCTTTTTGTTAGCTACTTTCTAAAACTCAGTTTCTCCTCTACAATTTTTTCTTTTGCATCACTCATATACATTAATTTGGGACTTATGTCCTCCATATTCTCCCTTAATTGTCCATGTTCCCTAAAAGTCACTATATTGTAGTGGTTATGAATACAGTCTCCTCACTTATCATCTGAGAGAAATTGAGGCAGTTACTTAATGGCTTTTTGTCTCACCTCCACATCTGATAGTAAGGCTCATAAATGCAAAAGTACGATGGTGAAATTTATTGGTCATGTCTCTGTCTCAAGGAGTTGATGGTTTCCTCCATATCCTCATTGGTCACGTAATGATACAGGAGTCTTTATGATATTTCCCCTATCCTAGGAAGGAAGAAATATGTTTTACCCTGCCCTAGGTAATTGAATCCAAATGAAGAATCTCACTGCCACATTTTTAAAAATTCTTTGCAATTTGCCTAATAAAGCTTTGTTACATGAACTATTTTTAAATGATGTCTTCTTCCAAAAGTAATTTAGAATCAAGTAAATTAATTGAGTTAATGCAAATCTTTATTATGAAAAGATTATATCGTCCATTTTTTTCCCCAATCAGTCTACATACCTTGGCACATGCCTTGCATCTGAGGAAGTTCTAATCAAAGACAATATGCTAAGCTGAAATTCTAGAAAATAATAAATCTATGGACACATGTGTCCCACAGACTAAGAAAACAAGCCTTGATGTGGCTATAGTGTGCCCTCACCATTCACTCACCATTCCACACAGAAATAGTTATGTGAAGACCTTGGATTTCCTTCTTTGGAAGAAAGAGGAAAGGAAAAGATTACCTTTTTTGTTGTTGTTGTTGTTAAGACTAATGTTGCTGTAAGAGAACTCCATGGGTATGTGGAAAATGGGAATTTGTAATGCCAGAATCATTTTTTTATTTTTCACTAATTCTCTCTGGTTTTGTGATCATGAACTGGAGCTATAAATTTGTTGTTTTGAATAAATAAAATCAGTATTGCTGTTCTTTGTGTTAATAAAGATTAAATGACAAATTTGACAGAAACCTGATTTGATATTTTTAGGGATAAGATTCAGGATGCTTTTAGAAATGCATGTATATGAAACATGACTTTTCAGCTATTATTTTAAATGCTTGCTAGTGACACCGCTATGGATATAATCATATTTACATGGAAAGTTGTGTGTTAGTATTCAAAATGCAATTTAGAAATGAAACTCTTTCTGTCATTTTCTTTCTGAAAGGAAAATTCTCAATATCTTCCCATTATAATTAGAGCCATCTAATAATGAGGCCCAGTGATGTGCTAGGATCGATCAGCAGCCTGGCATTAATGGTGTCTGAAAGAAATACATCAAACTAATGAACAGCTAAGAGACATGAGAATAATTCTTGGTGCTTTAAGTCTAGACTTTCAATAGATGTTTGAAATACTTCAAAGACTAAGAGGATTAATTTTTAAAATAAATCCTTGAAATAAATTTCTTGAATATATTTTTGGAGTTCAAATTCATACCATTCTAAGTGAAATATTGATTGCAAAAACAAATTACTGCAAATACATGAAAGTGAACACTATTGAATCTACTTCTTTCCGTGACTTGCTAGTGAAAATGCTATAGGTGAAATAGAGGCTTGAAAACTTCCCTAATATTTCTCTTTCACACAGCTCATATATAAAGAAATAAAATATATAGGATATGACACTTGTAGTTTATACTCCTAACATATATTTTAATTTTTCAACTTTTAATGTAGAAGTACTTCTCTACTACAGATGCTGTTCCCTAAATCTAATTGGTAATATGTGTTGTTTTTCATCTTTTATTTAACCCTTGGGAATAATGTTATATTCAGAGTTTAGGTGAATTTTTGTGTGTGTGTGCTGGAAAGGCTCTTGGTTAAACAAATAGAAATTATTGTCATTATTCTTTTTTTAAATTTTGTTTTTTGTTTGTTTGTTTAGTAACACATGTTAAACTCAGGGGCACTTAACCATTGAGCCATATCCACAGCCCTTTTTTACATTTTATTTTGAGTTTATTTGAGGCAGAGTCTTGCTAAGTTGCTTAAGATCTTGCTAAGTTGATGAGCTGGCTTTGAACTTGAGATCCTCCTGCCTCAGCTTCCCAAGCAACTGGGATTACAGGCATGCACACTGCACCCAGCTCATCATTCTCATTTAACATATTGAAATAGTTACAGCTAACAGTTTTTGAGAGAATGCTTTGTTCCAAGAAGTATTATGTATGTTTTACCCTCAGACAGGTGGACAAATGCAACACACCAGAGAGTATAAACCCATGTGTGTAGAATCTACTGACCTTTAGCCTGGGTCCTGAGAATATAACAAGGAAAGGATAGTCTTTTCAATGTACTGTACTGGGAAAATGAAATATTCACATGAAACATAATTAACTTGAACCATTATCTTACAGTATACACAACAATGAACACAAGGTAGATTAAAGACTTAGAAGTAACATCTGAAACTGGAAAAAAAAATGGTCCTTCAAGAAAACAGGCAAGAACTTGGTATTGGTTTTGCTAATTAAGTTTTTGACCATAACACTAAAAGTTCAGTAAAAAAAAAAAAAAAAGCAACCTAGAAATGAAACCTAGAATTGAGAGAACATCCTTGCAGACTGTAAATATGACCATTCTCCAATAAATTCAAACAGCTCATATTTCTGGCTATTATTTGTATTTTAATTTTTCCAGGGATAAATCAGAGATATAGCATAATGAGTTCAATATGCCAAAATATAGTCATTCAGTAAATAAAAGAAATCAGGATTGTACCTATGTAGGCTAGCTCAACTAACGCTTTCATAGTTTTTCTGTGCTTATCTTATTGGTGCTGTTTTACGAGCGGATTATTCAGTTATTTTTTGAGAAACCTGAAAGGCCATATTCCTGGCCATTCCTAAGACACACTTTGTTATTTTCTCTTTAAAAATCACATGGTCTTGAAACTGTTGTTGGTGATTTTTGTTGTTGTTGTTTTGTTTTTGATACCACAATTTAACCTAGGGGTACTTAACCACTGGACCACATCCCATGCCCTTTTTATTGTATTTCTTTTTTTTTTTTTTTCATTTTAAGATATGGTCTCACTAAGTTGCTTAGGGGCTCGCTAAGTTGTTGAGGCTGGCTTTGGATTTGCAATCCTCCTTCCACAGCCTCCCCAGCTACTGTGATTTTAGGCATGTACCAAAGCACCTGGCCTACAGAATTTTCTGCCCAGTGATGCAAATGTTCTATAATCTCTATTCTTCACTATGATGGGTATGAGCCCTAGTTAGAATGTAACTAGTAAACCTGAGATACTAAATTTATAATTTCATTTTAATTAGAATAGAAACTTAAAGAGCCACATATTGCCAGGAAATACCTAATTGGAGAGTAATGGTGAAGATTTTCCAGTCAAGACAGATAAACTCAAAAATCTATTCATAGTAGTAAACTGTGACATTCATGCTCTTTATCCTAATGATAAGTTTGTTTCTTGTTCCAGAAATCCCATCTGTATGTGCAATCCTGAGATTGTTAGCATTAGTACACTGAAGAAGCTGAAGATCCAGAACAGCAATTAAATTCTATGCACAGGTAGGCCAAAGAAAGAGAAAGTTTAGCTAAGTTATCCTGTGTTCTGATTAGGGAATGTAGGTGTCAGGCTCTTCTACCAATGTAACTTCAAAGATGGTCCCCAAGTCTCTTTTTTTATTCTTCTGTCTCCCCACTGATGTTTTTTTTCCATGCCCATGGGTACTGCTACAAAACATGTTCTCTGCAAAATAATTCAGTCACATTACCTTTAATATATTTTCCTTTGACTGAAATCAACACATGCATTTTTGAAATGTCCTAATATAACTAATACAAAGAAGGGGAAACTAACTGAAGGGAGAAAAGAATACTTTGTTCTATTTTTGTTTTCACGTAGAAACAAACACCTTTGCGCATATATATATATATATATATATATATATATATATTCCCCATTATTATGTTTTGAATGCACAAATCTGAAAAAGTTCATAATTTTCATATAAAAATAGCCTTAAGAAATAGCAGAGGTTAAGAAAAAGGGCTTTTGAGGATTCAAAAAATATATATAACATATGCAACAATTAAACTAGTGATAATAATAGTGGATGTGAGAGAGAAAAAAGTAAAGAAATATTATTAAGTTTACCACCTCAGGCACACTACCCCCTGCATCCATATTTTAAGGTTCTGAAATCTTCCTTACACCAGTTTAAGACACCTGCTTGGCAGTGAAGGTACCAGAAAATTTCTCAATAGCAGTCTATTAAGAAAGAAGCAAATATGAAGAAACAGTACAATGAAGAAGAGTGATGTGTTTTAGCAATGATCTGTTAAGGAAGGATGTAATGTAGATATTTTCAGTATCACAACATCAGAAAAGTTTTAGTAACATGTAGTCTCTAACTCCTCTTAAATGAAGGAGATAAGCAGAGTACTAATTTCCAAATGAATGTATGTTTCTCAGTCTGCATGACACAATAAATAGTAAATACTGAAATAGATACAGGTAGAAGGACTATTCAAGCAACAAAAGAATAATAGACAAAATGGTGAAACCTAAGACTCAGAAGTACAAGAAATAAACTGAATCTGAGAGAAAAAGGATAAAGGTTGGACTGGTGTTTTTTGGTGTTTCTTTTTCCTCAGCTACTTTTAAGTGATTAAGAAATTCAGGTTGTCATTCCCGTAGCAGAGGCAATAATTATGGAACAAAGTGCACTCTTGGATTTTGTGGCTGAGAATCCTCCTATCAGAAAGACTTAGATGCTTCGTGGTGAAATACACAGCGCTGAGCTTGAATAGACACATTCTGTCTGAATTCAAGGACATTTCCAGCTGATATGTGGTGCTCCATTCATGTAAACAGCAAAGGTAATTTCTAGAGGGAATGAGTCCTGCTTACACATAAAGTCACTGAACGTGATTTTTAATTAGGCTGCTTTGTTTGAAATATGTATCCTTTATATTGGATTTCTGCAGAGAGCTAAAATTCTTGTAAATACATAAGTGATAGAGATTCCAGCAGCACCTTCTAAGATTTGGTCTTTAATCTGGATTCTGGATAGGAATGTCATGTGTATTAATTAGGGGATTCTTGGTGGAAATCTGAATGGGAGCTGATCACCAAAAATACCAAGTAACGATTAAAAAGCTGGGAATTTGCAGTCCCATCTCTCATGCTCCCTGAGGTGTAGAAAGGATGGAGATTGAGTTAAAAATTGATATCTCTGTGATAAAGCCTCCATAAAAAAAAATTGAAAAAAAAAAAGTACAAGGCTCCAAGGAATTCCAGGTTGGTGAACACACCAATGGCAAACCTGGACATGGAATCTGCATGTCCCTTTTGCCACCCCTTGCCCTGTGCATGTTGTCCATCCTGAGTTGTTTAATAGGTCAGTAAGCAAGTAGGTGAACTATCTTCCGGGTTCTTCAAGTCATTCCAGGAATAAAGGAAGGAGTGGCAAAATCCTGCACTTTGTAGTTGGTTGGTCAGAAGAACTGGTGACAAGCTGGATATGTAATTGGTGTCTAGAGTGGGAGAAATCTTGTGGGAGTTAACTTGAGGGATCTGACACTACCTTCAGGTACACACTGTCAGAACTGAGTGAAACTGTTGCACACTCACATGTTGCCTGCCAAAAACTGGGAATATTCAACTTCTTGTTAGGAAAATACTCTACTCATTTGGCATCATAATACAATTGAGGTACTTTTGTGAATATTGAGAAGCAAATATGGAGAAAAAAAAAGAAATTGAGTTTTCCTTTTGCTTTCTCAAACTCAGCTTTAAAACTTTCCAAAAATTAAAGTGATAATTAAAGAAGTAAATTCAAAGCAGAAACTGAATTTAGAATGAGACCAAAAATTAACAATATGAAGTCAGTGGAAACATTAGTGTTTTAGAATCCTAAAATTCACTGTTTTATGCCTTAAATGTTCTCCTTTTTTCTTGTTTTTTCAGGCTTTTTTTCTCATATTTTTAAAAACATAGTTTTGGAAATAGAAGCTGTATCTAAAACAGAAAAAAACTATGCTCTGAAAATTATCAACCTAAGGAAAACACAGATTTTTTTCCATATTAAAAAGAATACACTGCTTAATAATTGAGGTCTACATTATGTGTGTAGGCTATGTGTTTGCTTAACACTGTAATCCTATTATAAAGTAGAATAGCAAATAATTTGGGGAGACATAAAGATCTGTTTAAATTTCCATGGTAGCCCTGCGCATTATTCCTAAAGGACTTGGGCAATTATCATATGGGAAAACAACACTACTGTGCATAAGAATTAATTAGGATGAGTGTCTCATTGTAGTTCTCTACTTGAGAGTTTCTGTTTTGCAAATTTTAGCTGTTGGTGGTCAATTCAAACTTTGAAATCTGTGTCTTCCATTCAGTGAGGTTTTGCACTGAAGCATCAATATTATTTGCAGGCAGAAAACTGATGTAATCATAAAACTCACCATGTTTGGTTCCTTCTCTTGGGAATTCCTAACCCTCAATGCTCATTTTACCTTTTCTGAAAACCATTGCTGTATACCTTTATACACACACACACACACACACACACACACACACACACACACTCTAGTTTTATAGTTGTTTTGAGAAAAAGGTCAATATAGTACATGCTTTTTTCATCCTATCTATATATGAAAAATTAGTAACTCAATATAAGTCCACTGATTCCTACAGAAATCAATTACCCATTTATTTGTTGTGAGAAAAAATAGAAACAACATAGAAGTGTTCATTATTTTTGTACAGGATCGAAAAATGTATGACACGGTCTCTCTAACAGAGTATCAAGACATCATGTGTTTGTGTATTCCCTGTAAATATCCACATATAGGATTTTTCACTTTAATTTTGAATTACTGTCTTAACGCCTGTATTCCACTACAACATTTGTCTTAGTCCATTTGGGCTACTATAAAAAAATGCCATAAACTGGGTACCTTATGAACAATAGAAATGTATTTCTCACAGTTCTGGAGGCTAGAAAATTCAAGAACTGAGTGCTGGCTGATTCACTCTCTGATGAGGGATCTTTTCCCAGGTCATAGATTGGACCACCTAGATGTGCTGCAAAGGGAAAGGCAGCTCTCTGGGCCTTTTAAAGATGTTTATCCCATTTGTAAGTATTCAGCCATCATGAAACTAATCACCCCTCCAAAGGTCACACCTCTTAATATCATTATCTTGAGACTTAGGGTTTCAACACATAAATTTTGTGAGGACACAAACGTTCACACCATATCAATAGCTGATTATATTTACAATTTGTATTCTTAATTCTTGGTTTAGAGTGTACAATGGTATGCAACAAGTTAAAAATAATTATTGTTGTACTATTTCATAAAGAATAATCATGAGCTAGGGTTGTCGCTCAGTGGCAGAGCACTTGCCTAGCATGTGTGAGGCACTGGGTTCAATTCTCAGCACCGCATATAAATAAATGAATAAAATAAAGTTTCATCAACATCTAAAAATATATTTTAGAAAACAATAATTCAAGACAAAAAAGCAAAACACAGCCATAAGCAAAGACAACAAACACTTTACAAACAGTAAAAATGTATCCCCAGCTTTAAATAAAGGCTTCTGAGAAGATAAAGACCAGAAAACATGTTGGAAATGAGAAAAAGATTGAAACACTAGTCACAGAAAAATAAATACATATGATTCTTTAATATATAAAATGACAGTTGACTTTACATATGAGAGAAAGTGAAAAAGTATTATTTCTCATCTATCAGAGGTGCAGAAGTCTCAAGTTTGACAATATGTCTTATACATTATTGATGAGAATGCAAATAGTACAACCCCTGTGGAGGGAAACATGTAATATCTAGAGAAATTACATATGCATCTAGTTTTTAGTACTGCAATACCACTTCTAAAAGTCTATCCTAACTATACACTAGCAAAGTGATTTATAAACAAAGTTCTTTATTCTGGCACTATTTGTAATAGTCATGTTAGAAACAATCAAAACACCCATTCGTAAAGGACTGGTTGAAGAAAAAAGTAAAAAGGAACAGTGTTCTAAATCAGAAGAAGGAGTACTAGCTCTTGTAAAACATATAGGCAAGTGCTCCATATAATGAACTGAAGTGATCATCAAATATATTAAATTTAAAAATCTAAGACAAAATAAAATAGAATAGTTATGTATCATACTTCACTTTGATTAAAAAGTGGAAAAAAGTGAACATGCACATAAAACATGATTATATTTACAAAAAAAAAATAAAACTAATGAACACCCAGCAAAAACTACTAAAAATATTTATTATTTACAAGGAGTTAGAGGAAATATAAAGAACAGGAATGAAAGGAACTCCTCTGAATGTGCCTATAATATAATTTTCATACTCAAATCATATAAAACTTTACAAAATAAAATCATGAAGAAAAATAGTATTAAAATAAGTTGAAACAAACAGCTAATTTTATGAAATTTGGGTGACATGATCTAACAGATAAAAGCAATAGATAAGGTCAAAGTAAATGAAAACAAATGTTAAACTTACTCATTTATATTATTATTACCTTGAACATATTTCGTGTGCAATTTTCTACATGTGTATAAATAAGCAATTATGTTAATAATACAGGAGAAATACACTTTTCATGAAATGATAAAAATCTTAGATGTAAATTGAATAAATATGCAATTTATTTTTACAAACAATTTTCTTTCTTTTTTTTTTTTAAATCCAAGGGTGCTTAATCACTGAGCCACATCCCCAGTCCTTTTTTGTATTTTACTTTAAGACAGAGTCTCGCTAAATTGCTTAGAACCTTGCTCAGTTGCTGAGACTGGCTTAGAAGTTGCAATCCTCCTGCCTCAGTCCCCCAAGTCATTGGGCTACAGATGTGTAAAACCACACATGGCAAAATTTAATTTTCTAATGTCTATTCTAACACTCTCCATTGAAAAAGATTTAAGATAAATAGCAAATAAATAAATTAAAGCCTCTATCGTCCAGATTTTTTTCAATAAATACCTTTTCACAGTACAAGTAATTGGCTCCTTAGATAAACACCTCTTTTAGATTCAGGGATGAAAATTTATATGTGTGGTATAAATAGTTAAACATAAGGAAGGGAAGTCTCACGGATTGAATGTTTCCCCCTCCCCACACACAAAATTGTATGTTGTAATTCTATCCCCAAATATAATGGCATTTAGAGATGGGCCTTTGGGGAGGCAATTAGGCCAAGAGGATAGAGCCCTCCTGAATGGACTAGCTCCCTTATAAGTAGAAAAAAAGTGATAATTTCTTTCCTGTTCCTGTGAAGGTAAAGATATAAGGCTCTCAAAAAGCAACACAAAGAGAGACTTCGGAGGCTGAAGCAGGAGGATCACATGTTAGAGGCTAGCCTTAGCAATGGAGCAAGACATTTTTCAAAATAAAAAGAGCTGGTCATGTAGCTCTGTAGTAAAGTACCCCTAGATTCAATCCCTAGGAGAAAAGAAAAGAACAAAATAACAAATAATCCAATAAAAATAGACAAATGGTTCAAACATGCATTTCTTGAGAAAGTATAAATGGCTAGTAAAGATTGTTTTTTTTTTTCATTTTTTTATTGATTGTTCAAAACATTACAGAACTCATGATATATCATCTTTCATACATTTGACTCAATTGAGTTTTGAACTCCCCAAATACATATTGCAGACTCACTTCTGTTCAATACTCACATTTTTACATAATGGCATATTAGTGACTGTTGTATTCTGCTACCTTTCCTATCCCCTACTATCCCCCCTCCCCTCCCCTCCCCTCCCATCTTCCCTCTCTACCTCCTCTGCTGTTGTTCAATTATCTCCCCTTTTTTCCCCCTCCCCCTTGCCCCTCATAACCTCTTATAATTTTGTGTATCACTGAAGGTCTCCTACCATTTCCATATGCTTTCCCTTCTCTCTCCCTTTCTCTCCCCCCATTCGTCTTAGTTTACTGTTAGTCTTTTCCTCATGCTCTTCCTTCCTGTTCTATTCTTAGTGGCTCTCTTTATATCAAAGAAGACATTTGACATTTGTTTTTTAGGGCTTGGCTAGCTTCACTTAGCATAATCTGCTCTAATGCCATCCATTTCCCTGCAAATTCTATGATTTTGTCATTTCTTAGTGCTGCATAATACTCCATTGTGTATAGCTGCCACAATTTTTTTATCCACTCATCTATTGAAGGGCATCTAGGTTGGTTCCACAGTCTAGCTATTGTGAATTGTGCTGCTATAATCATTGATGTGGCCGTATCCCTATAGTGTGCTCTTTTAAGGTCCTCAGGGAATAGTCCGAGAAGGGCAATAGCTCAGTATTTTAGTTATCATAGAAAAACAAATAAAAACTAGGCTGAGATGACATATCACCATAGTCTGAGTGACTACTATAAAAAATAATAATAATAATAAAAACAAAGGCTGGTGAGGATGTGGAGGAAAGGAAACATTTATGTGAATTAGTGAAACGACAATAGAAAACAATAGGAGATTACTCCAAAATCTATTAATAAAACTCTCATATTATAGAGCTATACCACTCCTGGGTATATATGCAAAGCAAATGAAGACAATGTATACAAAGAGCTGCATACCCATGACAGCTAAGATACGGAATCACTCTAGGACCCTATCAAAAGCTGAATGGATAAAGTGAATAGGTTACACATACATGATGGAGTATTATAGAGCCATGAAGAAAAATGAAAACTTTAGGAAAGAAGATGGAAAATGGATGGAACAGGATGTCACCACATTAAGTGAAATAAGTAGATGCAGAACAAGTGTGGAATGTTTTCTCTCCTATGTGGAAACTGGGTGCGGGGAATGACCTGAAAATAGAAGGTTAAGTATCAGCAACTGGAAAGAGGATAAGGAACGGAGGGTACTAAATGATAGAAGGGAGGGTGAATGTGATCAATACATCACAGTGAAAGCCACTCATTTGTACAATTAATATGTGTTAGGAACAAAAAGAGGAAAGGGAGGGAGGGAATGAATGAAGGAGAGTAGGAAAGAAGGAAGGAGGGAGAGAAAGAAAGAAAGAAGTGAAAAAACACTAACAGAAAACTTTCTCCAATCAGGAACTAGGCCCTCACCAGGACTGAAGACACCACGACCGTCACATTGAACTCTAGATTTTTGAGAAATAAATGCTGACTGTTTAAATCCATCAGTCTATGGTACTGTGTTATAGGAACCAGAGCTCATAAAGACAGAAAACTACAAATTATGATGTCCATTCAAAAAAAAAAATACCTGTAGGAACGTGTTCTTCCTTTTTAAATTTGTTTGGATTATTTGTATAATTTTAAAGTGGTGTTTACCATGGATTGAAATCTCCAAGTATATAAAACTCCCAGAATGTGAGTGTGAATAAAATCATAGAGAAGTTATAAAAATAGAAGAAAATTAAAAATTTATCCTGCAGTTCTTTCATGGACTACATTTTGAAGTTATGCAACCCTACTTGATGCGGGGAAGCTACTAAAAACAGATTAATTACACACATTAAAAAAGATTAAAGTGTTTGAAAGCCACAATTATGTAATTCAGAGTAAAATAGCTGATTCAGACAGTGGTGTTATTTATGTGACTTATTGCTCCAAATGAGGAAGCACCAGTGAATCAAAAGACATTCCAGGTTTACAAACTAGTGGCAAGCAGAAATGTCAGTGATTTCATACAACGGTTCTCTCGCTATATAGAAGTAAAGTAAGATAGTAAAGATAGGAAACAACAGAGTTAATTGCATTTCTTCCAAAGTGTTTAATATATTTTGGAATCTAAAATTAACTTCCTTTTGCTTGCAAAAGAACTTCTATGCTCAGCTAGGAGGCTGCTATGAAACATTAAACACTGTCAATTCTTACTGTGATACAGCATTAATACTGCATAACATCAATATTTTATATTAAGAATGTTAATTATCCCTGAGTTTCTGGGATGCCTAACAGTGCTAAAGTACTAGTGCACTAATTTTATTTTTACTACATTTTCTTTCTTCTATTGGCTGTTCTTCCTGGATCTGATTCTTCTTCCTGTAGCGAGAAATGAGTTAAATCAGCACTCACTGTCAACTGGAACAGCCTTGGAGCTGAGTTAATTCATCACCTACTGACAAAAGGTTAAAAATATTGAATATCAATATCCAGAATGTTTTCCAACTCACAGCAATTGTTTGGCAGTGCTGATGTCTGAGCTCTGGGAATAAAGTGCAAGATTTGGCATTCTCTGTGTCCATGAAGTTACTTCTTAATGTGCTTTACATATGAATATAACGCACATTCTCACCTTCACTTTTCTTTCAGCGTAGTTGACACCATAGAGAAATTGTAATGCCAAAGCTAATATAATATCAGAATGTACACATATATATTCAAAATTAAGAGTAAATTTGCACAAGTGAGCTGCAGGATTACCAGCTGACTCTATAGACTCCTGTTAATTCATGCATATATGATTATACATTAGAACTCTGCCTACATAGGGAGACAACAATAGCACTATTTTTTGAATGAACTCAGTTCAGTTAATATCTGCAAAGGCTCTGTTGACATTAGGAGGATTAGTCCATGAAACTCTGCCTCTGAACTCAAATAATCAGTACTCTAACAATTCAGAATAAAATGCTTTATTTGAATGTTGTGCACAGACACACACACATACCCTAATGCATTGTAAAATGTATTATACCATAACAAAAATGCTAGAAAAATAAAGTAGAAGGGTGAGATTATTTTGACCATGAAAAATCACTCCTTGGACATGGTTTCATTGATATTTAAAAATTAAACATTACAAACTGGCCTTAAAATAGATAAAACTCTGTTAACAAGAGATTGTGGCCATCTCAAACATATAATACATTCTAGCAGTGCATGATTCTGGAGATTTAGGCCTCAGTGTCTAGTATTATGCAAATGATGATCCCAGAAATTGGGTTGCAATAGAAGAAAAAAAAACATATGTGAGACTATAGGTACATAATATATCAACACGTTTGCTCACACACATACACATACACACACACACACACACACACACACACACATGCATATACAGACATACCCACAAAACATGGTCATCTTCAAAGGAATATGAATATGCTACAATGAAACCCACTATTCTGTATAATTACTATGCAACAACAATTTTTTAAAAATATCAAATTTTTCCTGAACTTGTAAGACAAGTTTATCTATTTCATACCACTTTATATTTTCCCAATTGACCTTGAATGAATCATTGAATATTCCATAATCAGATTAATTAATTAATTAATTTATTTATTTATTTATTTATTTTTTGTTCGGGGGATCGATTCCAGGGTTGTTCTCCCACTGAGCTACATTCCCAGTTCTTTTCATTTATTTATTTATTTATTTATTTTAAGTTTGAGTCTTCTGACACTGCCCAGGCTTGCCTGAAACTTGGATCTTCCTGCCTCAGCCTCCAGAGCAGCCTGGCTTACAGGCATGCACCATCCAACTTCGCATCTCACTCTTAATTCAGTCTTCATGAATCCTTTAGTAGTCATTTTACCAAAGATACTTGAAAGCTAAACACTTTTTGGGTGACAGATGGAAAAATGTTTCCCACTGCTGGAAACTATGTATCAAATAAGTCCTTGCTTTATGTTTTAGTTATATTTTTATTTCAAAAAGAAAATAAAACAGAAAACCTTGGAAACTTTGCTCTTTTGCTTATAATTTTACTTAGACTTTTAAATGTATATTTGTAATATTTCTCTCTGAGTGTGTGTGTGTCTGTGTCTGTGTGTCTGTATATGTACTTTGAGAGTCAGCTTTCTTTTACTGTTCTGCCCTTGAGATGCATGTGCAGAATCTGAGATGCACAGTCATTCCACTCGTCACGTCATGGTGGGAATTTAAAGTCAATTAATGAACAACTTGAAGTCTATTTTCAATAAATTGCCTAAATGGAAAGCAAATAACTCTGAAGCAATCTGCTGTTTCAAATGACAAAACACAAACATTATCAGGTAAGATACTTTGTGAATATATTGCATAAAGAAGCTTTTTTTCCCCTGAATACTCTTTTTTGGGGGGTGGGGGTGCATAATCAGGGATTGAACTCAGGGGCTCTCACCACTGAGTCACATCCCCAGCCCTATTTTGTATTTTATTTAGAGACAGGGTCTCACTGACTTGCTTAGTGCCTCATTTTGCTGAGCCTGGCTTTGAACTTGTGATCATCCTGCCTGAGCTTTCCAAGCTGCAGGAATTACAGGCCAGAGCCACCGCACCTAGCCTGAATAGTTCTTAGCTTCCTGAAATATTCATGAAGAACTGTATTTTTTCTAAGGAAATTGTCGCAATTTCTCTCTTTTTTAAAATTTTTTATTTGTTTTAATTAATTATACATGACAGTAGAATGCACTTATATACTTTGATATATCATACATAAATGGAGTATAATTTCTGAGTATACATATTGGGGTATAATTTTTCTGAGTATACATATTATAAAATCACATTGGTCACATACATACATACATAAAGTAATAATGTCTGTTTCATTCTACTATCCTTCTTATCCCCACATCCCCTGCCTTCCCCTCCTTTCACTTCCCTCTATCTAATCTAAGGTAATGCTATTTTTTTTTTGCATTAAGATTCTTAGATACACATATATACCACAATTTTTGTATCTCTGTTTGTATATAAAGTATGTTGACACCCAATTCAAGTCTTCATGCATGTACTTTGTATAATGATATCTATCACATTCCACCATCCTTGCTAATCCCCTACCCCCTCCCTTTTCCTCCCACCTCTCTTCCCTATCTAAAATAATTCATCTATTCCTCCCATGCTCTCCCTCCCAATTCCACTATGAGCCAACCTCCTTATATCAGAGAAAACATTGGGTATTTGTTTTTTGGGGATTGGCTGACTTCACTTAGAATTATCTTCTCCAAGGCCATCCATTTACCTGCAAATGCCATGGTTTTGTTCTTTTTAATTCTGAGTAAAATTCCATTGTGAATTCATGCCACATTTTTTTTATCCATTCATCCACTGATGGACATCTAGCTTGGCTCCACAGTTTAGCTATTGTGAATTGTGCTGCTACAAACATTGATGTGACTGTGTCCCTGTAGTATGCTCTTTTTAAGTCCTTTGGGTGTAGTCTGAGGAGAGGAATAACTGGGTCAAATGGCGGTTCCATACCCGGTATTCCAAGGAATCTCCATACTGCTTTTCCAACTTGGCTGCATCAATTTGCAGTCCCACCAGCAATGTATGAGTGTACCTTTTTCCCCACATCCTCACCAACTCTTGTTGTTTGTCTTCATAATAGCTGCCATTCTGACTGGAGTGAGATGATATCTTAGAGTAGTTTTGATTTGCATTTCTCTGATTGCTAGAGATGATGAGCTTTGTTTCCTATATTTGTTGATTGATTGTACATCCTCTTCTGAGAAGTGCCTATTCAGGTTCTTAGCCCATTTGTTGATTGGGTTATTTGGTTTTTTTTTTTTTTTTTTTGGTGTTTAGCTTTTTGAGTTCTTTGTATATCCTAAAGAGGAAGAGTGAAGCAGGTGGTATCACTATACCAGACCTTAAACTATACTACAGAGCAATAGTAACAAAAACAGCATGATATTGGCACAAAAACAGGCTGGTAGACCAATGGTACAGAATAGAGGACACAAAGACTACAATTATCACAAAATTACAATTATCTTATATTAGACAAAGGTACCAAAAACATGCACTGGAGAAAATATTGCATCTTCAACAAATGGTGCTGGAAATCCATATGCAACAAAATCAAATTAAACCTTCATCTCTCACCATGCATAAAACTTAACTCAAAATGGATCAAAGTCCTAAGAATTAAACCAGAGAATTAAGAATTAAGAATTAACCTAAGAATTTAATTCTGTGTCTAATAGAAGAAAAAGTAGGCCCTATTCTTTATCATGGGGGATTAGGCCCCAACTTCCTTAATAAGACTCCTATAGTTCAAGAATTAAAACCAAGAATCAATAAATGGGATGGAATCAAACTAAAAACAAAAGAAACACTCTGTGAGGTAAATAGAAAGCCTACATCATGGGAGCAAATTTTTACCCCTCACACATTAGATAGAGCAATTTCCCTTTTCTATTAGCATGCAATGAGGTCAAAGAGCAGTTAAGAGCTGTGTTTTACTTCTTATCTTGACTCTTGCTTTACTCTGGGAGTTTTTTATGAAGCCTTGGTCACAACAGTGATGACCATGATAGTCACTGATAAGGATAACAGATTCAGTTTCATATTTTTTTAAACAGTGCAAAAAAAAGTTTAAGTGATGCTTCTATTTTTTCATTTATCTTAAAGTTATGGATTTATTTAAAATAATACTCTAATTTTTTTCTGCTTAAAAAAGAAAAACAATGGGATGAATAAAACAATGCAGGAACTACAACATTGGTGAGCAATGTTACACTGTTGCAGAAACAAATGCCAGAGTTGTCAATATCTGAGAATTCAATAATAGTCTGCCCACCAAGGTCTAGGAATCAAAGAAAAGGTTGCCTCTGAAAATTAAACTACAAATACAATATCTAATTGATTATGACAGAGACACAGGAAATGATCCTACTGGGACCACTAAGCTGGTAACATTTGACTGTACCTTTAGTAAATGTATGTGTAACGTTTTCAAAGAAGTAACTCATCGATAAAGGAACAGTGCTCTTACCATTGAAGCATAAAGTATCCAAATTCTTTTATCCTAGTATACAAACACTATTCAGAAAAGAAAGCCTCAGATTTATATTGTCCACTACTTAGGGAAGAAAGATTTAGAATTTTATTGTCCAATATTGTAGCAACCAACCACGAGTGGCAATTAAATTTTAACTCTAAGTTAATTCACATTAAAATAAACCCAATCTTTAATTAGTTGTGCTGTCTATATCCTGAGTGTGCAATAGCCCCAAGTGCTTAGTCTTTACAGTTTCAGACTCCATGGAGAACATTTCTATTATCACAGAAATATCTATTGCACAAGGCTAACTTGAACAATAAATTTTGAATATTTAGAATATCATTGTAGTGATGGTGTACTGTGTTGCAGTTAATCAACTTTAAGCATTCTAATAAAATATATAGAATTAACCACATTATGAAATAAATTCTTGAAACTGTACTAGCATGATGTCATTACCTATTAGAATGATTTAATGCTCTTGCTTTAAACCATGCTATTAAACAACCTACACATTGTCACTTATCATATGATTAAATTATGTCAATACAAATATAATGAGTTGCTCATAAGTACTCAATATGCCAGTCTGTATTAAAACATGTCTCATTTAGAATGAAAAAAAAATCCATCATCTTATTTTGCAGACTTTGCAAGTAACTTAACAGGGAAATAGTGTGGCGATCATTCCCATACAGGTGTTTCTCCTTGAAAATTAGTTCTGTTGTTTACCCCAAATTACTACATAGTCCTTCTGTCTTTATGCATCAGTCACGTGTACCTAGTTACTGCTAAATGCATCCAAGATACTTTAACATATGTAGTATATAGTCATTAAAAACTTAAGACTCTATCAAGTGATTAGGTGCTGGACTATGTACAGCTATGTAATAATAAAATTTCAACAAGACCAAACATCATATATACACACATGTATCCAGGTCTTCTGATGAAGTCCCAGATCTATGACTCTTGCATAGTTCTCTTACAACCAACCCAAAGAATCAGAATACTTGATGAAGTCATTGTTCAAAGGTTGAATTAAAACATTATATAATATATATGTTGGTGTTTGTGTGTGTGTGTATATATATATATACATAAATATATATACATATGTGTATATATATAATTACAATTATAAAAAGGGGAATTATTAGATTGTTTTACGTGACCAGAGCTGGCTAGATCCACAATGGCAGTGTGCATGTTAGAGAGCTAGAGAAATCAAAAACTGCTCAGTTGAAGAAGAAGGAGTCTCAGAAGAAGAGGGATCAATGATGAGAGAATAAAAACCACTTTGCCAGAAGCACTCATCATCTTTTGAAGTCATACTGAAACAAACAAAAAAAAAATTAAAAAGGACTGGTGATGTAGCTCAGAGGTAAACCACACTGGTACAGTGTTAGACCCCAGTATCAAAAACAAAACTAAACAACATCAAACAAAACTGTGTGGTCTCAACAACAACAAAAAGAAGGGTTGACAGAATTTCCAGAAGTACACAGTAAATAATTATTACTATTATTATAATAAACATTATCTTTAACTTAAATATAACCAAAAATTTTGACCCATATTAACTCCTGAAAAGCACATGATGGTTTTGCACAATAATAGGTGTCACATTATCTATATTCTAACTTGGATATTTAATAATAAAATAACCAGTCAATTAATGAGAATTCAGGAGAAAACTGTAAAGTTGAGGAGTAATTTTTTCAGTAAAAAGCTGTCAAAACTAGTGATTCCATATGACAGAGTTCAACACAAATTTAGTTTTTAAATTAATTCTCCAGATGAAAATGTATTTATATTTCTGTTCTCTGAGGAAGGTGTTTTATAACCTACATCAATTAAGTCATTGAGCTATTTTCTTTCTTTTCTTTTCTTTCTTTCTTTTCTTTCTTTCTTTTTTTTTTGTATCAGGGATTGAACACCAGGGCACTTTACACTGAGCCATATTGCCTGGCCTTTTTATGTTTTATTTTGAGACAGGGTCTAGCCAAGTTGCTTAGGGCCTCATTAAGTTGCTGAGGCTGGCTTTAGACTTGAGATCCTCCTGCCTCAGTTTTCTGAGCTGCGGGGATTAGAGACATGTGTGACACCGCACCTGGCTGTGCTGTTTTAAACAAGTAGTTATTTTGGATGTTTTAACACTACCTTAGGAATTTTTTCTACTTTTTCTGCAGGATATTCTTGAAAATGTTCTTGAACTTTATAAATGATCTTAAAGCCATAAGAACTTTCTTCCAGAGAATAAAAAAATAAATTAATTAAAACACCTGAAACATTGAAAAACAAAAACCTGGCTGTATCAAATTTTGCAGTTCCTTCCTGTACTTGGAAGCAGTAATTTGGAGAAATAGTTAACAATTTCATTCAATTACATCAGATGTGATGAGTGTTATTTCTAACAGAAAATGGGTGAAATGTCTCGTATGTGTTCATCCAAATGCAATGAGAAAAATGCACTTTGTTACTTGATGCTATGTCCTAATAATATGGTAAATTTACCTATTTGGAAATATTATTTTCATTTCTTAATGTAGATAAAATTATATAAATAAGAATTTATCTGTGTGAGGCTATTCCCTCTTTATAGTTTGAATTCTATTTCAGAGTAGATGCTTATTTACATACTAATGGTTGATCACTATCAAACATCTACTTACAATTATTTAGAAGAAATGCTGTCATTCAGAAATGAACATACAACTAGAGTAAGAACTGACCTTTGTCAGCAAATATATGGATGTTTGAGTAGAAAGTAATTTATAGAGAACTATGCAAAACAGTACAGCGTTACATATTTCACTGGCTAGTCACTTAAACCACCATCAAGGTAGAAGACGTAATTCTATAATTCCCTCTGCACTATTTTCATGCATTTCATCTTAGAATTTCATCACTTTTAATTTGCTTGCCACAAAGCAAAGAATATTTTTGTGTAATTCCTCTCTTCCTCTGTTACAAAATAACACCATTTCAAATTTATGGGGATCCAGAGATTAGAAACATTATACAGCAGTCTCATTTAACCAAAACAACATTTTAGACATCTGTCCTCAAATCCCTTCCATATTTATCAATAAAACAATACAGTCAGACCATATTTATTTATGTGAAACAGCATTCTGCCTAAACAGAAATTTCTATTTTACTGAACATACTGATTTGTGTGTATCTTGGAATAACATTGATCTGGATTTTTATTTGGTTCAAAAATCAATTTTGTTATTGCCAAAGTAAAATGTACAATAAAACAATGTTACTCTTAATATACTAGGGTGGTAAAGATTTTATATTTCTTGTGGCTGCTAAGGACTTCATGTTTTTTCCAACCAAGTTCTTTGGGTAGATTTTACGTTTATTAAATAAGGCTAAAACTAAAAGGAATTAATAGCTGTCTGCAGCAAGTTATCAGGTTTATGCAAATGCAGGATTAGAATCCTATAATGCCATTAAAACTCGTTTTAAAATTCATCCTTCTCTTTGTTAATGAGATTTGGTATCGAAATAATACTCCCTCAACCTTTGTTTTTCTTCTGTGTAGAATCACACTGTGAACAGGATATATCAATGAAATCACATATCCTGTCTTTTGTGCTTCCTAGCATCTTCCAGAGCAAGAGACTGTGATCCTACAAAGTGTGGGACATTCACATCCATGTAGCTTGGTGCTGCAAAACTGACAGAACTAAAACAAAAACAAAAAATAAAAACCAACCACCCGGAAGCCGTGAGCTGTCCTTGACACTTCTTGCTGTCCCTAGCCATATGGTGCCCTATGTTCAGTTATTTGTTCTGACACTGCTTGGACTCTACTTCATTGCTCAACTTATTGGACAACTTACATGTGACTGAGAAAAAGAGCTTCCTATAATTACATTTTAACATTCTTGCTGACAATCAAGATTCCTGACACATCCCTTTTTCATAATATACACTTAAGAATTGGGGCTTGTCACATAAATAACTACAATGATGTGATGTGATGAAACAGTAACTCTGATAATATTTCAAAATAACCATTGAAAACCTGTGGTCCATGATTATAGAAGACATCCATATATATTTCATAGTCCAGTGTTTTGGAAGCTGATAACCAAATGACCTATGATCACAAAATGCCAAGGATAATGGTGTTAATGGACAATCTCTAGGGCCAGAGGTTCCTATCAAGTATAATACATAAGATAATCTTACTTCATATTTCTTTTCATACAGTTTTGTATTACACAATATAGAAACTGTAAGTATCAATAATTTGCTGTTTATCATTTTACAACATTCAAACATTCATCTGTGGGTATTATTCATCTGACTGTAGAGAAAGAGTTTGTAGGCATAAAAGCCAGAAACAAAATAAATTTATATATAGAAAAATGGCTTCTTGTAAAACATTTTCTATATTCAACCAAGGACTCGAAATTAAGACTACTAGCAAGAAATACAAAAACCATACACACACACACACACACACACACCAGAGGACATAATAAAACTGGAGACAATAAGAAATAGATTTCATTTTCAATCATTCTTTAGTGGGCTTTAAAAAAACAACTATTAATTTCATTAGACATCAAGGACATTCCTAGTCTTCTATATCAGAGATAATAGCTTATGAGTATTATTTTGAGTCATGAGTCATGCACAATATAGAGACTTTGCATGCAATGTTTCCTTTAATGTCATAACAACAAATATCAGGCAACAATATTATAATTCAGGAAACAAGGGCTTAGAAAGACTGTACAGATTGTGTGAAGTCACAAAGATAGTAAGTATTCAAATCAGTTTGCAATTAGAGATTTTCAACCAGAGTCTCCAAAATGTCACTGGGAATCATGCATCCATCATAATTTATCTATTTCCTGTGTTAGATGCTTGATATTATTACCCCACCACTAGTAAAACATAGTTCACAATACTCGTTAGTTGCCTAAGAATTTATTTGTAAAAATTAAATCATCAGTGCTATATAGTCCTATTTGTGTTGCAAAATATTGCTCCCGTGGAGCAGAATAAGAAAATTTAGACATATCTGAAATATTTTGTTTTTGACACTGAATGTCATGTTATAATAAAAGTAAAGTGCAGGTTTCCTTTAAAATGAAACCTACACAGTGGGATTTATTTTGTAATTATAAAATATCTAATCTTTTTGCAACATATTCTTTTGATTTATTTTACATTCGTAATTATTGCCTTAATAAAAAGGATTTAAGATACCATAAGACAGGATGAGAGATTAAAAGTTCACCTAATCCTCAATAAAAATAAGCAAGGGTCAGAAGTCCTGGGCTTCATAGAAACTAATAAAACCAATTCTAATGAGAATCTGATAGCAGGCCTTGGTTCCTGCAATCTGCCAAAAGCCAAGAGCAATAGAGGGTATTTGAAGTCATTTATCTTTGCTTCTCTCTTCTATTTCAAGTTAGGATTGACAAAACAGAAGGAAATGATTAAGAACATGAGCTCTGGATTGTCAGAATTTCTGCTCTGATATTTATAAACAGCAAGACCTGCGAGCAGTTGCTTAATATCAGTAAACCAGTGTCATTTTTCTTGTGGTTATATACCCTCCCTCCTATCTATGTTATTATATAGATAGCATAATATAATGGGAATACAACAATGTAACAGCAGCGTGCTTAGTAAGCACTCCACAAATGTCAGCTATTTTTAATTTTTCCAATCACTCTGCATTGGAAGAAATGCTATATTTATTGTGCATATCTAAACTTATAAATTCATGTCAGTAAATATTTATTGTGTACTTAACTATGCCAACAGTGGAAGTTAACCATGTATAGCAAATATCCCTAATATTGCTGACAGATGTGGCTGTATTTTATTTCTCTGGAACCTTGAAAGGACTGAAATCTCTGAGCAAGAGACAGAAGGAGAATCTATAGTGCTTTATTCTACGATTGAAGTGGACATTGATATAGAGAGACCTCCTTGCTGACTGAAAAATCTTACTAGTAGCAAGATACTCAATCGTTCAACAGTTTTATTTTGATAGATTGTGATTTCCTGGCTTGAGACCAGAGGGAATCCAGAAAATATAATTTATTCTACAAATATATATATATATATATATAATGCTGGCCTAGTTTAAAATAGGTGGCAGCTCTCAGCATTGATTTAATGTAATTCTTATATTTAATGCATGTTTATTTTTTGTTTTTCCACTAGGATTTTTTTTCCCATTTTAGGTGTGAAACTGAAAATGGAACTCTCTACATTTTTTCATATGAATTATTTCATCTTTCTTATGAGCTTCCTGATTCCTTTGAAAAGAAACTAAAGTCGCATTTTTTTTCTTTAATTGAAGTAAGTAGAGATTTAAAACTGGATTCATATTCCAAAGTGTTCACCTACAGCAGTGACATGTGACTTAGTGTTTCATGAATTATTCATTAAGATGAAGCATTCTGACCTACCAACTTTTATTAGAAGGGTTGCAGCTCAAGAACTACTTTGAATGCAAAGCATAATAACTACAAATGCATGTGTACCAAAGCTATGGGTAAGGCTACATGACACAATTCTCTGCAACTAAAAGGATAGAAATGCATGAATTTGAGACATCTTCGAAGGCAGCCCCTGGCATGAATGCCTAATTACTACATATTCCTTCTGAAGGCATGGATAGGGTACACTTCACAGCTACTTGATTTCTTCTCACAGTTCATGATCTTCTTTCTGCCTCTCTAAGATATTCCTTATTTTTTCCCTCTATATCAATAAACTGCTGTTTTCTATATTTTTATCCTCTGCTTTCCTTTCACACAACCCATCACCATCAAAACAAAATCAAAACTAAAATCTTCCACAGGAAATCTTTTCAGAAGAAGCTGTAATATAATGTCTTCATGACAAAATATTCAGTAACACCTCAGTGTTGACTCAGCTGCCTATGCCAGGTACTTGTGCAAAGGACGTGTGCTTATGAACAATGACTTTATTTAAAGGTGATATTCTTAAAGTTGAAATATTTTTAATCTATTTCCTTTTCAAATCATCATCTTAACTTAATTTTGAATTTTCAAAATTGAGTGCTGTGCTGGACATCAAGGGATTTCTTAACATTTCCTTATTTTCAGCAAAGTCAGTTTTATTAAGAAAATAACTTCACACAAGGATTTTATAGGAAAGATGTATAAAAAAGAATGCATTTGATCCTAACCACAAAGAATTATAGAGTTTGGTGTAATGGAAAAGGTAATTCAATGTATAGTTCTCTAATTAGCCATGGCTTTGTCCTAAATATTTATTTTAGGTGTCTCTTCTTGTAAGGCTGAAAGGGACACAGCATAATGACTTTAGAAAATTAAATTTCCATTCACTTAAGCAATAAGTGTGAAATTAGCAATGCAGAAGATGCCAGGGATATGTTGTTAATCAAAGCAGATGTTGACTTGCCTTCATATTGATTGCTTTTATTCTATTTATTTAGCTAGCTCTCTAGCTAGCTAGCTTGTCACTGTGGAATGGTAGAGGCAACTTTTAATGTAAGATACAGAAAGACAACATCTTCACCAATGCGAGGACTGTGAACCATGGTGGAATTACAAAGGTAAAGTTCTACGATTTAACGCAGATGCTTGGTGGATTAATAGAGACAATATTGGATAAATACAGTGTGGGTGAAAAAGAATAATTTAGGGTGTGATATGAATGATATAAAATTATAAAAGAGATTACATGTAAAGAAAAAGAGTTTGGATCTTATGTGTTCTATAGTATATACTCATTTAAGTGTTTTAAACAAGGTCTTATCTGGTAAAAGATTTAATATATTATTACTGATGTATGGAAAACAGTTCATAGATGAATAAAGTCAGAAATATAGAGGTCAGACAGAAGGTCACTGTAGTTTCTGAGTAAAAGAATGAATACATCCTGGCTTAGATGGATGACTATAAAGATAGAAAGATCTATACATGTATTTTTTATCAGAAAGATGTAGACTTTAAAGGATAAGAGAAAAGAAAGAATTAAAAATGACTCTTGAGTTTTCTCCTTGAGGGACAATAATGGTTTAGAATTTAGTAAGAGAAAGAGTGTGGAAAGAACAAGTTTGGCTATAAAACTTTCTATTTTAGATTTGTTATGATTGAGATAAGGATCATTAAAAGAAAGATATTTGAGCTGTATTTGAAACTCCTCACATCTTCCTCACTCAGATCACCATGCTTTTGCAAATTTCTTCTTTTTGATTTTGTTCTTTTTAGTTTTACATGACAGAATGGGAACACTCAAGAGAAAACAAGTAACAGTTAATGTTGGCGAGGATGTGGGGAAAAAGGTACACTCATACGTTGCTGGTGGGACTCAAAACTAGTGCAACTACTCTGGAATGTGGTATGGAGAGTCACCATAAAGCTTTTGCAAAATTCTACCAATCCCTACAATGCTTTCTATTCCATTCCTCACTTGATACAGCCCCAAAGACCTTGTGAAGGTAGCCCAGAGGCCATTATCAGAAAACTTTCCTGACCTAATGCCATCGATACCCTCCATTCATTCCTGTTTATTTGTCTTCCTCTTCACAATATAGTAAATTTGACAAGAGCAGAAGCTGCTTTTTTTCCATCATTGTTATTCCCAGTCACCAACCTACCTATCCAATAAATCTTTGTTGTTTTTTTTATGAAGATCTTCCATTTTGTATTCTTACAATAACAAACATCTGAGCACTATGGAGGAAGAATTTCAGTGAGCAGTGAGTAAACTAATCAACAAACAGAGAATCTACAAGGATTAAGATTATATATACAAACAAAACCATGGATTATGATAGATGCAGCTATTTGATGTTTGATTATTTTGGCTTCTCTATTGGGGCCAAATAATACTTCGGTGGAGAAACGTGTATCCTAAAACCATGATAAACAATGAATTCTTGGAAAAAACCTTGACACAACCCAGTCCAATCAATGCTAATAAATAAGGAATAAGTTATGGAATTCTAAGTCTCCCCATAGGAGGAGGAGAATCATTGGCACGGAAAAGTGTCTATCTCAATATTATGGTTTGGATCCGAAACGTTCCCTGAAAAGTTCAAGCGTTGAAAGCCTGATCCCCAATGCAGTGAATGTCAGAGGCAGGGATTTTGAAGCTTTGATGTTATCAGGGAATTAATCCACTTGCTGAATTAACCTACTGAGATCTGAAAGGGTTACTGTATAGCAACTATAGGCAGGTAGGGCATGCATGGAGAAAAGTGACTGGGGGCATGGCCTTGGTCCATATCTGTCTCTGGGTCCATATCACTCCCTCTCTGTTTCCTGGCTGCCCTGAGCTGAGCTGCTTTCCTCTATCATGCCTTTCAGCCATGAAGTTCTGCTTCACTTCAAGCCCTGAGCAATGCAATCAGCTGACTGTGGACTGAAACCTTTGAAAATGTGAGCCCCAAATGAACTTTTCCTCCTCTAAGTTGTTCTTGTCAGGTATTTCTTCACGGTGATGAGTAACTCAATAACACACTGGAGCACTCTTTTCTCCACACTATGTGGACTAGACACTATGTTTTGGAGTGTGTCATTTTCTTTTAAAGGAATTTTCAGATTAGAAGAATGATATTGTAAGTAGAGAAGAGCAAATGGAATACTCTATAAGATATCCAGTAACTAGGAAAATATGTTCCATGCTTAATTTGTTAAATCAATTTTTTTATTTAGTTTTGTTATTCAAAATGTGTTTTTCTATTTTTGTTAATAAAGTTATTTATTGTGAATGGACAGATTGGAAATGAAATTCAATTGTAAAGGGTTAATTTTTTTCTCCAGCTATCACATTAATTAAGTTAGGTAAAGATGACTTTTTAATTGATTTTAGTTTATTGATGTGAGATGGAAACAGTCATATTAGTTGAAGACATCTGGCCATACAAAACAAGAGAATTTGGGATGGATTAATTTTTCAAGTCCATGTGATTTACATAATTGGAATATAGAATCTGAAATTAAACTTAACTCTAAATGTGAGGTATTTGCACCAGTTTATTTATTCTTTTTTCTTTCTCTTTTTAAATTTTTAAGCAGAATAATTATCCTCTGGAGCCTTAGGTCTTTTTTTTTTTTTCTGTACCTCCTATCTGCTCTTAGATTAGTTTTACTCTTTTTCTTATGTACACGTTTTAGAATTCAAAAGTAGTGTTTTCTTTTTAAATTTTGATTAGTTTTCTCTTTAAAAACAATGCCACATTTTAAGTATGCTTTGTATAGGAAACAATTCCTCTGTTGTCACTCACTATTCTTGAGACCTAATGGCTTGACCTAAGATTTAGTAAAGTAAGAGAAAAACCAAAGAGAAAGACAAGAAAAACAAAGAAAATATGTTTGTTAACTTTGGAAAATACTTCATGCAGTACTTCTTAAAACGTTTTTGTTGGTATAAAATACTTAAATACATTTTAATATGTATTTATATATGTATATACCTTTAAATGCCAATGAATTACCCAATATTTGTCAAATAGGAAATATCAGAATTAATGATGATCATTAAATCTTATCATTAATGTTTATCATTTTAAAAACTATCTCATCTGTATTTATTTTCTAATCATGAAAAGCCTTCAAAGATGAATTTACTGCTATTTGTCATGGTTAATCTCAGCAGCAGTATGTTACCCCTGGCAGTCTTTAATCACAGTATTTATATACATTTTCCTCATGAAGACAATATAATAGATCTTATTTTCTGTGTGTTCAATTAATGCACCAAAATTAAATAGAGTAAACACTATCATTAGCTTTTTAGTTTGTTAACAATTCTGTTTATAAAAATTAATATCTGTGAGAATTATATTTTTAAATAATAAGATTAAACATGAACTTAAATACATAAGAATGAAAAGCATCAGATATAGTTTAGAATATTTGAATCCATGTGCAGGTGTGTGTCTATATGTGTGCATGTGGTTATATCATGGTCCAAATGAAATAAAATGCATTTCCCTTGGTTACAAATTTCAGTTTATTTAATTTCTTGTCTTTTCTTTCTTTTATTTATCTGTTGTTCAGCATTTTTATTTTATAAATCATTTAACCCCTTAGCCACTCTAATTTGAATTGTATGCAAATCCAATCAGTAAATTTTTAAACATTTTTGACACTTGTCATTTAATGAGTCATATTGTTTTTCTATTTTCCTCATATTATCTCTTTTCATGAGTTTCTTAACTTCATTCAATCTGCTCCTCCATTTCCTGGATTTGTCTTCTAACCACACTGAAAGACTAATATTTTGATACTGCATTGTTTTTATAACTCATTATTTTATATACTTGCCTGCAAAATTTTATCCCAACTCAAAACATACTCTATATTACTGATGAGCTATGCAACCACATATAACTCCACCCAAATGTGTTTCTCAGATTTGGAATTCATTGGAATGCTGCTGTGCATGTCTCTCGAAATGTGCGCAGGCAACTGCAAACTACTATGTTCAAAGTACAACATTTAGCTCCTTGTTTCTGTAATCAGTCCATCTTAGAGAAGGCAACCAATCCACTGAGGCTCCAGACTCAGAAATACATATGCATCAAGACAAAATGAACTCAAACTGGTCTTCCCATCTCTCTTGCCCTTTGTCACTGGTTATTTCACTTTCATCATTAATCTGCATTATTATAAAAATTCAAAGCCCTTCTCACTGCATCCAGGTTGAAAACTTCCAATCTACTCTTCCATTTCTGTCAGAGGGATTTTTCTACAGGAAAATTTGATCATGTCATTTTAATACTTAAAACTTGTTTGCTGTTTTTTCTCTGATATCAGAAGAATAAAATATCCAAATATAAGCCATGGTTATTAACACCAATTACAATTATATCTCTGCATTTTCTACCTCCTCAACTACAATACTATTCAATAAAACAAAAAAACAAAAAAGCAAGTAAATTGTGTACTCAAACCACACCATAGTGCTTGAATACTATTCCTTATATATATTGAGTCTTTTCCTTTTTATGTATTTAAGCCTATTTTTTTTTATTTGACTGAAAGCATCTTTCATATGCATCCACTTCATGTCTCTTATATACCAGGACAAATTCTACAAGACATTTTGTATCAGCCTCAATGTGTAAGTTTAGCAATTTTCTACTTACTTATTGCTTCATTGTGTTGAGCCTGAGCCCTTGGGATCCTACATTTTAGCAGTAAGTACCTGATGTGGCCTATGCTCTTGTTTTAGCCTTCTGTGGGTTAATATCTTTTTTGCTGCTATACTACCTATCTCACCTCTCTGTTATAACCATTTTCAATTGCAATGTAATCCTTGCTTTTGATTTTTCATGGTCCCTTTTATACTTTGTCCCGATAATAATGGGTGTGATTTTTCTTATCATTTTTTAACCAACTAAATTTCATTATAATTGCTAACATAGAATTGGCACTTTCAATATTTATAAAATATTTAAATAAAAATTAGTAATTCCAAGTTGACTTAATGGCATGCAAATTAGCTTCAATTTGATTTTGTTGTCATTTTCTAAAGAAGTAATTGAAAACAACACATAGTAAATTAAGGTAGAGATAATAAAATTCTGTAATTTTAACCTTTGTAACCAGGATGTCCTTCCAGATTTCTATATATGACTGACTGATGCTCTTTAATGTTTACTTCAAAATAGTCCATGCATGATATAGTAGTTATCTCTAGTTTTCTCTCTCAGAGAAAGATTTTTACATAGCATTCATTCATTCATTAATGTATACCACTTTGTGATGCTTAAAAGTATTGTTACCAATAAATAATGCCAGCTATTTCTTCCTTACCAATGCAGAACCAGACAGCTGCCACCTTTTAAGTTCCGTTCATTTCATTCCTAAAAATGAAAAAAAAAAAATTTCACAAACCATTTTTCTAGTATATGCAAGGTAGATCTTACTCCTTTATTGTTTGTTTGTTGTGCTTTCCTTTTGTATGGGCAGTTCTCTATTGGAAGAATGCATTTACAACCTCTGTCTACAATTGCTCAGAAGCATTGTCTCTTCCACCTCACTGGTGCCAAAGGCCCAGGGCACTTTACTGAGAGTTCAGCATCCAGTGAGCTGTTTATGATACACAGCACACACTGAGAATAACTATTTGAGTTACTCTTTCAGCTTCAGTAGAGCTTTGTCCCTTTGAGAAACCATCAGAACACCAAACAGGACTTCAGGGTATTCCAAGGATGTTATCAACAAACCACTCTGAGAAAAAAGAGAAAATCCCCCATATCAGCATACACGATTGAACTTTTATTTATTCTTGTACATGTATTGTGCCTTTTGTTCTCTGTGTCTATTATTTTCCTCTATGTTTTCCTCTTCGGAACTGCCTGTTTATGTTCCACTAAGATAAAAACAAGGATATATATACACACAGGCATGTCCATACAAGTTGGAATTTTCACCATAATTCCTTTCTTTCAGTTTTATATCCTACATTTCTTTTTTTCTGGATTTGTGTGTTTGTATTTTTGTTGGTTTTTTTTGTTTTACTTTTGATATTCTCGACTAGTACATAAAAATGGGGCAAAATTAATGGAAAATTCAGATTTGAATGAATTTTGTTTTGAAATGTGTGCTCAGGATGTTCTTGTTTTCATAAAGATTTTCAGAAACAATAAAAAATATTGATAAAAATTAGGAAGTACTTAAAGATCTTACACTATCCAAAAACATACATGTTTAATTTGGTACTATCATTATACTTTAAATTAAAAAATTACATAGGAAAGACAGGAAGAAAAACTCAACATGTGATATGAGCTAATGCATTTTTGGAAAACTTAAACTGCATGCAGATTCACTTGATTTTCCTCCCACTGAGAGATGGAGTCCATGCTCCTGCCCCTTGAGTTTTGATTGGCCTATGACCATCTCTAATAAAGTGAAAATGATACTGTGTCTATTGGTTCCCCAATTTAAGAAACTGTCTTCTGCTGATTTTTCCTCTTGGAGTTCTGAGCCTCTATCTAGGGAGTCTGACTACCATGCTAAAAAGGGTACCTCTAGAAGCCCTGAGGTGACTTGAGGAAGAAGGAAGATTCAGCTGAACCCACCTAAGCAGATTTCTCTTTCAACAGGGAATATAGAAAAGAGAGGCCTTGTTGGAAACCTCTTGTGCCGGCTTAGCCACCACTAAATACACCAAGGACCCCTGTACCAGTAAGGAGCAGAATTGCCCTGTCAAATTCTGCTCAAATTCCTAACTCACAAATTTGTGACGATAATGGCACGACTGTTGTTTTAAGTCTCTACATTTTGAAATAGTCTGATATAAAACAATAGGAAAAGGACATGATGGTTTTAGATAACATATCAACATTTGTGCTAGTTGTTGCACTTTTTTTTAATTGAGGTTTTTTTCTTAACGTTGAGTTGTTTCCTTTAATGCAAGTCTCGGATATTATAAAATGTATCTTTCTCAAAAAATATTTGGGGCAGTAAAAATTTCTTACAGAAATTTTAACAGTTTTGTTTAATATGTGATTCATTTGTAAAATAGCAAAGCTAAAGCTCACAGGGATGGATAGTCAAAATTTAAATATATTATTAATGTGTTGTAAAATTTTACCTTGAAAACCTGTTTACTCTGCTGTATATCAAATAATTTCATTATTATGACTTGTTATTCTCATTGATTAAAAAATTTTTATTCAAAACGAGTTTAGATTTTTCTTGAATTGGTATTGTTATGAAAAGTCAAATATAGAGGAAAATACAAAATGGTAGTATGTATTCTAGGTTCAAATCATGTCATGAAACAAGTTATCAGATGAGGGAAAATATGCCTCAGTAGTCCTTGTTTCAAAAAGACAACAGTTGGACGAAAAAATTCTATAAAGCAGACAGGGGTCAGGGGTGGGGGTGAGATAGAAATCTAAAATCAGTGGAAAGCATGCCAAAGGCAAAAAGAACATTAACCAAAATACGATATACATAGATTATAAGACAGTGTTGTAAAATTACATATCTTAGCCTTTACATTTTGGCAAGATATGCTTCTGTCTGTATTGCAGCACAGCAAAGCCAGCTTAATATCTTTAATCTGCCCCTTCATTTAGTTGCCATAGTTAAAACAGAAATGTTTACCAATCCTCATTATAGCCTGGCTACTTCACTCAATTTTCCTTTTTACCAAGCTCTTCTCGGTGTACATGAGGACTGAAGTGCTTCTTTCTGATTTAAAATGACAAACACTTTCTTCATTCTAGGGGAAAAAAAGAGTCATTTGTGGAGTTAAGAAATATTTAAAACAAAAACACAAAGACAGAAAAAGAAATGATTGTGTTTCCACATTTTTAAAGAACACAGATTTTTGTTGTTGTTGTTGTGGGTACTGTATGCCAAAGGCATTAACATCTGTAATATCCAGTCATTCCAGCAGTAGGTGGTAGATATTTAGTTTTTCAGAAGGAAGGATTTTCTGAAGTTTCTATGCAGAGTAACTGAAGATTAATGTTCAACACTTTTATATTATTATCTCTGTTATGACTTATTTGATTATAATATGACAAATTAGTTAGGCTTTCAAAGATTATGGGAAGTTTCTTTAGATTTAGTGTCAAAACTAGAGAGTGGCATAAGTAATATAGCCTAGTGAGCTTTGGGTAGACATATGACTTTTCTGGAAGAAATATACTTTGCTGGTGACCTTTCTGTTTTAATGCCATATCTTGTATTTATCAGGATATTTGAATACAACTTAAAATTTCTTAAACATTTTTAATCATTGAAAGAAGGTATATGAGCACTGAGTTTTGGCCCAATATCTATATGGTCTCGGAATAAAGTTTATGGACCCCCATATAACATATATTTTTGGGTCAGTCTTCATGTGTAATGTGTTGATTTCTGTGGATGGTCTCTCTTCTCTTCCTCACCATTTTTTTAACAATTATTTTTAATAATAAAATCAAGAACAAATACATTTGTGTAAAGTTTTATATCTTATAAGCTATTTTATGGAACACAATGAAATAGTGCTTGAAGGAAATAGAAATTCTAATAAGTTCCTTAGTCTTTTTATTTGGGGGGATGGGTACCAGGGATTGAACTCAGGGGCACTTGACCACTGAGCCACTTTCCCAGCCCTATCAGCCCTATTTTTGTATTTTATTTACAGACAGGGTATCACTGAGTTGCTCAGCACCTTGCTTTTGCTGAGGCTGCCTTTGAACTTGTGATCCTCCTGCCTCAGCCTCTAGATCAGCGAGGGATTACTGGCATGCAATACCGTGCCTAGTTTAGTCTTTTGACATACGTAAATCCAGCAACATTTAAAGTACAAAAAGCAAGAACTGAGGAGAAATACATGAAAATTCACAAGGATTCCTTCTGAATTTAGTAACTCAGTAAAAACATGTAAAATCGCAACAGAAGAAGGTACAAAACTGAACACAGCTATTGAATACATCAGCAGGAAAAAGCAAATGGATACTTCTTTCCTCTGCTGTTCAACTATTTACTTTCAATATTATGTATATGTCACAGTGTGATGTTCCATGCCTTGTAGCCCTGGGAGTTCTGTGAAATTTGAATAAGACATTATCCCTGCTCTCAAGGAATTCATTCTTATGTGGAACAAATATGATAAAATGTGATAAAAGTTGAACTGCAGGCATGTGAAATATATGGCATGCACAAAGGCAGGAGGCTTTGCACCTGTTGAGGGCAGTTTTACAAAAGCCTTACAAAGAAAGTAGTGTTTTAATTTGTGTCATGCGATTGGTAGGAGTTAAATGGTGTTTAAATGACTCCTGCAATTTTGGCAGTGCACAGCAATTCCTTCTAGCAAGGAGGTTGCTCTGATGCATAAACTAAACTCTAATCCCTCAAGCAGCTAAGTCCCAATAACAGAGAAGAGAGTGTACCATTATAATTAGCTAATGATCGTAGTGAACAAAATCATAAGGATAACTTCCCATGTCTATATAACATGCTCCCTACCTACCATCATCTTAAACACTGCCTTTACTTCTAAAGAAACAGAATGTGCTTCTTCATTAATGAGCATACGCAGTCCTTTAAATTCAGAATGATCTTTTTAAAATGAAGCCAGATCATGTAACTCCTCTGCTAAAACATTGTGATCACTCCCCTCAGCTTTCAGAGTAAAAACCAAAGTCCTACTAGTGGCCCACGGTTGGTCCCTGCACTGTCTCTTTTCCAACACACATTTCTTCTTGGTGTCCTTTCTTGTGACTCTTAACCTCTCCTGCTCTATTTTTTCCAGCACTATTCAGACATATTCTTGCCCTAGAACATTTGTCTGAGAAATTCCCTTTTACACCTGTGTTTAAATTCTCTTCTGACTTTAGATCCAGCCATATTTTACCCCTCTGTGCTATTTTAATTATCTGGCACTGACATTGTTCTAATTACAAATATGCAGTTTAGAGTGTGTATTTACAAGAAGGTATTGAACAATCTCCCTCCCACCTGGCTATCCAGCTACACAGCCGGGCTGTGTTTGTTACCAGCTGGTATGGAGTAGGATCATACATAAAATGGATGTACCTGAGCAATGCCAGCCATTTAGGAGACAATTGGTTGGGGCCAGGTGAGCATGGCTTAAATAACATGTTAGATTCCTTGGATTACAAAGTACAAACATCAATCCAGGATTTTAAGTCAGGGTGGCAATTATAATTCTTTAGGAGAGTAATTATTGAGATATTTATGTGTTCTTCAGATAGAGCTTATGATATAAAATTTGTATCATAATTATAACAATACAGTAATCTTGGTAAAGTGGACAGAACAGGTAAGCTCTGTGATGCTGGGTATCAAACCCAAAACACTGTACATTCTGGGTGAGTACTCTACCACTGAGCTACACCCCCAATCCTTCAGGTAGGCTTTTTATGGAAAATACAGCCCAACAGAGCTGGGCTTTACAAATAGAAGTAACTCCAAAGCGTCCACATCTCTGGAAACTTGTTTCACTAGCCTTTCATCCTAACACACCCCCAGAAAAGACCGCCTTAGACACTAATTAGTGTTTTGCTAGCTCTTGTCTCCTAAGCTCTTTTACTGCTATTTCTGTCAACTGACTATATTTTCTATACCTGTGCATCCCTTGGCTTGTGACCTTCCAGATATTCTTCCATTGATAATCACTGGGGCCTCATTGATTCTGCTGTTTGTCTATTATAGTCTCTGCTCTTGTAGGGGGTATCACTTCACCTCCAATATTTAGATTGTTCAAGGGAGATGTTCTCTTGGTTCTTTTATTCTGTTGTGAAAATTTCATGCTTCTGACTATTAAGGGCTCATAACCTGAACTAATTTTGACTATTTTCCTATCAGTGAAGCAACCTGCTTTGAAGGATTCTCTTGGAGTGGTGGTTGCAATACAGAGGAATTAGCAGTGCTTGTTTTAGGACCAACACTATTAGACTTCCTGAGGAATGTCATTGAAAGAAATTCCTAGGCCTAAGGCTCAACTTCAGACAGAAACTCTTGATTTGAGGTCCTTTGTTCTGTTTTAACAAGGCCACACATGGTAATATTTGAGAATACCTTATTTAGAAGTAGGATAAAGTTATAACTGCATCGTAGGCAATTTAATATAGAATAACTTAGTTTCCCAGTGGATATCAGAAACATTAACTAACAGAAACTATCAAATAAGGGGATTCATTTTTAAATTAAGAACAAACAAAAACAGTTTGGGTCATATTGTTAGAGTTGTGCAGGAGTCACTTTGATTGATATATTTTTGTGATGGTTAATATGCACTATCGACTTGATTAGGATAAGAGATGCTTAGGAATAAGAGACTCCTAGGTATGCGAATGAAGGTATTTCTAGAGATGATTGGTATGTGGGGCCAAAGTAAGTGGGTGGCACTGTCTATAGGCTAGGGGCCCAGATGGAACAAAACGCAGAAGAAGGAGATAGGTAGCCTTAGCAGACCGAAGCTGGATTCCTCTTGGGGAGTCGTATCTGCTGCTGCTATTATCATCCAAGGACATTTAAGCTCCTTCCTTTTCAAGGTGGAGTCTCACCAGTGATTCTCCAGGGAGATTTTAGGTCTTCAATCTCAGATTGGAGCTTGTATCATTCATTCCTCTTGTTCAGAGGCTCCAGGTTCTTGGAGTGTACAGCTACTAGTTCCTCTATCACCCTAGCATGCAGAAGGCCCTTTTGGGACTATCCAGCTTCTGATTGCATAATCCCATCTAATAAACTGCTTTTGTAGTCGTACATATATTCAACCTGATGGTTTTATTCATCTGTAGAACCCTGACTAATACATTTCTAATCTATCTCTCCTTTAATCTAAAACGTACATATATGGGTGCAATATGCTTTTAGAACATAATTCAAGCTGTATTGTAATAGACAGTTTTATATATTCATATGGAGCCAGATAGGATTGAATGCTACAGTTGGAGATAGAACCTGGAGTGTCCCACAGAGGACCGAGTGCATGTGTTAAAGTGTGTTGCCCGTCTGCGGTGATGCTATTAGGAGGTAGAAGCTTTAAAAGGTGGGGCCTTGCTGGTGAAAGTTGGGTTACTGGGAGTACGCCTTTGAAGAGGACATTGGGACTCTAGCCCCTTCTTCTTTTAGTTTGTTCCCTGAATGCCTCGAGGTGAAGAGGGCTCCTTTGCTACATGTTCCCACCATGATGTACTTGGCCACCAAAGACCCAAAGCAACAGGACTGAGTCCATGTGCCCAAACAAACCTTTCTCCTTTCAGTTTATTTACCTTAGGTATTTTGCCCCAGCAATAAAAAGATGACTAACAAAACTGAATTTATCAAAAGAGGGATGATTTTTTTTTTTTCATAGGACTAACTTGATCAAAAAAGCCCTTAACAGAGGGTTAGGGCTCCAGCCCAGATCAGAAAACCTCCCTCCTGTCTCAGCTCTCTTGTTGGAAAGCCGTCTAGGCCAGCAGCTGTGCGCAGCCTCCTAGAACTGCCAGTGGCCTCCAGGACCTGAGGATGGCCTCTTGCCAGTACCCAGCCAAACGCCAGGGCCCTTAGTTACATAGCTATTAGAAACAAAGTTGGCCAGTCTCTTAAATAAACAGGAGGGAGGATTCTTTCAGCCTGCAGATAAGAATGCTGTCCAACCAGCACCTTCATCAAACCTCTGAGACCCACGAAAGAGAAGTCAGGTAGGCTATGCCCAGATCTGACCCATAGATAATGTGTAATAGTGTATGTATGTTATTTTAAACTGTAGGTTTTTGGTAATTGATTATGCAGCAATAAAAAACCATATGCTATCTCCTTACAGCATTTAATCTGTGATTATGCATTTGGATATAAAAATGAAATATATTAATATTAACTATTTGTTTTCTTCCATTTTCCCTCTCCATCCTTTCTTTATCTTCCATGGGAACTGGGGGAAAAAAAAAAAAAACAGGATTTCTTAAGCCTTCATAAGACTTAGAAAACCCTTAGGCCAAAACAAACACTTTCTATTGCCACATAGAGATCTTTATGAAAGGTGAATACATAGCTATCAGCCTGAAATTCACACCTCATCAGTTCTGTATTAGAGAAATAAAAATAATCTCACACCAAGGGAAAAAAAAATGGATGTGAAAGCAAAAAGTAGAAAGGAAAACATAGAGACTTACTTTATACATTCTGATCCTGAGCTCATCCTGAGGTATAAAGGAACAAAGAAACTGCCTCTTAAAATATTAGTTCTTTATTTGTTTTACCTTTTAAGATCCTCTCACCTCAAAATTCTCTTTGGAGAACAACTCCTTAAGCACAGATCTCTTGTACTCCTAATGAGGCAGTAAAGTCTCCTTGCAATTATTTTTAAGAGTTTTACTGCTATAATGAAGGGAAATTGACAATCCTTGGGGATAAATGCATTTGAAAAAGTAATGAAAATTTCCAAAATCTTGAAAAGTGCCTGGTAAGTCTCTCACACTAGTCCAGAATGTATGTGCTCCTTTAAAACTTGGTGTCTTCTGTTTAACTCCGGACCTTAAATCTAAGTTTATTCCATTTATTATTCTTGTTTGTTGATTTGTTTTTGTTTATAAGTTTAATTGTGGTATGTACCAGAATCCCATTTTGTGGATGTATGTTAGATTCCAGATATGGAAAAGGTTAAAAGTTCACTCCTTCCCTTTTTGCAGCTCCCAAGCACATAAATCAGCATCACTGATTGTCCTTAAGTATTACATGGTAAAGAGTCCCTGACTGATCTTGAGATGCGGAATGACAAGTCTTGGTTGAACTGAAGATTCCAGAATTTATATGCTGGATTCCTTTAAAATTAAACTTTCCCTCAAGAATTGGAAATTCAGGCTTGTAGCTTTCAAATTATTCCCTGCTTATATATTCAATAGGGACAATACACTGAACTCTTATAAAACTGAACTTAAAATTCTTGGTTATCTGTAGCAATAAACCATTTTTTTTCCAACTCAGGAATCCAAAGATCATTTTGGAGGACATATATATCCCAAACTCCTGAGTTTCCTTTATTTTTATAGTCAATCCATCACTGGTACTATCATTTACCTCTTAAGTACTTCCAACTTTGCCTTCCTTTCTCAATCCCACTTCTCTATTCTTTCTGAGTTAACTTTGGCAAGATCCTATTTGATCCCTTTCTATAGGAGACCATTAATGGTCTCCTATAGAAAGGGATCAAATAGGATCTTGCCTATAATCAGGTTCTAACAAGTGGAACAATTTTGTCAAACAACACTGATAATGTTAAGTATTTTATCTAGGGAAATAATCTGAGACTGAAACCACTGTTAAGTCGTTGCCAATACCACTAAAACAACAAAGAAAGACATGAATAGTAACAATCTAGATTGTAAGGTTAAGAATACAATGTGCCTGATGATTGGCAAAGGACAATGGAAAATATAAAGCAAAATTTGTTCCTGTGTGGGAAAAAGGAGAAGAAAAATATATGCAATTTAATAGTTATTGATAAATTCTAATTCAATAAATTCTTTTGTTTTATTTTCCTAATCATATAACACCTTTTTAAAGGTAGAATACTAGTAGTTTAGAACATAGACCAAGAAGTCAGGCTGACTGCAGCTGAATCTCAGCTTGGCTGCTTAAAGTCTGTGTGATCTTAGACATAATGCTTTGGGTCCTCACTTCTTCACCAATAATGGAGATAATAATAATTGTACTACTTAAACAAACTATTCTCAAGATATACATAAAGTCAATGAATATTTAATATCTTTATTACCTCTGCCATATGGTCTCAAAAGAGACACATATTAAATAACATGTCCACAGTTATATGGCACATACCTTTATATACATTGGATTAAAATATAAATAATTTTTACTCAAGAATATATAATCATAATCCCACTGTCTTATTATCTCTAGTATAAAAGGTTAGAAATGCAATTATCAAACAATTTTTCTCTTTATAGTATTTTTTTACTCTAGATTATTTATCAAAACTTTTTAATATTTTGCTCTAAAATTCATGACAAACTTGAATTTCTTAAGTGTTGCATTAACATTTTAGAAAACCAAAATAAATTTCTGACTGACATTTTCCTTTATTGCAGCCACCTGGAAACACACATGAAAATAGTAAGATTATTTAGCACGTCACCTGTCTATTAATCAAGTCTAAAAAATAATTATCTGTTGAGAAATCATTTTCAGTTGGGACATTTTAGATTTTCCCATTTTACAGATAAACAAATGTTCCCTTCAAGATATTTAAATTAAGCTCATTTTTAAAATAATCTTATTATAGTCTTTTTTTTCACTTTTGCCTATTGTGCATGATTACTTAAAGATAACTTTTAAAGTTTAAAGAGACTATTTTATAATATTGTAAATTTCAATCATCATCTTGAATTTTAATTCTCGTCATTGATCATTAATTTATTTTAAATTGTCTCATTGATTCCTATTGTTGGAAGTCATAATGTAAGATATAAAGAATTTTGCTATTCTTGCTGATATGCTGTCATCACATCACGTTGGCATGAAATATGTAATATGAGCCAACTGTGTTGATTCGGAGCAAGGGCTATGGATGGAAATGCTAAGGACATGTGGTATAGACATCAGGCAGATTTATGGGAAGACTAGAGGTATTAAGTCAGAGGACACTGAAGTGACTAATATTGTTATCATCTTCTAGTGCTGTGCACTTAAATCAGACACATGGATAGTGGGGAGTCACTTTGCTCTTTCACAAATTTATAGAGAAATTGGTAGGAGACCAAGGAGTACCCATACAATTTTATAATAATGGAAGCTTTCATTATGGGACAGTAGCTCTTTATATTTCCATGTTCTTTGCTCAGAGTAGTATAGTCAGAAATTAGCATCCAAGTATATTTTTATTGGTTTTAGTATAGCAGAGTAACTCGGGTACATAGTTTCATAAAAACATAAGAAGGTTTATTTAGTCGGTTTTCTTAGTTGAAAATATCAAAACCTATAGCAGCTAAACAGACTTGTAACACTTATTAAAACTGGTCAAAGAAGTGACAGAATTTATGACCAGTACTACTCACTACTGACAAGTGCTTACCCTCTTTTGACTTCAAGAAAGGCTGGGAAATGAAATCTAGCAGGGAAGTGATATTCTGTTACAATGAGCAAAGAGGAGAGAAGGTTGGTCAGATCAATAATATTTTCCACCATAAGCATTATATTATTGAAGTTGTTTTCTCTACCTGGTAATTGATTCCATATTTTTAAATTATGTATTTATATTTTTAGACCCTGACTTTTCTAATTTAGATACTATATACTGCATTTGTTAAAAAAAATACTGCAAATAGTCTTGATACCCTCTATTGATGCTCTATCCTTCCCTTGATACTGTCATATCATATACTTAATAGAATATATTCTTAGAACACTATAGCTATGGAAACATTTTAATACTCAGCTGATTATTTTTTTTCTTTGTAAAGATGTTTTGAATTAATTTTCCCAGTTTTTGCACTTTATTATTGGTATCATTGTCCATATACATACTTTTATTTCTATTTAGGTACTTTTGCTGAGAAACTATCATGTTTTCCAACTGTATCAATTCTACCATTTTACCCCTATAGTTCCAAGCTAGAACCTTCTTTCTCTTGAGCCAATAGGTACAGATTCTCTTTTTCAGAAGTCTATCACATCACTATCATTATAGACCTCTTGTGATAGAAATACTAAGCCCGTAAATGGTACATTTCCTAATATCATTCAGTTATTTGGTTTTCATAGTTTTAATGGTATCCATTCAATCTCCAAACATTGAATGTTCCTCATCAATCAGCATAATTCCATTCTTTTTTTTTGCCAGTAACTGTTTTAGATATATTCATGTTAAGCAGGCTTCTGTGATAAAAAATGGAGATGATAATGGGGATAAGTTTTCAAAATAGAGGTAAGATAACAACTCCCTTTTGATTGTAGGCAATTTCCTCTGATAACAACATACATATTTATGTTAATTTCCTTTGTTATGATAAAGAACATCTAGAAAACCATAGAGAAGCTTTTCTGGATCTCTGAATTTGGGATCAGCTGAAATAATCACTTTTGAGGTAACCCTGGCTTCAGATTCTTGTTGTGATGGATAACCTTATACATATGCATTATTTTCTATAGATTTTTAAGATTTTTTGATATTTGTTCCTTTGGGCAACGGTGAGCTTTACTATTATATATCAAAATGAAATTCTCATATTTTATTAAGTTTCCATGATTTCATTTTTCTGTTTGACATACCACTTCTCTGAAAGTGTTTTCAGAGTGTTCTGTGATACACTACCTATGCTTGCCTGGAGGTATGCTTGCATTTCCTGGTATTTAAATATTTTAACTGCTTTTAAAGTTATGTTTTCTAACTTATTTTCCTTCCACAACTTACAATACTACTCTATTATCTTCTAATACTTAAGATTGTTCCCCAAACTGAATTATTTAATAAAGAATCTTTATAACTTACTGGATTTTTAAAAAATTTTAAATGACTTACATTTGCTTTGAGTCTGTGCCATTGCTCTTAAATTGTGTTTAATTGGTGTAGGGGATTTTGTCTGTGGGAAGTTTGTAAGTTTGATTGTGTTTTCCATCCTATGGAACATTTTTAAATAGAACATTTTCTTTTCTAAAGTGGAAAATTCTCAATCAATCAAATATAAATGTATTATATAGACATATTTATATTTTTCTGAGCCTTTACTAAAAAAAAAAATAGGCTCAGGCTTACAGTTTCTGATCCAACATATAAGGAAATGAACTAACCAAAAGTAAGCAACACTTCTTAGAATCCTGGGAGTTATTGAGGTCAAAGGGAAAACCGTTGCCTGAAAATTTGAACAGACAGATAGCGAGGTAGGAAAACTTAAACTATAATAGACGAATTGCTTGGATACTCTGTGTGTAGACAGTCTTGAGAGTTAAAATTTCCAGGGGCCAGGGGAACTATTTTGAAATGTCGCCCCCACTTTTGTTACCTTTACCTATAGGAGACCTATCAGATCCTAAGTGTGTGGATTGGAGAAATATTTCCTCCTCTTTCTGCAAGGGGAAGAGGGTATAAGTAGTCATTTTAAACACATGCAGAGAGAGTTCTGTTTGCTGAGTAAGGCCTGTCTTCAAGAGAAACTACTCTCCCAGATCCTAAAAGACTGGGGCTTCAGAGAGCCTTACAGACCTAAAGGAGGAGAAATATATAAAATGAACTCCTCAAGCCTTCCACATCTGGAAGGAGAAGATACCTAACCTCAGCCCTTCTAGCCTTCTTGTTACACCTAATGGGGAGACAGCTAACCAACCAATCAAACCAGAAAAACCAACAACAAACACAAATGACGAACACATGTGGTAGTTACAACCCAGAACATAGGCTTATGAAAAGACTGAGATATAAGTAATGTACAGTACAGCATGTCCTGTTGCCCCAGACCTTGCCATTAATTTGTCGCACTTCTGTATAATAATGAGGGAATTAAACTGAAAGAACATGTCTTGGACCTTTGGGAAGTCGCTAGAGAAATCTGAAGTTGACTTCACAGGCAAACAAATCAGGAACAAGAGAGAAAAATTTGTCCTTTAACATCTAGCACTGAGGGAAACATAACCTATCTCACTGAGAGAAAAACATAAAAATCTCATACTGAAGGCCTTGTCCCCTTAGATTCTTACACTCAACGAACCATGTCCGTCTTTCAACAGAAGTAATCAAAAGGCAGACTAAAAGACAAAAGCCACAGTGTAAAGAGACAGAGAAATTTCAGAACCTTAATAAGTATGTCAAAGATCTGGAGACTCTTGGACTTTAAAATTTAAAGAAATTGATCAATTTAACAAGTTCTGGAGTGGAAAAAAAATGGTCAACATATAAGAAAAGATTGGCAATGTCCAAAAATGATGAAAGTATGACTAATAATTAAAAGTTAGGAAATAAAAATGTCATGGGTTTGTTTGCTTTTGATTTCATGATAATACCTTTCTAATGAGTTAGGCTAGGAATGAGTGAACAGATTTACCCTCTGCTGAGACTGTATGTGCCAGAGGCTGAAATTTCATGGAGGGTTCTGTTATGTCTCCTCTGTTACCTACCATATGTTTCCCTAGAGACTTCATCTTCAGTAGTTTCTGAGCCATTCAGTTGTATCAGTTGGGATCCCTATTATTACAAAATATCCTGATCAACGTGGTAGAATGGTATGGGAGGAGGTGGGGCCATAATTAATTTTAGAACTTTTACTAGGTTTGTGCTTAGAGACTGTGACCTTCATGAGTGCTTCTCAACTTTACTGCTTCTCCTCTCATATGCAAAAGGAAAGCTAGAAAGGGCTGGAGTTAGTTATTTCCCTTACCATAAGTCAAACAGTTTTCTTGGGATGTTCTTTGTTAAGGACAACATGCTATAGGCCTATATTTAAAGTGATTATTCTCCCCTTCCACAACCAGAATCAGGAGAGGATGCTCATCATTGTCATTCTGAGAACATGGGAGGGTTTCTAAAATAAGGTTTCAGGAGATTCCCATAAGATATTGGTCCATGGAGCTTTTAATATCTTAATGTAAACAATGCTCAACCCCCAGCAAAAACTCACTTTCTGATTCCAGAGGCAGCATCTTCATTTTCCAGGGAGCTGTGCTTCTCTATTTGCCCCTTTCCGGTTTTTGGTATAGCAGCTTGATGAGTGACCTCAATTCTCTGATAGATCTACAAAGAGTTGTTGACATTTTGTTGCTATGAGGATAGGGTGGCCACTTCCATGACGTGTATCCATTATCCTGGAAACTGGAAATCTGTTGTTGCTTCTAATTATGGTGGAATTCCTCCAGTTTCACTGCATTCCAGTTGCAATGTTTCTCTGGAAATGTAGCTATTGATCATCTTGAATTCTGGTTTCTGTTTAGGAAGGATCTGTAGGCTTCACTGTGCATCATATTTAATGTTTAGATGATATGAAGAGAAACTCCTGAGGAAACATAATTTGATGCTACCATCTTATATTTATAGTTATCATTTTCAAACCTAAGAATCTAGTTCTCTGGATTAAAAAGTACAGAAAAAGACAAGAAAAAAAAATGGGCTCATCAATTTCCTTGCTAGGTAGTTATACTTGTCCTTTTTTTTTTTTTTTTTTAAGGATGCTGCAGCCATCCTGGAATACTTCAGTCAAATTCTCAAATAATATTACTTTCTACTTTGAAATACTGATATATAAGGCTATTAACCAAGAAAAGAGCAAACTTAACCATTTCTTTTCCATTCAAATTTCCACGCATTTCAACCATTCTTCTTCTCACGTAGGCCTGCATTTTCCTAACAGTTTCCTTCTGTTCTCTTTTCCTAAGATTTGTATATGCAAGTCAGATCTATTAATTCACTTTTTGGTTTTATGACATCATATGAACATCATGTAGATTAGGGTCTGAAAAGAGAATTAGCAATGCTGTATAATGTATCACTTGTCAAGATGTAAGTCTTACCACAAGGTTTTATATATTTGTTTTCTGAGATACTTTCTGAGTCATACAGTTTTTATTTTAAGGTCTTTTCCCTCCTATGTTCTTGAGAACATTATTTTATTTGTGAATAATGAAATAATAACATGAGAGCTCTTCATATGAAGTTTTTAAGTTTATTTGAAATGATTACTGTTGAATTCTTTTATTTCTATTTTTTAATCCAAAGATCTATTGATTTTTCCTTATTGATCTCCCCATTGTATAGTGGTTGCATTAGATCTTATATCATAATCAATTAACTAGGGCTTATTAAAACTACTTTTTAAATTTTCTTTACAAAGAAAAATTTATATTATAATTATTAGAAGAAAAAAAACAATAATTCTTTTCACCTTTCTGTTCTCAAGACCACAACTGGTACTTGCCAAATTCATCCTTGGCCATCTATTCTAGACATTCTTTACTCTCAGCACCTCTGCCCCTAGATGGTTTACTAGGTGGAGTGACCCAGATCTTCACAGCTGCATGACTTTAGCTTGTGTGCATCAGGACAATCTCAGGCCTTCATACTGCATTTATCAATTTATCATAAAAATGGAAATGGAGAGTGAAAAACACATTAAGTTGATCATCTCGATGCTATATGTAAATTTCTTATCCTGTGTGTTGCAGAGAGCATATTGTATCCAGATAAACAGAATTAATTCTTCCTGACTGGTTGTGACTTTTCTCCTGACAATCTAATAACACAGGGAGTTAGAAATGAAAGGACAGTCTTAATCTGAGGATTAATGGGACTCTTACTGTGGTGTCTGGAAAAGAATTTCCTGTCTAGGAACCAGAAACCCTTAAGTCTATAGAGACCAAACTGCAGGGTTTTGAAAGTATGAATTCAGCAGGTCACTGAGAGTGCATACTAGGTTGTGTTTCACAGGAAGTAGACTCAGTTGGACATCTTATTGGAAAGTGCTCTTGGCATCAATGATTGCATAAAACCTAAGAAAATAAGTTTCAGCAAAGGGAGAATTAGATTGTGACACAATCACAATAAAGCTTCAGTTACTACTGCTGAGACTTTCTAAAATTCTAAGAAATCAAGACGGGTCGCGGTAGACACTCAAATGTTGTCCATATTTTCTTTGCAGAACTCAATTCCTCAGTTTCTTAGCTTCTGGTAATGGGAGCAGCCAATAGCTCTTAGTTATAAATGAGAAAATGAAGAGCCCTTTCCATTATTTACCTCAGCTAAAGAAAGTCACCTCAAGAAAAGTCACCAACTTTTCTTGGAATAATCCCCAACTAAACACTGATTAATGATTGGGCATAAAGGACAACTATGATGGCCTAAGATCCAGCATCCCCCGAGAAACAGTTCAGGCCTTTGTTGAAACTGAACTTCAGCTTGACATTTCTTTCTACTCAATCCTGCTTCCTTCTTAACACCCAGGCATTGATCCTGAGATAAACTCCTCAATAAAGTCAGTTCCTGTCAATCTCCATAACAGAATCAGATTCCCAGAGAATGGTTTTTGATGTTATAATCTACTTTTAACAGCTCTCCATTAAGGGAAATGTTCACTTACTCCAATAAGCAAATGCATCCAGTATTTTCATCTCAGGTTGCTGTGATTATAGTAATGTTTTTCCTGAGACCTTTCGATTTTCCAATGGATGAAACTGAAACGTCCCAGTAACTTTTCTCTGGATGTTAAGGACCCTGTTTTCAGTCTGCACACTGGATGAGAAAATAAGACCTGCCAATGTCTCGGCTTGGCACTGAATCACGAGCCACTCACAGCTTTGTAGATTCAAACAGCAATTCTTTATTCCTGAACTCACACCTGCCTCTACACAAACACGTTCTCGAGAAATCCAAAATCTGCCCGCCCAATTCACCTACTCCAAGAGGCTTTTTTCCAAATCTCATTTGAATCTCACGAGAACTCAACGGGAACAAGCAGCAGGAACACCCTATACCCAGCAGCAATAATCTTCAACCTCCAACTTCCCTAAAACCCCTATTGTCTTAAACCGGGAACCCTTAAACTCAAGGAGCGGATACTTCCTCAAACCTAATCAGCTCTAAACCCGGATCCGCCCTGGTCCTTGAGCAAGGTCACCTTACATGCAATGTCAACAGCGAAATTCCAAGGCAAGTCCATTTAACATGGGGTATGTTGGCAAGGAAATTTCGATGCGTCATTCCTACTTGGCAATGGCCCTCAGCAAAGACCAGTACTCTAGCTGTCCCACACAGAGACTTTCAACCCGCCCTGCTTTATTGCCTGCCTTCCCTCCCTCCTTCCTTCAACCCTCCCCTCCCTCCTTCTCTCCCTCTCTCCCTCCCTTCCTTCCTTCTTTCCCTTCTTCCTTCCTTTCTTCCTTTCTTTTGTGCTGGGGATTAAATCCAGGGCCTTTATCATTCAGCTAGCCCCCAGTCCTTTTTATGTATTATTTCTAAGGAAGGTCTCTCTAAATTGTCCAGGCTGGCCTTGAACTTGCAAGCCTCCTGCAAGTCTTCTGAATCACTGGGATCATATGCTGTACCACTTTACCTGGTTATAAATAATCCTGTTATTTTTGGTTTAACTTCTTACTCTGGACTTTACTGTTGCATCCCAGATTCTATTGTTTCATAAGAAGAAAAAGAAAACAAATGTTTCCAGAAAATAAATCTCTCATCTCTAAGCAGATGTTTTGTTTCCTGGCATTTTTATTCTATGAACTAAAGGAAAGGTGACCACCATTCTTACAAGTTTTTGTAAAACATTAGTTTATCCATATCCTGTGCTCAGTTTCCTGGTGACTCAACAGAACTGAGTGATTTTCTTAATCCTCCACTGTCTGCTTGATAAAAATGTAATACACATACTATATAAAAATAAATCCTTGGAACAATATAAATTCTAATTTTAAAAATTATAAATAATGGTTATTGCTTCTGGGCCTTTTGGCGAAGATCAAGTGTAGTATCTGTTCTTATCAGTTTGATAATGTTTTATTCAGCAATACTCTATGAGATTTATATATATATATATATATATATATATGAAAATTTTAACAAAACTATTGAAAATACAGTAGGAAATGGATAAGAGCTGAGGATACCAAGATGCTTTAATAGACAAATGTAATGATTTTAGTAAGTATCACATATAATAAAAAGAAAAATAATTAAATTTCAAATAAATTGATGCCTTGGTGAATTTATTACTAGTTATGATCATTCTTGGTGATTTTTAAAATAACATTCAAAAGCCACAGTTACTTTTCATACATTTGGAACTCATTTTAGTAGCATCATTGTAAACTGCTATACAATTTCTCCAAACAGTGACTCCCGGAAATCTTTCTTTGTTTTGTTTTGTTTTTTAAACAACATTTAAATATTTAGTCATAGAATCTTAGTTTTAGCTTCATAGATGGCATCTCATATACAGAGTTTAAAGACAGTTTTAATGGCTTTTGGTACTGCAATCTTGACCCCTGTCAAATACAAAATTTTTATATTTATTGAAACAATAATACACAATATACATTTTCATAATCCAACAATCTCTATAGGTACTAATATTGTTTCTAACACCATTTTATTATATCCAGGAAAAAAAAATAGTTTTGAAATCCTTTTTGCATTAACTTACTTTAGATAGATATTTTTATTCATGTAGTCTTTTCCTAAGAATTTATATCTTAAAGAAATTCTGTTTATGTGTTTGTCTATGTGGAAGACATTTAAAATTACAGTTGGTTACTCAAGAATGTCACAAAATATAATTTCTCTAGAGATTTACATGGATACATGATACCATTTAACAGGCAGCAAAATGACTGAGCCAATTAAATTATCGTTATGGTGTTCCCAAAAGCTCTTGTGTGAGACAATGCAAAAAAGTTCAGAAGTGAAATGATTGGGTTATAAGAGCCTTAATATAATCAGTGCATTAATCAACTGATAGAGATTAACTAGGTTTTAATTGTAAGTAGGTAGGGTGTGTCTGGAGGACATGGATGGCAGAAGGTATGCTCTTGGGGTTTATAGTCTGTCCTTGGTAAGCAAGAGTCTCCCCTCACCTCTCTGGTGCCATTTTCCCAACTGCTTTTCTATGCCACACCCTTCCACCATGATGTTCTGCCTCTGTTCTTGAGTATCTGGGCCCCCAAAGCCCTCTAACTAAAGACTGAAACTTTGAGCAAACAATAAACTAAAATTTTCATCCTCTCCTTTTCTGGTCTGGTCTTTCAGTCACAGCAGCAAAAAAGTAGGGTAAAACAGTTATTTTTAGATTCAGTGCAATTGGTCATTTTGCAAACTACATTGATTATCAAGAAATAAAAATAATGGAATGTAATGAGCATGATTACCTAAGTACATGTATGACTGCCCATATGGTGCGATGCTACATCATGTACAATCAGAGAAATGAACGTTGTGCTGCAATTGTGTACAATTAATCAAAATACATTCAGCTATCATATATATCTAATTAAAATAAATAAATTTTTAAAAAGGAAATAAAAATAATATGCTTGCTCTTAGAAACTGGTATGATATTTTTTAATACATAGACTAGAGGATGTACTGAATGTGTGTTCACTAGATATAAATATAGTATTTTTATTTTTCAAAAATAAGATCCCTTCATTTATCATGATTTTTTTCTACACAATATTTAGAGACTAAAAATGAAGAGAATATATAAATTTTTCCTAAAATCTTAACATGTAAAGTTGAAGAGGTAATAATGCTTTTTTACTGAAGTAAAATTCAAAGATGAATGTGCCAAACAATCAAAAGTTATAAAATGGGAAGCATATACTAAAGATTTTTTAAGAGTTTCATTCTTTAGCTGTATCTAAATATTTCAAAGAATTTTTTCCCTGACAGCTATTTTAAAGTATTATCTCCTAACAATTTTTCTTTTATATTCTCTCCTTCTGAAGTCAAAGAGCCTAAACTAAACAGTTCCATGATCTACTTTTCAAAAGTAAGGTTTTGTTTTGAAACTGAATTTGATCTCAGCTGGGTATTTTTTTTTTTAATAGTAAAGTATTGCATTCTGAGTTCTTACGCTGTTCCTAACAAAAATAAATGATGCATTGTTTGATTTATAGAAAATAACTGTTGGAAAGACTTTGTAAACCTAGAATTTTTGTTAGTTTATTATTTTATAAATTACATATCTATTTATATAAATTTTATATGCATATATTCCCATTCTTTAACATATTCCTTTACTTATTATAATAACAAAATGGCAAAAAAGGACAAAAAAATCAGACCTATCATGTATATTTGACAAAAAAATAACCATACTACTTTGTTGGCCAAGTATAGAAAGATCTGTGTCTATATATTCAAATATTTATCTGTAGTCATTTAGGAAATTCTCAAAACACATATTTGAGAATATCTTCCACACTAAGATACATCACATTATTGGTGGAACAGAGAGTTCCTCATCCCACTCATCCCATCAGTATCTAGAGGAAATCTCTGTGAAAGTTCTTTAACCTAATAATTTAAAATAATTGAAAAGAGCTTTAAGAATTATAGAAAAAAATGGACAGGAGTTTTTAGTGATGATTAGAAAAATTAATTACAGATTAATTAGCTGGGGTATTATCAAGAGAACAATTTGTTTTCATATCAAATGTTTCAGTCTGAAGCTCCACTGGGGTATTTTCTTTTTCTTTCTTTCTCTCCTGAGCACAGGACACGAAGAAAAGGACTGAGCTCACATTGAGATGACCGATTCTGATGCTATGTCATTCAGGAGGAAGAATGAAAAACACAGAGTCAGGGGGAATAGGAAAAAGACAATGAGACCAGATAGTATGAAGGAGGACAGAACAGGAATAAAGATGGATTCCATAATAAAGATGGAAATGATAAGAGTTTATAGGAAAAGCAAAGATCTTAGCTACACTATTTTTTCTGGGCCTTTTGTTGTCTAATGGTTATCAAAAACTAAGAAGTTATGTTCAGTGATGAGTGCTCATTGACTGGTATGACAAAGATAAAAGTGTTATCGAAGGAGTCATAAACTCTTGGACACATGAATTATTTAATAAGTCCTTTCTCTAAGTTTTCCACTGCACTGATTTAATTTGTAAGGCTCTTCTAATGAAATTTTAAAAGTTACCCACAAATATAGCAACAACTTTAAAGTGCACTTTCTAAACTTTCATTGATGTTAAATGCTTTGTAAGTTGCTCTAAACGGCAAATGTTCGAGCTAATGGCTGAAAGTTAGATGGAGAGTGTCTGTGGCTTTGTCATTTGGGGGTTGTGCTGTCCTGACACTCCTCCTCTGAAGCTGGAGCAGGCTGCTAGCTTTGGGCTTCCGCAATCTTTATCCTTGCTCTGATAGAGCGGGCATGTAAATCAAGTCCATCTGTCTGTTTCTCTTTTACATTGGGCTTTTAATTCATTGTGATAGATTTTGTCTTTCAAGTCATGTCAGACCCACTGGGATTGATGCGCTTTTCATCTGTCACTCTCTTCACACTGTTTGATTAAATTGGTTCTCTTGCTTTCAGGGAGACAGGCTAAAAGCCTAAGAGGCCATTTCTAGCTCAAATGTGTGATTCAACTTTTTTTACTCTCTGAATTCTAGTCATTAGCCTGGGTTTGGATATAAAGGAATTGCTATAATCTGTAATTTTGTCCTCTAACACCCTTTGAAGGCAAGAATTTTAAGTGAAATACCACAGTATATAGTGGTATGGTTTTACACAGATGATAAAAAATTCATTTCTCAGAAGAGATTTTGCATTTCATTATGTTCCTTTGGCGGTGGGGGGAAAACACATAGCATATTTAAAATGAAATAAATATAAACATTCTTCAAGAAAATGTATAGTTGTTATATCACAATTCTTTTTCCATGATATAACTAAAAATTATATTGACTTAATATAAGAGGTATGACACTAATGAAATATTCTAAATGTATTAAGAGCTAGAGTTTCCAATTCTGCAATTTAGAGCTAAGTCCAAATTCTGACTGTGCTTCACGTGGTAATTTCTAAAGTAAGAAAGCTGAATTGAAGAAACTCCAGTTATTTTTAGCTCTTCACAGTCTGTTTTTTTCTTTTTTAAAAACTATATTTAGTTTATTATGTGTCTCTGTGTGTGTTAGTGTATATATCTACATATATATCCTTCTGGATGAGAATGTTAATGGAAATGAATTTATAAGTTATTTTCATAAAATACTCTATTTCAAAGATTCACTTTTCTGTTTCATCTTTAAATATTTACTTATATTTTATTTTAAAACTTAAACTGTTATTTTTGTTTAGGTACTTTGGAATTTAGGCAAAACTGGGCTCAAATCCTTGTTTATATTCTTAATATGTGATCTGGAAATATTGTGTATGTACATTCGATATTTGCAAGTTTATGTATTCATACTTAAGTGTATTGTCATATGTATATGAAAATAATATTTATTATTATGTTATAGAGTTGATATAAGTTCCTTAGTATAGTGGTATTAGAGTAATACCTGTAGTTAGTAGAATGAGCAGTGTTGTAGTATGTGGGAGGTGAGAAATGTTCAGCAACTGTACCAAATGTAGATTGTAGTTACATTAGAAATTATAAAGTATGCCACTCTTTGGTATATATCCAAAGGACTTAAAATCAGTATACTACAGTGACACAGACACATCAATATTTATGGAAATACAATTCACAATAGCTAAGCTATGAAACCAACCTAGATGACCATCAATAGGTAAATGGATAAAGAAATGATGGCCTATGGACACAATGGAATATTACTCAGCCATTAAGAAGAATGGATTTATGAAATTCACTAGGGTGTGGATGGATCTGGAGACTATCAGCTAAATGAAATAAGCCAATCCCAAAAACCTAAAGGTTGAATATTCTCTCTGATATGTAGATGCTAACTTACAATAAGGTGGGAGACGGGAAGAATAGAATTTTATTGGATTAGAAAAAGGGAAATGAAGGGAAGGGATGGGAAATAGGAATAGAAAAGATGGTGGAATGAATCTGACATAACTTTCCTATGTACATGTATGAATACATCACAGTGAATCTCAACATCATGTACATACTAAGATATATTTCATGATTATATAAATATATCAAAATACATTTTGATATATTGTCATGTATAACTGAAAATAACAAATAAAAATAAAAAATAAATAAATTTTGATAAGGTGTCAGAGATGACTTTTTTAATACTCCAAAGTCCGTAGAAAATTAATGCTATAATATTCTTATCTTTACCTACAATACCTGTATCATGTAATGTAATTTTTCCTTTGAGAAACCAGTATGTCACTAGTTATGTCACCAGGAAGTCATTCTGCTGACAGAAAGTACTCTAAATTCACTTCTTGTACAACTGAATTATTTGAAATATATAACATTAATCATTCATATTGGACTCAAATTTAGTGAAAGGGAATTTCTGGATATTTGTTGGAATTTTTAATATGTAATTTATTTTCTATTAGGGACAGAAATGGATGATCTGACTCCAACCTCAAAAAATCTAAAGCTTAAGAGACATAGAGCTTAATAGTTTTAATAACATCAGTAAAGATGAAGATTCTAAAGTACAATCATCCACCTATGCTCAGAATTTTTTGGTGTAAAGGATTCGTAAATATTTTTGGTGAACCAGATAATTGGTAATATTCACAGAGAACTGGCATTTCTTAAATGTTTGTCCTGTCTTAGGATTTAATAGTGAGAAACTAAATTTCTTAGAGCTTTGGGAGGAATAAATCATCAGCCAATTTTGTAAATAAATATATGTCTAGTGATGTGCTAGTAATGTTTAACCACCAGTTGTCTGGAAAAAATAAGCCAGCCTGTATATATGCACATAAATTTATTATAAACTTAATGATATACAGGATATATAGCACCAATTTAAAATGTCATAAATATACAATACTGTTTATTATAAATTCCATATATCTCAGCAGTTCTCATAAAATGCTTTTATTGATTTTGCTTAACTCTTGTATCTGTAACCAAAACATGATGGTAATGGATGAAATAGTGTACTTCAAACCTGCAAGTTGTTTGCTGTTTTCATTTTCATTCATAAGTAAACAGAAAGTGAAATAAGGAAGATATATGTTAGAACTTCAGTTGTTCCACAATCACATGAATGATTTATGATAGGCTGCAGCTTATAGTACTTGTTGGATATTGGAAAAAAATTAAAAACATTTGTTCAGTTTTTGAGCTATTCACAAATAATTGCTATAGGCTCTATATAATATTAGTTTAATCTACACTATTAATATTTTATCCATTACAGTATTGAATCTAGATAGTGAATATACATAAATAATCCATGATTTGCAATGTTCTGATTTCTTTGGTGTAAATACTTCTATTACATTTGATTTAAGCCTGCCAACATGACATCATTAAATTTGTGCTGACTTGGGAAGACATAATGCCAAAACATACCACACATAAGATGTTCATTGTACAGGCACAAGAGTCATGACTAACTGAAATCATATAGCATAATACAAAAATTTTAAAATAAGCAAGAAGTAATGAGTTCTGGGATATGTTATTTTCTTAAAATGATTTAAAATGTTACATTAATATAATTTGATTTTTAATAACAGTATTGGTCACCAAAAAATTTCTGAAAATCTAACAGTTGTTTCTCATGGTCTGGCAAATGGCAACTCCAACAAATCACTAGAAATATATATATAGGCAACTGCATGTGAGAAATTCCTCATAATGTATATGGTGAGAAGAAATCTACAAATCTACTAAGTCCAAACAAGAGAAGAATCAGCTTTTAACATATACATATCCAAAAACAGGTATCTGTCTTTAAAAATACCAGGAAAGTAAGCACTCCAACCCCCTAACAGGTCTCCATCTGTGACCTCCCACACTGGCTAGCAAGCCCAGAAACTCTGATAGGGAAGGAAGAAAAAGAAGAGACCATCATAGTACTTTACACCTAATTCAGACTTATCCTACCATGTGGCCTGGGGAGTGTTCACTTTAAATCAAGTTCAGCATTTTGGTTAATATATGGGACTGGTCCTATAAATTTCTAACTATAGAAAGTCTTTTCTCATAGTAAGCTTAGTAATTTCCATTTTCAAAGATATGTGTGAAGAGCAATTATCTTTTTAAACTTGAACTTCAAAAGGATTGACCTAAGAAAGGAAACAGTAATTAGTAAATATGTTCTCCATTTAGATCTCATCTGTCAGTCAACTTTCCACTGCTGTGACAAAACCCCTGAGAAAAATAACTTAATGGAGGAAAGGTTTATTTTAGTTCACAGTTTCAAAGATTCCAATCCCTAGTTGCTTGGCCCTGTTGTTGTGGGCCTGTGGCGGGGCAGAACATCAGCAAGGGTGTGGTGGAGGAAAGTTGCTTACCTCATGACCACCAAGAAGGAGAAAGAGAGAGAGAGAGAAGGAGCTGGTGGAGAAGAAATATCCTTCTAGGACACACTGCCAAGGACCTGAATCCTCCAGTAGGTGCCAATTCTTAAATTTCTTCGACCTCCTTATATAGTCCATCAAATTACAAACCCATCAGTGAATCAGTCCATTGATAAGGTGAGAGCCCTCATGATTCAATCACCTTCCAAGGTTGCATCTCTGGCCATCATTGTCTTAGGGACCAAGCCTTTAGATCATGAGATTTGAAGAGCGGAGGGCATTTTAGATCTAAACTATGGCAATCCACAAGACACAAGTGTTATGTTTTAATTGCTGGAAATACATTTTTTAAAAATTTTTTTTGTTCAGTTTTCAATGGATCTTTATTTTATGTATTTTTATGCAGTGCTAAGGATCAAACCCACTGCCTCACACATGCTAGGTAAGCGCTCTGCCACTGAGCAACAATCCCAGCAGGCAAATACATTTTTAAATTGAGAATTAAGGATATTTCACATTAAAACTTATTTCTATGATAATTTTATCTAGAATAAACATAGGAAAATAACCTCATTTCTTTGTTTCAAGAGTGAAAATACCGAATGCTGGAAATGTTTTGACAACCTTTCTAAAGCATAACAATTAAGCGATTTAAAATACTGCAATCAATAGCTCATTATTTATATTTATGCCTATTAAATAATATGACAAGGAAGATGGAAAGTTGAATTCAAATATAATTCAAGAGGCATTTCAAGAGTAGGAATCCTTGTACTCTGTAATGTTGTTAGCTTTCATTAATCTTGGTGACTTTTTTTTTTTCCTTCATAGCTTGCCTCTGGATACTCTAATCAAAATTAAAACTCAACACTAACTATATCATTAAAAATCTCTGTATGCTTTAGAAAACACATTGAAAGGGAAATTATATCATTAAAAATCTCTGTATGCTTTAGAAAACACACTGAAAGGGAAATAACCTATGTGCATAAATGAATAAAAGATAAAAGAAGAAAGTTCCTCTTCCAACCACCAACACCTAATTGCTGTGTGTACATAACTTAATGTGTGATTCTCCAACTCAAAGCCAAATTTTTCTACTATAACTGCGAGGAACATATCAAAAACTGATAGTGTTTGTATTGAATATAAGTTATATATATTCTAAACAAAATAATTCTATAACTATCCTACCTGTAGGATAATCTCACTAGAACAAATAAAATCCCATATATAATTAAACATAATGTCATTATTTTTAAATTTTATTATAATCTTAATACATGAGGACCAATTTAAGAAAAACTGTTAGCATTTTATGGGAATTTCTCTAGTGGTTTGGAACTGTCTTAGTCCATTCAGGCTGCTATAACAAAATACCATGTAGCAGAAAAGCAAAAGAAGACTCTTCATCACAGTTTTGTAATTTGGGAAGTCAAAGGGCAGTCAGACAGGTATCCAGTGAGTCTCCACATTGTGGTTCATACACAGATCCATCAGGCTATGTCCTCAAATGTTAGAAGAGAATAGCTGGCTCTCGGGGGTCTCTTTTATAGGAGAATTAATCTCAACTATTTAGGACTCTACCCTCATGATCTAATCTCCTCTTAAAGGCCACAACAACTAATACCATCACATTGGGTGTTAGAATTTAACTATATGAATTCTGCAAAGATGTAAGCAGTCAATTGGAAAAAATTTCCTTCAAACCCCAAACTATAATTGTAGTCCACTTGAATAAGACAATATACTTTCCCCAAATGTGGAGGATATTGTATGGATACATATCTGTTCATTTGGGGTGGAAAAGTATGTGTTTATTTAACAGCAGTTAAGTTCAGATGTAAAACTACATGAATTATAATGATCTTGATTTAAGATGTATGTGTATAAACAAATAAGTATAATATAAGATTTCTTAATTATCACAATATATTCAAAAGTTTTGTCAATTGAACCAAAATATCAGTACCACAAATTGGTATTGTAACTCTGGGTCATTGTAAACATTTATTACATAATTAACTTGATATAGTATGGATAGCAGCAACAAATGGAAATTATCAGTTATATAACCATTATTAAATTAGTTTATGTGAGCTTACAAAGCTTTAAAACTCACATGAAGACTAAGATAGATGACTAAAAATAAGAATTATGCAATAAAACTTAAATTGATTGGAATTTAATGTGTTCACCAGTCAAGATAAATGTGTTACTGTCGCCAGTTGCTATTTTCTTGTTGAGGTTTTTGAAATGTGAATATAATAAGTTACAAGTGGAATTCCACAAGGAAAGGACATGCAAACAAACCATAATCCCCAAAATGATGGTTTGCTATTAGTGTGCCCTTTGTCCTTGTATTTATTAATGAGTCATTGTCATTTCTAATTATCTAGAAATTCTATTTCACAAAACTAAGAAGCCTTGGGTATTATGAAAGTCCAGGAGGCACTCACCCATGCATTACTATTTATAAAGAATAACAGAGAGATTAAATAAATTTTGTATCATAAAATTATTTTTGAAGTCAGATATGCTATGAATACAAGGTATTGTATTATTATGGCAATTATTTTAAGGATTAATACGAATAGTGTGTGAAAATAATCTATCATAATATTGCCTAATGTTTACCCTCAATTATATTTATATTTTCATCTGCCTTTTGATTCATAGTTACATTCACATAGTTAAATTATTAAAATGAAAATATGCTCTAGCCTCTCCTCTTATGATAATTTGGTAATTGAATGAAGTAATATAATGGATATGGAGGCAAATTAGTCATCTGGACAGCAGCTTGGGCTAAAATATACCACTTCACAGGTATATGGCATTGAATAACTCCTTCAAGTACTCTATGCCTCACTTTCTTCACCTGGAAAATTAATAACAGTCCCTTCCTCAGTCCCTTTAATTACTTACAACATTTACTGGTAAATACTGAATTCTCAGTAACTGTCTTTTTATGAGACCCATTTTGCAAGGTAGATAAATCATTTTTACTCTATAATGTGGACAGGATTTTGTTGGGGCTAAAAAAATAAGGTTCTTTTTAAGCTTTACAGCACAGTGTGAATTATCTTTTTAAAAAAGTGGTACATAGTTATTTGTTTGGACATTTTCACTAGGTAAATGTACTTTGAATATATAGCCTGATATAACAGAAGATACAAAAGTAGGTAGAATAGCAAAATCTATAGAGACAAAAGTTAGATTAATGGTGACATAGGGCTGATCTTGGGAAGGCTTGAAAAATGGACTGATAGCTGAATGTTTTAAAGTTTATTTTTGAGATGATAAAAATATTCTAAAATTAACTGGTGATAGTTGCATATATCTGTGAACACACAAAAAACATTGAATTGAACATTTTTACATGAGTGAATCATACAAAATGTAGATTATATCTCAGAGTTAAAGAGAAAGGAAAAATATGCAGATAAAAACTATAAATGTGTTTTTTCACAAACACCACATAGCATAGTTGCTTTAATTGTTGTATTTGTATTAGAGTGCCAGGAGTGTGGTATTATTTTTAGAGTGCCATCTTCAGAACTCTAAAAATATCTAATTTCCATCAACTTCTGTGAAGTGTGACAGTGCTTTCCTGTGATATATTTTGATCAAATAAACTATGATGTGTTTTTTTCTCATCTAGTATAAATTGTTTAAAAACAAAATATTTTGAGAACTAAAAAGGGCAGAATAATGAACTGCCTAAAAGCATGTATCTAAAATTAGATTCAGCCTGCTGCTGACTTTTCTGACCTTGAGCAAGCTTATTTACCTCCTAGGCTTGAGTTTCCATATTGTTAACTTGGACACAGTGTTCCCAGCTAATAAGGCAAATAATAAATTAAAGTAAAGCATTTTCCAAAGTGTGTGCTAAAAAGCAAACATTCAGTAAGTATAAGATTCAGTAAATAATCTGCCTGTAAAGAAAAGCAAAGTTATGCTTTGTTCTTATAAGTAAATATGAAATAAGAAAGATGAAATCTTCTTGCAACTTTCCCCAAAGTTGTCTTCCTTTAAATATGAAGAAATTTCTCATAAATCAATTCCCAATTCCTATATCTTGTCATTTTCTTTTTTTTTTTTTGAATGTGATACAAAAGATTTAACCTCTATTTTTTTTTTTTGTACCAGAGATTGAACATGAGCGCTCACTGAGCCACATCCCCAGCCTTTATTTATTTATTTATTTATTTAAATTTTGAGGCAGGATTCTGCTAAGTTGTATAAGGCCTCACTAAGCTTCTGAGACTGGCTCTTGAACTTGCAATCCTCCTGCCTCAGCATCCTATGCTGCTGGGATTATAGGCATTTGACACTGTGCCTGGCAAGATGTTAACCTCTTACCAAAAAAATTAAGTGTGATGTACTATGTTGCTAACTATAAGAACAACATTGGTCAGAAAATCTACAACTTTTCCAACTTGAATGACTAAAACTCCCCTTCACCAAACTATTACCCATTTCTATTTCCCCAACCCCCTGGTAAAAACACCATTCTTCTTCCTACTGTCCTGTGGAACCTTAGGGTCATTCATTTTCCATCAAGTCTTGTGAGATGTGGCAGCACTCCACACTGATACGAGTGGAACTAAATGAACTCTTATGTTTTTCTTACATCCAGTCTCCAAGTAGGATGAAAATAAGAACTTTGGAAAACTAATTATTCATACGCTAACTTATGTATGCAATAGCCAGGAAAAAAAGGTAAGCATATAAGCAAGCTAAAGTGTGATAATTATGGTAGAATTTCTAGCCATGCTGTTGTGCTTTGAGCCATGCAGTCTGAAACTAAAATCTTCACAGCTCGCCATACCACCAATCATGTCCACTGTTGTATAAGGTATCAATCAGCTAAAAGTTTTAGTGAAAATCTTAGGATGCTAAAAAATGCTTGCTATCATGACAGATCATATGGAGGAGACCAATCCCTAACATTCTTTTACTGCTATCATTTAACTACAATCAGAATCATGTCCTTGCTGTTTCTGGAACACATAAGACACAAGCCCACTTCTGAGTATTTGCTTTAGGTCTTCTTTTTAGTTGTTTTTTTTTTTTTTTTTGTCTAGAACATTCTTTTTGCAAGCATTTGATCAGCTTATTCCCTCAGTTTTTAAAAAGTCTTGTTCAGATTTCATTTTCCCATTAATGCCCAGCTTCACAGTACTGTTGTAGGTCTTCCCTACAAGACCCCAGTCCTTTTCCCTCTTCCTATTACCTTTTTTCATATTGCTAATCAATTTATATTACACAATCACTATGTTTCAGTAAAATAGCATAATTAGTTGGATAAATATTTCTCTGAAAGCTGAAAAATATAACATTTGGACTAACTCCTCCTAAATGATGGGTAGTATTTGTACATCTTTGGAAGAGATGATTTTAAGTGACCCAGGTGGTGAAAACATTGTATTCAGAGAAGAAGTAACAAGTCACCCACCTTGTCAGAAATAAAAGGCAACACTGATATACCATGGGATGCAAATCACATCATATTACTCTAGAAGAGGAAAAAATAATAATTGCCCATAATAGCAAAAATATACTATTAATATACCCTCATGTAATAATAGCAATAAATATTCAGCAATAATAAAATAGCAATTCAAAAGTCTGTTACATGATATTTTCTATATACAACTATTTTCTACATGTAAGTATTAATATACTTATGTAAAAATATAAATTAAGTGCCTCTAATGGAAAAGTATGGCAACTCTTTTAATCTGTTTAAATTTTTAGAATTGTCACTGTGTAGGTGCACTCCACATCAGAGCACACAACCTGAGTTATTTAGGGGGCACTGAAAAATACAGTGGATGTGTAAAATTATATTTATGGTGATGTACTAGAGAATATATCCTCATTTTAAAGAAGTTATCTACAAAATAGTTTCAGTCATATGCATGTACTTTTTCCTAAACTTCTACTTGACAGAAAAAATATGGACCAGTAGACATATAAGTGAGGCAGGTTATCCAAAGAGATAAATGTTGATTATAAAAGCTTGAAGGGAGTACACTTTAAAAATTCCTCTTTTACCTTCATTTCCTAAGTATGTTATGGCCTAGACAATCTTCACAGTATAAGACCAGTTCCCCTGAGCCAAATAGCAGTCATATGACATGCAAAATACAATTATCCTCAGCAGGATAGCAGATAATTGGGATATGCATAGAGATATATTTTTATCACTTTCTCTGCTGTTTACAGTCTTATTATATTTGCTCTGAGACTTGCAAAAAGTCGCAGTACCTAACAGAATCCCTTTTTAGCCATCAGAATAGCTGTCCACAAGGTGTTCCTGTCCTGTAATTTAAAAACATATCTGGCAAACCAAAGAACATAGAAGTAAAATAGAATGTAGAATTCTATCCCTCCCTTGGCCACTAAGAATGTTACTCATGGTGCAGATCAAATCACTTTATAAAAATGTGTTTTTCTCTAAGGAAAAAATGTAAAAAGTAATTTAAAATATACTGACAGAGTCTTCTGGTTTCAGCTCTGACATTCAAAGACGCTTTAAATTATCATTTCTATCCTTAACAAGAAAAGTCTGGGCGAACTGAAAATCAATGACTTTTCTTACATCCATAAGAGAATCCAGGTTGAAGCACAAACTGCCACTCAAAATGTGGAAAGTTGGGGAAATTCTGAGATTCATATTTATCTAGAGCAGAAGCCTCTGGACTTGCAAATTGGTAGGATCAAGTGTATTGCTGGATAGTTATGACCTTGTGCACAAATAAGAGAATGGGTACCTCCTGAGAGGCACAGACCTAATGCCACCATCCTCATTACCATTGGGGACTTTCTCTCCTGGAACCTACACTGTTAGAACTCAAGGGACATCTCCTCAGGGCTCTGTCAGGAAGGGCGAGCATTGTGAAACCTAGCCAAGGACATCTCCACAGCAAATGCCTCCCTTCCAGGCTAAGAGACTTTGCCAGAAAATTCCCTTTCCACCAAAGGAAAGGGGATTCTTCCCCAGTTGAGCACCCTCCGCTCTATCTTTCTCACCCAACAAGATGAAAAAGCAGTCAATATGGGACTGAAAAAAAAATACACTGGGAAACCTGCATTCAGAGATTGAAAGTATAATACTCTCCTTTCACATCCTACAACAAAGATCCAGCATAGGAACAATGGATTGAAGGCAAAAGTGGATGCAAAAATCTGAGGAACCATATTTAGAGAACTCAAAGACAAGAGGGGGAGCAAAAGTAAGTAGAGGAACTGGAAGTCTCTGCTCTCTCTTCAGCAAACATTAGTACAGCCCACCTCCTAGCATTCTCACCTCTAAAAGCATGTATAGTTCCACTTATATTACACATCCAGAAGTCCCCAGCAGCTGCAAAAGCAGGAATGTCACAAGCCAAGAATAACACATGCACAGACTTTGCTCTTCAAATATTTATTGAAACAATTTTGTAATTGTATACAAGGGACTTTAATCCTTCAAATCCCAGGCTGAGTTTCCTGTGTTTATTCTATGCTATTAGTGAGTTTGTTCTGTATTTGCATGACATTACAGTGTAATTATCAGGAGATAACTGTAATTATGAAAGCAAGTACTGATGACCAGTATACACATTGTCCCCATTGTCACAGAACTTAAAAGCAAGAGAGGAAGATGTATTGTCGAAATAGTTTCAAGGATTAAGAAAAAGGCTCAATTAGAATGTGCATATCCATAAGAGTAATAAGATTAAAAAAAACTTACTAAAGATATTACAAAATATTACAGTAGATTATATTATAAATATAAGGGCTTTGAGTGCATTTATTATAACAATTATTAGGTTATATTTTAGCATCTTTTTAATTGTCACTTAAACTAACCACTTTTTTAATAGTCCTATACACATGTATCAGATGATCCATATTAAGATCAAAATCAAAAGTCTCCATATATACATTCCTTTTCTTTTCTATTAGAGAGAGAGAGAGAGAGAGAGAGAGAGAGAGAGAGAGAGAGAGAGAGAAAGAGAGTGAGTTATGATAGTTACTTTCTTTATTTCAACACTTTTTCTGGAAATTGTGATGTTGAGAAAATGAAATAATATTTTATTAATTTGAGTCCATATTTTTTTTACATCATCAAAACGATTTGGTTCTTTCTATATGTTCTGAACTCTATTATGGTCTACAATGGTGAATGAGGCATGGTACCTCTCAGGAAAATATTTTACATGATATTTTGAGTACACTGTTATGAAAAAAATCTTACACTTAAAAAATCATGCCATATAATCTGTTTTCACTTGCAATAATATGGTATGCAGTTATATCTATTTCATTTCAATTTTCTACATCCAAAATTTAAGCAATAAATTGTGCACATAAAGCTCCACAGATGGAGTACTTAAATTTCATCCAACCAACAATAATCTACCACAAATGCTTAAGAGTTCCATGCTAACACATTGAACAGATTTGATTCCAGTTTGAATACATCTATTCCTTAATGAAAGAGCCTCTTTGAATTTGTTGCTACAATTAACAATATAATATTTTGAAAATAGTTATTAATCCTTTTAAAGAAAAAAAGCAAAACTTGTTTGATGCTTTTCCAAAAGTCATAGAATGCATACTTGTATAGATCACTTAAAAGTGAATAAATACGTTACTTAAAAGCTTTCTGTAAAGTTTTACAGTAAATGGTTTAGTGTTATAAATTAGTGTTTCTCCAAATGAAAAATAATTTTGTTTAAATTGGCACAAAATTAGCCAACTCTGTTAAATGTTTATGTTTGATGCTGAAATGTGTAATTCTCATTATCATTCAGTGCCTCTGGATATTATAATCGTATTTGTATATCGACTTCAAATTTTATGAATACATTTTCTGCCTAATAATCATTGCACCAGTTGGCTTATTTTAATGTAACATGATCATTGCAAGGAAAGAAAAACCCTAGTATCGCCAGTAGTCATTTGAAATCACTGCAACTGTTGGTAAATTAATTAAATTAATTTTAATTAATTAATTAATTTAATATTGATTTGCATCCCCAGGACTCTAAGATAGTAATAGGAAAAATCTCTGTCATATTTTGGACCTGGAAAGCCCCTCAAAAATCTTACTTACTAGTGCTCTGACCTCATCAGTAGATAATTCCACTGATAGCCTGATAGCTGAAGGAGTACTGGGTGGTAACTGAAGGCAGATGTGGCATGCATCAAGGAAGTAGGTCATTAGGAGTGTGTCCTTGGGGACTGCATCTCTTCCGTGGCTGCTCCTATTTCATTCTCTCTCTCTCTCTCTCTCTCTCTCTCTCTCTCTGCCTTTCTCTGTCTCTCCTTCCTCTTCCTTCCTGATTTCCACGAGCTGAGCAGTTTTTCTATGCCATACCATACACTAGGATATTCTGCTTCATTTGAGTCCCAGAACAATGGAGTCAGTTGACCATGAACTGTAACCTTTGAAACCATGAGACCTGAACTAATTTGTCCTCTAAGTGGTTTTCCTCAAGTATTTGTTCACAGCAAAAAAACAAAACAAAACAAAAGTGCTCATTACCAGACTCTTCAAGATTTTGTTTACTATGTGTTCAATTATGAAGATCATATTTTCTTCCTAAGTTTGTAACTGGATCACCTTATCTGATATTAATAATAATCCACCAGGATCACATATGATGAGGTTTCACTTATTCTATTGCTGCTAAATGGGTACAGTCAAGACCTAAGGGTACATCTAGACATCAAAGATAATGTTATGAGATTATTGAAGTATATAAGAAACTATCCCAAAGTAAAAAGAAGCACCAAAAGTTTATTCAGAACATAACATTATACTAAGTATTTCTAAAAGTAAATATCATTTATAATATTTCATAATTAACATGTTTTGTATGCTTCCTTAATTGTTAAAATAAGAAAAAAAAATTGACAATATGCTCATTTTAAAAAAGAAAAAGTACAACCAGTCTTTTATATCCATGGGTCCTATGTCTATAGATTCAACTAACCTTGAAACAAAAATATTTGAAGAAAAATTATCTGTATCAAACACGTAACAGCCTTTTTTTCATTGTTAAATAAACAATATAGTATAACAATTATTTATATGACATTAATTGTAATAGATATTATAAGTCATGTGGAAGTGATCTAAAGTATATGAGAGGAAGTGTGTGTAGGCTATATGGAAATTCTATGCTATTTTTTATAAGGAACTTGAACATACATAGATTTTGGAATCCTTGGGGATCTTGGAGCAATTTCCCTGTGCTACTGACCCAGTGACCAAAGGATGACTGTATTATAGGGGAGGAAAAGAGTTACTTTCATTTATCTTTTTAGATTATTTTTGTTTGTAATACAAATTAAATTGTCATAAGGCAAATAATAATAATAATAATAATAGATTGTCATAAATCTCTGGCCCCTCTCCTCAACATAAAAGTCATTTTAATTACATATTTATGCACTGGAGTCCCCAAAATATGAAACACAAAAGACCAGGTGATTGAGGGTTGTATAGCATACTGTGCTACAGAATGGTATAGGAACTGGGGCTTCTGGGCAATGGTACAGACAAATTATGTGATGATGTGTGGGAGAATCAAGATGGCCTCATTCTGTAGGCTACGACTCTTGGCTAATACAATTTGGAAGTAGCTCTTTTTTTTCTGATAAATATTTCTTTATGAATAAAAATTCCCATTGTGAAGTTAAATTTTCTTTAAAAGGAGAAATTTTATAACCTTATTTTACACAGTTAAGGGACAAGTGAAGTTTTTTTCTATATTGGAAGATTTTTAATTTCTGATAGCTACAACTAATCAATGTTGACATAGATGAGGGTGATATCTTCAGAATCCCCTCAGTATCATTAAAGAAAACATTATTTTACATGGTTACTAAAAGTAACATCATAATGTAATCTGTTGGGAAGTTTGTGGATAGAGGATCCAGGACAAGCGTGTCACTGGTCCTCTTGAGTGTGGTCTTCAGATCTGAGGGATGCCAAGGCACACTGGGTTTGTTGCTATGGAGTTGTATTGTTTTCTACAATAGTGTGCTTGGTTTATCTGGAAGTTGGCTCACCCTAGGTGTTTTGTTTTTGCTCTTTGGGGGCATGTTCTTTCCTTTTGATAATAAGGAATAGCTTTGCGATCATATATAAATGCCATCTTCAGAGGACATGCATCACTGGTTATTTCCCATCGTTCATCACTATTTGGCATGAGCCTTCAAAATCAATGACTGTAAGTGTCAAAATAATGACACAATGTGATGTGAACATGTGTATTTCCTAACAGAGCTTTATTAGAAATTCAGCTTTCATATTTTTTTCTCTTTGTTTTGTTTATGTCTGAGTAATAAGAAGAGAATGCTCACAGTTACATTTCTCAGGAACCAGAAGAGCTTGAGTATGTTAGGGGAACTCTGCTCTGGACCCTGTCCTCAAGCAAGTTCACAGCAGGTTTGTTTTGGTAGTGTTTTCCTTCACTGTCCTTCTGATCTTTGTAGGCACCTCTGTGTGTTAGTGCCTCTGAAATGTGAAAGATCACCAGGATATAAAGAATCAGAAACAGCTGCCTCTATTTGTTTTATGGATATATTTATATATGAAATTTTTTGTTGCAAAAGTTTAGTTCTACTATGGTTTATGCTATGAGAACATATCCTTAGGAAGAACTTATAGTTTATCAGTTCCTTACACTTTTTTTGAGAGAGAGAGAGAGAGAGAGAGAGAGAGAGAGAGAGAGAGAGAGAATTTTTTAATATTTATTTTTTAGTTTTCGGTGGACACAACATCTTTGTTTGTATGTGGTGCTGAGGATCGAACCCGGGCTGCACTCATGCTAGGTGAGCGCTCTACCGCTTGAGCCACATTCCCAGCCCCAGTTCCTTACACTTTATAATCAAATTTTCTTGAATTTCCTGAGATACCTGGTATATATAGCACTCTATTGCCAAACCCACTCAGAAAATATATCTGTAAATAATTTTTCTCCCATTTCTCCTTTCCTCCATCCTCCCCTCCTTGTTCTCTTTCTTTCTACTTTGCTGTTCTTGTTGATAAGATTTTGGTCTTTATTTCTGTAACTTATTGTTTGTCTCATATTTTTTATTCTTTATTTTTCTCTCTCTGACTTCCCTCTGGCTAACCTTTGGGCAAAAAAGAAGTACAAATTATGCTCCCCCCACCCACGAGAGAAAATTTAAACAAAAGAATAGTCATTTAACATTTAGAAAACTCCTACAATTTACCCATTTAAGACAGAATTATGAAATCATGTTCTCTACCTGGGAATCACAATCTTAGCATTACTACCAGTGTCCACAAGATAATGAAGTGAATGGAAGAAAAACTGCTAAGGCTTTTAGGTGGAACAGACCTCTGTACAAATGACTGATAAAGAAGAGAAAATCAAACAAGTTTCTTAACTGCTTATTTCAAAGATACCTGGGAGACAAATGACTAGTTCTTGAATGGTGTCTTCCAATTTGAAATTGTGTAGCATCTTCAACAAAGAACAGTACATTTTTAGAGAATGATAAGAAAAAAGAACAGGACTTTGGGACCATTGGATTCGCAACCCTTGAAAAGGCAAATAAATGGCAAATAAAGGTCAGTTGTAAAATTTGTTGGTGTAGCTTTTCTGATACCATCTCCAAGTGGCTAAGGGTATAAAACTATCTTGTGAGTACCTAGAATATGGCACTTTTGACTTCCAAATTTTTCCCTTTAAATTCCATTTTACTTAAAAATGTTCCTGTACAGTTGGCCCTCTGTATCTACAAGCTTCATATCCACAAATTCAACCAGCCACAGGCAGGAAAAAGAAAATATTCAGAAGAATAAAATTGTACTTATACTGAGCATGTACTGGCATTTTTCTTCTATTATTCCCTAAGCAATTAAGAATAACAGATATTTACAGAGCGTTTACATTGTGTTAGGTAGAAAAGTAACCTAGAAGTGATTTAAAGTATATAAAGTGTGGGTGTAGGTTATGTGCAAATATTAATGTATGTTACATGAAGGACTTAAGCTTCCCCAGATTGGTGTTATCAACCAGAGATTCTTGGAACCAATTCTGCAAATACTGAAAGATTGCTATGCCTAATCGTTTTATCAAAGGCAAAGAATTTTCAACTTTGTAGAATAAGTTAGAAGAACTTTTAAAAGGAGATGAGTAGTACATATTTCTCATACCATTGGAGGGAAGAAAGAATAACTTATTGCCCTGACCCATCACAAGTGGGGTGTGGGATTTTGTTGTGGTATGATGCCGTAACAAATGACACATTAGCAAGAGAAGAGCATACCAGAGTTATTTCACCAAAGTTTAACATGATGCGGGAGTCTTCCGAAATGCAGATCCAAAGACTCACATAAAATCTTTATTCTTAGATGAGAAATTAACATTCCTGTGGACTGTGATTTGACAGAAAGGAGGCATGACTTATCGGTAAGAAACTGGGAAGAACTCGGCAAGGCCTGTTTAGTTTTTTATTATCTTTTGAATATACAGTGGAATTATCCTGGAATAAGACTTTTTATGACCCACTTTCAAGCATGGTAACTCAGAGAATTTATGACTCTGCTTCAGGGAAGAAAGGCAGAAGGTCAGAGTAACTTCCTTGCTTCTGCAGTTTTCTCATATGCCAAGCTGATCCCAGACAACATCCACCACAATAATATCCTCACATTGGTGGATATGAGCATGAGTGATCTAATCACTAATGGAGCAAAGACTGAGGTGGAAGAACAACTACCTTGATACCTTAAATTCGAGGAGACAAAGGATCACTTGCTCTTTTTAGAAGCATAATCCCTTTAGTAGTGTGTACTCAATTACAAATTTAAAATTTCTTATGACTCAAATGTGATCTTAAACTTGCAACTAATAGAAACTTACAACATTGTTAAACCAAAACTTACTTCAGATAATAGGGTTTTTTTAAAGCCAAATTAAAATACAAGAATAATATTCCCTTTTCCAGAGTTTTTCTCAAAACTCTAGTCTCATTTCATGCTTTCAATTACTATTAATTTCAGCTTCAGGTATATCATCCATTTTATTTCTTGACATTGAGGTCTAGCTTCATTTTATTCACTGTCATGAGATTGCCTGAAATTGACCTTTTGGAAAATATCCTCATGTCCTGACATCTAGTGACATTGTAGCTGCCTTGGTCTTGCAATTTTTACTCTAAGAACTCCTTGGGTTCAAATAACAGTGCTCTTCAAGTTAGGAGCCCAATAATGCCACAAGATTTTTGGTGTGCTTGAATGTTTGTTTTCTGAAATTTAAGACTCATGAGTCTTTCCGACTCTACATTAATCCATTTATCTAGAAACACCACAGTTTCTCTCTGCCTCTCACTTGTCACATGGATGGTTCCCAAAAGGAAGGTGCACCTACCCACCATTTTCTCTTATTCTGATTCTGCATCAAGGCAACCAGGCTTTATAGTGTCTCCCTATACTACCCAACTCTCAAACAAAAAATGGTACCACTGCATAGTTCCTCATTTCCTCCTTTCAGTTCTTTTTTCTGAAACTTCCTATTTGAAGATTTTGCTCATGTTTAAGTTAGCAATATGCAATTGCAATAGTTAAAGTTTGGGTAATTTATCAATCTAAATAGTTGCTTTTTTATTTTGAAAAGCAAAGACAATATACACAAGAATTGATTGTGGATCAAATGGCTCTTCTTTTTAACAAATTCTTGAGTGTAGATAGTTTGTATTAAATTTGTTTTGTTATACAGGTATGCCCTATTAAAATCTTAAGTGAATTCCTATATCCTTATTTTAAAAGGTAACTGAGCTGTAGGTCATGCCAAAATCATTTCACATATTTTCAAACAGAATTTACAATAAAAAGAAAAATCTTTAAAGATACATGGATGTGTTAAGAGGGAACTTGTGACAAGACCATTAGTGTCTGTTCAGCTCCTTAGGAAAGAAGATGAAAGAAACCTATCATGTCAAGATATATCCTGTTTACTCTAAAAATATACACCTAGCATTTCTTGTGAAATATATTCCATTTAATTGATTTTAAGAACTCTTGAGAAACAAAATGATTTAAGGTAATTACTACATGAATTTTCATGAATAAGATTAATTAGAGTTTATCATCACACTTTTTGTTAAAGATTACTTTCTCAAGAAAAAAATCAAAATGATTGCTCATAAAGTATAATCCTATCTTACACAGAAAAATGACTGAATCAAGAAGACTGGAAAGTTTATAGACAATTATATGTATATTATTTTGCTTTAAAACTAAAATGGTTCTCAATTTAATTTCCTGATTCTAGTATTCATGAATCCTTATTTTAAATTCATGTATTTGAGATTTAAGTAATGTAACTTTACCAAGAGAAGTTGCCCTGTATGAAACAAAGTGAAGTATGAAAAAGATTAAACATGTCTACTAAAAATTACTTTTGAGGTCTCTAAAATTTAAATATTGTGCATGTAAAAAATAATCGCAAAATCATTGGCTATAATATTTTTATATAAATTAAAGTAATTTTTTAAATTCAAAAAAGTCAAATTGAAAAACTTTAAGGACTTATTTTGGTTCCACACTTATATAGAATCCCCATATTCTGTTAACAGTAAATATCTTAGCATTCTTTAACTTGAAGTGCACTCTGCAGTCAGCATATTTACATTATACCTATTTTAAGGCTCTAAAATATTATCATAGCATAATAAAATCATTTTGGATATTTTCTATGGAGAATGAAGTCCAAAAAGAGAATGCTAAACATAAGATTAATGTGAATATATTTGATTTTTTTCTTTCCAAAAGGTAAAGAAGGTAAATATAAAGGGAGGATAGACTGCTGGGAGAGAAAAAAATTAGAAAATAAGTTATAATGAAATAACAAGTAGAATAAAGTAGATAAGTACAGGCAGGCAAACAATCAGATTTTGAAAATATTTCTCCTTAATCTTTCACTCAAACTAGTAAATATTGTGTTTGCAATATATTTTAAAAGGATTTGGCTTCAAATAATTCTGTATTATTCTAAAGATGAGCCTGCATTTATAAATTGCCTATAGAGAATCTTATACCTCCAGAAATTGAACCAGGAAACAGTAACCTTTTTCATTCTCTCCTCTGTCAATAGGTAGATTTGTGTCTGGTCCATTCAGTGCTAGAGTTATTTTAAATATAACTTGAGTTATTCGAAAATATAACTTTATGCTTTGATTTTATTCGTGCAATATGGATGGAATATGTCTAGTTCTCAACTCTGTGCATGAAGACCTGCCCAAGGACTTTTCTCATCCTGCTAATCCAGTAAAATTAAAACTCCATTGTTCTGAAGATAGGATTTCCTTAGGACTATAAGAGTTATTGTTTTTTTTTTTTTTTTCAGTGCTGGGAATTGAACCCAGGACCTGTGCATGTAAAGTAAATACTCTACCACTAAGCTACACTCTTATTACCTCTTCTTATTCTTGCCTTCAGTTTTCTCTTCGATGTCTTGAGGATATTTTCCAAAATTCAGCTACATATTAGCAAGCATTTCTTGCTGGTATGTTATAGGAGGTTGTTTGGTATATTGGGTTCATTATTCATAGTTCCAAAAATAGACTCCAGATATTTGTAAGTGACAATGCTTAATGCTTCAAAAGTTATCATGTGACAGGCACTTAATTTTCAACTAAAGGAAGCATTTAATGTTTTTCCTGGAAAGTCATTTCCATATAGAAATTTAAGATGTTTTATGCATTTTGTCAAAAATAACTTTTCATAAAAATCTTCAGAGCAATTAATCATATGATGATAAACATAACCACTAATAATAATACCTTTTTAGTTTATTAAGGAAATGATAACAAACTGCCAATGAAAATGAGAAAAATACACAATATTTTCAGTCATTGACAATATGAATTATAAGCCTTTGTTGTTATTCTGTGTTTACTTTCTGGAATGGCCACATTCTAAAACTGGTTGTTCCAAGGCAGGTTATAGCATATGAAATCACTACGTATACCTTCATCCACTGATGTAGCATCTTTAGATTCCCTGACTTGCTGAAGATGATTATGATGATCCTGTTTCTGAACAGATGTAAGCATGTGTGTGTTTGCAAGTATGTAGGTGAGGTGCAAGGGAATTGTTGTGCATCTTCCATGAAAGAAGATTTATGATATTCTGTACTTGAGAATAAAAGAGAAAAACTCTGGTTGAATATATACAAGGAAAAGAAGAGAAGAAAAGGAGACACAGAGAATTGGAATAATTTGTGGACTGTCATAAAGAAATCACCCTACATGAAGTCAAACACTTCAAGAAGACTTTGTTCAAGGCAATTGCAGTGGCCATCAAGATAACTACAATATGGGACAAAGATGGAACTCAACTGTTTACAAAAAATGGAGGAGAGTTGCTGCTTTAACTGACATGCTAAAAAGGGATAGGAATAGGCAAGACAGTAGAATTTATGACAATTACCCTGGGCACTTTTAAGTGGCCCACTAATACATCTATATTTAGAATAGATTAAACAAATGTAGACTCAAAATCTATAACTGTAATATGCAGTCCTTTCCCAACATTATTTATTGATCATAGAATAGAGAAATCCTCACCCTATGGATGCTGAGAATTGCCTGATCACCTTAACCCTTTTTGTGATCTCCAGACTGATGTCATTCCTATATCCTTTCCCATGTCCACCCCTCACCAAGTTTCCTTTGAAAAAATACTCTCAAAGCCCCAAAGTGTTTCTCAAGCTCTAGACAGCCCACCCTCTTGTTTGAATGTGTACCTCTTACTTTCTTAAGTAAATTGTTGTGCCTCCGTATCTGATACATGCTAAAATTCCTTTCCATCATGCACTCAAGGAACCTATTGTTCTGTGTCGAGGGTCCCCTCTCAGGGAACACCTCAGACGTGATCTGATGACGAGATCATGAAGTATTTTTATTTTTTTTAATTGGCTTATTTCATTCAATATAATGTACTCTGGGTTGTCACAAATGACGAAATTTTCTTCTTTTTTTAAAGGCTGAATAGTATTTCATTGTTCACATGTACCATATTTTCTTCTCTATTTATCCATCCATGAACTCTCAGGCTGACTTCATTAATTTGGCTCATGCTACCGTGAACATGGAATAGCAGCTATGTCTTCAACATAGTAATTTAACTTCCTTTGGAAATATACCCAGTAGCGGGATTGCTGGACATATGGTAGTTCTATTTTTTAATTTTTTGAAGAATCTCTATACTGTTTTCCATAAGAGCTATACTATTTTACATTCTCATAACAGTATTTTAAGAGCTCCCTCTTCAGGGAGTAGGACGTTCCAGTGGAGATTCTGTAATGTGATTATTGGCCATCTGTGTTTACTGATGGTCTCTCATTGAAGTTAGGCTGCTATCCATTCACAGAGACTCAGAGAAGTACTGTCTTTCTTAATGATCACATTTCAAAGAGATGACTCCCAGGTCCTTGAGAGAAAGACACTTCTGGGTTGTAAAACTGATTAGAGGCTGGGAGAACATTTACATATCAAAGGGTAAGGAAAAATATTTCAATTGCAAGTTTTTTTAAAGTAAATGCTCTAAGAGAAGGGAGGTCGGGAGCCTCAAGTCAGAAAGAAATCTGTGTAAAGTTGAGGCAAGTGTACTGCAAAGTCCTTAGTCACTTCTGAGCTTGATAATGCCTTTTTGGATGTTATGCACAGAAATGGAAATTGTGGACCATAGATTAGTTGTTTTTGAATCCAAGTAGGTTCTCATTGTTAAGTTGGAGCTCAGTGTGGTTTCTCAGGTTCTGGAGAATATATTCAAAAACAGCATAATTTCTATATGTGCTGAAATGCCAAATTTGAGGAACCCCAAAACACCACCAGGAGCTGAATCCGATACAAGCACACAAAAGTCTTTATTAACAAGGTGGAGCCTGGACTCACAACCATTTCCAGTGCAGCGGTTCTGAGGAGTGAGTGAGACTCGGTCCTTTGTTCAGCGAAATTGTATAGGTTTTTGGGGATACTCTAAGCATCACTGAGCATATCATACCATACCACGGGAAAACCAAACAAAAACTCTCAGCATTGATGAGTACATCATTGGCGGGAACAAGTTGAGTAGGGGTGATTGGTTAGTTCAAGAGGTGGGGCTGCGAGGGGTTGCCAGGGTGTATGTGCTAAAACTACAAGGTTTCCTAACCTGTTATCAATCACCAAGACTACTGGGTGAGGGGGGGCACCTGGTATTGCAGGTATCTTCCCTGTCTCAAGCTGATTGGTTATTGCTAGGGGGTTGCTATGGGTCATCATGGTCAGGCCTTAGGCCTCAAACATTCTTAGGTCTTTCCAGGAACTGGCATTGCTGAGTCAGGGACACCTGGCTCTGAAGACCTCTCTTGTTATTTACAGACAAACAACTCAGCAGGATAGCGCTTTGGACAGGCCCTGCTCTGAGGTAGAGGCTGGAGTCACGTGACTTTGTGGGGGACATCCCTTAATAGCAATGGTGGAAATCAACAGCAAAAAAAATCAGCTAAACTTTTCACTGGATTCAAATGTCCAGGCTGCCCACCACTTAAGGTGACCAATATACAGGACACAGGAGTTGGTGAGAGGGAATCAGGTTTACATAAAGCTGGCCATAAAGAAAATAGAGGGGTTGGTTTCTCAAAGCTCTGTTTGAAAGTTTGGTTTTGCAAAGGGCTTTTATGGAGAGGGAAATGAGAGAGTGAACCTGCAGGCTAGGCCAGTCCCTTGTCAGCTTGTGTCTTCTCTAGGACATAGCAGTGGCCCCTTGGGGGCCAGCTCCTACATTTCCATTTTGGACACATTGGTTTCCTGCAACTTAATTTATGTGATGTTCTAATGCTATTTATCAAAGAACCATCTAGGTGGGGCCTCTATTTAAGCAAAGGATTAAGGAGGGTAGGGAGTAAGGGCAAAAGTATAGGTGAAGGCAAATAAAAATTTCAAAGGAGTCCCTGTTGCAAGCTGTGTTATTTGTATTTATTCACTGTTTAGCAACATATTACCTATGCAATGATTTTGAATTATTCAATGGGACAATATAGACTTCCAAGAAAAAAAAACTCTTTAGCTCCTTATTTATTAGAAAATGATAAAACCTAGTTTCTTTAGTAAAAAAAAATAATAATAAAATTTGCACCCAATTTCAAAACCCATTACTTTTCTGGAGATATTTATATGCTCAATGTGCCAAATTATTTTGAAAAAAAAATGTCCACACTCAAAATTCTTTGCATTTGAAAGCAATTTATACTGCCTTCATTTGACATATTTTAGTATTAATAGGAAAACCGCTGTCTCCATTTTTTATATACACATGTCAAATCTATTGGTAAGTTTAACATAAAATATGTTCATCAATAAATCATATAGGTGATATTATTAGAGAGGCTGAGAGAGGCTGCCTTTGCTAAACAGCCTTTAGTCTTCATTTGAGCCTACAGATGACCAGTGTGGGAAAAAAAAAAATGGCATCTCTGCCTTTATTCTATATCTGTCTCCTTTGTTACCTTAAACTTTGGGTCAGATTCCTGCTCAGTTCTGCACATAGTCTTATTAGTCATTTAAGAAGGGTATGCCCAAAGCTGGTAATTTGTCACTTCAAGACTGAAGACATCAATGTAAGAGTATCTAAAGCATTTTCAAGATTTTTAGGGACATCCAACAACCAGATTTTGTTCCAGGCCTCCTACAGCGGAGTCTAGAAGTCCCTGGTTATTTTCCTACACCTTCTAGGAACAGTGGAGACATCACTTTATGATGAAACTGCCACCCTAAGCAGGAGCAGCTGTCTCACTGGAACAAAACTTCCCTGTTTTCAGAGTCACAGTTCTGATAGATAAACATTCCAGGAAGAAAATGGAGACTGCCCTTCAAGAGATAAGGACATCTCTGGTACCACCTCACAGAAGCAGAGTAATGATAAACCAAGCCACTGTATGACCAAGACTCCTTAATTCTGTACACCTCCTATCTCCTGCCTCAGTTTTTCCTCTTTTTAACCCTAAAGCTCATGTCAGGGCTTCCCAATGCAGGGCTGAGACACTTGAACTCATTTGACTCCCCAGTATAGCTATATGAAACTACTAGTTTCTTTCCTGCTTTTCACCATTACTTTTTCTTTTGATTTTTTGGGATGAGTGGCCAGACCTGATTTTTTGAGATAACCCCAAACCAGGTTTTTAGCCAGAGATTCTGGGAACAATATCATACGAAATATTTTAGTTCAAGAAAGTGAGACAGATATGAAATCTTGAGAAAAATATTTTTTTTCCGTAGTGCCTTTAATCAGATGTGTTTTCAAAATATAAATTGCTATATTATGTCAAGAGTCACTCTAGGATGGAAGGTTTCACAGCGCTTTGAAAGTATGTTAGTCATCATACCTCACAGTAGTATAAGCTCATCAAACTTGAAAGTCAGTGTCTGACACTGTAAGTTTATTCTTCCTATTATTACTTTGAATTTTTTACCATCAAATAGTTTTTCATCATTTTTTTCTTTGGAGAAATGGTGAATTATTCAGCCCCTAAATATAATAAATTACTAAAATTGATATGATACTAAAGTATCATAGCAAAAATAATAGTGATAAAATATAGTTTTAAGATTCAAAATTATCAAGTTAAGAACAAATTTATGATGTAAAAATATAGAAGAATATTAGAAATCTGGCTATGGAAAGAAGGTTGCAAAAGAAACTTCTATATTTTGCTCTATAATAAAGTTATATGCTTTTAAAAAAATTGCAATTTATACTTTTTTTAAAATTTTACGTGAATTGGATTGGAGATGACCAGTAAATAAATTAAATCTATTAAATTTCATATTATTGTTAAAAACATTTTTGGAACCAGGTAAACTGAAGACATATTTTTTAAAAAATTAATTTAAGTATATACAAATGAAAACTATCATAACTGGCAGAAATTTTTCTAGTCTTATTAGAAGCAAACTCTGGATAAATCGTATTTCCTCAGAAGACTAAATTAAAACATCTTCATCTGAAGTTGTCTGAAGGATTTTAGGAAGAAAGAACATAAGCTTGTTATTATAATCAATCTGATATAATAAATATGAATTTCAAAAATTGTGTCATAAAAGACACCAGCTCTCAGGTGATTAGGCCCTAATATTTAGCATTCCCTCTCTGGAGATGCGGCCTTTTTCTCTTTGTTGTTGCTGACATTCATACTCTAAATACTCTCGATTTGTTAATGACTGCTGCATGTGTACTTTAGCCACTGGTTGTCCCCAAATCTTGTATTTATCTGCTGCTCAAGTAACACTAACAATTAATAATCAATTAGCTCACAAAGTTTTGATCATCATTCACAGACCCCTTCTTTTCTTATTGTTGTTGATCTCAGTAAGTACTGCAATCCAAATTCACAGAGGGTTTCCAAATTCCTAGAGTATGAAGTAATGGTAAGTTGTTCTCTCTCTCTCTCTCTCTCTCTCCCTCTCTCCCTCTCTCTCTCTCTCTCTCTCTCACACACACACACACACACACACACACATATACACACAGTGCATAGTTAGTTTAACACTAATCCCTGATGCTCTTATAGGATTTGCCTCTAGCCCCCCTAACTTATGTCATTTTCTTTTTTTTTAATTAATTTTTTATTTGTTTTAATTAGTTATACATGACAATAGAATGCACTTATATACTGTGATAGATCATACATAGATGGGATATAATTTCTCATTTTTCTGTATATACATATTGTAGAATCACATTGGTCATATAGTCACACACATACATAAAGTAATAATGTCTGTTTCAATCTACTATCTTTCTTATCTCCACATCCCCTCCCTTCCCCTCCTTTTACTTCCCTCTACCTAATCTAAGGTAAAGATATATTTTTTTTTGCCTTTATACATGTACTTTTTTTTTGCATTACAATTCTTAATACACATATATACCACAATTTTTGTATTTCTGTATATATATAAAGTATGCTGACACTCAATTCAAGTCTTCATACACGTACTTTGTATAATGATTTCCTTCACATTCCACCATCCTTGCTAATCCCATGCCCCCTCCCTTTCCCTCCCACCCCCCTACCCTATCTAGAATTCATCTATTCCTCCCATGCTCTCCCACTCTACCTCACTATGAGTCAACCTCTTCATACCAGAGAAAACATTTGGCATTTTTTTTTTGGGGGGGGGGGGATTAGCTGACTTGACTTAGCATTATCTTCTCCAAGGCCAATCATTTACCTGCAAATGCCATGTTTTTTTTTTTTAATGCTAAGTAAAATTCCATTGTGTATATATGCCACATTTTTAATCCATTCATGCACTGAAGGACATCTAGGGGATTAGGCCTCAACTTCCTTAATAAGACTCTTATAGCACAAGAATTAAAATCAAGAATCAATAAATGGGATGAAATCAAACTAAAAAGTTTCTTTTCAGCAAAATGAACAATCTGTGAGGTGAACAGAGAGCCTACATACAAGGAGCAAATTTTTACCCCTCACACATCTCTAGAGTATATAAAGAACTCAAAAAGCTAAAAAACAAATAACCCAATCAACAAATGGGCTAAGGACTTGAACAGACACTCCCCAGAAGAAGATATGCAATCAATCAACAAATATATGAAAAAATGCTCATCATCTCTAGCAATCAGAGAAATGCAAATCAAAACCACTCTAAGATACCATCTCACTCCAGTCAGAATGGAAGCTATTATGAAGACAAACAACAGTAAATGTTGGTGAGGATATTGGGGGAAAAGGTACACTCATACATTGCTGGTGGGACTGCAAATTGGTGCAGCCAATTTGGAAAACAGTATTTGGAAATTTCTTGGAAAACTGGATATGGTTCCACCATTTGACCCAGCTATTCCTCTCCTTAGACTTTAAAACAGCATACTACAAGGATACAGCCACATCAATGTTTATAGCACACAATTTACAAAAGCTAAACTGTGGAGCCAACCTAGATGTCTCTTATGTCATTTTCTACCCCATTTCCTTTACTCCCCTTATTTCAGTCTAGCTTCTATGTGTGTCATTAAATATAATGAACCCAATGACCAACCAGTTTAGAAAGGTTCTGTTTGCTCTTTCCCAAGATTGGCATGTAGCTCCTTCAGAAATTTTATGATAAAATTCTTCACATTTTTCAACTCCTTTAAAATGCCTTCTCTCTAATATGTATTCAAACAAGACTTCTAATTGTGATTTTTATTTTATTTCATCCTTTTATCATTAAATGTTAATAGTGATGTGTGCTATTATGCACTTTTCACATAATGGAATTCTTGGTTTTGATTCTTTTTTCCCTATTAAAATGCAAGCATTGATAGCAGGAATTGTGATTTGTTTACTGTATTATACTCAGTAGACAGAACAGTGTGTGCTGCATGACAGTCCATTAATGTTTGTTAAGTGAATAAATGTACACATCAAAGACTGAACAGTAGCAGAGATATTGGCAAGAGAATATAATCAGTATCTACTTTGGTCATATATATATAAGTATATAAATATATATTCATAAATGTCATTATGTTTAGTGACACACATAGAATCATATATATAAATGCATATCATAATAAGAAATTTTTATCCATTTTTTATTAATAAATTGGGACTGCTTCTTCAGTTTACATTTAACTAGATCTATAGAGAATTATTCATTATTTTCTTACATTTCTTTTTGTATTGATTTGCAAAACTTCTTTATATACGAAGGAAGTTGTTTTCACTTGTCACATGTACTGTAAATCCGTTTTCAATTTGTCTTTCATGACTAATTTTGTGAATTTTTCCTACATATAAATATATAATATAGTCAAATTTATCATTTTTATTTAATAGCTATGGTTATTATTCATAAGCCACAATTTAGAAAGCCTCTCCCCTCAAAGAGATTATTATTTTCAGTACCCATAATGGTTTTTTTTAAAATAATTTTTGATTAGTTGTGTTTAAGTTTTGATCCATTTTTTAAAATATAAGTAATAAAGTAGAATTTTATATTTTTTCAACTATCTATACATTCTTTTCCTCTTACAGCTTTTTCCTAATTGTTTAACTTTTATAAAGATAATGACCTGAACTCTGAACCCTCAAACCACTCCCATTAATATCTTTCAGTTTTACTAGAAATTATAATGGTAACATTTAATGAAATCAAGTTAAAAAGAGGTAGCACTTGAGAAGCATTATCAAAATTTACTTTAGGATGAAAAAAAGGGAAAAATTATAAAATTGATACTTATATTCTTTAATCTTATAAAGTTAGCCCAGCACTGAACATTTTCAGCTATAATTGGGAGAAAGACATATTATAGCAGAATTTATGTTGTCTACTAGTTTTTCATTATCCATGTTTGGAATGAAAACACTTACATATTACTATGAAAATTCATTTGTGTTTCTATATTGAGTATATGGGTTTTCAAATCTATAGCCAAAATGCCAGATAATTGACCTCCTTGTTATCTATATTTCTTCCTTTCTCTGTTTTAGTCAGCTTTTACAACGCTGTGATTGAAAGATTGGATCAGAACAATTTTAGAGGAGGAAAAGTTTATTTGGGGGCTCACACAGTTTCAGAGATCTCAGTCCATACATAACCAGCTCAATTCCTCAGGACTCTAGGTGATGCAGAACATCACGAAGGAAGAGTGTGGTGAAAGGAAGCAGCTCAGACTATGATCAGAAAGCAGGGAGAAAGTCTACTTGTTATGTATAGCCATGGCCCACTTCCTCCAGCCATACCCAACTGCCTCCAGTTACCATTCAGTTAATCCCTATCAGGAGATCAAATCACTAACTGGCTTAAGGCTCTCACAATCCATTCATTTGTCCTCTAAACCTTGCACTGTCTCACACATGAGCTTTTGGGGGACAACACATCCAAATCATAATATTCTCTTTCCCCCATTAGCATTCACTGAGGCCAATTTAGTAGATTTGCATGTTATGTCATTTATAAAAACGTGAGTGATACTATTGAAGGATGTGAGAGAATTGTTTAGTTCTATAATTTAGGTTGCAAATAAGATCACTGAAAACTAATACTCCACTGGCCTTATCTCATTTGTTTTACCTTATTTTGTATTGTAATGTATTTGAGAGGAAAAGAAGTCAGAATCTAGAGAGACTTGAAGATAGATCCAAGTAAAGAAATGTCCTAGGAAAAAAGATGTTTGTCATTGAAAAAGACTCTGATGTTCTGACAGTGATAGAGTAAGAAGATAATGGAAAATTTATTGAAAAATGTTGTCAGTTTTGGTATCCAGGTATTTTGACAGAAATAAAAATTTTGTCAGGTCTTTTCTGTTAAATGTAAATATAAAAGTAGATTTCATCAAATTCAATATGCAAGTGGTTTTTATGAAGACATATTTACCAGCCATTATTTCAGTGTGGAGCAATTCCTTCATGTGACTTAGGGATGTTATCTAGAAGACATTCTAATTTACCTTCCATTGAAAATAGTAACAATAAGAAGAGGAATGAAGGATCAATTTCTAATGCTTCACATTTTCCAAGTCTATTTCCTTGACTGATGTTTTAATTTCGCTCATTTTGTTAGTAAGAAGAATTATTTTATTTCTCTCTCATACTGTTTTGTTTAACTCCTTTTATTTTGAAGTAGGCAACAAGTCTATGTGCCTTCTCTTCCTAAGAAGGGTTTCTGTGTGTCCGTTCCCATCCTTAACACTCCTATCTCAGATCACTTCAGAAAGTCAAGCCAACTTTGAAATATCAGTCACTGTATAAAAATTTAATATTCACGTGAGTGACTGAATGAATTTTGAAGTTTACATATTTATTAATAAATCAAACTTTGATAATAGTTTGAGATACAGGGAAACAGATCAAAAGAGTGAGCAAGCGACTGTAATAAGAAGAACCACACAAAAGAATATGGAAGGTTTGCGCATTGGCTTCAATAGTCCTTTTTCAATATTTTCACAAGGGACTATTATTTTTTAAAAATGTCAAGCAGAAAAGTCATCGTCCACCTTGCTTGCTTACTTAGTGTCACAAAACTCAACATTAATCTAATAAACAGCAGTTCTCTGGGCTGGCAAACTTATTTAAAATCTTTCTGAGGCAAATATTCTTTCATGATTATAAATCACTTTCTTTTGAACTCTATCTGAACTCAATTTAGCATAAAAATATTGAAATAAGCATTATTTTAACAGTCATGCATGAAGTACCTTATCTAGATATGTTAACTTAATCTTCATTTCATATAAAACATTTGCACCTTCATAGTATTTATCATAATCTTTTTTTGGTGCTAAGGATTGAACACAGGACCTGGGCATGCAAGGCAAGCACTCTACCAACTGATCTATATTCCCAGCCCCTATCATAATCTTAATCAACAACAAAAATGTGATTGCTTCTGTTACTTGGTTTTCAGTTGTGATCATGGTTTCTTTGTTGTTTCTTTCCTCATAGAAATATAAAAGGATTGAGTTTTTTAAAGTTTTGCTTTTCAATATTACATGTCCTAAATTTCTAAATTTAATATATTTATGGTTAATAATTATTCAATTATTCTTTTTTATTTCAGCCAAAATTTTGCAAGATATTGAGTCTTGTACATGAAAAACAAAAATTTCATAGTCCAGATGTCTAATACATTATTCTGTAATTTATATTTAAATGGAAATTAGGGAATATATACATATATTCCCACTTTATACAGTACCAAATATTTGTAAATTATCAATACCATAAAATATTATTTATTTGTTATTTGAGAAATTTTATTAATAAAATAATATAAAAATAAATGAATTGAAGCCATATACAAACACACATATGCACAAAAGAAATATACACATACCCCACATATATGCAATGGCTCTTCTGATGTGACATTGATAATTATTAAAACGAAACAACAAATTTCCTTTAAATGCAACTTGTCAGCATGTATATATCTTTTAAATACACATACATGAATATGTATGATTACATGTATGCAGCGAATAAAAATAGGTTCTGAGCCAATTCTGTATCTAATGCAATGTTTGCTTTACTCAATGATGTTCCTTTAATTTTCATGTTGATAAAAACATATTTATAAAAGTTATAGCAGAATTGGCCTAATTGAGGATGCTTCCATTTTATCATTTTTTTCTCTGAAATTGAATGGTGGTCACTGCCATCAGTCCTTCATTTCTGGGCTCATCTGAATTTCCTTTCATCATGTAGTTCTGCTGTTTAAAGATAACTGGCTCAGCTGCTTAATGTTGGCTGCTTAACTGGGTGTTTCATCATGGTTTTCAAATCAAAATAAATCAAGCACCACTACTGGTGAAATTAATCTCTTTTCATTTCTTCTCAACCGTCATAGTTACTCATATTTCATATTGAAATGTTAAATGAATCTATGTACAGAAACTGTGTCAATGCAAATAATGTTTTCCAAAGTCAGGATGCCTAGCATTTAATAGGAACTTAATTTAGGAAAGCAAATCATATAACCAGAGCCTTTGTATTATTTTATATATGCTTATAAATTCTAAACTGTGGTTACTTTTGACATTTCATAATAATATTGATTGATGGGTATTATGTATTATTAGAGACATATCTAAAATATAAAGGATAAGAACAATATTTTTCTATTTTGAGAGGGAGAGGCTGAAATTAAGATAGTACCTTGAAATTGTAATTTTTACTGAAATTTTTATAAGATTTATGCATCAATTCATCTCTTATTTCTCTTCTCTATTACATTTATGTGTACTAATAATTATAAACATTTGAAACACTAAAACATTTTATTTTTCACAATATGGTGAACTCTTTTATTGCAATATAGAATCCTAATCTAGATATTCTTCTCAAATCCATTTCTTCACCCAAAAATATTTACATGAATCGATTGAAAGTCAATTTCTCTATTAATTAAAAAATAAATTTATCAAAAATGTATTAGATAAACACTTGCAAGAAAAAATAAATTTATAGTATATACTACATGTACTTTTCTGTGTGTGTGTGTACACATGTATGTATACAAATCATCTTTTTCTTGAATCACCCTGCATTCTTACCTACATTAACCCCAGTAGTTACAAAATAATTACTGATTCCAGAAGAAAATCTGATACATATTTATCATATGGTTTTTTGGAAAGAGATTCCCAATGCATAATCTTTGCATAATATTTGGAAGATTCTTTGCAACAGTAGAAAGACCAGGGAAAAAACATAAAATTCCTGCTGCTGTCCCCTGAGCTTTTGTGGAACATCAACTTGATAATCTGGGCTCATAATGTTAATAGATGTTTCTGTGATGGTATAAATACCTTACTGTCTACATTATAAGCATTTCATATTCAGAATCCATAAAACATCATGCTTTTATTTACATGTATAAATACCCACCAATTTGGACATGAATTTGTATCATATGATTTCTTAGAAAGAGACTCCAATATGTACAATCATCCAACAAATCATCCATTAGTGCTTTAAGAGCCATGGTACATAGAGTGGTTATTCTATAATACAGATAAGTCATATATTCCTATATAAATATGCATTTTCATGAAGATTTTTTCCATATTCAAAAACATATATTAAATATCATCAATCATTTATGTTTGTACCATGGTATTTTGATTTCTTGGAATGTATTTCCATTGATAGATTTGTTGTATATAGATGTATGTTTATTTTAATAGATACCATCAGATAATTTTTGCAAAATATAATAATTAAGTGTCCTCTAAAACAAGATAAGAATGTTCATGTTTCTGCATTTCCACAATCACTGTTACATTTTTATATCCTAACTTTTTTAATCTAATGGATATGTGTCGCAGTCTGGCTGGGCACAAAATCACGAGCCACTCAAACAGGAACAAACTTTATTTTTGAAACTGCCGCCAATGCCCTGTATGCTCCCGGGAATTATGCTGACCCACACAAGTGGTGTTCTCCAGGACACACACACCAACAGGAAATCCCTCCTCCGGAATTCCCTTCTACCACACTTCCCCAACCAATGGGAACTCTCTAGGAGTCCCATAGCAGGCCGAGGTGAACAGCAGGGGCCTAATATCCATTTGAATGCAGATCTTAACATAATCATATCATCTCAATGGCAAAAATGCCATGCATCATATTACCTGGCTATGGCTCTTAGCAGATATGACTGATATCTCATTCTTTTTTTTTTAAAGAGAGAGAGAGAGAGAGAGAGAGAGAGAGAGAGAGAGAGAGAGAGAGAGTTTTTTAATATTTTTTAGTTTTCGGCGGACACAACATCTTTGTTTGTATGTGGTGCTAACATAAACTAGTAAGATTAAGATTATGGTAAGATTCATGAGGAACATGGTATAGAGGAGAGGATTAGGGAAAATTAATATTTGAGATTTTATATAAAATGATATCAATGGAATACATAAAAGGATTTAGAGGAACAAGAAGAGTACAGAGTTAGTTTTGATAATAAAAACTCAAATATAGATAGGAATTTCTAAATCCAAACAAAAACTCAACTTTAGATGGATAATTCTCAATGGAGTTATTTATTACATGGTTATGCTAAATATATTTCTCTTATTTCCTTGCCCTCCATGAAAACAATATTCTAAAACTATTTAGTTTTCCAGGTTTAAAATATATATCATGAATGATTCTGAATTTCAGATGTAAGGAGAAATATTTAATTTTTTTTAAAGAGAGAGGAAGAGAGAGAGAGAGAGAGATAATTTTTTAATATTTTATTTTTTAGTTATTGGTGGACACAACATCTTTGTTTGTATGTGGTGCTGAGGATCGAACCCGGGCTGCATACATGCCAGGCGAGCACGCTACTGCTGAGCCACATCTCCAGCCCTGAAATATTTAATTTTAAACACAATTCTGGACATAACTCTATTGAAATATTATGAGAAATAAATTTTAAAGAATATTAGGTATAGATCTGAAAATGACTAATCTATCTGTAATGCAGGTCGCAAAGATTTTCTTTCACTCTGTTTGTCTTCATGTTCTTAAATATTTCCTTTGCTGTGAAGAAAGCTTTTAAGTTTGATACCATCCCATTTACCATTTATTGATTTTACTTCTTGCATTTTCGGAGCCTTGTTAAGGCAGTAAGTTCCTGAGATAATATGTTGGAGTGTTGGGCCTACATTTTCTTCTAACAGGTGCAGGGGTTCTGATCTAATTCTTAGGTCTTTGATCCACTTTGAGTTTTGCGCAGGGTGAGAAATAGTAGTTAAATTTCATTCTACTACTTATGGATTTCTAGTTTTCCTAGCACCATATGTTGAAGAGGATATCTTTTCTCCAATGTATGTTTTTGACCCCTTTGTCAAGTATGGAGTAACTGTATTTGGGAGGGTTTATCTGTGTGTCTTCTGTTCTATTGGTCTTCTAAGAACTCAAAAAACAGAAGCATAAAAACAAATAACCAAAAAAATAAATGGGTAAAGAAACTAAACAAATGCTTTTCAAAAAGAAGAAATACAAAAAGTCACCAAACATAAGAAAAAAAAAACAGTTTAACATCTCTAGCAATTACAGAAATGCAAATTAAAACTACACTGAGATTTCATCTCACTTCAATCAGAATGGTAATTATCAAGAATATAAATAACAATATATATTGACAAGCATGTGGGAGAAAAGGTATACTCATACATTGCTCATGGGATTATAAATTGGTGCAACCACTCTGGAAAACAGTGTGGAGTTTCCTCGAAAAACTAGGAATGAAACCACCATTTGATCCAGTTTTACCACACTTATCTATTATGTCCAAAGGAGTTAAAATTAGTAAACTACAGTGATGCAGCCACAACAATATTTATAGCACCTCAATATACATAATAGCTAAGCTATGGAATCAAAACCAACCTAGATGCCCTTCAACAGATGAATGAATAAGGAAATTGTGGTATATATGCACAATGGAATATTATTCAGCCAAAAAAAGGACTTTCTGATATTTTTTTCAAGTAAATAGATGGTCCTGGAAACATCCTGCTAAGTGAAATAAGCCAATCCCCAAAACCAAAGATTGAATAATTTTGCTAATATGTGGAAACTAACCAACAATAAGGACAGGGAAAATAAAGATTAGATATTCAGTAGATTAAACAAAGGGGAATGAAGGGAAAGGAGGCAGGGTGGGAAAAGGAGAGACAGTAGAATGAATCCAAAAGAAATTTTCCATGTATTTCTAGGAATATACAACAGCGCATCCCACCATCAAAAGAATAGGGTCATAATTAGAATAAGATACATTCCATGCTTGTACAATTATGTCAAAATGAATTCTACTGTTATGTATAACTAAAAAGAATGAATAAAAAATAATACTAGGTATCAGTAATCAAACTAGGTAGTTCGTTTGTTTTTTGGTAACTAGGTTGCTAGATATATTCATTTTAAGCAAACTAGATAACTAAATGTATTGTTTTAACAATTATGCTATTTTATCATCATTTTAATCATAGCATCACCATGTGATATATGTCATATATATATATATATATGCATACTACATTTAATTGTACATTGATACTTCAGAAATTTTTTAATTTGTTTTTAAAGAATAATTGTTTTATTATTATTTCAAATAGCTGACATTTTAAATTTGATTTAATTAGATTAATTTAAAAAACATTCATCTACACACACACACACACACACACACGCCTCCATGTGTATACACATAGACATATATGTATAACAATAATATACATATTTATTAATTTAATATATTTATCTAGAGAATTAAGTTTATACTGTTACTTTATGCAAAAGTATTCATTTAAACTTTTTCCTGATAAGATTGTTAATTTAGAATTTATGCTAACATTTATAAAAAAGTTACTGACAAAAATAATCTTCTAATTTGTTCTGTTAGCTCTAAACCCGTTAAGATTAAAAAAAAAAAAAGCAGCAAAGTATTTGATGATCTGTTGCTGAAATAAAAAGTGAAATGGAAATTTCTGCAAACTAGTTCTAATTTAAAGAGATTTAAGGAACTGTACCATATTATTCCAAGAGTTCAAATCAGAGTTCAGACTCTCAGAATTTCATTAAGTCTATGCACACTGAAAAGGTGCACAGAATAATTAAAATATTCCCTTTTATTTTTATAGAGAAAATCAGAAAGATGAAATAGGCATGATGATTGCGGAGGCTGGTTAATTAATTTGGGTTCTGTCTTAATTATTTGATGCCAAGCAGGAACAGAGACTGAGCACAAACTAAGGGCAATCTGTCTTTTCTTCTGAAGAGGAGAAATTTGTGTCTTTTGTAATAAAAAAAAAAAAAAAAACTAAGTATATTTTAGGAATTCTTTGAGAAAAGCTACAATTTTCAGAAATTCTGCTTTTCATAATTATCAGTTAACAAGTTAAATCAAGGAAAATGTAAAGATTTTATTAGCAGGAAAGCAACATAAGAACATTATATAGTTAATGAAGACCTACTAAGGAAAATGCTAATTTCCCTTCTAATAATAATTAATTTGTAGCCATCTTCTTTAGGTAGTTCATAAATGGTAACTATAACAAATTTTTGCCCAAGTTTATGAGTCAGAATTCAGACCTAAACCAGGAAAAAAATATTCTGGCCTACTTAAGCAGAAAATAATGTACTAAGAATACTAGGTAAAGAGGAGGGTCATTGGGAATACAGGAGTCAGGTTTGCAGATACACATCCAGGCACTGTGTGCAATGGGATGTCCCTGACTTCCTCTGCAACTTGCTGCCTCTCTGAGCTCCCCTCCATCCCTGCATGGATATCATGGATGATACCTCCACTTCCTTTCAAACTGAAACCTCTAGCATCATTACATGAACATAGGTCACATGCTTGTGCCTTACACAGTATGAGGAAAAAGGTACAGTTTCTCTTCTGAGAGTAGGACCCCACAAAATGGAAGATATTCTCAATATATAAAGGGTATCCAGAAGATTCAAGAGTTAGAAATATCAACTTAAAATGAAAAAAATAAAACTTCACCCTTAAACAGATAACAGAGAGTGTTTTATTCTTCATAAAATATGTGAACAAGCAGACTAGATAATTATCCAGGTTCTTTATTTATTTTTTTTTTTTGTCAAATTAGAACTAAAATTTACAGAGAACTTGAAAAGAGAACATATCAGGGCTCACACAGGTTCACACAGACATTCAAACCATGTTTAAAAATGTATTTAACTTCTTTCACACTGCATATTATTTTTCATAAAATATTGTTGTGAAAGAGCACAATAATATTTTAATTATTTGCTTGGCATAATTGCATTTTGGCATAATATTTATGGAAATGGACTTGAATTAAATCGGCCTGTGCCTTAAACCTGATTAGGTCCTGTACTAGTTCTGTGACTTTGGACAAGTGACTAAGCTACTTCTATTCTCAATTTTGTGATTTACAGGTTGGAATAATAATGCTTACTGTGTTATTTATACTTAAAGACATATTGCAAAGGACAAGACTTAACCTAATAACTTGCTTATTAGATATTCATAAGCTAAGAGCAGCTGGAGAAACAAGGAAACAGAATGGTGGAATTTGTGATCAAGAGGACAGAAAAAGTTGTTTTCAAATGCAGAACATGCTGACTCACCCTTCTGTAAGATATCAAACAGCAGTAAGAGTTTCACTCCTCCCCCATCTAAGATATCTCTTGGAAAATATCACAAATTTTATTGGAATGCAAACATGATTCTTTCAACTGGTCTCATGTGGCTTCTATAGAACAATCCAATATCACAATCTGTAATGAAGTCACTTTCTAAACTATGTGTATAAATAATCTGTTCCTATAGTGCAGAAAGTGAACTAAAGGTCACTTTAGATATTATATGAGCACTTACTACTCAAATCATTAGATGTAGAGACAAGTAATAACACTTTTGAAGGAAACAAAGGGCAAGGAAAACAAGAGACAAATGTGTCTAGTGGTAAAAGGTAGTCAAATGTGTGGGTGTGTAAGAATCATGAAAGGCTTTAGTTGCTTAAGTATACATATGAACACTAAAATCATAGGAAGTATAAGGATGACATTGCCTCAGATACAAAGACTCCTTCAAGTTCCACTCCTCCAGCAGCGGCCCACATTTTTAAACCCAACACCTGAAAACTTTCAAGGGCCATTTCAGCTCCAAACCTTCTGGTGGCTTAGGCTGAGCCTGCCAGGCTATACTGAATTCTCTTGAATTATAGGCCTACTCTGACTCTGATATTAACAGCACTCTGTAATAAATACCCTGAATGTTAAACCCTGTCTCATCATCTGTTCCAAATTGAGCAAATATTATGGGGACAAGGATAATGAGAGAAAAGATGAATGGAAGGTGGTTACAGGTGTTCTAACAAGAAGAAATTCCTGGGCAAACTAAAAATAGTAATTTGGGGTTGTGGTTCACGAGGGGAATTGGGTCTCAGGGCAAACCTGTGCCCAAAAAAGTGCATCCAAAGATATACAGCAACTGACTACAGGAATTAATTTGCTGGATGCCCAGGGCTGCTTATTAGAGTAAGAACGAGAAGCTCCAGGGGACCACATCATATTTTCATGGACTCTCCCTCCCAGGATCTACCAGGTTCTCACAGTAAGTGGAGGGCATGTCTCAACATGTAGGGGCATGATGCAACATTTAGGGCATGTTGCATCAGAAAAGAGGAAGTCTTACTTGCTGGCTGCTATCTGCTTCTCAGTCCTGGGGCCACATGTAGTTAAGATGGCGCCTGGCAATCAGGCAAGAGGCGGTGCTATGGGTTGTGATGAACAATGGAACCACCTCCAGGATAGGTCCAGGACTCTTCTGCCCTCGTGGACAGCTCCTGCCTTCCCTTACAGACCATGGGATGGGTGTACACATGAACTCTCTCCACCCCTATGACCTTTATCCTGATTGGCTCCTGTGCATTATATTAGTTGTGTGCACTTCCTCAATAAACGAGATCCTGCTTTGACTGGTCTCCCTGGTGTGTCTGATTGTGCTCAGGCAAGGGAGGGCTGGGTGTGGGCGGCCAGTCAACCTTTGCCTTTCTTGGCTCATCCTGGTGGAGGCGTGCTCTCCCCATCTCTCCTGCAGGTCAGGAGGGAACCAGGGGCTAAAATCCCTGACAAGTGAGAGTCCAGGAAAGATCCCCTCATCACTATGGCTCTGGAAGGGAAAAAGTAACCATAATGAAATTACCCAGAAATTTCTCTATAACACCTGCTCTCCAGAGAGAAAGGAATTTTCCAGAGCACAATTCCAAAAACCTTCTAACAAGAATACAGGAATTTCTCCTAACACAGTCGCCCTTCTAGCTTTCCTTTCTAGCTTAAGAGGGCAGAAAACCTTGCTGGGCACTGTGGCACATGCTTCTAATGCAGCAGCTCAAGAGGTTGAGGCAGGAGGATTACCAGTTCAAAGCCAGCCGCAGCAATTTAGAATGGCCCTATCTCTAAATAAAATATTTTAAAAGGGTTGGAGATATGGCTCAGTGGTTAAGCATCCCTGAGTTCAATCCCAGGTACAAGGAAAAAAAAGGCAGAAAACATAATTAAAAGTGAACAAAGATTTTAAAAAATGAACTGAGAAAACTAAAGTCAAGAAAGTCAGGAAAGAGTATATAAAGCAGAAAGAAAGCAAATGAAACACTTGATAAAGTCACAGCCTCAAGATATTGGACTGCTAGAATTTAGGCAAGATTGGAGGACTGAATGATTATAATTGGATTAGAATAGAACATTTCCCCCTGCATGCACATACTCTATAACATTATGCAAAGTAGCTCCAGTTAAGAATAAATTTCAGCTGGGCGTAGTGGCACACACCTGTAATCTCAGCAACTATGAAGGCTGAGGCAAGAGTATCGAAAGTTCAAAGCCAACCTCAGCAAAAGCAGGGTAGTAAGCAATTCAGTGAGACTCTGTTTCTAAATAAAATGCAAAATAGTGTTGGGGATCTGGCTCAGTGGTAGAGTGCCCCTGAGTTCAATCCCCAGTATTCCCAAAAAGATAAAAGAATACATTTCAGCTGGGAGAATTGAAAGCCACAAACTCCTTCCACCTCCTTTCTAAAAGCAGTTTTAAAGGAAAGTCAACAAATAAAATAATAATAATAATAATAATAATAATAACAACAACAACATTACAGAAGAAAAAATAAAATATAGCTGGAAGATACTAAGCAGTAATTAGAGGAAGACTATGTATTGATGTTGGAATTATCAATCAGGGAATTGAAACAACCATAATTGATATGGGCTCTAATAAAAAAAAGTGGTAGACATCATGGATAATGATGGATATTATAAGCAGGGAGTTTGAAGATATAATAAATATAAATAAATAAAAATGGTTACAAATATTTCTTTTAGAGAATTAACAGAAAAGAAGAATGTCTTAAACAGACTCAATAGCAGATTCTGCATGGCCAAAAAGTATCTAACTGAACTTTTTAATACAAGTCAGGAGAGAAGCACAAGAGAATAAAAAATGGATGAAAAGAAAAGAGAAATCATGAACTATGGGGCAATACCAAAGGATGTAACATACACACAACTGAAATTCCAAAGGGAAAAAAAGAATGGAGAAGAAATATTTGAAAAAGTAATGTCAGAAGATTGCAAAACTATTATCGAACATAAAACCACACAGCCTAAAAGTTCAGACAGCACACAAAAATGAACAAATATCTGCATTAGTCTCTATGATGTAGTTTCTGTGAAAGGTGCTATCGATATTCCTCAGGATACACTTCCATTGTACTTATTGGCTTTGAGATCCTTAACTATACTTAAGTCCCTGAATCAGGATGCCCTTGAGGATGAGATACAAAGTCTGGGTGCACTGTGCACCAAAAGAACTGACTGCATGATTTTTCAAAGTTAGATATACAGAAACCTGGAGACTGTGTCCAAAAGAAAGGTATATTAAACACATAGGTAAAATGATGGGAGGAACATAAAGTTGGATCAAAATGAATATATTGATATAATCTAAGTAAAGCAAAATTGTACACTCAATGTTTTAATTCAAGGGTTAGGATGGGTTATAATAATTTGGTAATCAAAAATAAGAACCAGTGGCCTATATAAATGAATACCCCAAACTGTTTTCGTCTAGAGGAATTATCTAAAAGTTTATGGAAAAAGGTATGTTACAGGGGATTCATCATATAAGGCATGCTCACCAATCCTGAGTTGGGCCAAAGGACATATTTTTCACTGCATCTGTAAGAAATAAAAAATAGTGAAGTATCAGAGTGTCTCCTAAAGCCACCCTAAGACTTACAGTCTCAAATAATCAATAAATTACAAAACATAAATACTCAGGAAAATATTTACAGAATATGAAGCCCCTGATAGATCTATTCCACATGGATTCTGGAACTAGACAAAAGGCAAATGGCTCCAGGGGTTTATTTAAGGGGGTACCTCAAAAGCAGAGATAAGGTTTCAAGGGCGGAGTCCAGCTTCTGATGTCTTGCAGTCGGCAAGTTGATTCACATCTTCTCAGGTCACACCATCACAGATGCTGTGTGGGATCTTTTGCAGAGCTTGATGGGTAAAGCCACCTGCATCAGTCATTTCCTGTGGGGGTGCCACAGGGAGTTCCCCATGCCAGACTTATCTCCTCAGGAGGCTACAATGCGCAACAGTCCACACACAGCCCACGGATGACTTATGACAGTCAAGGAGTGCTGATATGCTTCAAAGAGTTATTTGATCCTTCTTGTCTGAGTGTCAGAAATTAGAGTGGGGAGTGCTGCCACCAAACCAACATCACCAAATGGTATGTCAGTATTTGAAAGCTAGGGTAGCAGGTGTCAAATGGTGGTAATCACTAAAGGCACTGTGTTAGTTTGCTTCGCAATTCTGTGTCCAAAACACCTAAATAAAAAAATTTTTAAGAAAAAGAAAAGAAAACAAAACTTATTATTTTGGAGTATGGTTTCAGATGTCTTAGTCCATGGTCAGTCAGCTACATTGTTCTGGGCCTGAGATTTGGCAGAATATCATGGCAAAATGATGTGGCAAAGGAGAGCTTTTCAGCTCATGGAAGCCAGAGAGAGGGTGCAGGTGGGGACGGGGAGTGTAAGCACCTAGGAACAAAATATAATCCCCAGGAACATGCCTGAAGTGACACATTTCCTCCAGCCCTGCCCGACTTGCCTGCAGTTACTATACGGTAATCCATTCAAATTATTAATCCATAAAACAGATTAATCCACTGATTAGGTCAGAACTCTCATAATCTAATCATTTCATGCCTGAACATAACTGTATTACCTAACATAAAACTTATGGGGGACGCCACCTTATATTCAAGCCATAATAGTCACTGTGATGGAAAGAGGAATCAAATACTTATCAGAATAGTCTAATACAAAAAGACAGATGGCATTGTCTAGTCCATCATAGTGTCCCTAGAAACAAAGTAGATGGGAAGTTTACTAACTGCATATAAAGAAGAGTTCTAGGTGAATAGAAGTCTAACTTGAGTGACAAAAATTGAGGATCACAGCCGTCAGTTAATTCCCAGACTTGAATCACTTCTGAGACCCAGAATACTTTCAATGAATAGGAATTGAAGTTCCTTCAAAAAGCATATTGTCAACATTTTTCTAGCCTCCACAAAGACACCTAAAGATATTTATCAGGGTGGCTGTGCATGACAGAAGGGAAATAATCAGACTTTGGGGGTGTTATCATATTTGATGTTATATAAGTGGCACTAATAACTAGGAGCCCCAAAACGCAGATTAGACTAACGGTTAAAGACGACGGGTTACTGGAGGTCAAATGTTAAGCAGATTTTTGTTCATAGTAGATCCAGTGGGTCCTCAAACTTACCCTGTAGTTATTTCTCCAGTTCTGGCATGGAAATATGTGGGAATAAATTATAATAGATTCTAGTTCAGAGACCTTCAGGATATTTCTGAAAGCAAAAAGGCAGAACAAATTCAAAGGTACTGTCCAAGAATGAATCCCCAGCCACTAAACTAGAACTTACATCTCAAGTTAAATTTCATGGGAAATCCTAAACTTTTTAAAGTTGAAGAATTGCTAAAATTTTGGGTTCTGGACAACAAAGCTTCTAGCAATTCCCGTTGACTTAAGAGAGACAATCTCTTTTTTCTTTTAACTTTGATTATATGCTCCTTAATAAAAGGCAAGGTACTCATAAAATTTAACCAATGTTCCTGTAAATTTCCCTTTCTTAAGTAATAATTGGATTTAATATATTTTCACAAATAGTATTTGGGTTTAGTGCAGGATGAGAACTGATTATCACTAATGAATATCAGATTCCATGATTGAATATTGCTCTGGGAACATTTATGAGATGATTAAGTATAGACAACAGTGACTGTGACCATAAATAAAGTAGCAAAGCATAATTAAACATGTTGAATAAACAGAATAAAGACTACAAATTCTAATCTGGGTAAAATTATCACATTGGTAATTGATATTCATATTATGTTTTCTTCCTTTACACGTATGTAGTAAGGCTTACACAGGTATTTCTATAGATTACTAGGAAGTACGCCTATGAAAACTTAGGAAATCCTCAACAGTTAAAATGGAGGCTCTCATACTAATAATATTCCATAAAGTTTCAATAATCTTGTAACTTCCTAGTTATAAACATTTAAATTAACATTGTTACATAGAATAAATCACAAATTGCCACTTAGTCATCAAATTTCCTGGAGATTTTAGCAGGGTAGAAGTCTTTTTCTATGACATATATCATTAAAATTTATTTAGAATGGAGAATTCACTTCAGATTTAGTTTGCTTTAAGAGATAGACAAGGAGCCTCATTAGTTTTTCACACACACATACACACACACACACACACACACACACACACACATATACATTAATTTGAACTAAGCCATTACTTTTCAAGGGTCATAACAGGAGAAAGTATAAGACAGTAGTGTTTTATATAGTAATCCTGCAGACTACCCATCTCTTATATCCCACACTGTTGCCGCTCTGTGTGTTTTAATTTATTTTGTGGAATTAGTCTCATATAGTTGATTCAGTATATGGAAAGAAGAGCTGGGGAGGCATTAATAGATTGTGGGGTGGCTAAGAACAGTCTGAAGGTAGAGTGCAGCGATGGAATCTCAGTTCACCACAACCATGGGTTCCTGAAGCTACAAATGATTATTTCACAAAGCTTTTCTAAGCATTAAAGTAATTTTCAATTAGCATATGCTTACTAGTTATTTTAAATGCATTTCATTATCAGAATAGTCTAATACAAAAAATTAAAATATGTGTCCAGCATATTAGAATACCTTGGTTTAATGTTATAACAGGTTATATTTACAACTTCCCTGTATTAGTAAAAATTGTCAGAAAAATATCATATAGTAAAAATTTTATAAAGATTGAAATGAGCTTTCAATAAATATTTGAAAGATCATATAACTCAGCTGGATTTCCAGTTAGCTTAAACATGACAAAGTGTATAAAACAAGAATCTTTGAAAAATAGTTTAAATATATTATTCCAATTTGTTTTATTTCTTCCAAGAGACTAAAGTCATGTCCTAAAATGTTTTAAAAATATACTTTTTAAAACATGGAATTTTTACTTGTTATCTAATAGAATAAGTTGGTGGAAGTGTGATGTTTTAAAACATCACACGTTTAGTGTAATGTAAATATATTATATTATATATTATATTATAAAGTATAATGTAAATATAATATATTCATAGGTAGAATTTAATTAAATTAATAAATACAAAAAATGATATATATTGATGGGTACCATGTGATGTCTTGATACATGTATATAGATAAAGTTTAAACCATCTTAAACTTATCTCTCTTCTAAAACATCAATTTTCTTTCTAGTGAAAACACTCAAATCATTTTTAAAAAATTATTTTTTCTAGCTTTTTGAAATATCCAACATTATATTATTATCTATAGTTGTCCTACTGTGCAAGGCTATATTAGAAGTTTTTACTTCTGTGTGCTAGAAACACTCTAGTATACTACTGATACCCTTTTATCCCATCCTATAAATCTCCTTCGTAAGAGATGCTCTTCATTGCTGAATTGTTGTATGGGTTATATTTCCCCATATTCTTTTAGTTCCAAAAGGTTAATATGCTTCTTGGAATCCGTTTTAATTTCAACTCCTTTGTCAAAAATACCTTCGTTACTCAGTATTTTTTCTATTCCTTTTCTTTGTTGTTGCTATCAGACATAGATAAACACTTTTACATGGACTACAAAATGCCCATATCAAGGACAAAGAAAAAGGCCTGAGCTTACCCATCTGTATGAGGTTCATGACTCATTTAATATATTCCAATTATTCCAATATAAACTCCTGGGTTTTTATCTTATTTTTTATTGTACTAGCAAAAGTTTTATCAAGTACTTACTGTGTACCAGGCAAATTTTTTTGCAGGTTGAATCATCATAATAAAACTTTTAAACAGTAACTATTGTAATTCTTATTTTATGTAAGATGAAATCAGAGCTCAGAGACTATATCAAGTTACATATTCTGGAACATGTTCTTCTCTTAGTCTAAGCAAGAGCCTTAAATATTGTTCTAACCTATCTCTCATTCAATCACACACTCTTTCAATTGTTTACAAAAATTGAATTATTTTAATATGAACTATTCTAATAACTACTCTCTAAATGAGAACCAAATCTTCTTTCTTTTTTCCCCTAGAGATTATTATTATTTTATTATCATTTTTAGTGGGAAGCCTTCACTATTTTGTTTTATTTCATATTTTGAATTTTGTTCCTTAGAATATTCAGTTTTCTCAGGGACCGGCTCTATCCAGAAAAGTTGTCTTTGGCACATACCCAGAAAGTTGATGAACTCGATTTTCAGAATTGTATTGAATATTTATTGTATTTGAAATTATGTTATATATTAAAATACTACAGGATTATCTATGACAATTTTGTTTATAATTTCTTTCTTTTTAAAATTCAAGTCAATACAATGCCAACAATCCAGTCTCCTTTCCTTATCAGGCTAACTTTTACTTCCAAAATGCCTTTTTAACTTTTCTGCCATAAAGTATCTTGGATATTTTTAAAAATAGACTTGAGATGCTCTCCTTATTCTCCTCACACCTTTTATAAAACAAGGCAATTTAAATAAGAAAATAAAAATATGCTTTTACTAAATCATTAGATTTAAGACACTGATCTGCTCTGTGCTTTAGGTTTATTATAATTTGGTAACTTTTACCATGATAATTGCTGCTAGACATTTCAGAGTATTCAAAGTCAACTTACTTATTACCCAATTGAAAGGGGTTTTTCTTTTTTTTTTAATATCAGGCAAACTCCCAAGAGACATTAATTTTATTTCATAGAACTTCTCCAATGAAGGCAAATCATAGACAGAATCATGCTAGCAGCACAAATAGGTATTAGAAACTAGGCAATGAAAAACAACTAAAAAGATCCTTTCTACAGCTCAGGGTAAATTTCACCCTGCCCTTTAGCACTAGCTAGCATGCTGCAAGAAAGGTTAACTCTGAAATAGATGTGAAAATATTCTGCAGGCAAGACTGGACATGTTTCTTGGCAGATAGGCAGTTGTTGGAGTTTTCCCTTAAAGCAAAAGAACAAAGGCTATAGATATTAGAACTAAACTAAAATTATTGGCCCATCCTGAGTGCTACATAGGCTTTGTAACCACCTACATATCTTGAGTTTCACTCAAGTAAACTAATGGAAAAACACAAACATACTAATTAAAAATGCTCAGGATTAAATTCCAATACCTACACTTGAAACGTAAAATAACTTTCTTTGGAGTGTTAATTCCTTGTTAGAATATGTACAGTCTTAACTAATCTTTCCTGGTGAGCAAACTAAAGATAATTTCAAATGCACATTTGCCATAGTATTTATGCTTATGGACTTTTTAAAGTAAAATACTATAAAGTAAGTTAAAAGAAAAAATATATATACATGCATGTATTCAATGTTTTCATCAAACCTGCCAGGAACTATTCTAAGTACTGGGATATACAAATAAATCAGTAAAAACCTTGATTGCTAACAGAGGGTGATAGTACTATGGGACAAAAAAAAAAAGAGAGAGAGAAAAATTATTTTAAGTGGAGAAACAAAGAAGTCTTACTGGAGGGAGAAAAGTTTAACTTTAATGAAAATGATATAACTGACAGCCAAATAGTCTTAGAATTTTTTTCATTCAAACTTAATTTTTATTAATAAATCACTTTTCTTTCCTTCTGCCTTTCCATAATATGGGATGTGCTATGAGACAACATCATTTGTAATTTATGAATCATAGTTGATGTCCATTAGTTTAATTTTATTTATGTTTAATCTGATATATCAACTGGTAATTTTTTCTTTAAATTCCATTCAGGAATTACAACTAAACCTAACCTATAATACAGTTTTTCTTTTTAAATGTTGTGTTGACCCAGTTTTCAGATACTAAAACTGAACAGTCAGTTCTCTTATTTTTGGTTGTTGATGTTTGTTTGTTGTTTTTTTTTTTAATATTTTTTTAGTTGTACATGTATACATTGCCTTTATTTTATTTATTTAATTGTATGTGGTGCTGGGGATCAAATCAAGTGAGTTCCTCACAGGTACTAGGCAAATGCTTTACCACTAAATCACAACTGGAGCCCATTTTTCTGGGTTTTTTTTTTTTTTTTTTTGTCTTGTTAAGCAATTCACTTCTTGAGCAGCTGAGCCCATACTCAAGCCACTTCCCTCATCTATTTCTCATATTTCAGGCCCCTATAAAAACAGCCCCAGTTTTAACTCTCAGAAACAGGTACTAGATAACTAGCAATATTCTCAATACCCTGGAGCCTGAAAATATTCAAATGAGCCCATTCACAAGGAGGCTAGGAAACCAACCTGGTTAATCCCACCCCCTTGCCATACACATACTGCCCCCTAAGATCTAGTTTGTCTCCTGGTGAGACCCCCTGTGGCCTTGGCTTTGCCTGCCAGACAGCCTTCTATTCCTTGGATCTGTAAGTAACAGAGTTCTACAGTTTACCTGCCCAAATGAGGATGTGTTGTGCTTCACCATCAAAAGAATTGTTAAATCTTTTCTATAAAACAATTGGCTCTATGAGCGGCATGGTTGACTTATGTCTAATCAAGGTTAATATTAAAAAAATCATACAACCCAATAGCAAAACACAAACTTTCCTATTAAAAATGAACAAAAGTCCTCAGTAAACATTTATCAAGAGAAGACATACAAATAACCAACAGGTACAAAAAAAAGTTCTTTTTATCTTAGATAGCTCTATGGGGGAGATTACTCTTGGTTTACTAATTTTGATTTAAGCCACTGAAAGATTGGTTTGGAAGTGAAATTTCAAGTTCTGCTTAAGATATATAAAAGTGTATTTTTGAATGATAAACATATCAAACTTTACCTAAGCTTCTTACAGATCAGTTACTTTAAACAATTTACATTAATTAATAAAACTAGGTATGGGTGCTTCATAGAGAATATAGGTGCAAATATGAGTTTTAGATTAGTACATTTATATTTTTGTCCCTTATCATTGATTCACATTTTAAATACTTTAGATTATCATTTCATATTAATAAAGAAACTGATTCATTTTGTGTTGATTGAACATATTTATCTCTTCCTTGACTTTTAAGAGTATAACTTGAGTTCTTCTAATAGTCTTGACTGTGTGATACCATGCATTTGCATGAAATAATGCTGTCACTTTCTAAGTATTCTTTTCTGAAAGCACATTTCACTGTGCCTGAGGAAAAAATTACTTGGAGAACTATATTTTTATCCTTAGAGCAGAAGTTATTTGTTGTCACTGCAATGAGGAGAATTGTGAAAAATTTGTTTACAAATTGTATTTTCCTTTCCTATGTAATTTCGAAAACAGTTTTTAAATATGCATTTATCCCAACCTTAGAAAACACTTAAGAAATAATAGTTTTTAACTGTTATGAAAATAACGAAACTTTGCTTTGGGATATAATACTATTTAATTATTTTTCTAGGAAACTATAATGTACTGAACCAAATGCAAAATACTAATACATTAATTGAGTTTCAGAAAGTACCATTGCATGCATTTTAGTAATTAATTCTACATAAAGATCAAATCTCACTGGAGAACTTATTTTTTAAGATGAAAATATGTTAAATATTGATAATTCCTTTAAAGAAGCTTCAGACTAATCTAACTAGTAGTATTCCTAGTGTTCAACACATGCCTGCCAACTGAGAAGTTCATGGCTTACTAGTAACAATATCTTCTTCCCCCAAATGGCAATAGCCAAGTATTTAAAAATTGCTTTTTAATTTGTGAGTTTTGGGAAAAAAGCAAAGGAAATAATGTTTTATCTAGATAAAATATTCCTTTAAATGCAGAATTTAATTAAATCAGACAGAAAGAAGTGATCTTGATACTGAAAAGAATTGCATTCTATTTCACTTATACAGCTGGAATAAGAAATGAAAAGATTAAATAACAGAATCTTAGACTTTCTTATTTCAAATAAAATATAATATTTTCTTTCTCAAAATGTTTGAGATCAATGTAAAAAAATATTGTAAGCAGAAATTATGAAGATGTTCTAGTCTTCAGGTCAAAAGTGAATTCTCCAAATATCTGAACATGGTTAAAAATACACACACACACATACACACACACACACACACACACACACATATTTCAATCTATGGAAAAGTACTATTTTTATCATTTTCTTTTTTTGGGGGGTAAGGGGTACCGGGGATTGAATTCAGGGGCATGGCTTTGAACTCAAGATCCTCCTACCTCAGCTTTCTGAGCCATTGAGATTACAGTTGTGCACCACCAGGCCTGGCCCATTTTATATCATATTCTTAATCTTTATATCATTTCATACTCTCTTATGAAATTAGCATATCTGTAGTTCAAATGGTTTACTAATCTTACCAAATAATATCTTTGCAAAAATTCCTACAATGCTTTCATTAATTCCAGTGTAAATGTAATTAATAGTATACACTTATCTAATATATATTTAATATACATTTATCTAATGATCTGTGTTACTTAAACTGGAAGAAAAGTAGAGAAGAAAACTGTATGTAAACTATGCAAAATCATTATTGTACAGTTTGTGCTTCTCTATGCCAGCTTGTTTTGCTTGCATTGTATTTGTTAGATTATACCATGCTTTTGTTTGAGAGATATTTTGTTCTTTTTTATTGTTGATGAGTATTCCACTGCATAAATACGCTGTAATTGATTCACCTATGCTGTTGTTGATGAGTTTTGATTAATTTTTGATTTTGACTATTATAGGTGGTATTGTTATGCACATACTTGCACATGCCTTTCAGAGAACATGTTTGCATTTCTTTTTTTTTTTTTTTACATGTTTGCATTTCGATGAGAACATACTTCTTAGTTGAATTACTGGGGCAATAGCTATTCATAAAGATACCTCCAATAGATACAGCATAGAAAGGAGTTCATAAGGAGTTCATTAAGCAACATTAATTTTTACCAGTACTTGAAGCACATTCTCATTAATGTTTTAAATTGTCTCTCTTTAACATATACTATGTTGTATAGAAGATTTTTCTGGGATTGTTTTTAAAAGGTTTATTATTTAACACTCTTGAAACAATTTTTGCCACATGTGGAGCAATTTGAAAAAGTTAGTCTCATTTTACGTAAAGAGTGTAAATAAAAAATACATAAAAATTTGTTCTAGCAAGATAGAATTCATGGCACTTGTGAAAGCAAAAATAAAGGAATGAAGAGAGGAAAGCAGGAAGAGAAGGAAAGAAAATAAAAAGGACAAATTTTAAAAAGGAAGGTGGGAGGGAGAAAAGAAAGAAGTATTCAGAAAGGAAGAAGAAAGAGAAGGAAGGAGAGAGGGAGGGAAGGAGGGAGGAGAGAGTAAGGAAGGGAGGGAGAGAGGGAGAGAAAGAAAAAGGAAAGAAACCATCAATAGTGAATTAAATTTGCAATTACCAAGGAATAAAGGAATTCCTGTTTTAATATATTTTAAATTTCTATGTGAGATTACTGTCAAGAAATATCTTTTATGGTATCCTGCCCTTTTTCTGATGTTAGCATTTTGGTTTTTTATGTCTTTTTAAGATAAATTATGAATATTTTTGAAACTCTTACATTTATTATGTATTATTTCTCATGATGATATTCTTCATTCCACATTTATTTTATAAAGTATATACTTTTTGAAATATTGCATTCATAACATTAGAAAGCTAAAAGGAAACTGAAATCACTTCATTTAAGAAGTGGAAAATCCTGGGCTGGGGTGGTGGCTCAGCGCTAGAGCACTCACCTAGCACGTGCAAGGCCCTGGGTTCAATCCTCAACACCACATAAAAATAAATAAACAAAATAAAGATATTGTGCCCAACTACAACCAGAAAATAAATATTTTTTTAAAAAGTAAGAAATCCTGATGATAGGTTTAAAAAGGAATCACTTGGTTTCTTAAAGACATTGAGTTACAAACATATTTAATTAAATATTTTCATTTGATTAAATATCAAATATCTTAGTGAATATTAATGAAGACTTACTTATATTTTAAATCCATTATATTGGCAACAATTGGAGCACATTTTATAAGGTATTGCATGTTACTTTGGTAGGCAAAAATATCCAAAGAATAAAAATCATTCATCAAAAACTTCCTTATGTTCCATGAACTTGAGAGACTAAATATATTGCAATTGTCTGGCTTCAGAAATGCTCTCCAATATTGAGATTGAATTCCCTTGGAAAATAGTTGCAATAAATTTTCACTTGATACATTCAGCCACTCAATGAAATTAGATGTTAGAATTTATAGTATAAGTTGTGCAAATTATAGTTTTCTTGCAAGGGTGAAGACAGAGAGAATATGCAGTATATTCTTGTACTTGCTGTTCAGCTTTTAACTGGATACATAAACTAGTAGTGATCTGATCAGAAGGAAAGTAGGGCAACATTTCAATTTGAAAGGAAGCTGTAATGATCTGAAATATTGTTCTCTTTGTACACTTGGATTTTGCCAAAGCTATAGAAGGGAAAATCTGAAACAGGAAAGGAACACTGTCAGGGCACTGAATTTCTCCATTAGAAAATGAAACCCATTTTTCTTCTGTGAATGGAGGAACACAATTTACATATAGTTTATGAAAATACTGAAATTGCAAGATAGAATGTGACCTTTTTTTTTTTTTTTCCGGTAACAAGGATTGAACCCAGGGGTGCTTAACCACTGAGCAACATCCCTAGCCCTTTTTTAAATATTTTATTTAGAGACAGAGTCTCACTCAGTTGCTTAGGGCTTCATTAAGTTGCAGAAGCTCACTTTGAACACATGATCCTCCTGCCTCAGCCTCCTGAGCCATTGGTATTATAGGTGTGCATCATTGCGCCCAGCTAATGTGACATCTTCTAACAAATGAATATTGGTAATTGTAAAAGGAGTGAACATAGCTATTAACATATATGTATATACTTAAATGTAAAATTAAATATTAATTTAAATAAAGATTAGAGTTGAGTTTTAAATTTAATTGAAGTATTTCTTTCTGTTAGTGTATATTATTAAAACAAGACTCCAGAAATTCTAAACTCAACCACTGCTTATGTGTTATATTATAAATAACTAAGTCATTCCATATATTCTGAATATCATTTAATATAGACTATTCCCTGCATATATTAAAATAGATTTCCTCTCCAACTTCTCACCTTCTTTCTTTCCAAAGATGATATGTTGTGTGAGTATAATAAAACCAATTTCCAAAATAATTTAATTTCTTTTTCTATTTAACTAACTGTTAAGGTCACAATTTATTAAATTTAGATTACAAAAATATATATGTTTACTGAAAGTTCTAGCTAAAGGTCAATGGTAAAATTAAAGCAAGACTTTTCAGAAATGTAAATATTAATGTTTTATTGTAATGAACAGAGTTATGATATTCTCAGACTTTCTTATTCCATTTTGCAACGTTTATTTAAGATTTTACATAAAATTGAGGAAGCTGGCTTGACATAGAAGAGAAAAATAAAATATACAATTCAACAGAAATACCTCACTCTCATGTCAATATTGCAATATTATTATAATGATTATTTTAGTCTCATAATCATTATCAGTATCAGTATATATTGTGTGGCATTAACTGTTTCAAAGGCTTATAAGCATACGAACTGCATGATTTTAATACTTAAAATATCTTAAGATAGATGTTTTTAACCAACATGTTGTTATATGAAGTAATACTTAGAGTCAGGTCGTTCAAAGCCCTTGTGAAGAGCACTAGATAAAGAGTGAAGAATCTTGTGTATTATTAATTATTTTCTGCCCATTTCCAAAACTAGATAGGTAGGTGGGTATCTTGTGTATTATGTTTCCAGTGAGTGGATAAAAGATGATTTCCTTCTGCCCAGGTCTTAATTGGAACTATTTAAACAATTCTGTATGCTTACTGTTTATCTGTTTTTACAGATTAGCAAACTGAGGTTTGAGAGCTTGAGCAGTTTCCCAAAATATATATTTACAAGTAGTGGGTACAGGAATTAAAGCTAGATCTATTTCAGAACCAAAAGGTCAGGTTCATTTTAGTATCCTAATCTTATTCTCACAATTTTGTATCGTGTTAACTGTTCTTCTTAAAAGTTATTCTCCAGAATCAAAATATCTCCACTAACACCAAAGAGTCTTAATGATTCTAATAAATGACTAGTGTTCCAAATAAAAGAGTCCCTTGCAACTTGTGGTTTATAGCCTAACTTCATTTCTCATTAGTGGTTGATGATGTAAGTCAGGCTTGTCCTAAAAAAAAAGCTCCACTTTCCTACCCAGAGTAATGAAGACACAAATTATGATTATGAAAAATTTTGAACTGTATATGTTTTATTATTTTTAGGTCAATATTTATATTAAAGGTAAATCATGCTATTAGTTAAAAAACTCTCCAAGGCCTGGCTCATGTACCAGGCATTTATGTTACCTTAAAATGATATGGGCATAATACTTTGATTGAAAAGCATACTTTATGTATTGAAATAAAACTTAAAGCTTACTTGATAAATTGATAAATTAAGTAGATATATATATATACTTAATTTATCAATATATATATTTTACATACATACATATATATTATAGAACTGGTAGCCTTGAGCAATGAAGGATACTAGAAGACTATAATGAGAATATTCTATTGATTGGATATTCATTACTCTGATTTCAATTTATTTTTGTGTCAATAAAGAATGGAAATTTGGAATTGGATATGTGACCCCCTCAAAAAAAATGTGCTATGTTGAATACTAAACAAAATGTTTCTTTTCTCTTTATCATTGAAGTGGAGGAGCTAATTGTTCCTCGCTCCCTCAGTTGTAAATGTTCTCACAGCTCCACTGCCACTTCAAGGTGCAAATGCACACAAAGATGCAGCTTCAAAAGTCATCCTGTACAAAAGGGAACAAGGGGACACTGTGGGCTGAAAGATGGATGTAGCTAGCAATATGAAGTGCTGAATTTAATTGGAACTAAAGCTCAGAGGAAATAATCAAAATTAAATGTACACAATCTTGAAGTCTTATTTAATTTACCTACACAGAAATATTATTTTTTCTTTTGGATTGACACCGTCACCTTATTTTTGTATACATTGTTAGCACACAGTGATAGATTACATAGCTCATACAGTGTCATTCATTTAACTGTAATAAGATTTCTTGAAGGAAAAGGAGAATATTTTTTTGATTTAGGAAATATCCATGTCTCCTTCAATTATACAGCATTGAAATGGAGAAACAAGTTACAGTACCCAGAATAATATTAGCATAAAGGCATAAAGGAATGATGTTAGCACAAAGTATTTCCCATTGGTTCAAAAAGATTAGTAATTTGTGCTTTTTAAACTAGATAGCCACAATAGAAACTTAGAATTCTAATTTTTTGAAATGCTTCGTTTTCATTAAATTTCTGAAACTTCCAAATGTGACAGAATATTACAACTCTATACTTGAAACTATTCTTAATGACATCAATTGTCAACACATGTCAAGAATAGTTATTGCTTGTTTGATTGCCAATCATAACATAATTTTTAAAAATTAGTTTACCTAACTGATATTTTGAGTGATATTATAGCAATGATAATGCAGATAATTTTTTTCCTTTGTAAAATAGTTTAAAAAAAATTAGGTCTCAAATAATCAAAGACAATCACATTTGAAATTTAGAAATCTAAATGTTGTTCATCCCAATAGAAAAGCAAAATTTCCATGATTTTTAAACATCTTCTGGTAAAGACATTCCAGATATTATTGCTTGCAATTATGGAAGCAAATTATAAGCCAAAAATAACCTTCATTCATTTATATATTATAAACTGAAGGGATATTTGTCATTCAGTTCATGGTTTGTTGTCAAACTTGATTTGAGCCACCATGATATCAGTTTGGTTAGAACAAAGGCAATATCGCCAAGTATTTGCAGGCCATATCACCATAAATAACATAACTGAAGGTTGTTCAGATGAGAGATCTGACCAATTGTACTGAAGCAAGGTTGCGCTGTTTCCCATATTTGTGAGAGCAAAGAAGGAGCTCCAACAACCTTGTGCTGAACACAGATTAGAGGAAACACATACACACACACACACACACACACACACAAAACAGAACAAGAACACCACTCAATCTTTGTGTTTAGAGTCACTTCTCTTATTCCTCTGGTCTGTTTGCTGTAAACTCAAAACCTTGTTCCTGTTACTAAGGAAGGAAGCTACTCCTTTTTGCATGCTGGTATGTATCTTATTCCTGTCTTCATTTGCAGCCCTTCTCCCTTACAGATGCTTAAATTTAGAAATGGTATGTGGTTTCTTGTCCTTTTCTATGCATTTTTCTTTCCGAATCTAAAAATGTAAATTCATTTGCACTCATCATACCCTCGCTATGTAAATGTGGGTAGGTTCCTTAACTTATACACCTTGTAATTTAGTCTCTTCATCTGCAAAATGGAGAAAATACTAGTATTTATAATCACTACTTAACATTTTTATAGAGCCTATTATATATTGTTTCCAGTTCAGAGTAATTTATCACATGCTAATTTATTTATTCTTCATAATATTCTTATAAGAAATGTAGAAGAGGAAACAGATATAGAAAGTTTTGGTAACTTACAAAATGTTGCACAACCTGTTAGTGTCAGAGGCAGAATCTGAATCTAAACAGTCTGACTCAAAGTCCTTCCTTCATCTTAACCAAAATTTTATTCTATTTTTCATAAGACATTTTTAAACATTAAAGAGTATAAGCCAGGAACCATGCCTCATGCTTGTAATTCCAGTTACTTGAGAAACTGAGAACAAGAACTGCAAGTTCAAGGCCAGCCGAGACCCTGTTTCGAAAGAAAAAACAAAAAGGACTGGGGACATACCTCAGTAGTAAAACACTTGGTTTAATACCTAGTACTGCAAACACATGTGCACACACACACACACACACACACACACACCACACACACATACATATTCATAGGTATAAAATTTTGATTGGAATACTTCCTGGCACATTACAAAATACTCAATAGTTATTGGCTACTATAATCATTACTCTTCAGATATTTCAGATACTTCTTACGATTGAAGAAATAAATGGTGTCTATTCATTATTTTTCATTTCTTCTGCGACAATATTTACAAGATACACTTGTAATTTTTTACTTTCAATTACACATATTTTTTTCTTCTCAGTAAGTTATACTTCTGTATACATCGCTTTTGTTTATTTACTTGTTTTATTGGTATTTAATTTTAAGAAGCTGTGACTTTTATCTTTCATTGATATGTTCACTATTTTTTCAATGTTCTAATTGCTAAATTATATATGTATGATTAATAAGACATGTCTCAGATCATTTTTAGGGGTCATAGAGCTATGCACATTTGTACTGACTTCTGTAATATCCTTGATATTTTCTAATTAACTCTTCAGATGTTTTTATATTAAATTGTTTGCCCCATGGTTCTGTGGTATTTCTAAAATTCAGTGATTATGTTTTAAAGGTCAAAAACTTCTGAACTCATATTTTTTCTCTTATTGATTTCTGTGTTTCTTTTATAAATGCAGTTTCCTTATGTCTCTTTCTGAGTTTATTGAATTGGTGATAATATAATGTTTCTCTGTCTCCATCTTTCTTCCCTAATAACTAAATTCCCAAGTTTTAATTCCTTTTAAATAAAATCTGTGTGACCTATATGTTCCCTGAATTTAGAAGATGAAATTAATTCTGACAGATTATAGTGAACTCTTGTTACCCTTTTAGGCCTACATAAAAAATGAAGGGTAAAAATAAAGGGACATTTTCATTTTGAGCTGCCAGAATAGAGATTTTATAGTCTGTGGAAAGGAAAATGGGAGGCACAGTTGACCCAGTTCTTGCAGAGAGTTTGTTGTGGCTGCTCCAAATGATTTGTTGCAGTCTCTCAACACCTTACACACCTAGCTCCATGGCTCTGTGAGAAGTAAACCTTTTAATAGTACTTTGAGGACAAGGGGAAAACGTGTATTTTATACTACAGGGAACATGCATTTTTACAGTGGAAGGTGGAAATTGTTTTAGTCAGCTTTTTTCATTGCTGTGAACAAATGACCTATCAAGAACAACAGAGGAGAAAAAGTTTATCTTAGCTCATGGTTTCAGAGATTCAGAGACTGGATGATTCCTTAGCTCTGGCCTTAGGGGGAGCAGAATATCATGGTGGAAGGGGGATGTCTCGAGGGGGCAAAATTGCAGTTGAGGAGAGAAATAAAGAATGTTCATCGTCTTTTGCCCCTTTCAATGCTTTATTCACTCAAATTACTCAATACAATTTCACTCTATAGGTTCTTAATAAGAAAACAACAATCCTTAAGGTTAGGCACTGCAATAGACATAATCAATTCACAGCAAACAATTCTAGATTAATTAATTCACAGCAAACAATTCTAGATTGATTCTAAGCACTGCAAACCCACTTAATCACAACAGCTAATGACAGACAATCGCTCTGCTTGCTGCATTCCAAAGTCTTAAGCCTTAGGCTTTATGTCCAGCAGATGCACACTCACTCAGACCGCACTGATCAGGTCAGAAACCAAGGCAGGCTTTTCCTGGCGTGGGGTAGATGACCCATTGAGGAGAGGGTCCGACAGAAAAGTTGCGGCTCTCATCAAGGTCCAGAGGAGGCTGTAGAGTTTGAGAGTGGTGAGGATCATGCAGAGGATCAGGAAACAGGACAAGTGATGGGATGTCAGTCTAGGTCCTCATCAGGTTCTCCAGCTTGAGTGCATCCTTGTTTCGGCTGGCTGAATCCCTGTTCATCAGCTCTATTATTTATACTAAGTTTGGGGGCTTCTGAACGCCCCTTGGAATCCTTATCAGCTACCACCAGATTTCTCCATGACATCAATTACCCTGGGTTTAGAAACATCTGGACTGGTGGTCTCCACCCTTACCTTCTCCATTTTCCTCTTATCAGGAGAGGACAGCCTGCCAGAGGCTTCACTCTGTTTATCAGGGTGAGGGGAAGTAACTTGTTTGAGGCCATAAAATTGATCTGTCGGATGTGCCTGGTGAGACTGCAGGTTTCAAACTGGAGTCTTTAAAATGGAGTTGCTTAGGCTCAGGCCTAAGGCCATCCTCACAGGGGAAATGGAGGAAAGACTCAGGATCTGGCAACCCAGAAGCACGGAGAGAGCTCCACACATGTGGAACAAAAGGTATACCCCAAAAGCCCACCCCCACTGACCTATTTCCTCCAGCCACATCCTACCCACAGTTACCCCCCAGTTAATGTATACCAGAGGATTAATCCACTGATTAGCTCACGCATCTCATAACCTAATCATTTCACCTCTGAAAATTCTTATTGTTATCTCACATATCAGATCTTGGGGGACACCTAATATCTAAATGATAATAGTTATGAAATTTGATATTTGGCCCCACCCGAGTGATTCAGAATCCAAACTTACAGACATATTCTTTCATATTACAATGTTAGTTATCACCAGCTTTATTTCTAACTCCCACTCGGGGAATGTCTTTAACTTACATTCAAGGAAGCATATCTCTCCATATTCTTTTTTATTGGTAGTGTGCCACAGGGATATAGAAGCGCAAATATGTGTTTAATCTTTAGGAGTTTAATCAACAACGCTACTCGCATTTAGATGCTAATATTTCCTGATAATGTATCTTGGTAAAATTTTAGAAAACAGAAATGAGAGTAATAAGTAAAATATTTATAAAAGCTTCTGGTGCAATTAGGTTAATGGAGGTTGGCTCCACTAGCTGCAAGGCACTGAACATTCCCCTTGGCATACATGAGTGCATGTAAACAATTTGTTATGAGTAAAATTTATAAGTTTCCTTCTGCTTTTAAAATTCTGTAAGACTCAAAATCTTGTGCAATGAGTTCAGCAGAAGCAGCATAAAATCTGAGACCAGAGGAATTTGTCTGAAGTACTATTCTTTCTCTGTTTCTTAACTTCTGCTCTGAGGGAGGATACCTCCTGCTATTTATTTACAGGTAGACGACATTTAACAGATAACTCATATTATCTATGACCTTAAGAAAACCCAGAGTAATATAATTGCTATATCATTCATATCCAAGAAATCCCTCTACCTTTTTTTGATCTTCTGGTTGGACTCACATGGCCCCCAGGACATTTTACACTCTATTGCCTTTTTTATTCCTCATGGCATTTATCATGTTGCAACTCTTCCTTATCCTACTGCAAAAGATCCTGTTTCTTGATATAAGACTGAGTACTGACTTACCATAGAATAAACTTTTAAGCTTGGGCAGTTTCTTAATTCCCTGAACCCTTCAGGGTCAGGGCATGGAGTGTAGTACACTATAAGAATGTTCCATGACTGTAAGATTAATGAGAACCATAAGGTCCATCCAAGTGTTTTGCCTGGCTAATGCTGTGTGTTACTCTGCAGCAAGATGCTACCTAGCATAAACCCTAAAGGAAAGCAAACCTTTATCAGGATAGTGCAAAGGTTAGTTTTAGATGTCAATTTTAGATGACTAGCTTAAGGGATGCCTGGTGAGGTATTGTTTCTGGGTGTGACTTCAAGAGTTATTTTTGGATGAGACTTCATGTGAGCCAGGCAGCCTGGCAATCTGTACTGATAGAGGGAGATCCATCTTCAATGTAAGCAGGTAGCATCCAATCAGCTGAAAGTCTGAGTGGAGAACAAGACAAAAGAAGGGCAAATTCCCCAAATCTTCTCCCCACTAGGATGGGGTGCTCTCTTCCTGCCATCACAGATCAGAACTCCAGGTTCTTCAACCATTGGACTCTGAGACTTATTTCATCAGACTTTCAGAATTCATGGGCTTTCAACATTGGACGGAGAGTTACATTATCAGTTTCCTTGTTTCTTTGGCCTTTCAACTTGGACTGAGCCATGCTTCTCTAATGGCTTCCAGATGGCCTATAGTAGGATTTATGCTAATTAACATAATCTGAATACATATAAAAGAAAGAGGGAATGGTCCTTCAACCCTTTAAAATGGTGTCCAGATGGAGAGCCTCCAAGTGCATCCCCTGATCCTCTGTAACTGGCCCATGTTACCAGACTGTTACTGGTAGGTATTCAGTAAGAACACTGCCAGAATTGATAGGTTGAGAACCAGATGGTGTTAAAGACTCATCTCTTATATCAGTCAAACAGAAGGAGAGAAGTCATCCCTGAGGAACCTGATGAACTAGGACCACCAAAATCTCTGAGCATGGGGGATTCTTCAATATGGATATATATTGACAAAGAATAGAAAAGAGTCAGGAGATTAAAGACTAACAGGGACATTTGTGGATTTTTAAATTCTGTCTTATTCTCCTATCTCTGTTTCTCATCATTATAAACTGGTAGAGTCTGCCTAATTTAAGTTGGAGTACCTTTGAGAGTACAAATATACACAAAAACACAGGACTCCTTTCCAAGTTTGTTTCTGGCATAAGAGCATTGTCTAGTTATTTTACAAAGGGAGGAAAAAGAGGGAAATTATTCTATTTATTATGTTCTCATTTGGCATCACTTTGATTTTATTATTTTAAAAATAATTACTAATTTTAGGTAATGTTTTTCCAAATTTTATATATGAAATTTAGAATTAAGTTTGGTTCTTTAACCAGCAACTTTTATATATTTAATAAATTGCAGCTTCAAATGCTCTAAAAAATAGAATTACTGTGTCTGTTATATATATAGTCCAAAAAAAAACTTCATTTTCAACAGTTTTGGTGACAAATAACATTTGGATTTTAATGAATTTTAATTTTTAATGTAGATCTAATTAATATATCTACACATATGTATCTATGATAATAAACATATACAAATACTGGAAAATCACTGATTCCTTTAATCAAAGCTTAACAAATATTTGTTAAACACATTTGTTTTAAAGTACTGAATAACTGAAGTCCAAACAAAGATGTTTAAATTCTGATTTAAAATAATAAGATTAAAAACGAAAGTCATATTTCCATGGAAACCAAATAAGAGATGTTTTGTGTTGTGGATTGTTGTTTCCTTCTACATAAAAGAAATTTAAATTTCCAGACTGAAACAAGAAATTAAGCCGCTCACATAGAGTACCAGGAAGTAGGAAAAAAAGTTAACAGATTTCTGGGGCTTTTTAAATTTAAAATGTGTGCACTTAGCCATTGAGAAACTTAAGAGATTAAAATTTGAATAATTTTTCATATTGTGTCAAAGACTATTTTCAATCCAAAAGCTATAAATTTTAGCAGAGGGAGCATGGGATTAGAATTAGAATCCTCTCTTCTTGGTATTACTTTAAAGAGTTATCTTTAAAATGATTGTTATTAGTTTTTATAGCTGTAGGGATATTGATATTGATTCTATAAAGTTTCTTTTTAAGTTAAATAAGAAAATAAATATAAAAACTTGCTATAGACTTGATTTAATAAAGTTTCATTTATTTTTAGCCATCAATAAATTTTATTGCATAGAAATCAAATAAGTTTTAGATCTAGTATTGGGTTTTCTGAAGTTTATCATATATAGTTCTTTGAGAAACATGATTCTATCTATTGATGAACATTATAATATTGTATGTGATGTATACAAAGTGAGTGGTAGAATTAGTGAAAGTGAAAAGCATTTTTATGTGGCTGCAGTATTCAAAGACCAATTAGTTTAGGGTGTTTTCTTTGCTCTTGTAGTAATGCAAAGAAAGTTAATGCCTAAATCAACATAAAAGATAATTTCAAAAAGGTTCATGAAATGCTGTTTTCAGCAGGTACACAGGGATTGTAAGAGAAGGAAAAACTGTAAGATAATTGTGTAATATAGAACCATTAGAAATGCTGTCTTCAGGGAATTTAAACTTTTTATCTTGGGCAGTTCTTTCCAAGCTTTTATTATATAAGACTATTTTACATATTACATTAAAACAGGAATAGCTTTATGACTGAAACAAAAAATCTTTTTTCATCTAAAAATAGTTATATTTTTAAGCATTTTGTAATTTTATTTCTAATTTAGGTTAATTTTAAAGGCAAACAATTGCCGGGCGTGGTGGTTCATGCCTGGGATCCCAGTGGATCAGGAGGCTAAGGCACAAAGTTCATAAGTTCAAAGCCAGCCTTAGCAAAAGTAGGCTACTAACCAACTCAGTGAGACTGTCTCTAAATAAAGTATAAAATGGGGCATTCGACAACTGAGCCACATCCCCAGCCCCAAATCCTTGGGTATCCAAAAAATAAATAAAAATAAAAATAAAGACAAACAATATACATTAGTAATGTAAATAGTACAGTTTATTGCTTTCTCATTGAAATACATTAGAACAAAAACTATACTTTTTTAGTAGATAAAATAATGTTTTTGAATATACATTTTAATACAAAATTGACTGTAAAATGAAAAGATAATAAAATAATTCACAAATGTTTTAAAGATAAATTATTTACACTAAAAAAAAACAGTTTTTGTTAGCAGAAAAAAATTGTTATTTTCTACTGTATATATAAAATATGAAGATAAAACATGAAGATCATTCAAACTATAAGGAGGTGATGTGTCTTTTGTGGGAATTAACATTGTGACTAATAGAAAATTTAAATTTTATATCAGCCTTAGTTCTTTGCTTTGCTAAAATATGTATTGAACCAATTAAGATCCAAGGCACATGACAATATAACATTATTCACTCATTTGAGAAATGTACTCAATAATATGAACGGAATCTTGAAGTGGTTATTTAGAAAGATTTATTTTTTTCCATATAGAGAATAAAGATGAAGTTGAATACCAAGAAACCAATGAATACACTTGCAACAACAAGTTAGAGAAAGAAGGAAAGGAATGAAGGACACAAACATATTAAAAAGGAATGACAATGTGATTGGACAATCCAATTTAACACAGGGAACAGGGTGCGAGAAGAAATTGGTTTTGTATTTTCAAATATGGTCCTATAAAATGCTAAACCATCACTCACATTTTTGTGTGCTGAACCCCTGTCAAATTTAAACATATTTCATTTACATGTCTTTCCTCAATTTATCTTTTCTAAATTTTCAACTTGAGCTAGTCAGTTCTGTAGAAAAGAAAAACAATGTTAGTGGTTTAAAAGACAAGTCAGAGACTTGGACGTGACTCTGCAAAGACCAATGCTGCATAGGAGCAGGAAAAAGCCAGTCAAGGTCCCTGTGTTCTCAACAAGCTGGCATAAATGCTGTAGCCTGCCGTCTGATATTCTTTTATTAAAAATATAGTGCACACTTTATAATGAATATATTATATATTACATAATATTTTTGAGTGATGCAAATCCCTGGAGATGACAATGACCCAAGAAATGTGGTCTCTTCTAAAACAGAATATAAGAAACACAAAATGAATGCACGTCTAGGAGACCTTGAGTTTAGCCCTGAGCACAGTAAGGTCCATTATGGACTTCTGACCTTTAGAACCTTAAGATGATAAATTAGAATAGTTTTAAGTGACTGAATTTGTGAAAATATCATAAAGTAGCTGTTAAAATTTTGATCTGGAATGTCCTCCACAGGTTCATGCGTTGAAGGCTTTGGTCTTCAGTTCAGCCATGTTTAGAGCCAGGGCTTCTGGGAAGTGACTGGATAATGAGGGTTCTGATTTCATCAATGACTCAATCTATACCTGGGTTCATAATTGAATGAATTATAAAGGAATGGAAAACTGTAGGGAATGGGGCCTAGTAGGAGGGAGCCAGTCACTGGAGGCATGCCCTAGAAGGATATGTCTTGTCCCCAGCACCCTCCTCACTCTCTCTCTTTCTCTGCCTCCCAGACACTATGAGGTCACCGGCTCTGTTCTACCATGTCCTCCTATCATGATATTCTGCATCCCCAAAGGTCTAAAGGGATTGATGCCAAGTGGTCATGAACTGAAACCTTGAACCAAAATAAATCTTTCTTATTTCGAGTTGATTTTTTCAGGTATTTGGTGACAAAGTCCAAAAGTTGGCTAATATAATATCAATTGATAACTGAGAACAATTCCAGGCATTCTGTGTTAGGTATTCTTGTCAGAGATTAGTTTCCTATAGAAGTAGAAGACAGAGTTAATTATTAGCAACTGGCAAGTGATTATCATATTCATTGTTTATTCCAGATAACCCTGATGCTCCCAATGGAAAAACACTTAGGGAGTCACCAACCATGCATGGTTCAGTGATTTGTTATCCAAATATTTGTAACCATACATTATTCCTGTTTGCTAGATTCCTCTCCATAATAAACAAGTGAAATTTTTGATATAGCCCTATGGTGGATTGTTTCTCTACATTTAATCACCAACATAAATTTAAAAATCTTTTGCTCATATTATTTTCCATCTTGCTGTGGCATGATAATGTGAAATAATTCAGTAACGCTGTTTTTAAAATAAAAATGATGAAACGGAAGATTATATTATGCCATTGAGAGCAATATTCTTATTTGTGACTTGCAATATGTGCTCTTGTCAGCAAAAGCATAACAATATCTATTTTGAGAAAATAGCATGTGTGCTTTGCACATTAAGGATGAGTTTAGTGTTTAGGTGTCTATTACAAGTGGTCGCAATGTCATAAAAATTAAATGTTAATTTAACAGCAGCATTCTGAATTAGATTAATATGAATATGGAAAGCCATGAAAGTTATTTGGATTGTCACATTAATGAATCCTTTAAAGTGTTCTCTCCTATCCTCACTGAAATAATACTTTAGTTTTACACTCTGGTGGCAAGGGCTTGATGCTATAAGAGTTGTGCCTAATATAAATTGCATAAATCACACAAAATGTCCCAGAACATCATGTTCTGTGGCTGACAAGAACCACATTGTTCTGCATTTTTCAAAAAGAAATGAAGCCCTGGCTATTTAATCAAAGAACATAGCCAACAATCCCATGCTATCAACTTGTATTACATGCATTATAGCTGATGCTGTCACTGGTAAATTATCACTTGCTATAATATATTTTAGGTTTCATTTGACCTTAGTAAGACAAAGACTTTTTTTTCTATTGAAATTAACATGCTACTCACAGCTTCACCTTTTATCTTGCATTAAAAAGTACTTGACAACACATGATTGTACTTTGAACAAACCCGTTTTTAAATAGCCTGTGTCCTATGTGTTGATCTTCTGCAGTGATAAAGTGGAGACTGAATACCCATTTGTTAGGACAATTTTCCATTCAAGAGTTTCTTGTAAAAAATAATTTGTTCTTTATGTGTTCTCTCTCACCAAATTTTTAGTATCAGGGATCCATTTTTCACCCTAATCTACTCAATTCTCCCTCCTCTTTAAAAGAAAGTAGAACTGCTGCTGCTGTATAAATTTTCTTTGCTGGGCCCAACATCTGATTAATTCCTGAAGAAAACCTCTTTCCATTTAAGTAATAACCTGTATGTGATCAGCATATTTCTAGATATCTCTTCAGGGAGAAGGGAATGGTCCCAATAAGTTCCAAAGAACTGCCATTGCACTCACAAACAGACTGGGGAAAAAAAAAAAAACTGAAGAAAAGCAGTATTTCCACCTGTACTAGGTGAGGTAGGTGTCTATTCTGGGGATCCCACTTCAGATAAATATTCATTAAGAACCTTCATTATAGAAGAACAAATCTAACAAATGGGTACATACAAACAAACAAACACAAGAACATTGAGAGCTTCAGACCAGGAAACAATTATGGTGGTGGAGGTGATGATCAAAATAGTGATAGAGGTATTCAATAACAGCATAGTCTCTGCAATTATTTCCCCACTTTGTATTGTCCTTCAAATTTTAGCACAAAAACCCCAGCTCACTATCTCCACCTAATGCTATCAGACTTTAATTTTCTCAACATCACTTTCACATCAGCAAAACTGATTCCTTCAAGGTTGCTGATAGTCTCTACACCTATTCCTGTATGACAGTGGAATGAATTCCACTCTTCCTTATTCTGGAAAATCCTCCTTAATGTGCATGCCTTGGGTATCCCTATCAGCTTTCTCCTCTGGGTTCTTCTCTTTTGTCCAGTCACTAAGTGTTGGAGAAGCTAATATGTGGTCTTTCCCTCTTGGTCTCTTTACCTGGTAACTACATGTGAAGCATAGCCTGTGTGCCTTTGCTTGCTCATCCAAACAAAAACAAACAAACAAATGTGTAGGAGAGGGATATCGGAAGTGTCTAGTCTACATAAGTGTAAAAGTAAAATGGGTTAGTATATCTAGAGCATTTAGGATAGTTTATGATACACTATGATCATTTAAGATATGTTCAACTCTTCATATTTGAGAAATCACCAGGCTTCTACTCTAATCTGTATACTAAAATCTGCTCTAAGTATACTATAAAAATAGGTAACTTAAAATAATTCAAATTTTTATATCTGTTTAAGTAAAAATTACTCTCTGTATATAATAAGCAATTAAGTTTAAGATGAGCTGGTATTCATAATAATTGACTATTCTACAATAATAGTTACCTAGTAAAATTCAACCATATCATTTCATGAGTCATTCACTATTTTTCATTCATTGAAGCAGTATCTCCAACTGGAGAAAATACTGTTTTGTCTGTATTAATTCTGACTTCATAATTCTTCCACAAGCAGATGTGAATAGCAGAATATTATGAATTTGTGTGGCTACGTTAGGATTATTTCCTTTGATATTTGTCCTTATTTTCCTTTGATATTGAGTTTGACTGTGAGCTATCTTTCTTTACATTGATTTTTTAAATTAGTCACTACATTAAGCTCTTTATCTCTCTTTTTCTCTATGTAATACCAAGTGGAAGTATTATAATTGCTACTTCTATTATTAAGTTCTATCTTACTAGAGTAAGTAAGTCATCAAAACCCGGATTTTTTTATTAGTCCCTTTGAAAATATTTTAACTGCATGTGTATTTTATAAATACATGTATTGAATCATTTTTTAAGGGGTAACATATCAAAACCTAGTGGTGGTCCTTTTTCTGTAGTTAGTGTCCTTACACATTCACTTGTAATTTAGAACATTTAAAATATATTTAAATCTTTTTATATTTAAATGTTATTTTGTTCACAATAATGAATTCACTGAGTATATTTTGTTTTGCAACATGGTTTGGATTTGATATATTTCTATGCAACAGATTTGTTTCATAATTTTGAAGTATTGATTATAAATTATAATTTAAGCTGTTTAATTTTATATAGTTTTGTAAATGTTTAAAGCTGATATTCTAATATTAAAAGCAGTCCATCAGTGATGTGTCAAATAAGTTCAAATAATTTTGAACTTATTTGACACATCACTAGCTTAAACAATTCAGAAAATTTGTTGGCCTTTATAGCTCCATATTTTTAATGAGATCATGAATGTTCCTGATTAGAATCCCAGATTTATTTATTTGAAAAAGTTTGAAATTCTCAACTCTGACATTATCTGTGTGTCAGCTTTATTCTCAAGCTAATTACAGTGTTCTTTAGCTTACTTATTTGCAGAATAATAATCTGATAAAGCTCTCTTTTGAGGTACTAATTTAATTTTAATGAATATTCTTTACTGGAAGACTTTGGCAATTTTTCCTCCCTGTTAAGTAGCTCAGAATTGTTAAACTTTTTTTTTTTACCTGAACTTTCTAATTCTTAGTTGAACTCTTTTCTGTGCTCAAAATCTTCCTTTATATCTTTCTTCCACTCCTGTTACGTTATTTATGCTAAGATCAAAGTGATGTTTTAGAATTTTCATCAATGTCCCATCTCTTTGATAAATCTATATTTTACAGATTTTTTATTTATTGCATTTTTTCTTCTGTGATGTCACATGCATATTTGTGTTTAACATCCATTTGTTTCACAGATCCCTGTATTTCTACTGTTATTCTACACTATACAATCTATCCATATAATTTCTAAAATATTAATCCTGTTGAATTTTTTTGTTTTTGGAGGGGTGGTACTGGAGGTTGAACTCAGGGGCACTTGACCACTGAACCACATCCCAGTCCTATTTTGTATTTTATTTACAGACAGGGTCTCACTGAGTGGGTTAGCAGCTCGCTTTTGCTGAGGCTGTCTTTGAACTCACAATCCTCCTACCTCAGCCTCCCGATTTGCTGGGGTTACAGGCATGTGCCACGACGCCTGACAATCCTGTTGAATTTTAACATTTTTAATTAAATGCATTTGACATTCAATTGTGGAGAGCTGAAGCTCTCTCCATTTTTGTATCTTGGAGTTCTAGTATAGTTCTTCTGAATACAGAGATCCTAGTAAATATGTATTACAAGAAAAGATGGCTTTGCCCTTAATAATAATGGGCCATAATTATTTTGGCTAGTTGAGCAATTACCCCTAAAAATTTTTGATTAATGAATAGATGCCATGATAGATTGAGACAAACTATCGGGGTGCAGTGCTCTGTCTTGGCTTTCTACCATTTTATGGTTGTATACGAACTCTGAATGATGACAAAAGGGTAAGCCCTTCAACTCTTTGTAGGTCACAGACCTGGGAGAATTACCTAGCAAATTGGAAGGTAAAATGAGAATTCATAAAGTCCAAAGTTCATTCAATTATTCACTTGATATTTATTCAGTGCAACATGAAGAGTTTTAGCTATAATAAAAAATTTCTACTTGCAATGTTACTTCTCCCCCAACCTCATTTATCATATGAAGAGAGACAATTTTCTTAAAGTTAAATGTAAAATGAATGTTAAAGTTTTAATTGACTTTAATAAAAGTATAATATTTCTAAGGAAATAATCTCTTCTTAATTCTAGGTTTACATGACTTGGGTTCATTCGTTTTATTATTTAAAACGTGTTTCTAATGGGTATACCCTGGTAGTTCCCCCCACACACACACAAAAAGGAACCTGGTTTTCTTTATTCTAGGAGTAATTCAAGAGTGCTTTGCTAATAGCCTATCTCACATGTAAACTATCAGCACCTAAGAGCTTAAACCTATTCCAGCTCTAGAAATTGGCCTTTTTTTTTTTCAGAAAGTGAATACATTTCTCTCGAAAGATAATGTCCCAAGGTGCCAGATTGAAACTACAAAGCCCATGGCATTTATATAGACATATGAAGTGTTCAGGAATAGATATGCTACTAATTTTGCCCCACAAGACAGGAAGGGGAAATTGTCAAAGACTTCTGGTGAAGAATATTCCTTAAAATAGAGTACAAGAATTAAAGAATAAATATGGACAAAAGCCACAGGAACCTCATGAGTGGCGGTCCATGAGCCTGGTTGTTGAAGGGGACTGCCAATCCAAATGTCTCAAACCAAGTAAGCCAGTCTAAGAAAGCCAATCACTCACTCAACAGATTTTTGTCAGCATCCAACAGGATAATTAAAAGCATAGCTACCATAAAGCTTTATATCACTTTTGCTCTGTGTCAAGAGAAACATGAGAGCAATAGTCCCAACTATAGGGAAATTCCACATTAATAAGACCCTATTTAAAATAGTATTCATAACACTATAATGGCTCTTGAGTTAAACTCTATAAAAACTTGACTATTTCACCGTGAGTCTAGGGATGTGAACAGTATGGTCTTGCCTGGACTATACTGCAGGGCTTCATGTGACAGGACTTTCTCCTTGGAAGACTCTGTTGTCCCTACAATAGCCCTAAAGATGCCCATGGGGAAACTGAGGGAGAAGCTCACTTTGCAATGAAAAGAAGAATATTTCCAATCATATACTGGTTTCAGTGAATTTCAGTGACTCAGGCTTGGAAAGAGGAAACATAAATAGTGTGAATCCATGGCAAAAGACCCAAAACAAACCAACAACAAAAAAAGGTACAAGAGGTGTTGAGGGGAAATGAAAAAGGTCAGCGCACAGAATTTAGAGATATATTCTGTCTATTTGTGGCACAAACTATCACTGCTGCTTCAGAGGATACATCCCCTCACAATAAAGGATTCAAGTCATAACAGAGTGGTACATCCATTCTCTGGTCACCAATTCAACAAAATAAAAATTACTGAGACCCCTTCAACAAACCTCTATCAATCCTGTGAGGTAGAAAGGTGTCTCTAAATTGAAGTCTAAGTCCATCATGAAAGCAATAAAGAAAAAGAAAGAGGAGGGATTCTAAGAATGGAAAACTTAGAATTCCACATAGCAGCCCTCTGCTGCCCTGCATGCATTTCACAGACAAAGCTCTCCTGGGATGCTCAGGCTTCCTTACACCCCAAACAAGTCAACAAAAAGATATGATTCCATATCTTAGCACAAGGAGTCAAAGAGGACAATTGCTTTTGTATTTACGGAATCCCTTCAAAAACAATGGCTAGGCATATGGCCAAAGACTCTAGGGTCTCAGTGGGATGCCTTTAACAAGGTAACAGAAAATAAAAACTAGATTCAAACTTTTATGGGACTCTTGAACATTATTAATCAAGTTATAATAATCTCAGGCTTCCTGTAAGGGTATACTAAAACAAGTTAGCAGGCCTGGGGACAGATGTGGCAATGCATGGTTCATATGGCTCACACAGAGGTTCACATATATTTATGGGTAGGACCCTTTGGGACATTTTGGGTTCTAGTTATCATGATTCCCATCACTGAGTGCATTATAAATATTGACATTTTGACTACCTGTGTAAAAAAAAAAATCACTTCTGTATCAGGGATATGTCTCATCATTACATGTTGTAATAGAGTAAAGTGTCTATCCTTTATTTAAGTAACCCCAGGCCTGAAGGGTTATTCAACAAAAGTAGTACCAGGTAGAGAAAAGAATTTTGTTCTTTTGATATAGGACTTGCTACATACAGCGGCATTACACATTACCCTGCTGGAGTTAAACAGCCAGTTATGTCCTGTAGAATATGCTTAAGAAGACTGGAAGTATGTTACAACAGATTAAAATAGTAAGGTGCCAACACTGGTCCCTTGTATTACCTGCCATGATTGTCATCACCAAGGCAGCTGTGGCCCACTTGGGAATCTGGAGCACTGTTATGGATTTGGCTGACGCCTTAGCTTATTTATCCCTTTGCGAAATCAAGATCATGTGCAACAGCCTGCAGCATACCTTTAGGAACTTCCCCAGGGCTCCCTCACTTTCTTTACATATGCCTCCACTGGGTTGGGCTAGGTCTACAATAAGGGGACCATCTCTGGGGTCACAGACACTATGATATAAATGGGCTGGGCCATAAACCCTCATAAAATCTAGGGACACACTCAACCAATGCAGCTCTTCCGAACCACCTTAGACAATAATCAGAGATAGAAAAAAAATATATATATTAGGATAAGATATTCCTAATAACCCAGACAAAAAAGTTTTATCTTTGGCAGCACCACCAATAAGAAATAAGCTCAATACTTTGGAGGTTTGTTTGGCTATTAGAGACAACATGCACCATATCTGGATACTGTTAGCCTCTTTAATCTAAATTGTATGCAAAGGGATTACCTTTCCATAAGACCCAGAACAACAGGCTTTAGAAGCCATGTAATATGCTGAGACCCAGGTCCTACGGCCAGGTCAATTGACTCTAACAACTCTATAGAACAATGGGTGGGTGATATCTCCTCATGAAGATGGGGCCATGTGACAAGAGATTGTTACTGGAGTACAATGACCCCCTCAAATTGTGCATATGTAAATTACCCAAGGCATCCACCACATACATCTCCCTTCAAGCAGAAATTTCCAGACTGTTGTTGGCACCTAATGAAAACAGAGCACCTAACTATCGCAGTGCTATAGGCAGCATTAAAAATTGAGCTGTCCAAAGACAGACAAGAAGTTAACACTTACCCTTTAGAAAAACCAAAGCCAAAAATACAGCAGTGTTGTGTGGACTTCTGCTGGTGATGGCAAGTGATGTGACATGGAAAACTGGGCCACATGAACCAAGATACAGGCTCCACGTGAGTACAGAAAATTACCATATCAGACTGTGTTGTCAATTATGGATTCTGATAATCTGTCATTGCCATGAACTCATATTCCAAATATGAGACTGCAATGAAAACATAAGGCCACTAATGTGACTTTAAGTAGTATATCTCTGCCATTCATTTGAATATCCAGCAGGATTCCAATTCAGTGAAGGAATTATACTCACTGCTATACACAATGGACAGAGTTAATTCATATTCATTAAGAAAATGGGGTGTTGACAGTTAAATAGGCAGTACACACCACAAATAAACAAAGGCCATCAAAAAAGACAACTTAGAACTGATAAACAAATTTGGATTCTAAATACTACACTCTAAACTGGGAAGGCAGAAGACGAGGCAGTTGCCTGATTAAGCTGCGCCTGCAAAAATCCCAATCTTAGTAGGCTGATCCATTTGTATTCTCCCCTTCTCCCCCCCCCCACTGTGATACTCTGTCCTGTGTGAATTTGGTCTAAGTCACTGTCATGGTGGATATGAAATACGCCCCCAAATCTCATGTTAGAAAATGAAGGAATGATTAGAGGTGAAATAATTAGACAAGGAGAGCTGTCACCCAATCAGTTGGATGAATCCATTGGGTAGATTAAGAATTTGAAAGGATGACTATCTTGGGTAGTAAATGTAGGCAAGTAGGGGGTAGCTGGAGGAAGTAGGTCACTGGGGATATGCCTTTGGACGATATTTTGCATGTGCATTCCTGTGTGTGTGCTCCCTTCATGCACCCTCCCCCCGCCATCCTTTCTGACTGCTATGAGCAGAACAGCTTTCCCCACCACGCCCTTCTGTCATGACAGTCTGTTTCACCTTGGGCCCAGAGCTGGCCGACCATGAAAACCACGAACCAGAATAAACTTTTCTTTTTCTAAGCTGTTCTTTTCTGGTATTTGGGTCACAATGATGAAAAACTGACTAATGCAGCTATTGTGGTACCACCTTTGTCACCAGGGCCTCCATATTCAAATCTGATGACAGTGCTACTTTGGACACTGCCATTTGAATTACATGACACCCATAGGAAAGGGGGAGTAATTGACCAAATACTGGAATTCCCTGGTCATGTCCAGGACTTGTGATCCTTTCCTATGGGTGGGCAGTATTCTAGGATATATACAATTTGTTTAGATTATGACCTTCGTTTCTGGGGTGAAAGACTGGGACATAATTTGAGTCAAACAGCAGGGTCAGTGGATTCCCACAGTAGTTGTAGTGTTGGGATTGGGACAAACAGTCTGAATAGCTATACCCAGGCAATCATTATCCCAGTCATTGGAAAGAAGCATTTCTGGGTTCAGGAGGGGGTTGGGAATATCAATGTTCCCTCTTTTCCCTACAAAAGCCTCTGTTGCCTGGCACAAAAATATCTTACTAAAAATCAGCATAGCCGTGGTGAGAGGAAATAAGTTCAAACAATGTCAGATTTCTCTCTCCAGAGTGAAGTCCCTCCCATTTCATACCGGGACAGGGAAAGAATTCAGACCTTCTATAAGATACCATTGGTTCAAAATTTTGGGTGGATCTTTTGCTACCAAACCAGATGCAGATGAATTCTCAACTTTGCTGTTTTAATATTACTTATCACATTACAAGAGAAGACTTCCATTACACATCTATTCTGGCACTTCAGGCTTGAAAGAATCTCACATAATTTTTCTTTCCGTATGTTTTTACCAACAACCTGAATTATGGAAAGTAAAACCTGAGCTAGAGAAGATCCATTTTTCAGGTTGAACAGTCATCAGCTGTATACCCCTAGTGTCTGCTAGGAGTAACTTTTTAACTTTTTATCTTGGCTCAATCCAGACACTCAGTGTTCCAGCTAAGAACTGTCATCAAGGGAAGATTCATAGCCCTCCTTTGTTTGGTTCTCCTAATGACCCTGATAAAGTGCTCTTTCAAATTGGCAAAGGGTCTGTGAGCAAACTTCATCTTGAAGGTTTGTTCAGGGACCCCATTAGGCACAACTCTTTTTCCACATTTGCAGACAGAAGTGCTCTATCAGATTTGTTCTGCTTTTTCTGCTATTCAGCAGCCAAGCAAGGGTCAGAATTGAACTGATGGAGAGAAAAGTCATGCACGGCCTGTGGACCCTTGGCCCTTGCATATTTGCCTAACAGTCTTAGGCTGAGAGGGGTTTCTTTTACATGGAAGTAAAGAGTCCTACTGCCTGTGGTGGGTACATTACATCACTGGGAATATCTTTTCCTCCTCCAGAATTTATGCATGCTTTTTGGTTTTCTTTGGCTGAAACTTATGCGTTATTTGGTACCTTTTCAACTGCACTGTTTTATCTGTTTCTGATGGGAAAGAAAAAGGAATCTTTTACCTGCAACACAAGAGGATAGTGGGAGACACCCACTGGTCAGTGGAGAATAAGGATCACTACTCAACCTGAGTGAAATTCCATCCAATTCCTAGGTAATTTGTGCCTTTATTAGCACCTCTGCTACCTGCAATTCATGCACTGGGTTGACATACTGGGACCACAAAATAAGACACCTTTTGGGGAGGTGACAACAGGTGCCACTTGCTTGAGAGAAATGATTGTGGGAGAGTGTTTGGGAGATGGAATTAAAGCCAAGTAGGTCAAACTTTTTAGTGTTTTACAGGCTTTTCAGGTATGAAGTATGTTGTTCTAAGTTAGATGGAGAGTAGAGGGAAGTTTTAATCATTATGTAAGATTATCTTCTGACTTATATTTGAAGAAGGTTATTCTGATAGCTGATTTGAAGATAGAATATAAGAGATGCTAACTTAGAGGCAAGTCAATAGATCATTGGAAGTCTTTAGAGAGAGGTAATAGTGGCTAAAACTAAGGAGATAGAAATAAGGGTTTCAATAATGCATATAAACTAAAGATAGAGCTGGTAAGACTTTCTAATGGGGTACACGCTAGGTGTGAAGATAAATTAAAGAGGCTGATAGATTGTGAATTGATACAGAGAAGTCACGGTAAGGAGCAAGTTTAGGAGGATAAATCAAAAGTTTGGCTTGCAATATGTGTAGTTGTCATTACTAAGTATCTTCATGATAATGTCATGTCATCAGTAGATTATTTTAACCCAGAATTCATAGAAAAGGTCAATGGGGACAGGTGATAAGTATCTCTGGGTCATCAATGTACAGATATTTTTAAGCCACATGATACACTCAGGGGAGTATGTGTAGAAGAAAAAATTATTGTGAGGCTAACTCAAGCATGAATTTTAGAGATTAAGTGAAGTTTAATGCCAATAATATATTTCTGAGAGGTTTTGGAAGGTGCTGTGGTTTTGATATGAAGTGTCCTCCACAAAGCTTTTGTGTTTCTACAGAATATTCAGAGGTGATAAGATTAGATAGTGAGAGCTATAATCTATTCAGTCCATACTAGTTTGAATGAATGGACTGGGAAGTGTGGACAGGTGGCAAGTGGTTGCAGGAAGTGGGCCATTAGGGGTGCATCTTTCCTGTGACCCTTTTTCCCTCCTTCTCTCTGCTTCCCGACCCCACAATGAACTGAGCAGCTTTCCTCCACTGGGACCTTCTGCCATGTTGTCCTGTCACACTTTGGGTCCAAAGCAATGGACTTGGCCTGGCATGGACTGAAACTCTGATGCTGTGAACCAAAATAAACTTTTCCTTCTCTAAGTTGTTCTTATGGGGTATTTGAGTAACAAAAATAAAAGGCTGACTAAAACAGAAGATCATAGTGAAGTGACTATAAGATCAATTATAGGTTTATAAAACTTAAGACAATACAGCAGAAGGACTAAAAGTATTGATTTCAGTGGTATATTTTTCGATTGTGTGCTCAATTTTCAAAATGACTAGAGAGGTAAAATACATAAGGAACATGGAATACAGAATATCTTTTTCCTGCGTTAAAAATGTTCTCAGAATTATTTTTCCTGAAATTTAGTAGGAAATTTTAATTTAGGGATTTCCCCACCAGTTTTTTTTCAATATTTTTGATCAAGCACAATATTTATGAAAGCAATATTTATTATAAAATTTCATGGAAAACCTTGATCTTATGTTACCTATCTGAATTTCACTCCCAACTACTTATATGCACTGTTTGATAAAGATGGTTCAATTAATCATGTTCTTAATATGTTCCCTCAAAAGTAAATGAATGAAGTTTATAAATATAAATTTAATTTAATGACCTTATTTGGTATCAGCTTTAGTATTTTGAAAATCAATATAGCAAGGAATGAGAATTGAATGATTGAAATATCTTTAAATGGGTACATTATAAATTTTTATCAACATTCTCTTTCTGGAGTATAGCAATTTACTTATGAAACACACAAGTGCTTTTAACTACCTACTTTGATTTTCTATGCAATAGAAAAGAATGGAATAGAGTTTATACAAAAGCACTGGCCTCCAATTTTTAAAGGTGTGCTTTATTATCTATGACAAAAACAGAAAATTCATAAATTTTATAGGGAGTTGACTACCATGACTAATTACTCAGACTCTAAGTAAATTGTGAAACATGAAGACCAATGCAAGGTACTTAGGGAGTGGGTGCTGTGCTTAATTGTGCATAAGATTAAGTGCAGTTCTTCCATGACCATCAGTTTCCTTGCTAAAGCACTACCCCTGCAGTGTTCATTATGTTTTCTAATCCCATTTATTGACTAGCCATTCTATGCCTCAGACTATGGAATAAAGACTACTGGGGAGTAACTGGGTTAAAATAATCTACTGATGACATGACATTATCATGAAGATATTTAGTATTTACAACTACACATTCACTGTTATCATGAGGCTAGAAACCCTCTTTGCAGTGAAACAATTTTTGATATGATTCAGCTAATTTCCTTAATATTTCAACTTTTAGAAATTGTGGGCATTACATTGCTATAGACATATGGGATCACCATATGCCTAATCACCAATACAAAATGAGTAATTGACACTCTTTTCACTTATGTCTCTATTTTTTTCTTATATTATTAGATTAGTATTATAACTATAGATATTTATTAAGATTTTGCCACCAATTTATACATAAAATTTATTGAAAGTATATACATTTAAGTTTTGAGTACTGAAACTGCATGGATTTTATTCAATGTATTACTATCAAAATTGGAAAATATAAAATGGAATGAGGAAAGTAGATACATACACTACCTACCTTTAAGATAATATGTCTGGATTGAAATAATTTGCTTTTGTATGAGTGAAACAAACACCTCCATATATGTAATAGTATATGTCTGTGAAACACATGTGTATGTGCAACTGTATACATGTATGGATACAGGTAAAAATAATCATGTATGCATTTACACTTATATATACTTACTTGTATGTAAGTGTGTATATAGGGATACATATATAAACTTGCTTAATTTTTAGAAGAAAATATTAGAAAATACTTGTTTTTACCAAAGGTTTACTTTGAGTAGAAACAATTTACCTGTAAACAATTTACAGTCTTTAAACTTAATAAAAGTTAAGCTGATATTTAAAGTAAAAAATTTATTTTTTATAATGTGGAAATTTAGATAGAGGCAATCTTGTAATTATTGATAACTCTAATTTATGTTGGCCTAGTGATATAATGTGTAATGTCATTGGCATGTTAGACTTTCTTTAACACACACATACACACACACACACAGAACTTGAATTGCACAGATAAATGTAAATTCATAATTTTACTTAATATCTACACATAACTGACTATCACTCTTCAAATTTGGAACCACACATTTTACTATACTTTATTGTCATGACATATACTTGAAATATGTGGGCTCAAAATAATAGAAATAAACTCAAGGGCTTCTTTTTCTCAATATCTTTACTCAATTTTTTATTTATTGAGTTATAATTTAAATGTAGTAATATTCACATATTTTAAATATATCGGTCATTTAATTTTTAATAACTTTATTAAGTCTTATTGACAAATAAAATGCATATACTCAAAGTGAACAATTTCATATGCTTCAACATATGCCTTTTCATTTAGAAAGACTGCTATAAAATATTTAGGTATAGCATGATAGCTCATTTTAGAAGACCATCTCCAAAAATTTAGCAAAATTATATCATAAAATATTTAAAAATTATGAATAATGTTTTATGATTTAAATAATAACTGTCTTTATTAAGGTATGGAGAAGCAATTATTAGTGAGCTATTTTAACAGGAGATAATATAGTGGCACCCACTCCTCCACAAAAAATCATAACTGGACTTCTCCAGAAATCTACATTATGGCTGATTTTAGGACTGTCAGCAAAAAAAGTCTCTACAAAAGAGTTAAATGTAATAAACTTCCTATTTTTGTGTTGGCTTATTTTACTTGGCTGGTAGCCTGGAAGAAATTAGCACTCCAGGTGCTGGACACCCCCTTATTAGTTTTTTACAAACATTTATTGAGTATACTAGTTTGTAGAAATGTGTAAACAAGGCTTCTGGCCTTGAGCTGAAGCTTCACAGAAATGTCTACATTTCTAACATAAGAGAAGTTACCAATTGTGCTTCATGATAACAGCTTTCAGGGGGAGGAAAGAAAGGGGAGAAGAATCTCTCCCCTTCTCAGATATTGTCCTTGAAGGGTTAACTTGCCCAGAACACTGAAAGAAAAAGCTGCTTTTTTGTGAACTTCTAAAACCTCTTCCCTTACATGCTGGATATAAAATTCTGAAAACTGCTGGAACTCGGGGTTCAGGGATTGATTGATTACAGCAAAAGCTGTGCCCTCTGAACCTGGCTGCAGCCAAATAAAACTCTTTCCTGTTATTTTGAGCGCCCTGCCTGGGCTATCCCTACAACAGTAGGAGAATGATTGAGAAATAAGAAACAAGAAATCTGCATAAAACTTAAGTAGCACATGAATACAGATATTGTAAAGTGTTATTAAAATTTTACTTTATAGAAACAAAATATATTTAAAAGTTAAAGTTTGCAAAGAGCATATCTGATAAAGAACTGCTATATAAAATATACAAAGAACTCTTAAAAGTCAGCAATGGGAACAGAAAAATACTCAATTAAAAAGTTGGCCATCTTTCACCAGTTATAAAATTGAACTCAAGATGGATTAAAGAATTACATGTAAGACCTTAAATTCTAAAAATAATGTCAGAAAACACAGGAAAAATGCTTCTGGACAAAGAAATGAGGAAGGATTTTTTTTTTTTTGATAGGAATCCCATAGCACAGGAAATGAAAGCAGAAAAAGACAAATGGGATAACATCGAAGCAAAAAATTGTACAATAGAGGAAACAATCATTAGAGTGATAAGAAAAACCTACAGAAAGGGAGAAAATAGTTGCAAATTACATATCTGACAATGGTTTAATATCAAGATCATGTATATAAGAAACTAAAAAACTCAATAGTAAAAACCAAATCACCTCTTTAAAAAATGGTCTATAGACCCACTCAAGAGATGACATATAAATGTCCAAAAGGTATATGAAAAAATGCTTGACATCACAAATCATACAGGAAATACAAATCAAAACCACAATGAAATATCTCCTCTCTCCAGTTAGGATGTTTCTTATTTCAAAGACAAAAGATAACAAGTGCTAGCAAAAATGTAAGAAAATGGAACTCTTGCACACTGTTGGTGAGCATGTAAGTTAATACATATACTGTGGAAAATATTGTAAAATATCCTCAAAACATCAAAAATGGAACTAACGTTTGATCTACTAATCCCATATTGTGTCTATATACAAAGCAAACGAACTTGTCATGTTGACTAAGTAACTAACTACACTCCTGTGTTTATTGTAGCACTATTCACAATAGCCAAGAAATAGAAGCAACAGTGTGTCCATCAAGTGATGAATGGATAAAGAAAATGTGGTACATATACACAATGGAATAATATTTAGCCATAAAAATGAGTAAAATACTTTCATTTGCAACAACATGGATAGAACTGGAGTACATTATGCTATGAGAAATAACTCAGGCACAGAAAGATAAATACTAAATGATCTCATTTATATGTGGAATCTGAAAACAATGATCTCATAGAGTTGAGTATAGAATTGTACTAACCAGAGACCAGAGAGAATAAATAGTAGGGGGGCAGTGTGGGGAAAGGTTGATCAATAAATAAGTTATTATTAGTAGCCAATTTTTCTGGTATGGTATTATATAGTATGGTGACTTTAGATAACAATAATATATTGTATACCTCAAAAATTGAGAAGAAAATATTTTGAAAGTCTGGCTGGGCACAAAATCACGAACCACTCAAGCAGGAACAAACTTTATTTCCAAACGCCCCCATGCGGCCCTCTCAGGGACACCACACACCAACGGAACTCCTTCCACCAGAACTTCACCCACCAACACAATCTCCCCAGGAATCCCCACGAGAACTCCAAAGTAGCGGGTGCCCGAGGCAGTAGGAGTCTATATACAATTGAATACACAGCCTGTTTCAATCCAGCATCATCCAGTCACAGCAATTATACACAGCTTAACTTAATTATCATCATCTTATGGCTCGCCTCTCAACCATTACTTCTGGCAAAATGCCAGGGGCCATTCCGACTCAGCTGTGGCTCTCAACAGTTTTCACCATAGAAAAATTGTAAATGATTCAAGAGATATGATTTAACATTATAAAACATATACATGTATCAAAACATTACATGACACCTTATTAATATGTACATTTTTATGTTTTTATGTAGCAGTTAAAAAATAAGAAAGGCAAACACTATGTGGACACACAATGGATTACTTCTCTACAATTAAAAAGAGCAAAATCTGGTCATTTGACACTACGTGGTCAAATGATAGAAGTGGAGATCTTAATGTTAATTGACATAAGCCAGGTTCAGAAAGAAAAATACTGCTTGATCTTATTTATGTATGGAAACAAGGAAAATTACAGTAGAATGATTTCCAGAGGCTGGCAGAATAGCGGGGATAGGGAGAAATGAGGGAGGGTTGGTCAATAGTTACTAGGTTACAATTAATTGGGAAACTACAAGTTCTTGTGAGCTATGGCCCAGCAGGGAGTGTAAAAATAAACATAATGTACTATACATATCAGAATGTTAGAAGAAAGGCTTTGAATGCTTTCACTGCAAACATGGAGGAGATGGATATTTTTAACCTGTTTTAAACATTAGATGATGTGTACCTATATTGAAATATTATATATAATCCCATAAAGATGTACAATTATATGTTTCTATGTATTGACACATAAATAAATAACAAATAAGTCAAAAAAGAATGATTTAATAGTATTGTGCAATAATGAAGGGGCATATTAACATGATCTCATTTTCAGAAGTACTTTTTCTCATCCATTGCTCAGAAATGGACTAATATCTGATATAATATGCCTTATTAGTCTGAAATTTATATTATTAAAAATGATAATAGCATCAACAAAATGTATCATAATCTCCTGACATAGGACTTAAATTGAGTTTTATATGGTTTCATCATCTCATCTATTTTTCTCAATAATCGAGATAAAGAAATTGGGCTAATTCACTGTCAAAAACTTTGATGTGGCCTCAGCATTTATCCTTCTTTAATTTCCATTGCATATATTATACACCAACTTTATTCATTTTTATATCTAAAAATCAAAGCTCTGGTCATTCACATTTTAGCTCTGGGCTCTAGTTTACATTTTATTCAAGATTTCCATATTTTTAACATTTCCCCTCTGCCATTTCTCAATGTCCTAAATCAGGCATACTTTATTTTAAAAGAGCATTAATTGTACCACAGTTAATCTAATTTCTTGAGTCAGATAATTTACTTTTACTTATGAGTAAATTTAGATTTTTGTTATGATTCTGGTTTGAAATTAATTTTAGTAGGATTTTTTATGATGAATAATCAAGTACAAATGTATTTCAATAATGTCTTCATTGAATTATAGCACAACAATTAAGCATTTACTTTACAACATGCTTGATCTATTTTACCTTATAATTCAATATTTCTTAGATGGATACCTCATGTCAAATTTCCAAGATTCATCAGTATCAAATGTAGCATAAAACTAAGTAAACTACCAGACTGATGTAACAGAAATGCAAGTATTCTGGCAATGTAGGAATTTTTATGATAGAGAAAAAGGCTGGTAGAAGTATCAATAGATCATCCCATTTTTTTTAATTACCAGAGCTACATTAAAGCCCTGTGAATTAGAAGGACATAGCTTGCTTTTGAAAAGGGCTTTGTTCTCTAGATAGAATCTCTGTCAAAAAATTTGGATTGTGTACACACTCTGAAGTAAAATAAACTCTTAGTTTTGAACAATTTTTGCCTTTAAAGACTAATAATCAAAGAAGAAAAAAGAGGCTTCAATAACATAATGTTTAAACTTTCAGTGTCCTGTCATTTTAACGTTTCGATAGGAATTTCCATTACAGACATGCTTTTTGAAGGCTTTAGATCTTTGGAACTGATATTTAGAACAAAGGTCCTCAGACTCAAACAGTTGTTATTTCCTTGAAGAAAAATGAAAGAAGTCTATATATTTTTTAGTAACAACAACAACAAAAAATACACTGTAAAAAAATGAGATTTTAAATAGAGCACAGAAGTCTAGAAACATCGTTTGCATTAATACTAGAAAATAGAAAATGACAAGAATTTGAGTTTCTAGTGAAATTCAAATATAATATAGAATTCCATCATTTCTCATTTTCTCATTTTTTGAACAAGTTTTATTTCACTTTTGCAAATTTGCCTATTTATTAAATTTTTAAAATGCAATGCATTAGCTTTAATATATCATGGATTTACTTGTAATACTATATTTAAATCATATTAAAATTAAAATATGAGAGTATTAACTGAGATTTGACATCTTATGGAGACTGAATGCTTTATTATAAGAAATATTTTCATATCCACATATCTCATTATTTGGAGTGAATAGTGATGGCTGAGCAATGTTTATGAGCCAGCTGAAATGAGATGACAATCTATAAAGCTCTGGGGAAAAACTTAATATAAAGTGTGTGTGTGTGTTCAATTTTAAAAGTTGAATAAAATTTTTGAAAACTTTTATTTATGCTTATTAATTATACATAGTAGTGAGTTTCATTGTGGCATATTTGTATATGCATATAGCATAATTTGATCAATTTTATTCCCCAAAATCTCCCTCTTGCCACTTCCCTCCTCTGATCACCTTCCTGTACCTTAATGTTCTCCCTTCTATTTTCATGAGGTCCTTTTTTTCCCTTTTTCTCCTCTAGCTTCCACAAAAAAAAAAAAAAAAAGAAAATACATGACCCTTGACTACCTGAGTCTGACTCATCTTCCTTAACATAATATTCTCCCATTCCAACTGTTTTCCTGCAAATGACAAAATTTTTCTTTATCCATTCATCTGTTGACAGACATCTAGTCTAGTTCTATAACTTGCCTGTTGTAAATTGTGCTGCTTTAAACATGGGAGTATATTGTCTCTAGTTCTTTGGGATAAATACTGAGGAAGGGTATAGGTGGATCCTAATGGAAGCTTCATTTTTAGATTTATGAGGAAAATTCATACTTATTTCTAGAGTAGTTATACTAATTTACGTTAGTACTAATTTACATTAATACACCATCAGTGTATTAGTGTTGCTTTCCCCCCACATCTTCACTAGCATTTATTGTCATCTGTAATTCTTGATGTTTGCCATTCATAGTAGAGTAGGTGGAATCTCAAGGCAGTTTTGATATGCAATTCCCTGATGTGAAGGATGTTGAATATTTTTTTTCATATTGTTTTTGGTCATCTATACTTCTTTTGAGAAATGTCTATTCAATTCATTTATCCATTTACTGTATGGGTCAGATGTTTGATGTAGGAGAATCAAAATAGATCCCTGTTTATCACCCTACACAAAAGTCAACTCAAGATGGATCAAAAACCTCGGAATAAGATCAGAAAATTTGCAAATGTTGGAAGAAAATCCAGGGGAAACACGTTAACACAGAGGCGCAGGCAACAACTTCCTGAGTTGGAGTCCTATAACTCAGGAGATAATATCAAGAATCAAAAAGTGAGATGCTATCAAAGTAAGAAGTTTCTATACAACAGTGTAAAGAGAGCACCTACAGAATGGGAGGAGTTTTTTGTCAGTTATTCTTCTGAAAGAGGATTAATACACAGAATTCATAAAGGACACAAAAAACTCAACACTGAAAATAGATGTTTCTTAACTCCTCTTGGTAAGCTCCTTTTTAAAATATAGAGCCTTCCAACCTTCAAACCCTGACAAATTTTAGTGTAACTGTCAACTAGTGTCACCTAGTAGTATAAATGGAACATTGTTTTGCCCACCTAGTCATCATTAAAAAAAAAAAGAACTATATAGACAAAAATTAGAGCATTAATAGAAAGCCTAATCAACCTTGGTTAGAGTGCTTGACAGCAGGTCAATTGCCAAGATCATTCTGACAAGTGGATTTTACTTTCTAAGGATATTGTTGTTAGTGATTTTTCTTTTTCTTTCTAAAAAAACAACACAACTTTACCAAAGTCAACCTAAGAGTCCTTTTTATTCTGTATTGATTATAAGTAAATATTTTTATTTCTAATAATTTAAAATCCAAATAAATAATAATAAAGATGCTTATTATTAACTCAGAATTTTTATTGAGTCATTCACTCATTTGAAAACAATTGAGAATACAATTGTCAAGTCATGTTTAAAATACTGATGGTAAAAAAAGAACTAAAGCCTACTATAATTTTAATGGGCTTACAAAGAAGGAAGCAGATATTAAAAATAGTTTAGGTATATATTAGTTAATTGAATCATAATTTCATTAATGTAGTAAGCATATATTAAATAGTTTCCACATCAGTTTTTGGCTATGTGTATATATTTAAAAATCTCATATATAAATTTACAGTCTAGTAAGAAAGATGGCTTCATGAATATTAATTATAGTATAAAATGTTCAGTACTTTGATGGAGTTATGCAATATGTTGCAGACCAGTAATCCAGGAAATGTCTCAAGTGAAGTAAATTGATGCCTAGCCAGGGTCTAACAGGATGAACAGACCCTTGACAAGCAGATCTGAGAGGACAGGAAAAATTGCAAAGGAAATTGTTATAAGAAATTTATAGTTGAATTGTATATAAAATTACATTAGGATTATAAGAATTGTGACTAAGCAGTATGACTGTAGCATCGTGTATTGTGAGTCAACCAGATGTGAGACAGGGGATGTAATCTAGTTCAAGAAGGGCCTTGATATGGTTCGGGATGTGCTATTCCAAAATACTTTATTTTGGCATTCTGAATATTTTAAACTAAGGGAATCTGAGAAAACTTTAGGAGAAGGCGAGTTACTCTTGTATTTACCCTGACTTGTCTCCTACAGTGGAATCTTAAATAACTCTCTTTTTTTTAAAATTTCTTTAGTTGTTGATTGACCTTTATTTACTTACTTATATGTGGTGCTGGGAATCGAACCTAGTGCCTCACACATGCTAGGCAAGTATGCTACCACTGAGCCACAACCCTAGCCCCTAAAGAACACTTATATATAAGATCCTCATACGAGAGAGTTCTTCCCTGTGCTCAGAAAAGAGAAGGAACATAGAGACACCAAGAATCTAAACAAACAGGTCTAATTTCTCCTGTTTATTACCACTCAAGCATACTCATTTTGTCTAATCATATGTCTACATGACTGTCTACTCTTCATCAAATCTGAGCCTAAACTATAGTTTTCTCTGTATTTTGGGGTCTTTTTTGAAGCCTCCCAAGCTATGTAAACATACTAAATAAGTTCATATTATTTCTTGATAATCTCCTTTGTTTTGGAGGATCTCACCCCAGGAATCTTGCAATGGTTAAGAAAAATATGTTTTCTTTCCTACAGCATTCTAATTCCATGCTCTGTATTGCAATTGAGAAGAAACTGCAAGATTGTTGGGAGGGGTGACTAGAACAGGCAAAAGCAAATGGCAGTAAATATTAAAGTCATTTGTGTTATCTGACAAAAATTTCTGTCTTCTGACATACAATAACTTTCCTCTTACTGATCCTGTATGGGTTTTGGACCGATATTGTTCAATTAACCAGAAGTAAAATCACATACATCATTTCTAGATTTTGGCATTTAATTGCTGATTATTCTCCTACTGTACTTTGAACACAGTTAAATAGTTATCCCAATTAATATTAACTTAATAAAAATATTGATTATATATTATGTGTGTGGTCAATATAAAGTATCAAAGCTGAAACAAAATTGATGGCAAATTTTGACCTTAGATACCAAACAAATAATTTAGTAGAATAAACACATGGAAAAATCTTTAAGCCTCCAGTGTTACACAAGTTAAATGATTATTCAGCACTATTCTGTAATTAAATCTAGAATTGATCAACTAGAAAGTCCTAACTTGAAAATAAAATATGGTACAAAATGTTAAAAATCAGCAGGTAATATATTGTCAAATTGTGGAATAGCTTAAAAAATTCTTGTCTATAAAAATACTAGGTATGCTATTGGTGATGAAATTAACACAGGATAAAAGTAGTAAAAATCACACTTATTACTCCACTTGACAAGTTTTCACATTTTTCATCTATTTATTTATTTTTATTTATTTTTTATTTTTTTATTTTTTTAGAGAGAGAGAGAGAGAGAATTTTTAATATTTATTTTTTAGTTCTCGACGGACACAACATCTTTGTTGGTATGTGGTGCTGAGGATCGAACCCGGGCCGCACGCATGCCAGGCATGGCGCGCTACCGCTTGAGCCACATCCCCAGCCCATTTTTCATCTATTTAGATTATTCAAATTTACCATGGCCTAATATCCGGGAGATTTGTTTCTAGGTCTGAAATAAAAGCAAATTTCATGATCATAGGTATGTAGATTATAGTACACCCATCAAAGATTGGTGTAGACTGGAGTTAAGTATAATTTAGATGGGAAGCTTAACACTGAATTTTTATTCACTTATTTTTCATTTATTTTCCTCATTCAGATCAGTGTTAACATTTATTAAATTTACATACAGCTTTATTAAATATTCACCTCACTTTTACCTCGGTAGATTTATTCAAAGTTAATGATAAAAGAAAGAAATTATTCATTGCCATACAATTTCTGGAAATGACCCTGAGAATTGTCAAAGAGGATATATCCAAAAGCTTACACGTAGAGAATATTATCAAATCCCATAATTCCAGTTGCTATGTTTTGTAGATTTGCCTTCAATGAAAGTGACAACACATAAAGCTATATCCATTCCACTTTATAAAATATATCCTCTAGAGTAATTTTTAGGATAGTTTTTGGTTGTTGGTATTAAGTTTCAACTGATCCTAGATTTTAGAAGTAGTGGATTATTTGCACAAAAGGGAATAGCAATTTTAAGCCCATGTATCATGTTTTGAAAAATACTGACTTGCATTCCTCTTCAGATTACTCTGATGTAAAACAGTTCAGTGAGCTCTGTGTTTCTCATAGGGTCCTGTTCTCTACAGATGCAAAATATTCTTTTATTATAAGCTTTGTCAAAGGGAAGGAAACATTTATTCAGCAGATCATTTTACCAAAAAAAAAAAAATCAAGTGTTTAAAGCTCAACATTGACTATGTTAAGGAAGTTGTCATCTGATTCACATTGAGCCAGACTGAGAAATATTATGTATTGCTTGTGCTAAAATATTGAAATATAATGGAATGTAAGCCAATACTTATTTTTTCCCAGTCAGAAAAGTCAAGCCCAGAGGGAGAAAAAGGACGCATTCTCAGATAAATTCAGTAGGCATAGTTTGCTATTCTGTAGTGTTGCTGTTTTTTCACTTTAACAACCAGAAGAAGAGCTAGATTTAATATGAAATATTCCCTATGATTTTCAGGAAACAAGGCAGCTTACGATGTATAAAAAGTTACAACAGAGCTTCCCAACTCATCTGAGTTTATATCCCTCCTTCTAGTTTTTATTTAAGTTCAAAAAGATGGAAATGGAAAAGTGTATAAGGTTATTTTTTTTGTCATAAGTTAATAGAAAAGGACAGCATAATAAATATTAATTAACCCCCACACGGTAGCAAATGACTTTGTTATTATGATTATCAGCAGCACGTTTTGCATCTTACCTCAAACACTTAAATTAAGTAGTTCAATCTTCATTACTAAATGAGATAGTCCTGTGTTTGTTCGCTTATCCATAGCCTTGCTATGCTTTGTAAGATTAAATAATCACTTCCAAAAGCAGATAAAAAGATTACAAAAGAAATATGATTACATTGTAACATTTTAAGCTTCATGAGAATTTGCTATTATTTTTCTGTTTGTATGTGAGAAGCTGAGGTTGAGAACTTGTCAAATATCACACAAGAAGTAAGTTGGGGAACCAGAGTTCAGACTCTGGAAGTTGGGCTCCAAACTCAATATGAATTGTTGTTGGCAGAAAATATTATATTGAGTAGAAATTAGTACAAACTAGTTGGGACTTTATGTGCATTTTTAAATAGCATATTTTTGTGATTCTTTGGATCAGTAATTTTGTATGTTTCCCACTTGTTCTTTTCAAGGTAATTTAGAACATCATTCCTAACATTAGTAATTGAATTTGACATCTCTAGAGTTGTTGTGTAAAAAAAAAAAAAAGTTAATTGGGGGACAGCTTTACACTTAGAAAACACTTTCTAATTTATAGAATATAAAATAGAAGCCAAAATTAATACATTTTTGTTTATACCTTCTTAACAAGGATCACAATTATTCTTGTGGACATTCTGAATAGGTATAAATGTAAGGTCTATTAAGAATATCTCAGAAAAAGAAAGATTAACCCGAAGTATAGCTCAATTATTTTGTTGCCTTTATTCAAAATTTCATCCCTTGGGCATTTTAATGAGAGTTAGCTGTACACAAATTTATAGACATAAGCTTTTGAAAAGGTTCTTTAAAATTAGATGCAATTACATGAAAGTCATTTTCTTTAGATTAAAATTTCCATTAGTGCAATAAGTATGAATTTGGAGGCAATAACCATGCCTTGCTGAATATTCTACATATTCAAGATCATTTAATGAAATGACCTCAAGTTACTAATTTAAAACATTATGTGACTAAAAAGAACAAAGGTAACAGTATGATAATAAGTGAAAAATACATTAGGCTACCTCCAAATCAATTCTAGTACCCTGCAACAAAATAAATTACATGATGCATTTAGAAACTAAAGTGCACAGTAATATCAGTTATTCTACGCATTATGTTTTAGATCTTTCTTGGGGGAAGGGGACTGGGGATTGAACTCAAGGGCACTCAACCACTGAGCCACATCCCCAGCCCACTTTTATTTATTTATTTTTTTACTTCATTTTCTTTTTTTTTTTTTTAATTTTTATTGTTGGTTGTTCAAAACATTACATAGTTCTTGACATATCATATTTCATACATTGATTCAAATGGGTTATGAACTCCCATTTTTACCCCAAATACAGATTGCAGAATCACATTGGTTACATATCCACTGATTTACATATTGCCATACTAGTGTCTGTTGTATTCTGCTGTCTTTCCTATCCATACTATCCCTCCTCCCTTCCCCTCCTCTACCCTCTTTTCTCTCTACCCCATCTACTGTAATTCATTTCTCCCCCTTGATTTTTTTCCCTTTCCCCTCACTTCCTCTTGTATGTAATTTTGTATAACCTTGAGGGTCTCCTTCCAATTCCATGCAATTTCCCTTCTCTCTCCCTTTCCCTCCCACCTCTCATCCCTGTTTAATGTTAATCTTCTTCGCATGCTCTTCCTCCCTAATCTGTTCTTAGTTACTCTCCTTATATCAAAGAAGACATTTGGCATTTGTTTTTTTAGGAATTGGCTAGCTTCACTTAGCATAATCTGCTCTAATGCCATCCATTTCCCTGCAAATTCTATGATTTTGTCATTTTTTAGTGCAGAGTAATACTCCATTGTGTATAAATGCAACACTTTTTTATCCATTCATCTATTGAAGGGCATCTAGGTTGGTTCCACATTCTTGCTATTGTGAATTGTGCTGCTATGAACATTGATGTAGCAGTGTCCCTGTAGCATGCACTTTTTAGGTCTTTAGGGAATAGACCGAGAAGGGGAATAGCTGGGTCAAATGGTGATTCCATTCCCAGCTTTCTAAGAAATCTTCATACTGCTTTCCAAATTGGCCCCACCAATTTGCAGTCCCACCAGAAATACACAAGAGCACCCCTTTCCCCACATCCTCACCAGCACTTGTTGTTGTTTGACTTCAGAATGGCTGCCAATCTTACTGGAGTGAGATGGTATCTTAGGGTGGTTTTGATTTGCATTTCTCTGACTGCTAGAGATGGTGAGCATTTTTTCATGTACTTGTTGATTGATTGTATGTCCTCCTCTGAGAAATGTCTGTTCAGGTCCTTGGCCCATTTGTTGATTGGGTTATTTGTTTTCTTATTGTTTAATTTTTTGAGTTCTTTGTATACTCTTGATATTAGGGCTCTATCTGAAGTGTGAGGAGTAAAGATTTGTTCCCAGGATGTAGGCTCCCTATTTACCTCTCTTATTGTTTCTTTTGATGAGAAAAAACTTTTTAGTTTGAGTAAGTCCCATTTGTTGATTCTAGTTATTAACTCTTGTGCTATGGGTGGCCTATTGAGGAATTTGGAGCCCGACCCCACAGTATGTATATCGGAGCCAACTTGTTCTTCTATCAGATGCAGAGTCTCTGATTTGATATCAAGCTCCTTGATCCATTGTGAGTTAACTTTTGTGCATGGTGAGAGAAGGGGATTCAGTTTCATTTTGTTGCATATGGATTTCCAGTTTTCCCAGCACCATTTGTTGAAGATGCTATCCTTCCTCCATTGCATGCTTTTAGCCCCTTTATCAAATATAAGATAGTTGTAATTTTGTGGATTGGTTTCTGTGTCCTCTATTCTGTACCATTGGTCCACCCGCCTGTTTTGGTACCAGTACCATGCTGTTTTTGTTACTATTGCTCTGTAGTATGTTTGAAATCTGGTATCGCTATACCACCTAATTCACACTTCCTGCTTAGAGTTGTTTTTGCTATTCTGGGTCTTTTATTTTTCCATATGAATTTCATGATTGCTTTATCTATTTCTACAAGAGATGCTGTTGGGATTTTGATTGGCATTGCATTAAACCTATAGAGAACTTTGGGTAATATCGGCATTTTGATGATGTTAATTCTGCCTATCCATGAACAGGGTATATTTTTCCATCTTCTAAGATCTTCTTCTATTTCTCCCTTTAGGGTTCTGTAGTTTTCATTGTATAAATCTTTCACCTCTTTTGTTAGGTTGATTCCCAAGTATTTTTTTTTTTTGAGGATATTGTGAATGGAGTGGTTGTCCTCATTTCCATTTCAGAGAATTTGTCGCTGATATACAGGAATGCCTTCGATTTATGTGTGTTGTTTTTATATCATGCCACTTTGCTGAATTCATTTATTTGTTCTAATAGTTTCTTTGTAGACCCTTTTGGGTCTGCTAGGTAAAGAATCATGTCAGCTGCAAATAATGATAATTTAAGTTCTTCTTTTCCTATTTTTATGCCTTTAATTTCTTTCATCTGTCTAATTGCTCTGGCAAGTGTTTGAAGAACTATGTTGAACAGAAGTGGTGAGAGAGGGCATCCCTGTCTTGTTCCAGATTTTAGAGGGAATGCCTTCAATTTTTCTCCATTCAGAATGATGCTAGCCTGAGGCTTAGCATAGATTGCTTTTACAATATTGAGGTATGTTCCTGTTATCCCTAGTTTTTCCTGAGTTTTGAACATGAAGGGAAGCTGTACTTTGTCGAATGCTTTTTCTGCATCTATTGAGATGATCATATGGTTCTTTAAGTCTATTGATGTGGTGAATAACATTTATTGATTCCCAGCCCACTTTTATATTTAATTTAGAGACAGGGTCTCACTGAGTTACTTAGTGCCTTGCTGTTGCTTTGAACTCCATATACTCTTGTCTCAGCCTCCTGAGCCACTGGGATTACAGGTGTGTGCCATGGCACGTGGCTATGTTACTGATCATTCCAGATAGATGATGATAAATTTGTCTGATGTGATTTGGAATTGGGAATCATCATTAGACAATAAAATAGGTAAGCTTATATTTTTATTATAATGATTTTCATAATGATATAATGTCAAATATTAAATGAGATAATGATTTAATGTCAAATATTCAATAAAGATAATGCATTAGAAAATATTATGATCACTTGTCCCTATTTTAGAAAATTTTCATAAATATCATGTGACAGTTACACAAGTCTATTACAATAAGAATGTTTTTTCTATGAGTGTGTACATAATTGTAAGTAGCTACTATTTTGTTACTGAAGCAATGAGTATACTTCTTTGGAAGGATGTCATAAAAGTTAACAAGTTGGAGGAGGAGGAGGACATTATTTTGTTATTTACATTGAAGAACTAACACTAAAGTTACGTACATATATTTAAAGATTTTTAAACATGGGGAAAATAAAAACTATTTGGTTTGTTAACTATCAGTTCTCTTCCATATTCTGTTTGGAATTCCTGCTTACCAGACTCATCAACACTGAAAATTATAATTTTTAAGTCAGAGAAAATTTCAAACAAATCAGCAAAATAAGCCATTACTTGCAAAATAGACCTCATAAACTTGTTAATTATGAGAAAAAAATCATAGCTACCATGAAAATCTTTGATGTACATTTTAAGAAATCAGCAAAGTCACTGATATTATTCATGGAAAAATATAGGAATGGTTACTTTGTAACTACTGATGAATTATTTCAACAAATATATTTGAATATGTGTAAAATTATCCCAAATATAGCATAGTGATTAGTTTTTGAAATCAATCACAATTAACACAAACATAAACTAAATCTATCTTTAGAGTATTCTAACATTGCTGCAAGAGCATGGCAGATGCTGTGCTTGAAAAATGGCTCTCAAAGAGCAGGATTATATTAGTGGGAATGACTTCTTCATCACTTGAGAATTAGAAATGTATCTTGTCAAACTGTTCATAAAAACATTTTGCATTTTATGTAATGATATGCTCAGAGAGCCTCATAAGGAAAACATAGTGAAAGGTCTACAGATGCTATACATTTGGCCCAAAGAATACTAGCACAGGAGACTTTACTAAATTAAAGAGAACACAGCTCTAAATCATCATAATCATCATTGCCATCATCATCTACATCATCAACAATCATAATCATTAGCATCACTATCAGTGCTATAATCAATATCATCTTCATCAATAACTTCATCATCATAGTAATCAATAAGTATTGTCATCATAAATCATGAATTCTAAACGGTGCACTGCAGTTTGCTTAATGCTTAGATTTTTTTTTTTTTAAATCATAAATCTAGGGTATAGATTCTGGCCTTTCAGTTGAAAGAAAAAGAAAACAAGGCTCAGAGCAGGTAAGAAATTTTTACATGACCAGCTAGAAAATTGGAGTCCTTAATGGAAAGTCTGTGTTCTTAAACAAAACTTCAGGTCATAGCTCATATTTGAAATGACTGCTGACTATTAGAAAAGGTATTTACATTCATCCAAATGAGTCCCAAACATAGCCTTTGAGTCATCAGTTAACTCAGATCATGGTAAAGGCCAGTTTACTCATTTCTGATTCACTTCTCATGAGATCATAGAAATCCTTACATCTTTCTGTTTGACAAAGCTACCAAAGGGACCTTGATGCTTCCTGCCCTAAAGCATCCTACTTTAAAATCTGTTCAAGAGTGGTCTAATCCCAGTCACCTAAACTTCATCCCTTAGTTGTTAATTTTATTAGTTTATTTACTCAACAATTGACCTTCATTTCTGCTGTTATAAATTTGATCTGGGGAGAAGTTTTATCTTAATTGGCAATTTTTTATTAAAGTCTTATATTGCCAAAGTGATCTCAAATTTCTAAATAGCCTTGCATGCCAGACTCTTAAGTCTAAAACACTGCACTTTGGATTGTATTATTCTACCACAAAATTTCTAAGGCTCTCTTGCCTCTAATTAGATAAGTCAAAATTACTTGCTATTCCATTCGAGGATTTTCACGATTGGTACTCAACCTTGTTATGTTGAACTATAGCTAATTTGGATAACCTACGCTATTTGTTCTATAGTACAGATTTTCTGAATTTGGATTGTATGGTTTTTCTTTGCTTATGCTTTATCTGGACCCCTCAGACTTTTGCAAAAATTCAAGTTATATTATCCTACATTACCCATTGAAGACTCCTATTGAACTTTTACAAAATTAGAATAAATGAAAGAAAATTAGATTCTGTGCACTCAAAACTAGGAAAAATTAGTGTGCACATTTCAGAAACTGCAATGGATTTATGTGAGGCATAAAGCACAGAGCACAAGATTTAAGAAAGTTTCTGTGAGCTTAATTACAATTTTCTTTTTTTTTTTTTTTTTCCCTTCATGGTTCCAGGGGTTGAGCTCAGGAGCACTTGACCACTGGGCCACATCCCCAGCCCTATTTTGTATTTTATTTAGAGACAGGGTCTCACTGAGTTGCTTAGTGCCTCATAATTGCTGAGGATGGCTTTGAACCTGTGGTCCTCCTGCCTCAGGGCTCCAGAGCCACTGGTATTACAGGTGTGCTCCACCACACCCAACCTATAACTTCTTTTAAAGTCTACACTGCCACAAGGAATACACGTTTCATTATCACCATCATCTAATATAAAGACAACAAAAGTAGGCGCTAGATGTGAGACATGAGATACTTTGGGAGCACATATCTTACTTCTGTGGTCACCTGCCATTTAAAACACTGAACGAAATGATGTAAGGTACTCATGGTATCTATAGAAAAAAGAAAATGCATGTTGTCTGTAACCTGATGGGAAGTGAGATCAGGAACAATAGAACTGAACTTCATTATTATGTGAGCCAACTCATGGTTCAAAAGCTGTTTGGAGCTCATGGGACAATTGCTTCATGAACTTACATATGGCAGCACAATGACTCCAGATAATAGTTATCTCTACAGTTTCCTGTGTATTCTTGTACTGTCCTCATCTGGTTTCCTTGGTTCCGTCCTCTGGGATCCTTCAATCTCCCTCATGATTCATCTATGAATCCATGGATACTCGATAACTGTTTTCATCCCATGGATAGTATCTGTACTTATATATTGAAAGTATCCCCTGTAGAAGATTTGGATGACACCACTATCTAAAGCTGACAACTTGTAAGATGTAGTGAATTCTTGTTATGGAGATACAAAATAAATCAGTCATTATAAATAAGAATAAACTTTCAATGTATAAATTATGCCTACAAATGTTTGAGCTTTAGTACATTTGGTGTAACTTTGCCACAGTGGCATTTTTTTTCACAATTCTTTAATTCTTGAATAAGTTTCTACAAAGAGAAGACAAGCTTAATTTCATACTGTCTCTATAAAGCAAGATACCTGTGAATCTACTGAGACTCCAGTTTTCCCTGGGTGGGAGATTTTAAGTTCAGTGATGCTTTTCAGGATTTTTCACATCAGTGCAGTTTATAGGTGCAGCTGATCATGGTGTGTCCAAAGGAAAATATCTGCTTCTGCAGAGGCAGCATTTTCTAGAGGTGGAGTGGCTTGCTAAGTGGACTGAACGCCTAAAGTCTAAGGCAAAGGCAAGAAGCCCTCTACAAGGCAACATGAATGTTTAGGTTTCTGCAAAGCACTGAATTTTATGTAATTTGAAATAAGCTTTTGACCAAGTGGATCTCATAAGTAAGTAAAAATACTATCAACATAGCTATGTCAGCCTAATAAACCCATAGATATGACAAAGCATCAAGAAAGCATAGAGGTGGATTGTTGACTGATTCTGTTAACCTGAGGGTGCTCATTGCATAGTTTGACCCTGAGTTCTACTTAATGCAGAGGCTCAGAAAGCAATCGTATTGACATGGACTGGTAGTAGAAGGATCTTAATAAGTAGATTAAATTGCGAAAAAGACTTACTTGAGGAAATAAATCTCTGAAAACTTTAGGGGACTGGAAGGTAGTGTTAACTTCTACATATCTGTTTTCCCCATCTCTTCATTAACAGAATTTAATTATTAACTAAAAACATGGTACATAGAATTAAGTGTAAAGCTTCTTCAACTTGATTATTCAACAGAGAAATTAAAATAATATATATACAATATGACTACCTCTCGACTAGAATCATTAACTTTAAAAATCCAAACACTGTCTACTTTTATAGAGTCAAGTACATAAAACATTACACATCACACATTACTGTCCAGATATACTAAAAGAGTATTCAAAAATATCAATGAAATATTAGCCAATGTATAACTGACAACTAATATCACTCATAGTTACATGCCTTACAGAAACTAATAAATGTGTACACCAAGAGACAAACACAGGGTAGACCCATAATGAAAACAACAGTATCTCTTCAAGAGTACAATGAATAAGTTGCCTCATATCCATAGCACAGAACAATAAAAATGAGCATACTACTGCTACATTCAAAACCATAGGTATATCTTATAAACAAAATGTTTTGTAAAAGAAGATAAAAAACAAAACCAAAGATTCGGTCAATAATCATATCAAACAGAATTAACCTGAGTTTATTAAAGTCAATAGAGTATTTGCCTTTGGGGATGAATGAATAGAAATTTAAGAGGAATAGGTAGTAATTAAAGACAAAGCATTCAGGATTGGGTGTTGATGATGTTGTGGTATTCTTATTTTTTAGTCCAAATATTGGACATATGGGTGTTTCCACTTTATAAAAACTGTATAGAATTTCATATGCATGATTAGTGTACTACCATGTTTATTATTATAAAATACAAAAGGCTTTTGTAAGTATGATATTGAGATACATGTCATTGAATCAATAAAAAGTTTTAAAGAACATACTGAATAAATTCTACCATTACAATAAAAGAACACCAATATGCAATTCCTGAAAGCTAAGCTCCTTACCAGGAAGAATTAACCCACTGTCCAAGTGTTAAAAAGAATAAGACATTGGGGAAGATTTTAATTTCCTAGAACTTTTAATTCAAAAAATGAAGTAATTGATTTAGGATTTAAAACTCTTTGGAATTTAATGTACTGGAACTTTGCAAATAAATTAAATCCTTGTACTTTAATGTCTCAGTGAGAATTTGATAGTAGAAAAGGGTTTAAACTCAAATTTGACTCATTTCTATGTCATGGAATTTTATTAATGATACATATTTATGCATTTTATCATTTGATGTTCTTTATTATTTTATTTTATATCATTGCTGAATCACTGACCATTTCTACTGTGTAAGTTAGAAGGACATTATTTGGAAATGAAAATAAAATGAAGAATGACTTCTCAGTCATGGATGTGTTGTTAATTATAGAATTGAATGACAAAATATCATCTACTGAACAATTTCAGAGATACAGCAAATATATTACAATATAAAACCTCAAAATATTTAAAGAGCTATTGTTAGAGCAAAAATGACTATTATAGACTTTTAATTACCTCCAGTAAGGAATTCTATACCCTACACTGGCTGTAGCCTCACCTCAGTGGGTTAAGTGAGAAAAAGAAAAAGAAAAATTTCCATGGTATCAGTATCAATGCTTCTTTCTCTGGTCTTGTTTTTTTTTTTTCCCCCTTCATGAGGAGAAAGTTTTCTTATTGTAAGCCTCTGTTTTTCCTCTCCTCTTTGCCCACAACAATCTTGAAAGGAGTAACTTATTTAACTGATGAGATTAGAAGTAGAAACTGTATTTTTTTCCTTTCATTCTTGGAAGCCAAACACACATAAAGAATATGAATTTTATCTGCTTGCCTGTGCAGCAAAAGAACCTAATTTGGAGAATAGAATAAAGTAAAAATATGGGGCCTCTTCAATAAATAGAAAAATAGGTTGTAAAGGTATTAATCACTTTTCCATCATTGTAATAAAATGCCTGAGACAATCAACTTAAAAAAAAAGATGTATTTACAGTTTTGGATGCTTCAGTCCATGAGTTAACCCACTGCCCTGGTGTCCTGTGAAGCAGAACATCATGGTTGAAGTATGTGATAGAGAGCAAAGTGCTCATCTCATGGCAGCCAAGAGGCAGAGAGGAGACTAGCATTCCACAATCTTCCGGAAGAGCATGCCTCTTGCTAAGGGACCTGCCCTTCCAGTATCGACTGTGGGGAGCTTGAGGGCATGTTTCAGAGAACAGTGTCAGCTTTATTGTGCAGCAATAATAGCTTTTATAGTGAGTATGCACCAATTTACATATAAGAGTCATGATAGGCCAGAGGTGATACACAACATATCATCTACAGAGGTCCAGACACCAAGAGTCCAGAAACTGCCACATTAGCTGACCTTGCATCAACAGGGGAATAACTCCTTGTCGGGGGAGCAAAGAAATGGTGCTTGCCAGTGTTCTGACAACACTCTGTCCCAAAACATAGCATTCTATGTTAGGACTTCCCTCCTGCACAATGAGCAAGATAAGATTCCCTATATGTAGGCTCAGCATCAGGGCCACCAACAGCCTCTAATGACCTGAAGCCTCACATTAGGTCCCACCTATTAAATGTTCAACTGCTTCCCAATAGTTTCCATACTGGGCAAAATAAGCCTATGACCCCTTTGGGGGACACCTATCAAAATCATAATGATAATAAAGTATAATATTTTTCATTTATCATATGGTCTCTCTCTCTTCACTTGTTTTATGTGTATGTGTGCATGTGTATGTGTGTGTTTCTTTGCTATGGAAAGTTGCTCTGAGTAAACAAAAAATAAAATTTTAAATTACTAATGCATGTTACCATTTGTCTGTATTTTGTACAGAGTCAATCTTAAATGAGCAAATACACAATAAGTATACTGTAGATAATACATGCATTTCATTTTTATTAAAAAATATAAAGCTTACCTAGAGCTAATTAAACACTTTACTTTTCATATCTTTATGCACACCTTCTCTAAGCACATGCACACATTATATAAACTTCAGTTTCTTGATGAGTAAGAAAAAAGAAATGAACAGAATAAGAACTATTTTCTTTTCTTCCTTTCCCTATAGGCTAGCATATTCAGTATAAATTTTTGGCTAATACAGAGAAGTAACATGCATAAGAAAGAATAAGATAGTGTATTTTGGTTTTTTATATTTCCCAGAATACCACTATCTTCTCTCTTCCTTTGAAAAACAAAACAAAACAAAATACTTTGAAAGGGAGACCTGCGTTTTGAAGGCAATGTTCATCTTACTTAGTCATGGATAGAACATGTTAGTCACTTCCTGTTGTCACAACAAAACACCTTTATTTAGGCTCATGTCTTTGGAGCTTTCAGTTCATCAGGGGTAACCAAAGCTTTAGGCCTTTGACGGGGATGCTAGATGGCAATGGCAGTGAGCTCAAAGCAGAGGAAACTATTCACTTCATGGCCAGTAAAAAAAAGACTACAGGGAGGGGTCCCATAATTCCCCTCAAGGGCAAGTCTCCAGTGATGCAAGAACTTCCCATTAGGCCACAAGGTTCCACTTCTCCTGATACCCTAGGTAGCAAGTCTTTGGCAGATGAGCCTCTGGAGACAATTATCCAAATCTTAACACAGGCCTACCTTTGTTACCCTTCAGGTGAATTTCTGTGCATTGTACATTCACTGACATTTTCAATTCAGGAGTGTCACAAACACTAAATGTAAATAGAAAAGCAAGGAACGGCCCACAAGAATATGGTGCACATCTCCATTGCTAATCCTAGGGATTTATGGTTTCGTCAGGCTTCTTTACAAAATACAAGTTCAAAGAGAAATTATTAAGAATTTCAAGATGGAGATGTCAGAGTGGGTCACTGTATGAGCGCCAGAGTCAAATGTTCATTGACCCTTATCTCGATGTAATGAGTTTGAAACATGTAGGAGACCCTATCTTTTTCTAATTATACGAAGATTGTGTAAACAAATTTTCTTTTTGTTTTTAATTTCAGTTTAGTTGATGCAAGAAATCTCCTTGCTGGCAAATATTACCCATATTCTTAACTATTAAAAGTATTATTTTATTTCTCTTCTGCCTCGATTTGGGGTTTATTCCTTAACTTCTGAAAACAGCTCTACTTATTAAAATGTATTTTGACTACAGACAGGAAAAACTTATATACAGACAACACTGCAGTTAGAAATACAGTTTAAACAAAATCCTAAGAGACTTAGAGCCCATTTTTAAAAATTTTGTGGTTATGGCTTGGTATCATGAATTCCAATATTTAAAATTCAGTTCACTATTTTTATAGGTAATCATAATACATAGTAAATAAAAAAATAATCTGTTCCCAGAATATTTTTTTCAACAAGTATTTACTGAGTAAAATGTATAGCAATATAAAGACAATGAGTTTTTCTTCACAATTTTCTGATCATAAAATAACAGGAATTATGAAAGCAATGCCACAGGTTGCTAACCACAGATTCTTGAAGTATTTGAAAATACAATAAGAGATCATCTCATAAAATAATGAGAAGTAGAAAGGGCAAGTAAAATTCATATTTTTCATGAATAATGTCCTATGGATAAAAGCCAATAAGGAAATTAAAGTAGACTTCAAGTTATGGGAAATGTTGTAATGCAACATAAGATAAGTTAGTTGGTAAGAGAATGTACACACAGATCAGTGGAACTGTATAGATACCTAAGAAATTAGAACTACAAAAATAGTAAACTTTTCCTTTACATATGACCAAACAAAATACAATGGAAAAATAGTACTCATTAAAACAAATGATGCTGAAATAATAGAGATGTAGATGCAAAAGATTAATCAAGATACAGAAAATTAACGGCCAACCCATCATAGGCCTAAATGTAAAATGCAAAATTATAAAATTCCTAGAAGATAACATAAGACATTATCTAGAGGATTTTGGATATGACAGTGACATTTTAGATACAGCACTCCAAAGGCATAATCTAAGAAAGACTTGATAAATCAGACTTCATTAAAATTAAAAACTTCTGCACTACTATGAATGCCACGATAAAGAAAATGATCAAAGTCACAAATTGAAAGAAAAAATTTGCAAAAGATATATCTGATAGAGGATTGTATTCTGTTACAATTTAGAGCTAATTTTTTCCCTAAAGACTTACCAGTACATCAAGGTTCAGAGGTCTTAGAGGTCGACTCTGTCTTAGAATATCTGTTCCTATTCTTCACAACTTTTAAGCAATGATGGCATCATGACGGTTCTTATCTCACAGTAGATTAATCCACCAGGTAGTTGAAAAGACTACTAGGAAGTGGTGAGGCAGGAATATAAATCTCCCACAGGCAGACAGGAGAAGGGTCGTAGAGAAGAAAAGAAGGGGAGGAGATACCATGCTAATCTGAAAGGAGGCATCAGGTGTGCAGGACATCCTGTGCCTTGCTGCTCCCTGACATCTTCAATCACAGCTACTCTGTCTGAGAATACCTGTTTCTGTTCATCACAGCTTCAACCCTAGCAGCCCTGCCTTTATTCCCTTTTCTCTTACCCCTAGGTATGAACAACCATAAAGTGGACCCCTACCTGAAGGGCTTCCTTGCTCCAACAGACATGTCAAACCATCATGGTGGAACTGTCCTCTTAATTATGTAAATAAGAGATTGAAATGATAAACTTCTTATTGACTTATGAAACTCAGAACTTAATTGGTCCATGCTGGTATCCCTCACCACCCCACCAACCACCTGCACTGGGCCATCAGGTATGCCTTTAAAAAGCCCTAAACAATACACACCCATTGGCTTCCCTCTCTTGGGGCCCCTCCCCTTCGGGAGCTCTGCATTCTTTCTATTATTCTAATAAATCCTGTTACTTTCCTCTTACCATTTGTCCTTAGATTTCGTTCCTGAAATAATGAGACAGAAAACCAGGCTGCCTAATTCCATGTTACAGTGGAATCTATTTAGAGGAAGTGTGTCATGTTGGGGTATGCTCTGGAAGGACTTAGCTTGTTACCGCCCACTTTTCTCTGTCTTTGCTTCCCAGATGACATGAGTTAAGCACTCCCCCCCCCATTTCTGCCATGATGCTTCTACCTTGCAGTCAGTTAAACATGAACTGAATCCTTTTAAACTATGAGTCTAAGTTGTTCTTGTCAGGCAGTTTGGTCACAATGACAAAAAAAAAAAAACTGGCTATTGATATATATTTGATATCCAAAATATCAAAGAATTCAGAGAACCAAACAATAAAAAACTAATTAAAAATAGGCAAAAGACCCCAGCAGAAACTTCACCAAAGAAGATACACAGTTGGCAAGTAATATTATAAGTTATATGAAACTGCAAATTAAAATATCAATGACTACATATCTATTAAAATGGCCAAAATGCAAAACACTGATAATGGCAAATTTTGGCAAGGATGTGGAGCAACAGAAACTCTCACTCATTATGGCTGGTGAAAATTCAGATTAGTACAGCTACCTTGAAACACAGCTTGGTAGTTTCCTGCAAAACTAAACATACCCTTACCTTATGATCCAGGAATAAAGCTCCTTGGTATTTACCCAAAGGAGCTGAAAATTTATATTTACACAAAAACGTATGCATGTTTGTTTATAGAAGCTTTATTTATAATTGCTAAAACTGGGATGCATCCAAGATGGCCTTTAGGAGGTGAATGAATGAAGAAATCAGCAGTAACATAGCCAGACAGCAAGATAGTTTTTGGTACTAAAAAGTAATTTATCAAGTTGTGAAAAGACATGGAGGAAACTTCATGTGAAAGAAGCCAATTTGAAAAGATTAAATACCGTATGATTTCAACTGTATGACATTCTGAAAAAAGACAAAACTATGGAGGGTGTACAAAGAGAAGTGGCTGCCAGAGTTTAGGAAGGAGGGTGGATAAATAGAATACAGAGGGTTTTAGATAGTGAAACCATGATGTATGACACTGTAATGGTGAATATATACCATTCTGCATGTGTTCAAACCTATAGAATGCATAACACTGTGAGTGAACACTTATAAACTATGGACTTCACAGGTATGAATATAGGTTTATGGATTATAACAAATACATAATTTTGATGCAAGATGTTGAAAGTTCACTAGGCTATGAATGTGTGGGGGTGAGAGAGGAATATATAAGTACTGCTTCATTTTGCTGGAACCTAAAACTGCTCTTAAAATAAATCATATTTGGGGCTGGGGTTGTGGCTCAGTGGTAGAGTGCTCGCCTAGAATGTATGAGGCACCACATAATGTAAAATAAAGATATTGTGTCCACTTAAAACTAAAAAATAAATATTTTAGAAAAGAACTCTTTAAATAAGTAAATAAATCATATTTGCAAAAGAAAAGAGATAATACATTTATAAATATCATGATATCAAATTCATAAAGTACATCCAGAGAATTTTTATGTATATATATATATATATATATATATATATATATATATATATATATATATATATAAATAAAACTATTAGAACATTGTTTTGAGTCCATCCTTCTAGGGCTGAAATTCAGCATTCCCCAAGGCATTGGCAATTTGAGTGCCATACTCACAGGTATGTCCTTACTCTTTATAGATGCATTAAGCATTTTCTTGCCCTTTGACACTTCTTAATTACTCTCTTAAATGGCAATATTTTTAAACTCTGTATGACTCCTTCCTTAAAGGCCAAATTTATATCCATCTCACTATGAACCTATCTTAATATTAAATCCCCAAATGATTCCTTCCTTTGCAACATCCTTTGTGTATTGGTTAAATATAATGATCATTTGATACTTGCTGCATACCCACTTTTGGTTTTAGTGAGCTTTTTTCTTTTGTATAAATAACCAAACTACGAGACTTATATATGTACCCACAAGCATCACTTCTGCTTTACAAATGTGCTTACAAAATATTGATGCTTGAAATGTGAATAGTGATTGACAATAATCTTTAAACAGTCTTTGGAGATGAAAAACATTTTTAAAGATTTGCTTTTGTCATAAACAGTCTTTGGAGATGAAAAACATTTTTAAAGATTTGCTTTTGTCTTGAAATTAATGAGAAATATACACTTTTCAAAAACTACAGAAAAATGAAAACACTCCATGCACAAATTGAAATGTGAATCAATGGAAAAAGCATCATCAAGATATAAAAACAAGTAAATTTACTCTGTTGTATTAAAAGTCCTTGGAACTTGAATTCCCTCCAGGGAATTTGACCAAGCATGACTCTTCAGGGTGATATTTTAAATGAAGTGCATGCAGTCAAGCTTCCTTTATATTTGTACTGTGATTAAAAAAGAAAAAAAACAAAGTAATATGATAATAAACCTCATTTCAGTAGCACCATGAGCAAACTGAAAATACTAACCTCTAGCCTTTTCACCCACTCCAATCATGCAGAGAGTTTGTAGTTTAACTAAAGCATTTGACAGTGGAAACAATGCAGGAGAACTGTATGTCTTTTATAAGATCCTCAATCAAATAATAGCTTATGAAGACAAAAAAAGTCTTCCACTTTGATTTGGTACAAAGTTGCTGACTGCTGACAAATGCTAGATATATCAAAGTCATAAGCAGTTCTGGATCATTACCAATACCATAAAAATTGCTTATAATAATCACCACATTGAAAGAGAAGTTCACTTGCTGTGATGTGCATCTGTATTTGCCTGACAAAGAAATACCCAAATACAATGCATGGACAGCATTTACAGCACAGGAAAACTCATGAGATTCGTATTCAAAATGGTTACAGTGTAAATGTATATTTATTTACATACATGTATGTATGTAGATATATATATCATAACAACACACAAATATGCATTTGGTTCATTAGATAAAATGCTGTTTCAAAATATCTTCCTATTTATTATCTTCTAGCAACATTTAATTTTTGTCCTTGAAAATTAAGTATATATGAAAAAATAAAGATATCCTCAACCATATCTGTTCTGTTCAGTTTTCATTTATGATTTTAAGTAAAATATATAAATTTTTATGTTATTCTTCTTTATTCAAGTTGTATCTTTGTGTATGGTTTTATTACTTCAATATATAATAAATAAATAACAATATAAAAGACAGTAAGTATTTTCTACTTCTGTATTCTCTAGAGTTGTATGAAAGAAGAAAGTATTTGGTGTGAAACATTATAATTACCAAAAATTTTCTATAGCTGATCAAAATTTCCTAACCTCCCCGCAAATTGGTTAAGAATCTGAGGTGAAACTGGAATTCTAATAGTGAAACTGGAGTTCTAGTCTGTCACTGAGGAGTGGGGTGTTTTTAAAAGATTGTTGCTCCCCATAAGCACGTTTCCTCAAATATAAAAGGGTATAAAAACTAGTCTGAATCACAAATTGTTCTAAATACTAAAAAGAATGATGCATATGATCTTGCCTCATATTAAATATATAAAAATGAATGTTAACATTATAGTCGTGTTTATGAATTTGAGTAATTTCTTGGAGTTATACATTTGGATGTGTTCTCTAGGTAAAACAATCTCAGATACAGATGAGAATTTGGGTTAACCTCCTTAAACAAATCATATGCAATCTGGTGACATTCAAGCCATTCATTTTAGCCCATATTTATTCAATCATGGAATTCAGTACTTTTGCCTGATTCTATAGGAAATCCAATCACAACAAGCAGTTGAAATCAATAATGGTCTACTGAAAATCACAGAGAAATCCTTGAAGGGGCATATCATTCATCACACACTCTTTGCCATCTAATATATTCTTGGATTTTTTGTCACATAATTTCCTTCCTTCCTTTCCCTTTCCATCTGTTCTATCCTCTATTTTATATCAATTTATTTTCTTTCTGTTGTGCACATTATATTTTCACTTCCTCTTCTACTTTGGTATCAGATAGTTCCCTGTTCTTAAGGTCAAAGTTTCCATAACATAGTATCTTGTTTTTATTATTTTTTTTCTTTTGAAATGAACTGTTCATTCATCTGCAAAGAGAATGAAATGTCTTCATCTCATTATAAATGATTATGTTCATTAATAAGTGAATAGGTGTATATATTAATATAATACTGTATATATCAGCATGTGTGTATGTGCATGTGCATATATATGAAATAAAGGTGGGGAGAGAGTGGACCTGAAAGACCATGGAATTACACAGCAAAGTAGTGGCTTAATTCTTAAATATACAGATAATGGTAAAACTCTAATAATAGGTGTCCAATTATTTTACTCCACATTCTCTAAAAAATACAGTCTAAAGCAAGGATTAAAGGTATTACTACTTTATAAAGAAAGTGGAAAACCAGAGAAGCAAAGGTGAGAAAGTAAAGTGAGCCAGGAAAGGATATAAATCATTTCAAAGTAATTCATTGCTCTACTGGACATTGCACTAATCTACAAAGAGACATTCATGAATTTCTTTGAACTGGTTGACACAGAAATTGTCCCATGAAATACTGCACAGGAGAAAAAAATATGGAGAAATTTATCCACCTAGATATTTCCTGTCTCCTCTTTCCTATTAGTAAATATTAACCCAGTTGGAGTTAGTATCTCCATTTATCTACCTTGTACTCACAAGCTGATCTTATGATTGCTCATCCAGATTCTTAACCCTGAGATTATGGGGACAGGATAGTCCATGCCCTGAAGTATAAAATTCCATTTAAGTCCAGAGTATCTGTGATTATAAGATTTTGGATTATGACATTTGTCTAGGCATGCAATCAAGGGAAAGGCCAATGCTCTAAAGCAAGTTTGTTTGTGACTGGGGAGAACATGACTCTGTGAGTGTCTGGTAGCAAAAATAAAATTTATAATTTATTTATTTATTTATTTTACATTTTCTTTTTTTATTTGTTCTCTTCAGTTATATATGACAGTAGAGCTTAATTTGACATATTTATACAAACATGGGGTACATCTTATTTTAATTAGGATCCCAGTCTTGTGGTTGTACATGAAGTGGAGATTCACCCTGGTGTATTCATATATGTCCATTGGAAAGTTAACTCTGATTCATTCCACCGTCTTTCCTATTCCTGTCCCCCCTCCCTTCCCTTCATCCACATTTGTCTAATCTACTGAGCATCTATCCACTCCCCATTGTGTGTTAGCATCTACATATCAGAGAGAATATTTGACCTTTGGTTTTTTGAGATTGGCTTATGGTTGCTTATTATAATAGTCTCCAGATGAATTTTTTTTTTTAGAGAGAGAGGAGAGAAATTTTTTAATATTTATTTTTTAGTTTTCGGTGGACACAACATCTTTATTTTATTTTTATGTGGTGCTGAGGATCGAACCCAGTGCCCCGTGCATGCTAGGCAAGTGCACTACCACTTGAGCCACATCCCCAGCTCTCCAGATGAGTTTTAATGGAAGTAAAAGCCTGAATCTTGTTCCTATGATAAACCCATGAGCCCAAAGAAGCATAATTAGCACATAATAATTGCAAAGCTACATCTTAAATTTAATTAAGAACCTTTCTCAGTTTTCTTCTTGGAGATGGGGGGGTAGGTAGAGAAAGAGAGAGAGAGAGAAAATAAGAAGAAATAGGAACTTACCTCCCAATAAGAAGGCCTTTAATTATCATCTGAAACACAAAACCAAAATTTTTGGAAGAAAAAAATTGCTTATTGCATGGAACTGTCCAGATGGTTCAAGTCCATTCATGTGAATTGTGTTCCTTGGTATTGTGACATCAAAAAACACCCTCACATTTTTCAGGTTAGGGTATATATGACCCTCTTTTAAATCTACTATTTTAATATGAGTCAGGCTATATTATATCCAACTAAAAAGTTCTGATTGAATATTGAGATTACTCACAATTTCACCTCTAATATAGCTGATATTTGTCTCTCTCAGTGGATTCTGCATCTGAGGGTGAAAATATTTGACAGAAAAAAAATCTGCTTCTGTATAGAACATTTACAGATTATTTTGCTCATTATTCCCTAAAAATGTAGTTCAGCATTTATCTACTTAGCATTTACATTATATTAGATATTCTAGGCAATCTGGAGATGATTTAAAGTATGTACAAATGTTGTGTGAAACTACCATGCCATTGTATATAAGGGCCCTGAGCACCACAGGAATCCTGAAACCAATGTTCCGTGAATACCATAGGAATGACTATAATTGGTTATAAACCCTTTCCCAGATATAGTATTATAAATGAATCACACTTTCTGAGTAACTCTGGATCCTAAAGCTTTTTTGTGTCCTTTGTCTAGTCTTTAAAATGTTCATTTACCTCAAGATTGTATCTTCAGCTTGGCTCTTATTCTCTCTCCTGTATTAGATACATGTCATCTATTCTCCTATGTATATTCTGAAGACTCCTGGAAATAAAATTTCAGCTGAGAATTTCCCATTGAGCTCAAAAAATGAATACCTAATGTAGCCTGGACACCTGTACTTGGATTATCAACAGCACCTGAAACTCGTTATCTCTAAAGATGAACGTGTATTTCTTGCTGCAGTGCTGGCTTATATTCTTATACTCTCTATCTCATTTGATAGAAAATACATTTACTCCCTTATCCACATTAAATATAGAAAATTAGCTCTGGCAATTTTTTTTTAGTTTTTTCTTCACTTCCCACATCTAATTCTTCACCAAAAATCTGGGGGATATTACTTTTTTTGTACTGAGATAGGTAAAGTCAATTCCTCAGCAGCAATTATTCACTGTTTATAAAATCAAAACATTAATTTATAGCAAGGTATTCTTGATATAAACAGGATCATGCTGACATTCTCTGACTTCGCATTACATGTGGAGAAATGCTTGCCCTGCCTGGGTTTCTTTGGCTGGTCTCTACAAGCACTTACACTACAGAGTAATGCCATCCTCATATTTACTGCTTTTACTTTTCCACCTGATCTGTCTTTGGGCTTACCTGTAGAGATTTCACACAAAGATAGACGTTTGCATTTACGATTTTCTTCTGGAATCCTCTTCTCCAGTATGATCTGCAATACTTACTCTCTCACTTGTCCTCTAGCCTCAAAGATCTTATGCTCACTGTAGCCTTTCCTCCTAACCTTATTTCAAATTGCAGCCTCCACCCTCAGCATTTCTCATTCCCCCTTGCCTAAGCACTGATCACCACCATAGTTGTCATATATTTAAATCTGCATATTATTTAATGTATATTTGCTGTATCTTTTAATAGACATAAAATTTATAAAAGGCACACTTTAGTCTGTTTGGCTTCGTATTCTTTCCTGTCCTAAGTGTTCTTCAAAGAATACATATTGAATTGATAAATAAGTGAATTAAAAAATGCAAGACACAATGATAGGCATGATTTAATTGTTAATTGATCTGTCATATAGTATGACAAAGAGCATATGAGTCATGACCTTTCTTAAAAAAGGATTTGAATAATTTGCTCAATATTAAGCATACTAAATGGGGATAAATCAATTAAATTATAATGTATTAGATAATATACCCATTGATTTAGGGATTTAGTTGCATATCAGTGATGATTGTTTTTAATCAGATTTCAGATTTCCATTTGTTTTCAAAATGTTTCTAAATGTTACTAGACAAGAAATATGAGAGAGTTTGGTTTGTAGACAGGTAGGTAGCAATCTCTATAACGTAACAACAACAAAAATTGAAGTGCTATGAATATAGGGTCTTTTCCCTTGTTTCAGTTTTTTTTATAAACTTGTAGAGGTGATATTATATGTTACAATATAATTTCTGGAAGTTTAATTTTAAGATACTTTTCTTGGATTTTAACATTTCTTTTAAAGTTTTATCCATGTCAACGTGAAAGGTAATGTTTGCTGTCCTGGATTTCAGTTCAACAGCTAACAAAGGCTTTTTAGAATTTGCGTGGCTGAAAAAGGGAGCCAACTTATGAGCTTGATTTTCCATAACATAGATATTCCACCTATTTTAAATTTATAATATTTTTAAAAACTTTTTTCTTTCCTAATTGATTCAACTGAATGTTAGCATTTCTAAAGAAAATAAAGGACACTTTTGTGTTATCATTCTATTCAAAGTTTTTGAGCCATTTGGACAATCACTTGAGCTTATCATCTTATGTCCTAATGAACTAGAGATCTGTGCTAGGTCTTACAAGGGGCATTGAGTATTTCTAATAAAGTTGTCGAAACCTGACCAGAAATTTACTTCAGTTACTTTTGTTAGGTTAGGACCCTGACCCTGAGTCTCCCTGCTGTCTCTCTTAACTTTGCATAATTTTTGGAGTCATTCATGGAAGACTTGAGAGTTCCTCATTCCCTGATGGTCTTCCATGAGTTTATCACCTGATGATCACTTCACTGATGTGTTTGATCTTGAGCTGAATCCCTTCCTTTTATTTTCTTGACCTTCTGCAGTAATTCTCAGGAAGAAATGTCTCATCAGTCAGCTTCTATTACTCAAGCCCAAATCATCATTGGATGTGGCTGCAAACTTTCTAACCTGAAACACAAGAAAACAAAACAAAGATCAAGTGCTGACACACAGTCACTTGACAGGTGACTTTCCTGCTGTCTGTCCAATGACCACTGGGATAAAACCAAAGTATGTGTGAAACCCCAAGGAAGGGAATCTTTTAAACAGTTCTCAGTGGTTGTGTGTGTGTAGGTGTGTGTGCACATGCATGTTCACATGAGGAAGAAAGAGAGAGAGAGAAGAGAGAGAAGGAAAGAGAGAGAGAGAGAGGAAGAGAGAAAGAGAGAGAGAGAGAGAGAGAGAGAGAGAGAGAGAGAGAGAGAGAGAGAGAGAAAGAGAGAGAAAGAGAGAGAGGGAGAGAAATGGCCATCCTTTTATTTCCAAGTGCATCCTGGGTATATCAGAGATCAGAATGTCCAATGTCTTCTATATTTTCCCTATAGAATTCTAATTTTTGCATTTTTATAAGTCTTCTTCATTTTTTGGAAAATATAGTAGTAAATTAGCCATTAGATTTATGTTTCCTAAACTTCTCTGTACTCTGGCTCTCTTTGAAACTTGATAAACATTTGCCTTCAACGGCACTTGTGTGATTCATCAACTAACCTAAATTTGCATTTAGGTTACCTCAGATTTGCAGTTTATAAGAGCTCAAGTGTAGCATTTTTGCTTATATTTAATGATAATATGGCATATTCCTCTTTTACATTATACATGAATCTTGCACCAAAAGCTGAGGATCCTAGCCTAGTGACCAATAAGATCAAACTGGATGTTAATGCTCTCTGCACATGCTGTCAGAAATGAGATGAGTAAGTTCACATTAATGAGAAACAATTCTTATCTAATAGATCTTTATTTCTTTTAGCTCTTACTATACTTCAGAAAGATGACCTCTGGATTATTTTACTTCATTTAGAATAAATTTAATGAAAACTGAAATAATTATTTTCTTTTTCATTGGTTCTGTTTAGTTATACATGACGGTGGAATCTGTTTTGATATGATTATACAAGCATGGGCTATTCTAATTAGGACCCCATTCTTGTGGAGTTACATGATGGTTGCATTCACTGTGGTGTTTTCATATATGTACATAGGAAAATTATGTCAGATTCATTCCACTGCCTTATTTTCTTACATGCAGAAATTGACATTCATTTGAAAAATTCAGAAAACTTGAGACTATTTTACTATTATATTCCTTTTGTTCATTCTATGTCCAAATGAATATCTTTGCAATGTGTGCGGCAAAAAAGGGGTGAATGGATACAATTCTCTGTCCACAAGACAAATACCATTTAACTAGGATAGGAGTATAAACTTGGGGAGGGCATAATTATTTTCTTGGGAATTTTGTAGTAGCAGAACTGATATACTGGATAGATTTGTGAGGATTTATCTCATTCTGAGAAACTTGCCACTTTCTAAAATTTGATAATTTTTCTTTCTATTCTAGTCAAATTCTGATTCAGGATGAAGTATTCTGGTCATCAGTTAGCTAGGAAGTTATACAGATAACAATTGTTATTATAGGAAAGCAGATATACTATGTTAATATTCTTAACATTCTATTTACTTATCACCAAATCATGAAAAGGATACTTAATTTAATATTTGATCTTTCAGAAATAAGTAGCCATTTTATAAATGTTTAGTTTTAAAGACTTTTAAGTCTGTAATAATTTCATGGCATTTGTTTTTAACCATAAATATCAAAATATTGATTCTTTTTTCAGAAAGAGCAAAGCACTCATTGACTAATATATGCAAGGCCCTGGGTTCAATCCTAGCACTGAAAAATGTAATATATATTAGATAAATATATTACATATATATAAAATATATATAATTACATGTATGTATACATCAATATATATGAGATAAATAATTTTAATTCCATAGACATCATCAATAACAACACAAGGACCACATTATTGTGATGACTGAATAACATATAGTCATTTGGAATATGAAAAATCTATGGTGCAGGTGAGAAAAAAATGAAGAAAAAAAATCCCTGCTTCAAAATAAATATATAGAAATAAAAAACAAAGAGCTATAACTTATACCCACTCCAATTTAGAATTCTCTGGGCCCCCATGAAGTAGACTGATTCATAACTGCACCTAAGATTAGAGCTTTAAAGTGATTAACACCTCTAGCTTTGCTTGTTTCATGAATATATTATTTTTATATTATGAAAGCAGTCTTTTAAGAAATGTTAAAGACCTATTATTATTTTTCTGTTTCATAAAAGTGATTAAAAAGAATTTATAAGTGCACTTAGGAAAAGGCTAATAGAAATGTTCAAATTTTATCCAAATGAGAACACTTACCCCAGAAGCTGATGATGTAACAGCAGGAGTTGGAACTGGACTTTAAATATAAAGGATTACATCATGACACATTTACTGAAGGCTTCTTCTCTGATCCTCCAACAAGAAGGAATATGTGAGAATTGAAAGGGCAAAGAACAAAAGCTGAACTATGAATTTAATGATTCTCCATGCTTATATCCACAAGGCTATGAAAAGCAAAGCTGGGAAATTATATTTACTTCTTAGAGAAATGAAATGTTTAATGTTAACTTGTAGGCAGTTAAAATGAGAGTAAGTTTATAGGAATAAAAGGACAGTGATTTGCTTCATCATTAAGACTATGAACAAACAAGATTTTGCTGTAAGAAGACATCAAATCTTGCAATGTTGTTTTTAGGAAAATTCTTTTCTGCTTTTTAATATACAATAAGCCTCACCATGGTAAGTACAATTCATACTAACAATGATAACCAAAGCTAGTGTTGGTTCAAATGGGGGCACCCAAAAATGTATAAATTAACTTTCTTCAGTACCCAATATCTCCATTTTGTTCACAGTTCTGTAGATAGATATGTTGGAAATTGTATTATTACAAGCACCAATTTTAAGCTGTTAGAACAATAATAAAACAATGTTATAAAATTACACATATAAAAAAATTTGAAATTGGTTCACATCGCTTTAAATTGAGCATAATGGAGAAAAATAGGCAACATCAGTGATATTTAAGAGTAAGAGATAGAAAAAATAATCAGGGCCAACCAAAGAAGGAATGTGGGAGGAGCTGTTTATGTTGAGTCCAACTCTCTAAAGAACTCATTTCTTCCTTTTCATGGTATCAAATGCAAGTGAAGCAGAGAAGTAGGAACTATCAGTATTGTTACTGCTTTTCCACTTAACATCCAGAAATTCATATCTGTGACATATGCTTATTTTTCCAAAACCACTGCAAGTCAGAAAATTTAGTTGGGGTCTTTAAATAATTTGATATAATATGTGTGATGTTAAAATTCAAGAATGTGCATCCACATACATAGATAGGTAACCATTTGTAGAATATTTACCCTTATGAGTTTTTACTTAAAATGTATATTTTATAAAAACCTTACTACATATAAAGATAATAATAATAATAAAATAAATGTTTCTAACATTCAAAAGTATTAGTGAACATTGACATTAAAATGTAGTGAGAAGAGACTAATGGCTTTATCATCATCAATCATTTTTGGAATGAGTATCCATTAACGCTGTAATTTTCCATTATGAATACAGTTTAAGACTATATGTTAGAAAGAAAATATATGTCTGTGTGTGTGTGTGTGTGTGTGTGTGTAGCATGTCCCACTTTTAAGAACATATTTCATTCATTTTAAGCACCTAGTTTTCTTTTCAGAAATATCATTTTTTTAAAAAAATGACAGTATCCCAATATCTCACATTCATGCTAAGATTTTAATGTAGTGCAAATTTATTGAAATTTGCAACAAGTGTATATTTATCATGTTGTAAATTCTAAAACTCATATTTAAAAATATTCCTTAGAAATAAATAATTATTTAAAATTCATTAGTATTATAAAATCAACTTTGGATTAGAAATATGACTCTAATCCATTTCTTATTAATATCTCAAATGTACACAATTTATTAATATCCATAGCATTTGTAAGAAAAGATTTAAAAGCATCATTCCTTTCACATAGGAAATTCAGGAACTATATTTCAATGATCCATATATTATGCATTTACATGTTGAAAAAAATCAAAGTAAAAGATTAATGGAGAAGAATTGAGAAAGGAAACCCCTTTATGAGTAAAATGGAATTCTGACTTATATGGCTATAAGTGCTTTAACTACTATAGAATAGCAGAACCGGTGTGGGGAAAGGGAAATAGGACAAATCAACAAGTTAATAGGAAACTTAGTCAGTATGGTGGTCCAGTCCTGCAATCCCAGGGACTCAGGAAGCTGAAGCAGGAGGATCCAAGGTTAAGGTCAACCTTGGCAACTTAGGGAGACTGTCTTTGAAAAAAAAAATGAGCTCAGCATAAAGAACCTTTGAGTTCAATCCCCAATAAAAGGGGGAGCTTGTGGGGTAGGGGTGGGTAGAGTCTCACAAATCATATGGTTCAATGTGAAAAGAAAATTCAGGACTTAAAATAACCACTGATTAAAAATGTCATACAAAATTGACTATAGAGTTGGCTCCCAGCAGAGGGCGATGGAATGCTTTCTTGCTTAACACTCAAGGTGAACAACCAGTAAGAGAAAATCATTCAAGAACAAACTAAATCAGTTTTTAACAAAGTAATTGATGAAACACAGACAATGAAGTTAAAACAACTGTGTTTTTTCAAGCTCCCAAAGTCTTACGTTTCATAACTTCAATGCCTTTTATCATATGATTTCTACAATTAGGGACAGAGATCCCTTATCTGGACATCAAAAGCATCAAATACGACTTATTTGTGTCATGAAATGGATCACTGTGTTTGTTTTTGTCACGGTGTTTAAATGAAGGAAGTACCTTCTTCATAATCCTTAATGAGCACCTCCAAAGTAAAGAGAAGTAAAAAGAAACCATTAATGTTTCAATGATTAGTTTAGATTTGAGTTTTACAAAATGTTAAGTTTTGAAATGATTTCAACTTATGGAAAAGTTATAAAAATAATACAAAGATTTCCAGTCCACCATTCACCCAGATTCTCCAGATTTAACATTCATCATATGTGTTGTATGCAGATCTACATTTATGTACATATATGTTTGTATATGCATGCATGTTTATACTTTTTAAAAATATTTTTAGATGTATAGACCTTTATTTTATTCATTGACTTATATGTGGTGCTGAGAATCGAACCCAGTGCCTCACACGTTAGGCAAGCACTCTACCACTGAGCCACACTTTTTTCAGAGTATCCACTGCTGTCAGAAATAGGATAGTGCATAGTAACAGAAGGCATGAAAGGCTTCTGATGTTAATTTTTCCAATTACTAACAATTTTGTCATTTATCAGTTGGTTAAAATGATATCTACCAGGGGCTCTAAGGTTAGTATGTACAACCTCTATAATATTAATTAAGTATCATTTGAAAAGATATTCTGACACTATGTAACCATAATTTTACCACCCCTTAGAGGATGAGTCAGAAATGGAAGGGAAAGAATGGGTGATGAGTACAGTATTAGATATTGATTTATAATATATAAATTTCAATCTCCTTTACATATTAAAAATAATGGGTTCAAACTGATGCTCCAAATCCAGTTTCATACTACAGACTTCTTTCTAGTCTCTCCTTTTTCATGCATGTAACACCTTTCTCTAATAGAAGCTGCTCTCTTTTCGCACAATATTTTTACTTCTTTGCTGAATATTTGAATATGTGCTAAGTGCTTTCAGAATCTTGAGTTCTTACCTAATAAATGACAAAAATACAACCTGCAGCTCAAAACTTAATTTATAATTTTGCATTTTTTTAAAAAAATATTATGATGGGATACAAAGTGTTCAAGAAAAACTTGGGTTATTTATTTTACTTTCCTTCTAATTGTGTTATTCATTTGTTTGGTTTTATTATAGTTTGCTGTATTACCCATTGTCTTTTATTTATCTATTATTACATTAAAGGATTAATAGCGAAAACTATGCAAATAAGTCTGGTTATTTCTTAGGTTTCACCCCATTCTCACAGTGACTCCAGGAGAAAAGCAGTTTCATTAGTTTCCGACTTATTTTTTTAATGCTTTCTTTTGCTCAAATGAGCAGATACATGTATTTTTAACTTCCCTTTCACTTTAAAGCAAAAGGTAACATGCAAAGGATACTATTTTGCCTATTTCTTTTTGCCATTTAGCCATAGATTGTGAACCACCAACGCAACCTTAAGCAAAAAAAGCACAAAGCACTTCAAATCCTGTTTCATACTACAATAAACAAAAGAACATGGCAAAGGCATTTAGCACACACACACAAACACACACAACCAATGGAGCAGCAGAGGGAGCCTAGAGATGAATTCTTACATTTGTAACCAACCAACTTTTGACAAAACACACAGTGGGAAAAGGACCATGTCTTTAATATATGGTATTATAAAATCTGACTATCCACTAGCAAAAGAAAAAAAATCTAGACTCTTACTTTTTACCATGTACAAAAATTAACTCCAAGTGCATTAAAGACTTAAATATAAGACCCAAAGCTATGAAACTACTTGAATAAAACATAGGTTTAACACTTTGTAATAAGGTCTGGAAAAGATATTTTAGAAAAGACCTCAAAAACCCGGGCAATAAAAGCAGATATACTACCATTTGTGACAATGTGGATAAATATGGAGAACATTATTTTATGTGAAATAAGTCAGTCCCAGAGAGACAAATATCACATGTTCTCACTTACATATGGATTCAATTTTTTTTTATTTTATTATAGAAGTTAAGAGTAGAGGGTGGTTACCCAAGCAAGGTGTGATTGGAAGAAGGTGTTGATGAAAGAATTCATACTTAAAGTAAGATAAGAGAAATAATTTTAAAGAAATGTATTGTACAATGAGGTAGAATAGTAAATATGTAAAGATTATAAAGATAGACAATAGTGAATTGTGATTTATTGTATTCTTGAAAAACGTAGAAACAATGTTATATATGTCTCATCACAAAAATAACTATGTGAGGTAACTGATTTGTTAATAAGCTTAGCCTAAACATTCCACAACAGGTACTGTTGACTTCAAAACACCATGCTTTACAGGATTTAAAAAAGATTATCTCTTCATCTGTGTTCTTTCATATATATCCTAGAAATGCCTCTACATTGATTCATGGATATATTTGTCTTTATTTTTATTATTATGTATCACAATCAGTGAGCTAGTTACTCAGTGTTTCTCATGGTTGTTTATTATTTCTTTCAAAAAATGTTGTAGATATTTTGATGGAAGGTAGGTAACTCACTGTGGTTTTAATTTGTATTTCCCCGATGAATGATATGGTACAATATCATTTCCCATGTTTAGGATCCATTTGGGAACATTTATGTAAATGTCTTTTTGAGTCTTTGTCATTGAATATGGAATCATTTTTTTATTTTATTTTATAGAAGTTAAAAGTAGAGGGTGGTTACCCGAGCAAGGAAACTTTCTTTTTTCTTGTTGATCTCAAAAAAGTTATTTACACATTCTTGAATAAATGATATATCAAATATCATTATGTATATTTCTCTAATGTTATACATTGTCTCTTCACTCTCTTAGTGTGCTTTATGACAACTATACATGTGTTTTAATGTGATCCAATTTATTAGTAATATCTTTGCATAGTGTACTTTTTTATTTAAAAAAAAAGTGGCACCTCTTGAAAATTCCCAATGATACTCCCTTATGTTATCCTCTAAGAAATTTATTATCCTTTACTTCACATAGTATAACATATATATATGTATATATATACATATATATATACATGAATAATTTTTCTGTATCATTTTAGATATGGGTCAGTTGTTTTTATGTTTGTTTTCCATAAGGATACTAAAATGATACAATACTTTCCATAAGCATGTTTTCAACTCCATTACAAATCTGAAGAATGCTAAGAATATCTTTTCAGAATAAGACTTCAAAATATAAAATAATTTAGAATATTATTACATAAGAAGCTGTTATATTGAATCATTGTTAACATATTAAACATATTAAGTTTTATTAGTGATATTCTTTGTAAACATTTTATAATGTGATTTAAAAGTGAATTGGACAACTACAATAATTTTGAAATTGCCATGATTTAAAGTAGTATTTCAAGATTTCTTTAATGGTACATTTATGTTTTCTTTTGGTACCAAGTTACAGGTACTATTGATTTCATATGATTTACTGCCTAAGTTCACATATGAAAGGACTCATACATTTAATGTAAAGAGTTGTGAAGGTAAAGATGTCACTTTTGCCCAACTCAAGTCCATGGTTTACTTTAATTTGATATCTAGAGAGTAAATGAAACCCAAGTCAAAATTCACACATGTATTCAAAATAGCATTCCTATTCTAGGTCATAAGAGTGTCATTGTAGTAGTCACTTTGTTAAAAAGTAGATGATCACATATGCATTACATCAGTTTCTCAATTTTGTTATACATGCAAGTATTTATTCTTTCCCTAATGCTATTTGGCTTTAATTAATGCAACTTTCCAAAAGTCCTTGATATCTTGCAATGTAAATCTTCAGTTCTGTCTTCAAAAATATTTCAACTATCTTAACCAATTTTCATTTACATATAGATTTTAACCAATTTTGAAAAAAAATGTTAAGATTTTGATTAGACTTTCTTCTGGTCAATAGATCATTACAAGAAGACTTGACAGTATAGAATTTTCAATCTAGGAGTTTACAAATTACTTTAGTTATACATAAACATTCTTTCAGTAAATTTTTTAATCATGTAAAAAGTATTTTATTAGATCTATGTGAATATTCTTACATTGTTTTTCAAATTAATACTATTTCATGCTTCTGATGCTGTGACTAGTGGTTTATTTCATTTTCCAAAAATTTGATAGTAAAATATGTAAATATAATTATTTTTTACATTAATTTTCAATCCAATAACTGGTAAATTTATTTTAAATTGTCATAAAATATCTGTAATTTCCACTGGAAGTTTTCACTAAATATGAAAACTTAATTGTTTTTCCTTTCAAAATTTATGTTATCTTTCTTATGCTAGCTAATTGCATTGTTGGATAGGAGTAGTATATGCAGAAATGTTTATGTCATTGAACTCAGATAAAATGTCTGACATATTATTATTGCCTGGTTTTTTATAGTTATACTTTGTGATATTTAAGAAATTTAATTTTGGTCCTAGTTTCGGATTCAACCATAAATAGATTCATGGTTTCATTTGTCATGAATTATTTCAGATGTTGCTTTGCGTCCATTGAAAGATTTCCCCTTTTCTGTAAGTAAATTTATTGATTTTTAAATATTAATCCAAAAATGAGTTGCTGGAATAAACCCACTTTAATCATGACATAGTGTCTCTTTTACATATAATTTTATTTGTTAATATTTTCTGTAGCCATTTTTGCATCTATAGCAAAGTAAATAATTAAGATGTAATTGTCATTTTAAAAAATGTTTTTATCCAGTTTTGTATATGATTATGTTTATCTCTAAAAGAAAACTGGGAGATGCTCTGTTTTTATTTTGTGTTAAGATTGGTGCCCTTTCTTAAAATGTTGCTAAATAAGATTGTTTAAATTATCTGTTTTGGATTCACTTTATGGAGCTATTTTAAATTAATATCTCAAGTTTTATAAAAAATATAGTACTCATTTTTTACATTTATTTCTGTGAGCTTTAGTGTACTAGCCTGCAGTCCAGCCCCTTGCTGAAAAAATACTGGTGTCTTAGAATTCCAATGTATCAGTTTCTGTCTCTTATCCCCAACAAGTTCCATATGCCAGGTTGCCATTTCTTTCTTGTGAGTTAGTTTAAAGGGCCATTTACCTATGTTACCGTGGATATTTTTAGAAAGGAAATTTACTCAAAGGTATGATCCAAAAAACCAACATGGAAAACTCCTCACAGTGAATTTCAGTTTTCTGTGTGCTCTTGACCAGTAACATCCAGTTTCCCTTGATTATCTTATGGTGTATCCAAGCAACTGTTATACATTCTGAGAGCTATCTTTTCTGGTTGCTTTTAATAAGAGGTTAGTGAGGAAAAACTTACTCAAATAGGTTTGGAATTTGAAGCTCCCAAACTGATTTTCATGTATTGTTATTCTGATGAAGACTTCTTTTCCCATTATCTTATTTTCTATTCTTATAACTCATTAATATTTATGGCTATCAACATGAAAGATTTTCTTTGCAAAAGCAATTAAATGCAGTACTTGTTTTAAAGCCCTTATCCAAGATCTCCTTTTTTTTTCAGAGACCAAGGAAGTAGAAACAATAAATTAAACTTTTAGTCTGCTCTTACTTTAGCCTCTTGCCAACATCAACAAATGACTTCAGAACTAGCTCTATCAATATACACACACCCCATTAAAATTCCCTCTTCCTCTCCCATATTTTTCAACATGTCTGAAACTGTCTGTACTATGAATTTTTATGAACAAGGAAAACAGCACAATTTATTGAGTTTAGTGCAAAAATGAAAGGAAGAGGAAGTACTAGCAGTAATTGAAGCCTCCCTCATGCTCAGTGGGTTGTACTCTCACGACCTGTGACTTATTCTTCAAGATGGATCTGTCTGGTGACATCAGGGAGTTTAATAAATCTCTCCAATCATGATTTGTCAATGCTGGACCCTTATTTTTTTAATACTATCTAGGTGAATTTTCAACAAAAAGAAATAAATTTAGGGTCAATTTGGACTTGGAGTATCAGTAAAACCTATAAGTGCAAACTACAACAGCATCTTCTGTCCACTTGACATTCATCTGTAACCTTATAACACATAGTAGCCATCACTCACCTATGTTCGGGCCATCAGAAGTCAGTGCTCTCCTGACTGAGCAATTACATCTAATGCTGGTCTTTGCACTAATGTGTTGAATATTAATATCATGGGTGGAAACATTTCTCTGGACAGAGCTTATCACAAAGTGCTAAGCAAGGCCTAGTTTGTGAAATATTTGAAACAGATGGTATATGTACTTATCCTTGAAAACTAACTTTAAAAAGTCATCATACCACCTCTCTGAGGATTTTCCTCACATTATCTTGATAGAGAAGGCATTAATCTCTTGTTTTCAATGTGCCACAGAAGAACACATTTTATTATAGTTAATATGTAGTTACCTTTACTATGTATTTATTTGCCTTGAAAATTAAGTATTTCTTATTCACCTTTATATGTAGATAATGCCCAAAGGAAGAGTCTCACAGTCAAATCATCAGAAATCAGGGAATGCAAGTTCCAATTACAAAGCTGTTAATTTACTCATGAAATGTCTATTCTACTTTCTTTAAAAGATATAGTTGCTCAAAATCATTGACCAAAACTTCGAATAAAAAACACTGTGTGAATGTCACTTTGGGCTACCAGTATAACATAAGAGTTCTCTATAGTGTTTGAATTTTTGTATACAATTTAGACTGTCAAAGTAAGCATATTCAGTATGGGATATAATTTAGGTACATTTTAAAAGGTTACTGGACAATTAAATTGAGAGAAATAGAATTAATCAATCTGTAAACGGCAATCTACGTTGTAAGACATTAACCAAAAGAAACAAAGAGCCAACATTAAGAAACTTGAAAATATTTTGTTAGAAATACAGAAAGGTATTATTACAAGATGATCCCTAATGATCACTAGCTGCTTTAAAATATTACAGAGAAAACATATTTGAAAACCAAATGTGTTTGCTTTGCAACATGTAAAATTGAGCAGAGTTGAATTACTAGCTGAATCAAAAACTTAATGGAATAGAAAACACAGCTTTTCAGATATCCAATTTTAATTATTACTTATTAATACTCTAATAAAATGCTATCTTTGGAGCACTAGAGAAGGAAGAGTAAACTCAAAGTAAATACACATATAAATAGAATTAATGTTTTTCCGAGTTGTTTCCAAATATTTTTCTGGGATTTGCTCATTATTGACACTTAATGAAACCCATGCTATGCATTCCTATGTAAATGGTAAAGTTTGTGTCAAAGAAAAGCCTACCCTCTCTTTTTTCTGTAAACTTTTATTTGCTAATTATTTTATCCAAATAGTGAAAACATTCAGGGCCCACAACTTAATTACGGCTTTTAAATTAACACATTTGTTTCCATTAGCAATATCATTTATGTATTTTGCTTGAGAATTCCACTTGAAATTTAATTGATAAAAAAGCAGTCATTCAGTTAGTCAATAAAGAATTTACTAATTATCACCATACAACAGGCATTTATATCAGAAATGAAAATACCAAGTCAAGCAATAAAGTACTACATGACTTCAAATAACTTGAGAAGAACCAACCCTTATTTGTTTTAATAGATATCTTAGTACTTTACCTTTCTTTCTGTATCTGGAGTACATTGAACATACCTAAAATGTGTAATATGAAGAAAAACTAAAAATTGAAAAAACAAGACACAAATATCAATATATTTGATTATTACATGGCTAAATCTTCTTTTGGTCTCATTTGTTTTGTTTGATTTTTTTCAGATGGAGGTCTCATTGTTGCCCTGTCAGTACTCAAACTAGTAAGCTCAACTGATCCTTCCACCTTGGCTCCTAGAGTTGCTGGACTGTAGGCACATGACACCACACTATACTTCTTTTGATTCTGAAATATGGCTCATTTATTAAGATCATTTGATATAAAATAAACACTTCAAAAACATAAACTATTCATAAAAGTAGACATCCAAAATCTCTGTTAAAAATGTTCATTATTTGGATGGATATATTTCTATCCCAATCTTGCATGCTTATTAACTACAACTTTGTATAATTTCTTAATTTTCGTGAATCTTTCCTTGAAATTTTGCCAAAACATTTGTATGTGATCAGTAAGATCATGGGAATGCTGAGTAAATAATTCATTTTTCTCATCAGAGGACATAAGCTTGATAAAACAATCTGTAATTATCATTTTAATCCAAATTACTTAACCATGTTCTGGACAAAATGCATCTCTTTGCAAATATTATAAAATGAAAGTAGGGTACGTTCCAATGATTGCTAACAAAGTGAATAAGTGCTGATGCACTGCAGACTAATTTTCACAAATTGGTTTCATTCTGTTCTTTATATTTAGGGAATTATTTTGAATACACATTTGAGTCGTCAATATAAAACATATTTTTGTTTCATTGATCATTATTGTTGGAACAAAGTCTCATTGTCTTTTATGAAAATTCTGCCTTATTAAAACAATATCTACAATGAACTTCTGTGAATGACTATAATTCTCTAATAAAATGTGCTCCTTTCTGTCTTCATATTTAAACTCCTGCAGTGCCTGATTATATAAAATGATTCTGATTTTTAAAAGATGATTTCTGCCTCTCAAATTATAATTGCATAAAGAATCATCAGTGGGATAGGACAATTAAAGATTCTAGCAGATATTTCAAAGAACTTTAAATCATCAAATGCTTTTCACAATTAAGTTTTCTAAAAAGCATTGACATTTCTACCTCCAAAATACATGGAATATATTTGATCCCCTAAAGCCCATTAAAAACAATCTTATTGCCAAGTTTTTCCTTCCACATACACCATACAGCAACAATCATTAGCCGATCTTCCCATTTACTCTGCAACAAATATAATGAGTAACACTTGTGCCAGAAGCACTTGTGTCACTATCAGACACACAAGTTAACAAAACATAGTGTTCTGTTTTTATATAGCTCCCAAGACATTAAGGTGCTGTTAAAAATTTACAATCATAAAATAAGTGCTATAGTAAAATTTATGAAGAACATGAAAGCAAATAGAAAACTACAAATTTCTTTGCATACAAAAAAATTGAAATATTTGAGTAGAATATATCAGGTAAAGAATTTAATGTGGTGGGATTCCAGAGGAAGAAAAGTGTTTACTCAACAGCATTAACATTAAAAAAATAATATGAAAAAAATTCATGAAACAGGAAAGATATTTTGGAACTGGATTCCATATCTATGCCAGTTGTAATACAAAGTGAATAATAATAATGTGCCCTAAGTTAGAAAATTTTACAGTAAATGGAATGCTTATTGTATTTCAGTAACCACAATGGATGAACAAAATGGAAAAAAAAGTTTGGACTCTAAAAAAAGGCCGAGTTACCTTGTCAATCATATGACCAAATATTTTCTAAAATGAACAATAAATTTCTCTTTAAGGCCATATTCTTCACATCTAGCACATGATGGCCTGTTTCCTTCCATGGATACAATCTACTAACAGCTTTTAGCATTTGTAGTATTGTTCATTATCTCTTAGAAAATATTTATTGAATCTTCCCAATTTTCACTTTTGAAAGTTACAACATAAGGAGGAAAGGGAGAGAGAAAGAAGCAAAGTTAAGAATTGGGATATTCCAGAATTGGAGATGTAGTAAACACTGGAAATGAGCTTCGAGTATTCGTAACTATTTTCTAGCAATTATGAAAACCTGATTGCTATGGTCTGAATGTCTTGGTATTTGAAGATGTGGTCTTTGTGAGGTAATTACATTTAGATGAGGTCATAAGGTTGGGGCTCTCACATGATGGCATTAATGACCTTATAAGAAAGGACATAAATATCTCTTTCTCTCTCAATCTCTCCTCCACCCTCTACTTCATTGTAGATTTTCCAGCTCCTAGAACTATAAGAAATAAATTGTTTAAGCTACCCAGTCAATGGCATTTGCTATAGCATCATTAACTAACAATGAATATACTATTAATTTAAGAAGACTTATGGCCACGTTATACACAGTCAATTGAAAAATACTGTTGTCCTTCATTTTTTTAATATAAGCAGATATGGACTCTTTTGAAGCCATAGGTCTGGTGAGTGTCTCATGAATTAAAAAATTAATAAATTCAATTTAATTCTCTGCTTTTCTAGATATTCTCTAATCTCAACAATAATGCATGTGATAACACTACACTGTGGGTCCTAGCATTCACCAAACTATGAATACACTGCTTCTGGTCTATTGATTCCAATAACAGGAAGTTTAATCTTACGTACTCCTGATAATCATCACAAGCTGATAAAAGGATTTTACTGCCTTACATATCTATATTTTATTTGAGGATATCCTGTTGTAATAAAACAAGTTTTATTCACATTTTAAGAGCCACTTCCTAGAGAGCTTTGCAGTGCTCTCCCTCCCTCCAGATTCACAAGGTGAGATCATCCTTGAAGTGCTCACCACTCTCCAGGGTCCACTATTCTGCTTTGTAGTATTTTAGGTTCTTCTGAGAAATTCTTCTTGTAGAATTCTAATACATTCTTAGGGGCTTCTTGCCAGAAAATAGTGTCTTTATGCTAATTCCACATCATCTTGATAGCTATAGGTTTATATCTGACCTTGAAGTCAGTGCTACTCCTCCAACATTAGTCTACTATTTTAAGTTGTTTAGCCTATATAAATCCATTGAATTTCTATATTATTTTTAGGTTAACTTTGTCAGTTTTCACATACAAAAATATCTCTGTTGAGTTTTTTTTATTGAGATTGAGTCTATAGTTCTATTTGAGAAAATTGATACCTTAACAAGAATGAGATTCTCATTCCTCATTAACATGATTTACTTCTCCATTTATATAATTTTTCTTTATGTCCTGTAGGCTGTGTTTTGTAATTTTTAGTATGCAGGAATTTCATATTACTTGTGTTTATCCTAAAGTACTTTATCTTCACACTATTACAGATGCTTTTTTCAAGTGTACATTGCTAGTGCTTAGGAATACAACAGAGTTTATGTACTGATCTTTTATTATGCATCCTTGTTACATGCACATCTAGAAGCTTTATTGTAGAATTTATTGAATTTTCTACAATGATAATTATGTTACCTGAAAGCCTGTTTTTGAGTCCTGTTAGTTTGGTATTCCTATAAATATCCCACAGCTTTGATCTGATACGAAATGAAGTTATGTGAAACAGTTTGATACAGTCAGATATTTATTTTGAGATCTGTTACATAGCAATGCTCAGTCTCGGGCTCATTATCCTCCACTGTTCAGTCAAATCCCTCAGATCCTCTACTGATATTCCATGAATCTTGAGATTTTCCAATCTGGGTGATAGAAACAGATTCTGTTCTTAATCTTACATAACAACAGGGCACTATAAGTTGAATCCTTCCAGGTGATTCTTATCCTGGTCTTAGTTTCTTCACACATATATACTGATATTACTCTGTTAAATAATTAAGTAAAACTGTTTCTGATCTCTAGAGCTTTTCTTTGTGCAATTTTCTCCTCTTCAGTATTCCATCCTGTGAATTCTTGCTGCCTTGATTTCCTCAAACTGTCAGCGTCACCTCAATTCTGTGCTCTACCTTACCTGAGCTTACCAGTTCTGAGCCATAACTGAAAACTCTCTCAATGCAGTATTAAATGTTGGCAAATTTCAGGAACAACATGTTTGTTTCATTTGTTTGCTTTCTTTGGAGGATCACTGATCTTTCTGACCTGGTAGGCAGTGGTTTCAAAAATATTGCTTAATTTGTGCTTTTTTGTTTATTTTAGTTAAAGGTGTAAATCTTATTTTTATGCAATCTAACTAGAAACAGAACATAACTTTTTAATGTTTAGAGTATTTTAAAACTGCATTCCTAATCATTGTATTAACATTTAAACTCTGTCTTACTTATCATATAATTAAATGGGCTTATTTTTTGCAGCATTTTTCTTCTAATCAATTCTATCATTGAACAGAAGGAAAATATCATATCATATCGGGACCAAGTTTTGCATGTATTACTCAGGTTCTACAGAAAGAACATAATCCTGAATGGAGCTCATAGGCCCTCCCTTAAGTGATACACATATTATGTATTCAGGTGTGAGTGTGTGTAAACTTATGGGAACTGACTCATATGATTATGGAGAAGTCTAGAGGACCAAGAAGACTAAGCAAATGATGTAATTCACTTTGAGTCCACAGTCCTGCAAACTAGAAGAGCTAATGGTGTAACTCTCATTCTGAGGCTTAAGACTGAGAACACATGGGTGGTAGGGAAAGGGGCCATGTGTGAAAAACACTGCCTACCAGGTCATGTTCAAAATCCCACAGACCAGGAGTCCCAATATGCAAGAGCCAATTTAAGAAGATGGGGGGCTGTGGCGAGTGGGGGGAGGAATTCTATCATCTTCTGCCTTTTTGTTCTCTTTGGGTGATGTTGGATGATGCATCCCAACAGTGGTCATGGCAGACCTCTGTACCAAATCTATCAGTTCAAGGGCTAATCTTTTCTGGAAACAATTTAACAGAAACCCCAAAATAATATTTTCTAGCCATCTGGGCATTTCTTAGCCCAGTCAAGCTGGCACATGAAATAAACCATGATAGTATGCTCAAACTTTCTTTTGCTTATTTGAAAGGAAAATATCTACATTCAATGTCCTTAAAGCTTCTGAGTGATCATTCCCTAAGCTTAGCAGGTTAGCACATATTCTTTAAGAGTTGGACAAATTTCATGGGGATATTGGCCTAAGATTCTCTGAAAAGCAACCAAAGAGTCCTTAAAAAAATGGGAGATTTTAATTATTGAATTATTTTTAAATGTAATATAGTGATTGCCAGGACTGTATCTCATATATAATAAAGGAGGCAATTTTGACCTAAAAAATTAAGATAAATTGGTTAATTTTTATAACTTAGCAGTGGCTGGTTGAACTATACGATTTTTTCAGTGAAAAATTTTATTTCACTTATTCCATCAGTATTGGTGTTTTATTTATTTATTTTTTTTCTTGTACAATATATGGAGTTTTTCAAAACTATGGGGAATTTTGGAAAACAAGCCATGGGGAGAGAAGTTCAGAGAGTAGTATCATGTAAGCAGTAAGAATGTGATTATTGGAAGGGGACAGATGTTGACTTCTGAGATGGTTTTCTGCCCCAAGTCTGTATCCTGCATGGTGGAACACTCATGTGTTCTATTTGTGTTTATGTATTGGACTCACTTATGCTTTCCCAATCTGGTGAGATTTAGATAATAAAAATTTGTTACTGAAGTCATTTACTACTTATGATGTTTCCGATCTTTGGTGTTAAGTCTGCAAGTCTATAGTCCCTCCATTTAAGCTACATGGTCCAACATTACTTTGATTATAATAAAGGAAATAATTTGTCTCCTACCCTAATTTTTTTCCAGTTGATTTACCAAAATAATTTGATTTGCAGTACTTCCTGTATTTATTTAAAAATGTGTTTTTCTTTTACTAATAAACTCATCAAATGATAGTCATATTTTGTATTTATTTGCAAATACTATTTGCATATTAAAGGCATTAACACTTGTCAGATAGCATCCTAATATTTTTGCAATTTTTATGGCAGCATCTTTTATGGATATTTAAATGTTCACAAGTTTTCATTTTTCATTAGAGTTTTTAATCAGTTTTTCTTTATAAAATTTCCCTTTATTTATAGGCTTACAAAAAATTTTACAATTTGAAAATAAATGATCTATGATATTATATTTGTAGCTTATTTTAAATTTGTGATTACAACTTATAACTTATTTGTCAGTTTCAGGTAATTAAGAAATTTCTCCCAGAACAATATAATGAATAATCTAAAAAATAGAACCAATAACTAAAAAATGATAGTAAATAGCACATTTATTATAACTTATTATAATTTTGAATTGTGATCTCTTCTCAGACAGTAATATGGAATGTAATGCTCTGACCCTCTCAAAGCAAGCTGCATTCCCAGTTAGCCATGATATCACCAGATTCAAGAACCAACATGCCATGTATGGTATACGGTGTTACGAAGCTAGGATATTAGATAGGTTAGGTGCATTGAATGTATTTTCGACAGGATATTTTCAACTTACTATGGGTGTCTTTGCAGACCTAATACTATCGTAAATCGTGGAGAAGCATTTGTTCAGCTATGAATGACCATGCTCTTGCTTGGATGCTAGGACTAAAATCTACAGGACAGGCAGTGAGGATCAAAGAGAGTTGACAAAAAAATAGGTCAAAGTAAAGAAAAAGTGGAGCCCACACTGATGACCTGGATTCCACAGCAGTCTCATGACCTCACACTTCCAAATTCCATGAGGTCTGAGATGTGCAGAAGCAGGCACCTATTGCCAGAACCTTAAACATAACACTTACTCTAAAATAAGAGCACCCAGAGCAGGATATCTGGCCACAGCTACATAAATTATAGACCCCTTTGCTGCTCCAGCGGCTGCATGTGCTTGCCCACAGTTCAGAAAAGGAAAAAAAGAATATCTTGCTGATGTCTGTGGGACAGCAGCCTATCCCACTCTAACAACAATTAGCCTATCAGTGATAGCATGCTTGAGCAGCAAAAGCACTGAAGCTTCACACCATCCTTTGGCATGTAAAAGGAATATAAGTGCAATTTAACTTCTACTTTCATATTGTAATACATACAAAATGACTCTTGTGGTGCTCTGTAAGTCATAACAATGAAGAAAACTGATTTATGGGTAATATACTTTCAGATTAGATAAATAGATCCAATAAAATCTACCCTAGACTAATCTTATATTTAAAAACAGATGTATTACATGTCCAGCTAGCTCACTCAGTAGAGCATGAGACTTCAAAACCTTGAGACTTAAATGTACCCTGTTCTATACACACATGTACACATATATAAATACAAGTATAAGCTGTCCTATTGGCTGTTTCTAAGGTTTTGAAACTTAACACATATGTAATTTTAACACTATTTTAGCTTTAATATTTTTGCAGTTACATTCAATAACATGAATCATTCACAATGCTAACCAATCTGAATAAGAAGCAAATGGTTCCATTTGCATAAAGTTAAAAAAATCAATATATTAGTAGATAGATACTGCTATCTCTTGAGAGACGAAATGGTTAATTATTTAAAAGAAGCCTGGGTAATGGGGTTTGATTTAGCTGTAAAGAAAATGAAAGTACGTCATTTGCAGGAAAATGGATAGAACTAAATAACATTTCATTATGTTAAGAGAAATAAGCCAAACTCAGGTCCAAGGGTTCTGTGTTTTCTCTCATGAAAATCAAAGGGAGATCAGTAGGGGAAAGGGACCAGGTTTGTGAGGAGGAGAGGGAGACGGAAGTGCTGGGGAGTGATGCTGGATAAATTATATGATATATTATGTGTATGTACAAATATGTAACAACAAATCCCATAACTATGTACAACTATAATGTGCCAATAAAAAATGTAGAAAGAGAAAAAAACAGAAACCTAAGGAGTTATCCTGGTATGCACATAACATTTTATTTCTTGATCTGGGTTTCGATTATATAGATCCTTTGATTATATGATAATTTACCAGGCAGTACATGTGATTTGTGCATTTTTCAGTGTGTATAAATCACTCTCATAAAAACTTTAAAAATGTCATTGTGTTTCTAAACTTATGAGTGAAAATACTTCTAAATCATTTACTCTGAAATAAATTATTAAGTAATATTATTTTTTTGTAACTTATCACTGCAAAATCATCACAATTTATTTTAAGGAAATTATCACTGAGTCTGGATTAATTTTCTTTAAATTTATTATAGTTTTATCTATTTAGCATCATGTCTTCTGCCACCCCTTGCACATTAGTCAAAACTATATTATTCCAATCATATTTCTTCCTTGAATTTCTAGGTAAAGAATTATATAATGAGCTTTGGTTTTAACAGATGAAGATCCTGAGGCATGGGTTAGAAAAATCTTTAATTTAGTATAAGGTACATAATGATCCTGAAAAATAGTAATATTCTGAGACATTCTAGGTGATGTCTCTGAAACTTTTTTGTCCCATTCCTCTCACTTTTTATCAATATCCAATTGATTTAAACATTTTTTGCTTTTAGAAAATTCACTTGCCACAATTCTAGTTAATTAACTGTTGGTTTAACTTGCATAGAATTTCTCCTTGAAATGTTACCCCAATATGTCTAGTGGATATTTTTTTTACATTTAGTCTATCATTCAATTCTTCCTACACATTTACAACCAACCAGTTTTCCTAAATCCTTTCCTCTGGACAAATAGTTAATAATTCTCCATTAATTTTTTAAGAAGTTTTGCTTTCCTGAACTGACATTCAAAATTCTCTAAAATTTATCTTTGCTATTTCATAATCCCTTCCACTCTCATACCAATTTCCTTTGCAAAGAGTGCTCTTTTACTTCCAGGACTTATCATTTTAGTGGCAGGAAGAGGAATGGGGCAGGTAGTGACCTGTCATAGAAATACACATTTAACCAAGCAAAGCATTTAGGAAAATGTGCCACAATAAAGTAGTGTATGTGTGTATATATTGTAGTTAGAAAGTATGGGGAAATAATGACAATATGCTTTGCAATAAATATTTTAGCATAACTTTTCTTATCATAGTATATTAAGTCACATAAAAATAAAAATAAAATCCCTAGTTGTAAAATTATTTGACTGACAGCTATTGGTCTCAAGGATACTATGCTTATCTAGTGCTGTGAAATTCTGGGTATTTCTAAACAATAAAGTTAATTTACCAGATATAAAAGATGAAAAAAAAAAACTTGGGAGAAAATATATTCCCAGTAATCCCTCTTTGTGTTTTAAATCTTGGAAACCAAGAAGCCAAAAAAAGAATGCAGGAAGCAGAGGAATCTCAATTTCCCTTGCTTACATTTCTGATCTAATTCTTAAACATTATCCCATCCAGGTCTAGATTCCTATCAAAATCAACAAGGGCTTTCAGAAGAATCTTAAGTTTTTATTGGGAGTACCAAAATACTTGAGAATCCAACTAAAAGAGAGATATAGCATATAAAAAGGAAAGGGTTTGGGGGAGGACATTGACAAGGTATGGAACAGTATTGCCCAAAGCACAATTTATAAACCTGATTCTTGAGTAACTAGGAAGAAAAAATATGATACAGATGGTGCTTAACAGGCAGTAACTTCTAATTTTCTTTTTCCTGCCTTCATTACCCAAACTGTCATCTCATATAAGACAACCCAAACAAGATATATAAGGGATAGGAAAGCAAAATTTCAGAGAAGAATAAGGAAATGTGTGAGCAATGGATCACTTAAACTATTTGGATATGCTTAAATTTCCAGCTTCAGTGATTTCAAGAGTAGAATTTACACAGTTACCTAAACTTATTACAGAGCTACCAGCAATCGTTTCATATAAATCAAGGAAATATAGAGAAGGACACTACAGCCAAAAATGTCAGAATAGTGTTTCTATGATAGAGGAGACAAAAATCATGTCTTTTGTCATAATTGTACTTCATATTTACCAGATATTCCTCAATGTCTACTCTATTCCAGGCTCTGAACTAGAAAATAGAAATAAAAAAAAAGAATATATGAGGCTGACCTAAGAAGATGATAGATTTGTATGTGTATAAGTTTATATGATTGAGGGTATAATGAAAAGAAAGTCCTCACATAGAGATAAGTACAGAATGTTACACAGAAAAGAAAGTAATCAATTTTCACTGTCGGAGACATACAAATAAGAGGAACACAAAAAAATAGCATCATCAGGGACAAGTAGAAATCTGAAGGGCAGAGGAGACAACATCAAACTAAATTGAATAACTATGCTTCATTGGAGAAAAGGAGTTTGTTGGAGTGACCAGACTACAGAACATATTTGAACTAGAGAAGGGAAAAGTGGTAGGAGGTAGAATTTAAAATTAATTTGTGAACAACTTTTACATGTGACAGCAGGGAGTTTAAGGTTTTATCTTTTAAAGCCTAAAGAGCACATCCTTTTTTGTTGTGTGGGGGGGTGATATTTTGGGAAGGTGCAATAGCAATGCATAGAAGTTACACATACACCTGTTACCCACATACACATGGTTACAGTATCTTCCAAAAGAGTTTTGGGGCCCAGAATGTCTTCCTTTTTTTGTGCATCTATTGAATGTAGAGAGAACCATCCAAAGGACTGAACTCCTAGCAGCTGCCTCTGGCTGCCCCCCTGAGGGGTGAAGCAAGCTGAGGGGCAGAGGCAAAGCTTTGACTGATCACCAGGTGAAACCCCTAGGTTTAGAGCACACAGGAGTATGGTAAGGAAGTAGAGAACGTGGGTGAGTTTAATCAGAGTCAGAAGTGACTGTGAAAAAAAGTGGACACAGGAAAAGACAGAGAAACCAATGCTATACACATATAATGGATTTTTGTTTGCAGAGTGAGTTTTTTGAGTGTTATTGAAACCTCATAATTATTATAACATATTCCACTTGCAAGAGAAACTGAGATTCAAAAACTTGAAGTGATTCAAATATAATTTAATATGTAGAAAACCCAAAATGTAAACTCATTCTATTTTTAGGTTTTGTATATAAGAAGAACAAAAAGCAAATGATCCAACAAAAATCCCACCCCAAAAAAAGAACTTGAATACTCTAAACTATAAGTCATTTTCATGATTTCATGTCATTTGTTAGTAACCAAGAAGAGATTTTACATTGATTTGATTGATTTTACAGTAGTGTTTGAGCCACTGTGAACCTACGCTGTCCTCTTGTTTTTCTAAATAAGGTTTTACTGAAACTTGGCCAAGTTTATTTATTAACTTGTTTTCAATGGCTGGTCTTGCTGCAATCTCAGGTAGGTAGTTCATTTAGCCATATAGAACTTGCTTTTTATATTGACCTAACATCTTGACCATATAGAATTTTTTTTTTTGTACCAGGGATTGAATTTGGGGCCCTTAACCATTAAGCCTCATCCCCAGCCCTTTTATTTTTTAAATTTTGAGACAGGGTCTCACTATGTTGCTTATACCTCACTAAATTGCTGAGGCTGATCTTGAACTTCAATCATCCTTTCTCAGCTTTCTGAGCTGCTGGATTACAGACATACACCACTGTGCCTGGCCCACATTTATTTTTGTTGTTAATAAAATATTCCATGTTTATTAGTTGCTGAAGTTTTATTGTTTCAAATTATATTTTTTAATAAAAATGGACATACTAGGTACATTAAAAAATCTCCTAATAATAATGAACTATGGTAAGACATAAAATTATTTCTATTTAAAGTCATCTGGACTAATTAAGCAAAAAAATGTGTTGGTTTTTTTTTTACATAATGCTCTGTCCTAGAACTTAGAAATATAGAGAATGATGTAACATAGCAATTATCCAGGATGCTACTGTAGCTCAGATTGTGATATTTAACAATTAGGGTGATAAAAAAAGTATGGGCATGGAGGCTGCCAACACCTCACTCACTAGGAGCCCTGTGAGAGCAAGTGTCACTTAACTTGAAAAGAGAAAAGAACTGGATTGCAGAAATGCAGATATTATATGTCCAACATTCCCAAATGATGAGAATGTATTTTCATGAAATTTCAAATTATTCATTATATCTGAAGTACTTGGTATGTTTTGTTGACAAGAGAGAGAATTAAAATGGAGAGAATAGAACCAGTTGATGGAAGAGCTTCCTTTCAAGCTATGAAATTCAAAAAATATAAATCTACAGCAAATGCAGGTGGGTTTTTTTTATATGGAATGGTAGCCAAATGGATATAAAAAGGTTAAAGGAAAAGATTCAATCTTTAATTATTCAGATTCAATCTTTAATTATTGATAATTTATTGTGTCAGTGGCATACAAAATGTCTACACTCCTTTAATAATAGTATAAGAAATTTTTTGTTACTTTTTTCATCTTAGCAGCATGTATTCTAAGCATTTTAGTTTATTAGTATTATAATACCTTGTATTCTATTCCCTAAGTGACTATTGTGTTTGACTTCTCTTTTGTGGAACACTTAGTTTATCTCTAGATTTTGGACCTGTATAAAATAAGTAAAAATCTTTGTGGATATATATTTTCACCATTTTATATTTTCCCTCATCCGAAAATGAGAAGTATAGATGAGAAAAAATGTTCTGAATAATTTTATTATTGTTAAATTCCCGTATGGCTTTCCCATAATAATTATGAAAATTCCATATACCAATCAATCTCAAGGGTTTTGTCTACACTGTACCCTTTCTTGATAAAAATGACTACTAGAAGGATAAATTCTATTTACTTAGTGTTTATGTAAGGTTATAGAATATCGCTATTACAGTATATATAATTAGTGTGATGATAATGTGCATGAATTTTTTCCTAATACTACTTTTGCAAGTATTTTTGAGATTAGAACTTCCACAGTCTTAAATGTATTCCAGAAGTGGAGTCTGAATAGAATTTTGGAAAACAGAGCTAGACATCCCCACTTTTGTTACAGTAAAGATATAAGGTCAAAAACCAAGAATGGCCCAATCATTGTTAGTGTAAACCAGTAAGAAATGTCCTTTGCTGTTGACTTTCCTGGGAGCATTCTATGATATATTTAATAGATTTGTCTTAGACTTGCAGCTGATTAAATGATTCCATTTTTTTCTTCACCCAGATTAAATTTATAACACAGAAAGCAGCTTTGGTTATGATTTTATGCATATTTACCTGTATCAGAGGGGTTCTGTGCAGTTCATTATAAGGGAAAAAAATCTATTGATAGAGTGGCTTGAGTTTCTTAAAAGAATAGAGCAATAAAAATGCAAAATAATAAATATAGATGGCTTTTAAAAGCTGCTTTACAAAGATTAAATACTTTGATCCTGCTGCCTTGGATAAATGAAATATATCATGATGAAATAACAATCTAGTCATTTCATATGTCTGGATCCCTAAATAACCATGGCAGACATGTCTATATATTATGGGAGCTAATATGAACACATTTGAACTCTGAAGCTTCACTTAATCATAAACTTAAAGATAGAGTTTAAAGAAAAATTCAAGAATTTTAAAGCGGAAAAATCTACTAGAAGAGAATTCAGAATTATCATCTTCACACATGAATAAAGCACACAACATGATTCATGGCTTATTCAGCCCATTCTTCAATATTACTAATTCTCAACTTCATGGTATTAGTACTAGGATACAAAGATGAGTAACTCATATTTGTCTATTAATTCTAAGCTAACATTTTATTATATATCATCACATTTATGACATATGCTGCTCATATTGTAAGTACTAAGATTATTCTTAAAATGTTAAGGTGGATGATACATGACAAAACCTGCATGTACAGCATTTGTCTGGACTGAGCATAATGAAAGTTTCTAGGGCAGATAACTTGTCTTCATGTGCGGCCCACATCCTGTGCAGGCAGTGGAAATGGAATACCTCTGTATGATGTTGACTGGTGGATGACACTAGAGCAGATTATGCTTAGTGAAGCTAGCCAATCCCTAAAAAACAAATACCAAATGTCTTCTTTGATATAATGAGAACAACTATGAACAGAGCATCAAGGAAGAGCAGGAAGAAAAGATTAACATTAAACAGAGACATGAGGTGGGAGGGAAAGGGAGAGAAAAGGGAAATTGCATGGAAATGAAGGGAGACCCTCATTGCTATACAAAATTACATATAAGAAGTTGTGAGGGGAACGGGAAAATAAACAAGGAGAGAAATGAATTACAGTAGATGGGGTAGAGAGAGAAGATGGGAGGGGAGGGGAGGGGGGATAGTAAGGGTTAGGAAAGGTAGCAGAATACAACAATTACTAATAGGGCATTATGTAAAATTGTGGATGTGTAACCGACGTGATTCTGCAATCTGCATTTGGGGTAAAATTGGGAGTTCATAACCCACTTCAATCTAATGTATGAAATATGATATGTCAAGAGCTTTGTAATGTTGTGAACAACCAATAAAAAAAAAGAAAAAAAAAAGATCACACCATATGGAAATAATTTTTTCCCAAGTGGGGGTGGGATAGGCTCTCTGATCTTACAGGCCAACCGAGTTTCCACACTGGGAGGAAGAGAGAGGTGGGGCACCAGTGATTCCTTTATCATATAGGGGGATTAAAAAGGATTTTCAGTAGAATGTTCTTCACCAAATAAGGCAGGAGGTGGGCTGGCCAAGCCCCGATGGGTAACACCAGGTGCAGAGCTATGGGAAAGCAGACTTCTTTGCCAAGCCAAGCTGGAGGCCACCTGCATCTCACAATCCAAATAGGTTGCAATGCCAGACCAACAGCCCAAGGCTCAAGGCTGAGAGGATGTGGCCGCCCACATTCACAGTCATGGCTACTGATATCAGAGAGGACCCTATACAAAAGGCACATTGCTTCAGAAAAGACCATGGGAGGGATGCCGAGAAAGGATAGTGTGTCCATGTACCACTGATACAGAGCTGGGCCTTCCAAAAACCTGGGGCAGCAAGAACTGCTCTTCAAATTCTGATTCTTGTAATCAAGTCGAGATTTCAGACATGTGGCTCAGAGTAACAGGAATGAGTTTATTGAAGGAAGAGGAAAGGGGACACGCTCAAGGGAGAATGTGGATCCTCTCAAAGATGAGATGAAAATGGGCCTCTCCTGCACTCAGTTTTATTGGGGATTCCAGAGAAGTTTCCAGAGAGTTCTACCCAGGTCCACTTCTTGAATTTTGACTGACAACAAGATGACTTCACACTTTCCAGTACCCACTGCCATGACAGCTCTGGGTCACTTTGGCCCATAATGATGGGTTCTCATTGGATTTTTAACCATACATTCTTACAAATTTTATTGTTAGGAGGAATTATCCTTATCCCTTCAGTTTCAGGATCTGGTCACCAAAGTCTGCTGGGTTCCTCTCATTGAAATTATCTTGGGCCTGCATTTCTCCTTCAGGTCATAGGTAGTTTGCTGAGGAATGTGATATATCCTGCCCACTTAGGCTAGGCAGGAATGAGATAAATTGCTTCCTAGAAAAGAAAGCATGTGGGTGCCAGCAAAGTGGGCCCATTTTATAGAATTATTCTCTTAACCTCATGTCCCCACCATCCTCATCTGTCTGTCCCCTAACCCTGCAGACAAAACAATCATCGAATACCTTTACAACAGCTTAGATAAAAAGGTGCTCCAGTCAAATCCAGCACAAAAAAAAATAGTGTAGACTGATCACATTCAGACTCAAAACATTTGATAAAAATTAAAAGGAAAATTCTCAAATACAAATGCAAAATATGTATATTGAAACATTGTGAATGTATTCATATAATACGTGGTTAGAATGGACTGGTAAGCAGTTAAGGGGGAGCTAAGTAAACATTTTATGACTTATTTTGCAGTGTGTGGAAATTTATTTGGTTTACTTGTATTCAAAAATCAAATTAAAATTTTATCTTTCTTTCTTTAAATGTAAATTCAGACATTTATGCTTTTTGCAGGAAAAAATTAATATAAATGAAAATTAGAACTAAGAGCCAGATATATTAACTGTTTTAATCAATAGCAACAAAAGAAAATACTTTCTTTTTAAATCTTGGTCTACTTTGTTATTCAAAAGAAATCTGCTCCGAATCATTATGGATTTAAGTCATGGCTTAGAAAACAAACTGAATAACCATCTCAGGGTGGACAGTGAATATCTGTTTCTCTTAATGGTGACACGAACAGAATAGTGGCAATCAAGATTTCAATAAGGAATAAAGAATGGGTATAAATATCATTAAAACAAATAGGAAAGTCCGATTCAGGAGGTATTTTTTTTAATATCTCCATCACTAAGATGATTGACAGGTATAAAATTCAAATTAAACACTTTAAATATGAAGTAATTTTATAGATAAATGTGTCAAATTTCTATTAAAGTCAGAATTCTTCATGGCTTTAAAATTCTGAGGTATGACATATTTCTTTCAATCTGATGAGTCCTACAATTTTCCACTCTGGTCCCACCAAAAACCAAACAAATGAAAAGGAAAAATAATCAAAGTATAACAAAAGAAAAAAATATTGCTTTTTTATTTCTAATTTTGGTTCCCCATTATCACTATTTGGAGAAACACACTTGAATATATCAGGCCCTGTCTTGTTATACACAGATCATATAAGTACGTCTCTTTAAGAATCCAACAGAATTGCCTCACTATCCCTGAAATATTTATGATTTAAAAATCTCTGTCCTCCCAAATAATTTAATTAGTAATAAATTAATTAACTTCTCTGAATTTAAAAAGATATCTGAACTTAAGTAGAAAAAAAAAAAGTGAACTAGAAATCAAATTAGGTGCCTGAGGGCCTTGCTAACTACAACACCAACACACAGGATCAATAACAGAGGAGTCATGGAAGAAAGCGAGTTTGATCTTTAACAACCAACCTTCTAGGAACATCATTATCATCACTATGAAAGGGAGATATTTTTTTCTATCTTTTCCATAAATCAGTGAAACGCTATAATAGAAAAGAGCAATAATAAGAAGCAGCATGCAAAACATAAAAAACCCCACAAATTTAAAATGTATCCTCCTTGTTAATGAATATGACACTAACAGTTTAAAATGATTCCATTATTAGTGGCATTAAAACAAAGTAAATATCATTCAGAAAATATTGAGCATTATGTGTAAGTTACAAAGAAATTTGTTTATATATGCAATTATTGCCTTTAGCAGTATTTAAATTCTAAGTTTAATATTATGAAAGATCATAGTTAACCTAGAAATTAACTATACTCTAATATATTTAAATAATTTATCATTTTATAATTGTATGGAATGATATATTTATGTATATATTTGGCCTACATACTCATTGAGACTTTTTTTTCAAAAGAAGCTAATGTATAATAAAAAAGTGAGAATTTAAGATGCAAATAAGAAATGATACACAATTTGCTCTCAAGTTGCAGTGGTAATAATGTGACTATTTATATTCTGCATATTTTACCTGGATGACAAACTGTATCTGTCTTACCCTTTCTGAATTTGTATTCTCAAAAGGATCCATTTGCTCTCATGAAGTTTTGAAATGTTGAACAATTATAAATACTTGTAAAAACAAATAAGCAAATACACAGACTCACAAATGTGGTGCTTCATTCTGGAAAAGTAAAAATCCTCATGTTTGTTATGTTATGCTCCTCTGTGTGTATAAGCATATCAATGCATAAGTAAGTATTCATTGATAAAAGTAACTATTTAAATAGTCCATTTCCTCTGTGTAATGGTTAATTTGAATTGTCAACTTGATTGGATTAAGAAGTGATGAGGATTAAGAAATTTATGGGTGTGTCAATGAATATTTGTCTAGGAATGATTGGCATGTGGGATAGCCACCTGAAATGGAGATGTTCCCTAAATTTGCAGCAGCACCATCTAATAGGATGATGACTTGGATGGAATAAATGTTGGAATAACCAGGAAACAGCAGCAGATGCAAGCTCAGTTCTCCTTGAACAAGTTCTTGATTGCTAGTGCAATCATCTGAGGATATCAGACTCTTGCTTCTCTTCCAAAACGGACTCTGCCAGTGATTCTTCAGAAGGCTTTGGTCTCTGAGTAGGGTAGCCCTTTTGATTCCTCTTATTCCAGGGATTGAGCCTCTTGGATTGCACAGCTACTGCTTCTTCCAGCTCTCCAGCCTGCAAATTTGGCCATTGTGGACTTATCCAGCTTCTGGTAACGTAAGCCAACTTAATAAGTCCCTTTTTATAATTATACTTTCTGTTGATTCTGTTCCTCTAGAGAACCCTAAATAATATACTCTGAATGTTACATGTGCTTTTAGCAGTCTTGTATATACATAATACTTTGAATCCCCCAGATATCTGCTAGGTGACATCAAGGCTTGCTCCTTGACCCTGTAAACCAAGACTCAAATGTAGATAGGAATACTTGAGGAGTGACTGGCATGTGTCTTATAATCTTAATTAGCTCACACAGTTGATATGGCTTGGCTTATTTATTAAGTTTATAGAATGTGAAATGCTATAAAATAAAAATATAAAATTTAAACTATCTTAGTTAAAATTAATAGGAGTAGATTTGAAGGATAGTAAATATGACGATGGTTTTGTTTTGTTCTCAAGAATATAGAGACACTTTCATGATTATTTGTGAGAAACCAGGTTTAACTCTCAAATTTCCGCTGGGAAATGTGGATAGCCCTTAGAGACTTGATGTTTTCTTCCATTTCTGTGACATACTTTCTCCTCTTTTAATGGGATAAAATGTACAAGGTACTTGTGATTGTTGATATTATATATTAAATACTCATTTGTACATGTTTCTTAATAAAAGCCAACATGATCACAGATATCAGAGATGGTCAGAGGAAATTCCTGACACAAAAGTAGATAATTTTGTGAAAGTAAAACAAATTCAAAATCAGCTAATTAGTCATAAACCTTTATTTTAAATTTATTTGCATGTGAGATATTTCTTTATTTTCCTAAGACTACTAAGTGTGTATTGTGTGTGTGTGTGTGTGTGTGTGTAAAAAAAAAAATAAAAAGATAATTTTTATAATACCAGTGTTCTTCTCCTTTAATCAAATAACACAATGTTAATCTTAACATTTTGAAATTATGTTATCAATATGACAAATAGAATCTAACCATTATCTAGGACTTAACTTTTTGTCCTTTCAGAAATTCTAGACATAACAGGGAACAGTTATAATCTAAATCTAGTGTGTCTATGGAAATAAAGCTGTTAACCACCATATTCTATTTCAAACTCAGAATTTGTAAGACTCTTCCCAGCCAATGCAGATCTTTCATTACCTTTTATCTTTTAATATCTTTTAAAATGACATCCTATTCCTGTTAGAATATTTTCAATGACTAAGCACATATGATTTCACAAAGTATATTTTTATACTCTTGAGTACTTTTGCTTTTAATTCTGAAAAGAGTTGGGATAGGGACAGTTCTTTCTTGTATTGAATTCAAATTTAATTCTTAGCTTTTACTTACTAGTTGTACTATCAAAATCAAAAGAGATAAGAACAAGTGCACCTTTAATTCAAATAAACTTTAAATATTTGAAACCAACTGAACCTTGTCTTTTCTTAGTTTGAACATCAGAATGATGAATTTTTACACTATTGTCTATATCTATATTCAAAGAGACTTAGGAGATATCCAGTTTCATAATTCGCATCCTAGTTTTTTGCAAAAGATGGTATATTCTGGTTTGTTTCAGATAGTCCTAGTTTGGACTCCATGAAAGTGATTTGGTTTGGATTACAGTTATCCCATTACCCCTTCCTTTGCTCATAATTAAATATAGCTCACTGAACATGGATGGCAATTTTAATGATAAAAGAGGTACACATACAACAAATTTTGAAGTTACTGGAGAAGATTTTTAATTTGTATTGATAAAGAAAATATATCTACATATTTTGGTACCTGAAACATATAGTTTTAGGGAAACTCTTTAAGAATTAAATAATGTGTAATTATAAAAGTAGATATAAAGCCAGGCATGGTGGTGCATGCCTGCTCAGGAGGCTGAAACAAGAAGATGAGAAGTTCAAGGCTAGCCTCAGCAAACTAGGGAGATCTTATTTCTCAATAGAAAAAAAATAAAAAGGGTTGGGGATATGGCTCAGTGGTTAAGCATGACTGGGTTCAATCCATAATTCTAAAAATATAAATAAAATAAAATTAGATATAAAGTGACTGTTTACTTAAAAGTTGTCTAAATAAGGACCCTGCATTATGTACAACCAGAGATATGAAAAATTGTGCTCTATATGTGTAATAAAATTGTAATGCATTCTGCTGTCATATATATATATATATGAAAAAAAGAACCCTGCAGTTTCAAATACACTGCCTTCATGTTAATTCCGTGCTTGAATTTAAATGTTGCTGTCTGATTCAGAAGTCTAAAGCTACCAGTGCACACTAACACCGAGCAATACAGTATTTGTTTTTCCTTAAGTGTCTCCATGTGCAATTGCTAAACACAGTTAGAGAACACAAGAACCATATAGGATTGTCCTGAGCCTTTAAAATAGGCAAAAAAAATAAAAATTAAAAACGCAATATTTTGAAACATATTGGCTAAAATAAAGTGTAAGAAATGAGAAAGATTTTTTTAAAATTTAATAGTAATGTCTTATCAAATAAAAGTACACTTAAAGTTTTCTATATTGGTAAAAATAAGGAGGCAAATATAAATTAAGTGTTTATCATTTTCAGTCTACACGTTATCAGCTGTTTTAGCCACATATTATTTTATCTCTCACAAACTCAGTTTCACCTCATTTGAAATAGGGAAATTGAGGAAGTATAATGTAGAGCAGGTGAAATAACTTTGACTTGAAAAACAGTTATGGACTATGCACAAAAGAATACAGTTAATTGGAACCTTCCCAAAAAATAAAAGGCTGAGTGTTTTCTGATATGCAGATACTAATTCACAATAAGGTGGGAGGTGGTAGGGAAGAATAGAAGTACTTTGGATTAGACAAAGGGGAATGAAGGGAAGGGAAAGCAATTGGAATAAGAAAGACAGTAGAATGAACTGGACATTACTATCCTATGTGCTTATGTGATTACACAACCAATGTAATTCTACATCATGTACAACCAGAAGAATGAGATGTTATACTCCATATCTGTGTAGTAAGTCAAATATATTCTACTATCATATATAAGTAATTAGAACAAAATTTTAAAATTATGTAAAATAAAACAAATGCTGAGTTTCCTAATAAAGCAGGTTTAAGAACAAATAAGCTCTAAATCATTTTTTAAGTATAGAACAGAGAACTCAAGCCACTTCCAATCATCTAATCGAACATGTGGACAACTCAAATCAATATTTCACCCTCATCAGCTTGGCAGAGTAGCTTTAAAGGTGACTTATAAAGGGAATTGTCAAAATTCCCTCAACTGGAGCGATAAATGATGAATGTTCATAATAGCTGTCTAAAGGGAGCACATTCAGTACTCCATTTCATATAAAAATTGCGTTTTTTCGTTGTGCTTTAAACTAATAAGTTTTTAAATATCCTTTTTAGCTCCTCTAATAGGGGCATTCAGGACACATTTTGCCACAGTTGAGGGATCTTTGACAATTCCCTTAGTCAGTTACCTTTAAAGGTTACCAGGCAGTTGCATTATAAACTCAAGATTTTAAAGGTTTCTACAATTCTTATTATTTATCTCATGAAAAGGATCATTTTTTTAAAGAAATTAAATCTCACAACTGCTTATTCCTGCACTATTGGTTAGTACTTTCGGTATTTTGAAACATTTTTTGAACAGATGGAATATTTTGCTTAGGGAAAACGTGCATTTGCTAGCTTTTTTAAAAAACATATTTTCAAGATTGTCAAAACATTACAAAATCATTAGGAGACTCCCATGTTAGAGTCTTGTCAGACATTTCATTATAAACTTACATTAAGATTCTAGCTATTTTTGAGCACAAACAGCCTCCGCCAAGCACAATCTGTTAGTAAGTCAAATTTTGTTTAGGGAATGTTATAAATGAATTGCTGTAGTTGTAGCCCAAAAGTGTCAAACTGAGTCTGCTGAGAGAGCTCTGTGAAATTAGACTGGTACCATAAATCAAGGCGTGCCACAAATTCTCTAAGATTCAGTGATATGTTGGGGAAAATGCTGTTCTTGGTCATTTCTTTCTTATAATATACCAACAATATAAAATAAAGTATTATGTATAACTGAATTTGACATCACATCTGCAAATGTATTTTCTGTTTTCCATTATTTATAGTTGTATTACCTAAAAGCAAATGGGTAAATTTATTTTTGTTCTTAATTGAGGGCCCAGGGATTTTGCTTTATACCAGTAAAACTGAATCAAAATAATGCAAATAATTGCTGTCAAATAAGATAAATTAAATACTTTATGAATGAGTTTATGCTAAGTTATGTAAAAATAAAAAGTCACAGACAATATCAGCAGGTTTATATTGACAAAAATTTAATTTCTATTATATGTACTTTTGTTGTTTGGCAGAAGCTCCATGTAATCTATACTATAGGCCCTGATATTGATGTTGGGGTATTTTTACACTATATAATGGCTTCTAATGACTACATCCCAGTGAACAACGCAGATTATATAGACAAACCTGAAGTTAATATAAGGAAAGATAGTTTCTCTTGTGCCAGAGTTGCATAAAAATAAGTTTTGAAGAGAGTGTCAATAAATATGTTGAACAAATAATGAAAGTCATCACAAATTATAGGGAGATGAAAATTTATTGGGAAAAGCATAAAGTTTTATTTCATAAAGAAATAGAAATCATTGGGATATTAAGCTCATAGAGTCGTCAAATTGTGGGAAGTTTCTGGATTGGCTTTTTAATTTGTGTTGTTGATTTGGATTGATTGAAGATGAGATTCTGAGTGAGTTAAACATTCAATAAATACCTCAAGATAGCTTTTTTTGTCTTTATAATTATTGAAAAATTCTTCAAACAAATGAATTATTTTGGTCTGAAGGAAACAAATTTACAACAATTGTTATAAAAGACATTTCAATAGCAAAAAAAGAATTAGAAAACTCTTTAGTTTCAATCTGGTTCTATGTTGTAATTCTTATCTTAAATTCTTAAAAATGGAGATAAAATATATCTACTTAGATTAAACACATATTAATAATAAGCATAACAAAGACATTTAGTAATTTATTAAGTCATTTCTATATCATAAAAATGATTCTCAATAATAATTATAATTTCAAATTACATTTGTAGGTATTTTTATTTTTGTAGAGGCTTTATATCTGTGTAAAGATAAAAACAGTATTCTCTGTAGAAATATGAGGGATTTGGGATTTAACAGTACTGTGTTTAAACATTTTTTTCTGTCTAAGATGTTTAGGATACGTTTTAACTTTATCAATTGTGATATTTGCAAGATGGGAATACTGAGACATTTTCAATATGATTTTCTTAAATACAAAAGATAAATTTTAGTTGCAGCTCAATTAAAACAAACAAACAAACAAAACCTCCCCTTCCTCCTCCTCTTCGTATTTCTTAATGAGTGTCTGAATCAGTAAAAGGTATTTTTTTTTTAAGACCATGATCTTATGTGTGTGGGGAGAATATTCCTAAGGAAATTCATGTGGAATTTATAGAAATGCTTATCTTGTATTACCTGAGTTCACTAATGAATTCATGACATCTTTTGGAGTTTATACATCCCAAAAGACTATAAAAGTAAGAGATGTATTCTGTACTTCCTCCTGTGAGATAAGTCCATTCAATGTGAGTATGAAATGAAGAGCAAATATTATCTGAAAAGTTGAGATAGATGAAACAATGGGCAGCTATAATTTTCCTCAAGTTAAATCAATTAAATAATTAAATTTATTATTTCCATTTACTATGTATTCTTCAAAATCATAGAAAAAATATTCAAAATTGCAATTCAAAATCAGGCAGCCCTCTATTAGCCATAGCTCCATTTCTTTACATTAGCAGTACACTAAGATCTCTATTGTAAGGCTTAAGCTTACTTTGTGATACAAATATACAAAGATGATATATTTTAGCTCTCTTTTAGTACTAGCATTATTCTTTTAATCAAGACTTAATCTCTTAAGGATATTTCTAGTTGGAACTCTAATAAATCATGAGTTCTTTCACAATAGTATGACATTTCTGGAAGGAAGCACAATGAGAGAATATACAAATGACAGAATGTCATGGATTATCAACAGTAGTGAGTCATTATTTGATGTAAAACACATAAAATTACAGCATTTTTTCATCTCTTCATTTAGCTTTCACAAGTATAATTATCCAGATATTTAGTTTTCACTCTATCAGATTGAATGTATTGTCTAAGTTCTTCAAAACCTTTCACCTGCATGAAACCTTGAAAAAAAATTAACTGAAGCAATAGATATCCATTAATGTTTCTTTCTGAGAGCTAATTTAAAGAGGATACTTATCATACTATTAGTTCCTGGCAGTAACTAATTTCATATTCTTAATCATTTGCAGTAAAAGAAGTGAGAGTACAGAACTATGGTTGAACAATTGGGAAAAGAATTCAAATTTCTAAATTCAATGCAATTCTCCTTAATATTTACTGGATTATTCGATTTTATGTTATTTGAAGTGCAAGAAGATATCGAAAGTGTACTTCAACCAATCTTTCTTTCTTGCCATGTTTTTACTGAAAACCAGGTTGTTAAGGACAAAGTCTTATAACTTAGTGATTTCTCTAAATTCTGATAATTGAATAATAAACATTTTCAAATGGAAAAGCTTATTATAGATTAAAAAAAAAACAGCAATGTCTTTGCCCTTTCAAAAAAGCTTCACTAACTTGCATTAGATTGTATTGTGTTGTAAAATTTTCTGTGGTAATTATTCTTTTGAGTAAAGAGTATCCTATTAATTCTTGTGTAAAGAAATAGAAGGATATAAAATCTTTTCACCTTCCTTGTTGGTTCAATCTAGGAAAAACACCTTTAGTAAATGAATGTAGTTCATATTATATATGCAAGCAGTATTTGTTCTCTTTTGATTTTATTCAAATTGGTAAGATGAAATTGAATTACAAAATTTGTCAACCAATTCTGCAATACAGAGTCAAGCAAGAATTTGAGAAAGTAATTTCTTAAGGAAAACATACAATTGCATTTTGCCCTTAATTATCTAATCCCAAATACATTTTGAAGCCTAACTTGGAAATTTCATAAAATATTCATGAAAGCAAAGGACAAACATATTAATTAGAAAGGCTATAAAGGAAGATAAAACATTAAGTGTAATAAGTCAAACAGAAAAAGGAAATACTGCATGACCTCAGTTATCTATGGAATCCCAGAGAGTTAAACTTATAACAGCAGAGCTTAAAAGTTGCCAGAGACTGAGGTGTGGAAGAAATGGTGAGACACTGGTCAAAGTGGGGAAAGAAAGGGCAACATTGACAAAATTACATGAAAAATATTTTTAATGTGCTTTGACAATTCATTTTTATGATAATAATGTGCCTTCACACTTTTGATTTAACATTGGAATTCAAATTTACACTAATATCCTCCCATCTGCTGCTTGTGAAGGACAAAGTCATCTGTCATTGGACTTCTCAGGATATCATTTAATTAGGGTTTTGTAATTAATACCAGGCAGGAAAAATATTCTTGACATTTTCATGTTTTTTCCACTAGAATGGCAAACAAAAGTATATATCTACATTCATATTAAATCTTCTTTATTTCTTTTCTTTTTTTAAGAGAGAGAGTGAGAGAGAGGAGGGGGATTTTTTAATATTTATTTTTTAGTTCTCGGCAGACACAACATCTTTGTTGGTATGTGGTGCTGAGGATCGAACCCGGGCCGCACACATGGCAGGCGAGCGCGCTACTGCTTGAGCCACATCCCCAGCCCTTCTTTATTTCTTAAGATTAGAAATATAATCATATCGGTACATATATGAATACACTATAGTAAATCTCCATATCATGTACATCTCCAAGACTAGGATCCTAATTTGAATAAGATATGCTCTATATTTGTGTAAGTTTGTCAACATTGACTCCATTGTCATGTAAAACTAAAAATAAGGAAAAAAACCCAGAAAATATAAAAAGGATTAAAAAAAGATTATAAACTTGGTGAATAAAAATGCCATTCAGCTTTCAAATGTAAAACCTAAATTCTTTCATAAGATGTAAACTCTAATAATATTAGCTATTTTCTATTATTAAAATTCAGCTTTGTTAGCCCTTATATAAGCAATAAATTTATAAACAGCAAAAAATAAGAAAAGTATCATGCAGAGATATTTCATTTAAGGATGACTTTTTTTAAACCCATGGTTTAATTAAAAAAGATCCTATTTAGAGGTTAACTTGAAATAGTATTTTAAATATGTGATTTAAATTTTCAGAAGTCATGCTAGACTGTGAGTATATTTAAAGTCAGAGTGATCCAGATTTTATTGTCTCTCATATCATTTACTCTATGGGAAATCAGCTGCAAATTGAGCTACATCTGTTAATCTCTGGGAAATGATACAGGTATAAATAAGTAAATATCTGTACATAACAACTTTTCTGTGACCACTTTCCTAGTTGACCCTCATTTTGATGAACTCGGAATGCTACATAAATACAATTTGTTTCCCAAGTATTTCTAATACTAATTGTGAGAATGGAAGGCCCAGCAGAGTGCAATCCTTAAATGTTTCCAAATCTGCCATCTCCCTATGGGTAAATAACTAGAGAGATACCTCCCTCCTTCTTTCCTTTCACACATTGTTGCATTTGAATCTAAACACCAAATGTATTCTCAAATTTTTCTACTTCTTAGAAATAATTTCATCAACTCTTCAATGGCTCTCAGCCATTCATCTCTCTGATAAGCCAAGGTCAGGCACCAGGCCTCCTCCTTTTTCCTTCTTTTTCCCCCTATATTTGGCAACAGAGAATTTCTGCTCAGTTTCCTTTTCTGTTTATCAAGTAAGTTCAATCATATGTAGATTTTTGAATTCAGCTCACACAATTAGAAAAACCACATAAAATAAAAACAAATTTAAAAATAAAGCCCTGAATTACTTTTTGGTTTAAAAATATATATCCATCCAGTGCTATACCTTTCAGCTCCAAGGTGAAAAGATCTTGGATGTTTCTACTAATATCTTTTTTAAAAATAGAAAAAAAATAACCAATGACTTTCTTGGAATCATCATAGACCTGTGATTCTTGGAGTAAATTACCACGATGAAATCTGGAGAGAGAGGTTAATACAGAGAATCACATCAGGGATCTGCTTACTTGAGCAAAAGCCACTGAAGCTTCAAACTGGTAAGCTAACATAAATAGTAACTTCTGTGAATTGTTGAAGTTGAGTGTAAATTGTCATGAGAAGGTCACACTCCTGGAGTTTGGATGACTTTTCAAAGTTTGGGGATTTTTACCCCAATAATTTACTCTATTATAATAGTGAAGAGACCAAAAAGCAAAATTCTGCATCCATGACTAGGCAGGAAAAAAGTAACTATTTTAAACACACTCAGATTTTCTGTAAAACAAAGCCTTACTTAGCAGGGGGGAAAAAAACATCAATGGAGTCTCAGCCCACCTAAGAGAATAGTGAATTTATAACTCTAGTCACACACTAGCTAAACTAACTCAAATAAGAATAAAGAAGGTGAAAGCAAAGAAAAATGTGTGGAAGTCAATCAGAAACAAGTACCTACTAAATTATTGATATTTGGTCACATTATTATAGATCTCTACCCATTGCTCATACCATAACACCACATCAGTAGGGCTCTTGTATGATAACTGTCAATTATAGCTAAGAGAGCTCCAAGGTTCATGCTTAATTTGAGGAAGTATTTGTGTGTAGAGGGGTAGGAAAACCAAAACAACAGTCAACAAAAAGGACACTAAAGAAATTTGAAGTTCTGTGTTCAGTTTCCAAGAACAAGAAAAATATAAGGTCTTACTCCTTGTAGACTTATTTAACAAAATACCATATACTAGTATTCTAAACTTATAAACAACAGAGACTTTTTTCTAACAGTTCAGGATGCTGGACATGCAACATCAGGTTCAATGTCAGGTGAAGGCCACTATCTGGTTTGTAGATGTAGATGTTGTCTTGTAGCTATGTCCTCACTTGATGGAAGGGACAAATGATCAATCTTAGGTCTATCTTATAAGGGCAATAATCCCATTTTTAACGGATCTGCTCTGATTGTCTAATCATCTCTCAAAAGACCCCATTCCTACTACCATCGTCTTGGGGGTTAGAGTTTCAACATATGAATTGTGAGCAGAAACAGAGTACAGCTTAAGGTATATTAAGATGCAAGAAGCAATTTAATTTGAGGAGACAGAGTGAGAATCAAATTCACTCAGATATAATTATCAATGCTATCAGACATATAAGTTAAAATTACTCAGATGACATGTTAAGAATTCTAATTGAAAAGTAAGTAGCAAGGAGGCAAATGGCTAAAGCAAGCAGACAAATGGGATACCAAAAAAAAAATAATTAAAAGGAAACACTAGAAATAAAAACACTATCATAAAAATTTTTTAAAAATGTCTTTGAAGGAAATATTCATACACTTGAAATGGCCCTGGGAAAAATCCATGAGTGAAAATATGAAGGTAGAAACTTTCTAAACTGAAATTAAATGGCAAAGATGAGGTAAATAGAACAGAATATTCCAGAAATGTGAGAAAATGCCTAAAAATATACTTACACATGGTTAGGATACCAGAAGGAGAAAAAAAGAGAAATTAGTAGAAGAAATGTTTGAAATATTAATGTCAAAGAACATTTCAAAATTAGTAGCAAACACCAAATAGGAAGCTCACAAAACATAAAGCACAATATGTAGCCAAAAAAACATATATTGAAGAATATCACATTCAAAGAGCATAAAAAAGAAAAAAAAAGAAATAAAAACTTGAGAAAAAACAGATTTAAACAATTTAACATAGTTTGTCGTGAGCTATCCATAGACTGTGTGTGAGTTCTATGAGGGGACTGGTCTGGCGTTACACTCTGCTTGGGCTGTGCCACATAAGTGTGCTTTTCCTCTCACTCTGCCTGTGATCCTACACTGAACCTGAGATGGGTGTGACTTGCCAAGATGTCAATCAATCTGCTGAACACAAGACATCAAAAAGCAAGACTCCACCTTTGAAACCCTACCTCCTGACTTATTGAGTGAAGAACATTCCATAGAAGCTCCTTTGTGTGTCCCACCTATAAAATAAAAAGATTCTGGGTGCATGCTTTGTTTTCTCCCCAGGGCTGAACAGTATGGAGCTGACCCTTAAAGTTGCAGAGCAATCTCACCCTTGACCTGAGAAACTCATGTTCTTATGTGTGTGGTTTCTTTGCCGCTTTCTCAGTTTATTGCTGTAACCAGCTCCTATGAACCCAGCTCATCTCGCCAGCCTGACCAGCTGGTGGGAATAATTTAAAATAGATAAGAAATACAATGGGCTTCTCATCAGAAACCAGGCATGCATGGAAAAGGGAAATACAGTCATGATTAATGACAGAAATCTGCTCTGAGAAATGAAAAATTAGCTTATTTTGTTATTGTGAATACCACAGAATGTATGTACACAAATCCAGATGTTATAAATTCCCGCAAGATGGTATAGTCTATTCCTCCTAGGCTACAGAACTTACAGCATGTACTGAAGAGTATAGATAATTGCAACACAATGGCATTTGAGTATCTAAGTATATCTAAGTATACAAAAGGTACAGTAAGACTATCATTTTAAAATCACAAAGTATACCTGTATTGAGCATGTATCATAAGTGGGGCTTGCATGACTAGAAATCCCTCTGGATGATACAGCAGGTGAGAGGTAAGTGAACATAAAGGTCTAGAGCAACACTGCACACTACTTAAACTTTATAAACATTGTATACTTAAGCTACAAAAATTAATTTATTTATTAGTAAAACATTATCTTACTGTAACTTTTTTTATTACTTAGATTTCTGCCACTGTGACACAGTCCTGGGATGCTTAAATTACAAGGAGGAAAGGTTTATTTCGGCCCATAGTTTTAGAGGTTTCAGTCCATGGTTGTTCAGCCCTTTGCCTTTGGGCCTCTTGTGAGGCAGTAGATCATGGGAATATCTCATGGTAGAGGGGGCTATCTCATTATGCACATGGACAAAGAGAGAGGAAAAAAGAAAGTGCAGGGTCTGACATCTCCTTGAAGTGCCCTTGCTTCCACAAAGTTCTACCTTCTAAAGTTCCTACAACCCCTAAATAGCGCCATAGAGGAGAGACCAAGGTTTCAACATGTGCACCACTGGGGGACGTTCAAGATCTAAACCAGAGCATAGTCAATATATGTTTATGGCTCTCTTTAGTTCACTGATTCTGACATAACAAAGCACTTCATGCTGTGTCCTGAGACACAAATATAGGTCCCTTCTGCCTCCCTAACACCATGAAAATACATTTGTCCATACAACATCTTCTGGAACTGGGTAGATATTTCTTTGGTTAATATCCAGGACTGTGGAAAAATGAAAATAATATTGCCTCACAATAAGAAAATGAAACAGGAAAAGTATTAAAGTTGGCATTTCTGGTAGACAGTATCAGATCTGTATCTAAAAAATTAAGAGATTTCAACTGATAAATAATTGTGTAAAATGTTATGAAAAAAAGAGAGAGACAACTCCTTGATTTTTATTTTAAAATTTATGATGAAATATCTTAACTTTATAAAGCATACAACTTTTTTTTTAAATGCAGCAATGGCAAGTAGGCAAGGTGTACATGTTAAATATTTCAAGAAAACTATGCCACATATTAGGCTCTCTCAATGTTTGATTCTAATTCTATGAATCATAATGACAAAAATATTAACACAAAACATTCAAAGGAATCATTCAATTCAGTGTGAAAATTTCCTTTAAAATTTAAATTATCATGAAATAATGGAATCAACAATAATATTGATTGACTACTATGCATCAAGCAATCTGTTAATTGCTTTACATGTACTTTCTCCATTGATTGTGTTTTAAAATGCAGCACTTATAGAGACAGTCTATTGTTATTTTATAAACTCATAACTTAGCAAATGTTTGGGCTTCTTTTTCTACGTATCAGAGGGTATCATGGATACAGACTTGAAGGAAACAAAGTTCATAGTCTCAAAGACATTGTATGGTATTAGGGAGTAGAAGTGAGGTTAGTAAATAATTAATCTGATTTCAAATAGTGCTGTGAAAGAATTAAAATGTAGGGTAACCAGAGGAAGGAATGTTTAGGACAGGGATAATTTATTTCGTGTAATCATAAAAACTGAAAGGGGGAGGCAAGTATACTAGTACATGTATGAAGGGGAGGAATTCGTTGTACAACAATTAGGAAAAGAGTAAGCTAGGCAGAGGTAGCATAAAATACAATATTTTGAAACAGAAAAAAGCTTGATATTTTTAGTGTACAAAAATCAGCAGTGTGGCACAATCCTTAATAATACACAGAAAAGTACGGTTCATGAAGTCAAAGAGATAGTTAGATATATAGGAAAAACTTGAAGGGCATATCAGCTGTCTGAGTTTTATTTAATGACTAAAAGAGTCCATTGGAGAGTTATAAATAGAAAATATATGTCATTTTATTTAAGTAGCATGTAAGATGATGTGAGAAATTAGAAACAAGAAAGGAAAGAGACCACATTGATGAAATTCGGTTTGAGTATTAAATTTGCTCAAGGTCAAACTGCTAGTAAGTAATGGAGTCACTCCACACCTAATGGTGATGATCTTTTAACCAGATTCTCAAGTTGCCTATTATTATGGAAATGTTAAAATCATTCTGCTAGAATAAACATTTGCTTCTTTTTAAATGTATATTAAGATTAAATATTTAAGCTATCAGGAATGGTAATATTTTTAAGAGGGGAAAATAAATGTATATGAGAATTTAAAGTACCATTTAATATAGCAAATGCTTTAAACAAATTTTCTTATTCTGAAATGTTTTCAAAAGCATTTTTTTACAAATAACTCCATGTAGAAATTTTACTCTTTCACTACAGTTAAATAATTTGAGAAACCCATTTCTCATGAGTTAGTATGGTAGAGTGATTAATAACAAAGGCTGAGAAAAATACTACTTCATATTTGGGGTTTAGCACTATCTTTATAAATTTGTGAGTCATACGCATTGAAATATCTCAAAATGAGACCACTTATATTTCTTATCAAATGGGAGTAATTATAAAACTTAGAAGACTCCATGCATGTAAAGTATATCAAAACATTGTCTGTCACACAATAAATGGGTCAACAGATATCAGCTACTGTTTTTAATTTTAATTTTTAAAGCATATTTTTGTGTATTTCCTCTAGATATTAAAAATAGAGTTATTTAGAGTTTAATAATTATCACTCAGAAAATAATATATATTTCTTCACTTTGGGAACAAATTTTTTTTTTTTTTTTTTTTTTTTTTTTTTTTTTTTTTTTTACCTTTATTTTTTTTTATTTTTTTTTTTAATTTTTTATTTTTTTATTGGTTGTTCACAACATTACAAAGCTCTTGACATATCATATTTCATACATTAGATTGAAGTGGGTTATGAACTCCCAATTTTACCCCAAATGCAGATTGCAGAATCACGTCGGTTACACATCCACAATTTTACATAATGCCCAATTAGTAATTGTTGTATTCTGCTACCTTTCCTATCCCCTACTATCCCCCCTCCCCTCCCCTCCCATCTTCTCTCTCTACCCCATCTACTGTAATTCATTTCTCTCTTTGTTTATTTTCCCATTCCCCTCACAACCTCTTATATGTAATTTTGTATAGCAATGAGGGTCTCCCTTCATTACCATGCAATTTCCCTTTACTCTTCCTTTCCCTCCCATCTCATGACTCTGTTTAATGTTAGTCTCTTCTTCCTGCTCTTCCTCCTTGCTCTGTTCATAGTTGCTCTCATTATATCAAAGAAGACATTTGGTATTTGTTTTTTAGGGATTGACTAGCTTCACTAAGCATAATCTGCTCTAGTGCCATCCATTTCCCTGCAAATTCTATGATTTTGTCATTTTTTATTGCTGCATAGTACTCCATTGTGTATAGATGCCACATTTTTTTTATCCATTCATCTATTGAAGGGCATCTGGGTTGGTTCCACAGTCTAGCTATTGTGAATTGTGCTGCTATGAACATCGATGTGGCAGCATCCCTGTAGCATGCTCTTTTAAGGTCTTCAGGGAATAGCCCGAGAAGGGCAATAGCAGGGTCAAATGGTGGTTCCATTCCCAGCTTTCCCAGGAATCTCCAAACTGCTTTCCAAATTGGCTGCACCAATTTGCAGTCCCACCAGCAATGTACAAGAGTACCCTTTTCTCCACATCCTCGCCAGCACTTGTTGTTGTTTGACTTCATAGTGGCTGCCAATCTTACTGGAGTGAGATGGTATCTTAGGGTGGTTTTGATTTGCATTTCTCTGACTGCTAGAGATGGTGAGCATTTTTTCATGTACTTGTTGATTGATTGTATGGCCTCCTCTGAGAAGTGTCTGTTCAGATCCTTGGCCCACTTGTTGATTGGGTTATTTGTTATCTTATTGTCTAATTTTTTGAGTTCTTTGTATACTCTGGATATTAGGGCTCTATCTGAAGTGTGAGGAGTAAAAATTTGTTCCCAGGATGTAGGCTCCCTATTTACCTCTCTTATTGTTTCTCTTGCTGAGAAAAAACTTTTTAGTTTAAGTAAGTCCCATTTGTTGATTCTTGTTATTAACTCTTGTGCTATGGGTGTCCTATTAAGGAATTTGGAGCCCGATCCCACAATATGTAGATCGGAGCCAACTTTTTCTTCTATCAGACGCAGAGTCTCTGATTTGATATCAAGCTCCTTGATCCATTTAGAGTTAACTTTTGTGCATGGCGAGAGGAAGGGATTCAGTTTCATTTTTTTGCATATGGATTTCCAGTTTTCCCAACACCATTTGTTGAAGATGCTATCCTTCCTCCATTGCATGCTTTTAGCCCCTTTATCAAATATAAGATAGTTGTAACTTTGTGGATTAGTCTCTGTGTCCTCTATTCTATACCATTTGTCCACTCGCCTGTTTTGGTACCAGTACCATGCTGTTTTTGTCACTATTGCTCTGTAATATAGTTTGAAATCTGGTATCGCTATACCGCCTGATTCACACTTCCTGCTTAAAATTGCTTTTGCTATTCTGGGTCTTTTATTTTTCCATATGAATTTCATGATTGCTTTATCTATTTCTACAAGAAATGCCATTGGGATTTTGATTGGCATTGCATTAAACCTATAGAGAACTTTTGGTAATATCGCCATTTTGATAATGTTAGTTCTGCCTATCCATGAACAGGGTATATTTTTCCATCTTCTAAGATCTTCTTCTACTTCTCTTTTTAGGGTTCTGTAGTTTTCATTGTATAAATCTTTCACCTCTTTTGTTAGGTTGATTCCCAAGTATTTTATTTTTTTGGAGGATATTGTGAATGGAGTGTTTTTCCTCATTTCCGTTTCAGAAGTTTTGTCGCTGATATACAGAAATGCCTTTGATTTATGCGTGTTGATTTTATATCCTGCCACTTTGCTGAATTCATTTATTAGTTCTAGTAGTTTCTTTGTAGACCCTTTTGGGTCTTCTAAGTATAGAATCATGTCATCTGCAAATAGTGATAATTTAAGTTCTTCTTTTCCTATTTTTATGCCTTTAATTTCTTTCGTCTGTCTAATTGCTCTGGCCAGTGTTTCGAGAACTATATTGAAAAGAAGTGGTGATAGAGGGCATCCCTGTCTTGTTCCAGATTTTAGAGGGAATGCCTTCAACTTTTGTCCATTCAGAATGATGCTAGCCTGGGGCTTAGCATAGATAGCTTTTACAATGTCAAGGTACGTTCCTGTTATCCCTAGTTTTTCAAGTGTTTTGAACATAAAGGGATGCTGTACTTTGTCGAATGCTTTCTCTGCGTCTATTGAGATGATCATATGGTTCTTATCTTTAAGTCTATTGATGTGGTGAATAACATTTATTGATTTCCGTATATTGAACCAGCCTTGCATACCAGGGATGAATCCTACTTGATCATGGTGCACAATTTTTTTGATGTGTTTTTGTATTCGATTCGCCAGAATTTTATTGAGGATTTTTGCATCCAGGTTCATTAGAGATATTGGTCTGTAGTTTTCTTTCTTTGAGGTGTCTTTGTCTGGTTTCGGAATCAGGGTGATGTTGGCCTCATAGAATGAATTTGGAAGAGCTCCCTCTTTTTCTATTTCCTGAAATAACTTGAAAAGTATTGGTATTAATTCTTCTTTAAAGGTTTTGTAAAACTCCGCTGTATACCCATCCGGTCCTGGGCTTTTCTTGGTTGGTAGTCTTTTGATGGCTTCTTCAATTTCATCCATTGATATTGGTCTGTTCAAATTGTGTGTATCCTCCTGACTCAGTCTGGGCAAATCATATGACTTAAGAAATTTATCGATGTCTTCACTATCTTCTATTTTATTGGAATATAGGTTTTCAAAATAATTTCTAATTGTCTTCTGTATTTCTGTAGCATCTGTTGTGATGTTGCCTTTTTCATCCCGTATGTTAGTAATTTGAGTTCTCTCTCTTCTTCTCTTTGTTAGCGTGGCTAAAGGTCTGTCGATCTTATTTATTTTTTCAAAGAACCAACTTTTAGTTTTGTTAATTTTTTCAATAGTTTCTTTTGTTTCAATTTCATTAATTTCCGCTCTGATTTTAATTATTTCTTGCCTTCTGCTACATTTGCTGTTGTTTTGCTCTTCCTTTTCTAGGGCTTTGAGATGAAGTGTGAGCTCATTTATTTGTTGGTTTTTTCTTTTTTTGAGGAATGACCACCAGGCGATGAATTTTCCTCTTAAAACTGCTTTCATTGTGTCCCATAGATTCCGATATGTTGTGTCTGTATTCTCATTTATCTCTAAGAATTTTTTGATTTCCTCCTTTATGTCTTCTGTAACCCATTGATCATTCAGTAACATATTGTTCATTTTCCATGTGATGTAGGATTTTTCCTTCCTTCTTTTATCATTGATTTCCAGTTTCATTCCATTATGATCAGATAAAATGCATGGTATTATCTCCACCCCTTTATATTTACTGAGGGTTGCCCTGTGGCATAATATATGGTCTATTTTTGAGAAGGATCCATGTGCTGCTGAGAAAAAAGTATATCCATTTGATGATGGTTGATATATTCTATATATGTCAGTTAAGTCTAGGTTATTGATTGTGGTATTGAGTTCTATAGTTTCCTTATTCAACTTTTGTTTGGAGGATCTGTCCAATGGTGAGAGAGGTGTGTTGAAGTCACCCATAATTATTGTGTTGTTGTCTATTTGATTCTTGAACTTGAGGAGAATTTGTTTTATGAATGTCGCAGCGCCATTATTTGGTGCATAAATATTGATAATTGTTATGTCTTGTTGGTGAATGGTTCCTTTCAACAGTATATAATGTCCTTCTTTATCCCTTTTGATTAACTTAGTCTTGAAGTCGATTTTATTCGATATGAGGATGGCCACCCCTGCTTGCTTACGAGGACCGTGTGCGTGGTATATTTTTTCCCATCCTTTCACCTTCAGCCTGTGTATGTCTTTTCCAATCAGATGTGTCTCCTGGATGCAGCATATTGTTGGATTTGTTTTTTTAATCCATGATATCAGCCTATGTCGCTTTATTGGAGAGTTTAAGCCATTAACATTCAGAGTTACTATTGATATATGGTTTGTACTTCCATCCATGTTTGATTAATTATCCTCTTTTTTTAAAAAAAATTTAGTTTGTTTCTCCATGATTATTTTTCCCCTCGCCCTCTGTCTTTACCGAGGCACTTCCCTCTGATGGTTTTGGTTATTGTTTTTCATTTCTTCCTCGTGTAGTGTTTTGCTCAAAATGCTTTGCAATGCTGGTTTTCTGGCTGCAAATTCTTTTAACTTTTGTTTATCATGAAAGATTTTTATTTCGTTGTCATACCTGAAGCTTAATTTTGCTGGATACAGAATTCTTGGTTGGCATCCATTGTCTTTCAGTGTTTGAAATACATTGTTCCATGACCTTCTTGCTTTCAGTGTCTGTGATGAAAAATCCGTTGTTAACCTTATTGGTTTACCCCTGAATGTAATCTGTCTCCTTTCTCTTGTAGCTTTTAATATTTTCTCTTTGTTCTGTATATTGGATATCTTCATAACAATGTGTCTTGGCGTTGGTCTACTGTGATTTTGTGTGCTCGGTGTCCTGTATGCATCTTCAATTTGTATATCTGTTTCCTCTTTTATTTCTGGAAAGTTTTCTGTAATTATTTCATTCAGCAGGTTACTCATTCCCTTGGTTTGAATCTCTGTACCTTCTTCTATCCCAATGACTCGTAAGTTTGGTTTTTTTATGTTATCCCATAACTCTTGGATGTTTTTCTCATGATTTTTTACCAGCCTTTCTGAGTTGGCTAGACTCTTTTCAAGATGAAATATTTTGTCTTCATTATCTGACGTTCTGGCTTCTACTTGCTCCACTCTGTTAGTGATACTCTCAATTGAGTTTTTAATTTGGTTTATGGTTTCCTTCATTTCTAAGATTATGGTTTGATTCTTTTTTATAATCTCTATCTCCTGATAAAGGTGCTTAACTTCTTCTTTTATCTGTTTGTGTAATACATTCTCAATGTGTTCTTTCGCTGCTTGAATTTGCTGTCTCGTATCCTCTTTAAGGTTCCATTCCATCTGTCTAAGGTGTTCCTTGAGTTCTTTATATGACCATTTTTCTGATGACTCTAGGTCCTCCTGAATATTTAGGCTGTCCTGCATTGTTTGTACTCCTTTTCTTCCTTGCTTTTTGAAGCTGCTCATGTTACTTCTTCTTCTGTTTGACTGCTGAGTTACTGTTTACTCCTATAAATTTATTTGATGCTTGGGAGGAAAGGTATTAGAAGGGAAGGGAAAAAGTCACTAAATAGAATGAGAGTAAGCAGGTAGAATTCAAGGAAGGGGGGGTAAGATAATTGAAAAGAAATGAAAAGACAAAAGAAGAAAAAAATAGGAAATAAAAAAAAAATTTAAATAATAAGAAAAAAATTAAAATTAAAATTGGAAGAAAAAAAATGTAAAAAAAATTTAATAAAACAAGAAAGAAAAATGAAAATGAAAAAAAACCGAAATCAAAATTAAAAAAAAAAAAGAAAAGAAAAAAAGAAAAAAAAACAAAAAACTAATAAATGCAGTCTTAGAGTTTGATTAACTTCTCTTCCAGTAGGTGGCGCTGTGACCACCAGGCCAAGTTTCTCCTATCAATACGCGGAAACCAATCACTGTGCAGCAGCTCTCCTCCCAGACTGGGCGAGTCTCCAATCCTGGGTGCCTAGGGCGTCCTCTTGTGTCTAGTCACTTCCCCACTTTTCCTCTAGCCAGGCCCCTCTCACGGGTGCCGCTCACCACAATACTGGGTACACGCCAGGTCTGCTGCTCCCGGGAGCCCTGTTGTCATGAATGACTGGGCACACTCTTCCAGTTTGCCAATCCCTCAGACCCTAAGTTTGTTGAGCTTGGGGCTGAGAATCCTCAGCGAATTTTACTGCCCCTCCGGTAGCCACACCCCGGGTAGCTGGTGCAAGAGACCTCAGCTGTCAGCACTGGTTGGAGCGGTAGTCCCGCGCCGTGGGTCCCGCGCCACCTCTAATTCCCTCGGTCTGGCTACCGAGCTCACGGGAGAGCTAGGAGGGGCCCTTACAGGAGAGCTGAGATTGGCCCTTAAGGTTTCCCCGATGTGTGGAGGGAGAAGGCTAGGGAATTACACACCTGTAGCCGCAGGTTTCAATGAAGTAATCTCCTCCGCCGCAGTCTGATGACGTCAGTTGTCTGCCATGGTGGTATCTCTTGCAAATGGCGACAGTTCGTTTCCCTTTGCCGGGTGACCAATGCAACGGGTGGGTCCTTACTGTCTCTCCCAAGCCCCGTTTCAAACCTGTGGCCACTACCTATGAAGGCTCGGTTGGCATTTACCTCCGTAGGATCAGAAGGGCTGACCAGTTGTTTCAGCCGGATGGATTAGTGCTGAGTCACAGCTGTTTGTCTGCGGGAAGCAGGCGAACGGGAGCTTGAATTCAGCCGATCCGGGTTCAGTGTGTGTTCTGAGAGGCCCAGACTGCTCGTCCCAGATCCATGTCAGCTCAGCATTGCCTAGTGATCCTGAGCAAACAGAATTAGGCTGTTTACGACTCCCTATGCCTGCACAGCTGAAGAGGTCAGAGACTTGATCTCTCCGCGCCCGCCGCCATGTTCCTCTACCTGGGAACAAATTTGATTAAAAAATAAAAATGGAATCTTTGAGAAATTACTATGTAGATATCCTAGGGAGACTGAATATTTTACTGCAAATAAACAAAATAAATAACCCTAGGGTCCACCAATAACTTATATAAAATAAGAAGTTTCATACTTTCTTGGACTTTGTTGTTTCTTTGCTGTTATTGCTATAAACTTAAAAATATGAAGGGTAGTGCTTATTTTCTGTCTTCTACTTGATTAGTAGAAGATTACTCTTCTTTCCTACTTTATTAAGCCAGACGATTACACAATTAATTTGATGTTCTTTTTAATAGATTTGTGTGTGTGTACATGTGTGTTTGTACATATTTGTTTGTGTGTATGTGTGTTTGCAGATATAAATTTCATTTGAACATATTTTTAGTTATATCCCATGTTTGCACATGTATTTTCCTCTAATTTACATCAAAATATTAGCTGATTTCTCTTGCGATTTCTTACTTAATCAATGGGTTCTGTAGATGTGTTTTGTTTCATTTCCTGTTTTTATAGATTTTCTATATTTCTTTGTGTTGTTAATTTCTATCCTTTGATTTTTAAAACATTTTATGTGATTTCAATTCTTTTAAAAGTATTGTGTCTTGCTTGAGCATAAGTCCTATCCTGTATGTATTCTTGAAAATAATAGATATTATGCTATTATTGCCTGAAGAATTGCTGGTATTTCAATTGGATCAAATTGTTGAAGTTCTTCTGTAAAATTGCTGGTTTTCTCACTAGTTTTTCCATAAACTCCTGTGACTGATATATTTGTGTTGAGTTATTTATTGTATACTTAAATTCTGACAATTTTAGCTTCATGAACTTTGGAGATCTTGTGGTAGATGTGAATGTTATTAAAACATGTTTTAACTTCTTGATTAATTGGCATATGCAGGATGACTATAAAATGCTCCTGTTATTCTCATTTTTTATCCATTTACCTTTTTCAGATTTATCAGTTGTTATTGATCTACATCTATGTCACCATTTCTTTAAATGTGTTTATTTTTAGATACTTAAATATATTTTCAATAGCTTCATTGAAGTATTTTTCTCCTAAACAAGCATTATGATGATCTTTCAGAAGCAATTTCTTTTTTCTTTTTTCTCCAGTGTGCAAGTCACATTTTCTTGATCCTTTGAACATTTTGTAATTACTAGTTGAAAATTAAACTTTTTAATATTACATTCTACCAACTCTGGACTCAGAACCACCACCTCAGAGCACATTTCTAGTTGCTTATTTGTTTATTTAATTGATTTCTCTAGCCCAATTCTGTGGCATATCTCTACATCAAAGTTTGCAGTCACAGGCGTTTCTTCTTTCATTTTTTTTTCCTTTGTTTTATTTTTAAGACTAGAATCCCAAGAGCTGCACCTAGTTGGTCAGAGGTTGTTTTTAGATAGTTGCATTCAGTAACACTTCCATCTTTAGTTGATGGAGGTGTGTATGGGTTGAAAGAAACCACCTCAACATTACTTTCTGGCAGGCTTTCACAAACTGCCTCAGTTTATGTGTAAGGCTTCACAAACAGCAAGAAAAGCACAGAAAACTATGGCCCTTACAGCCTCTCCTAAGAACTTGCCATACATGTCCATTCAACTTTCCAGATGAATAAGGCCATGTGAGAGCTTATCAAAGTCTCATTCCCCAATCACTGTTGAAGTTTAGTGCTAGTCGACTTATCTTTCATTTCTCTAACAAGTGTCACAATATCATAGTAGCCATGATGTTAATTCTGCCAATCATTTGCTACCTATATATACATTATTTTTAATTAAGAACCTGAGCTTGTTTTCCCCCCTAGCACTTAGCTGCAAATATAATCATTCTTTTCTTTTCTGGCAGTGAAGCTGTTAGTTTCCAAAGCTTACTCTACCCTGGAAGAACTACTGAGATCATGGAGCTGTAGAAGCAGGATAAGGGTAGAAGGTAGATTTAAGCTATCCTAACTAAAATTCTAGAGAATACCATGGCTATTCCCTAATTTGTGACTTAATGCTTGCTGAGGGCCATTACCAAGTAGGAATGAAGCATCGAAATTTCCTTGCCAAGCGTACCCCATGCTGCTTAGAGGACATTTGATGGGACATTGCATGCATGCTTTAATAAGGTGACCTTGCTCAATGACCAAGGCAGATCCGGGTTTAGAGCTGATCAGGTTTGAGGAAGTAACCGGCTTCTTGAGTTTAAGGCGTTGCCAGTTTAAAATAATGGGTTTTAGGGAAGTTGGCGGTTGAAGATTATTGCTGAGATTAGGGTGTTCCTGCTGCTTGTTCCCGTTGAGTTCTCGTGAGATTAAAATGGGATTTGGAGAGAGCCTCGTGAAGTAGGTGAATTGTGCGGGAGACGGCAGAACGTGATTGTCCCTGGACCTGTGTGGAGGCGGTGTGAGAGCGGGAATAAAGAATTGCTGTTTGAACATACAAAGGTGTGTGGTGGCTCGTGATTCTGGTGCCAAGCCCAGACCTTGGCAAATGCTTATTTTTAAAGTGAGATTCTAGTTTTTCTATGCCGTTGGATGATTTCTAGACTTCACATAAATTAACCTTTATCATGTTAGGCAATGCTGAACGTCTGCTCTCTGGGAGATTTCTTCTGGTCCCCATTCATAACAAGTAGGTGTCCCTGAGACTGAATGCTCTCATCTTGGTCTTCAAGGACACTCCTAGATGGTGCTCTTTGACCATCTTGGGGAAAGTCCCAAATTCCTATTCAGATTTCTCTGATACAACCCCAGGATCGGAGGCTTGAGATATCTTATTACAGTCGGATAAAACTGGAAATATAGGTTCCCTACTCAGCCTTTGCTGACTTGGTTGAAATGAAGATCTGATTTATATCCATGTTGTTTTGCTGAAGTCGAGTATCCACTGTCTAAAATATTTCTTGTCTTGACAAACTTGTCCTTTCCTAGTTTTCTGAGGAGAGAGAGTGGACTTTTGCTGTTATGTGATTGGTTTTATATACAGTTTTTTTTTGTTTGTTTTTCTGTGTGCCCTCGGGCTTTGTGGGTTACTGACTTTTCTAGCACCAAATCTGGGGCAACTCACACAAAAAGGAAACTCAGAGAACTCATTACCTTGTCACTACTTGAGTTCTTGATGTTTCCTTGATGTCCTGCCTTCTCTTATTTCAGGGCCTGCTTATTTTTGTTTTATATATAATGTTCAGGGGTTTTAGGAGAGGATTGGAAAAGTAGATCTTTCCAGAAGCACAGGTCTTCCACCCGGTGACTTTTTAATATACATTAGTCATGACAGAGAACTACTTGAAAAGATTGTTCAAGGCTCTTGGCAATGTCCTCTTCATTTTGGAAACATTTACATTCACTACTGACATGAAGCTAAGGCTAGACTATCATAAAGTTCAGGTTACCTTCATCCAATCTGTTTCTTAGATAACTCAAAGCCTCATTGAATGCTAGCTTACTCCTGAGTAGACTTAATGCTACAACTGGCCTCTCTGAGTATCACCCAAAGATTCCTAGAGTTCAGATCCTGTCTTCCTCCACATTGAGCATGTGCTATTGTCCAAAGTATGTGAATTTTGGCTCAAATTTCATTTTATTTTACTGTCTATAATTTAACTAATTAAATATACTATTATGTTGGGCAGCTTTTGTGACTGTGATAAAATACCTCACAAGGATAATTTAGAGGAACAATAGTTTATCTTGGTTCAAAGTTTCAAAATTTCAGTCCATGGTTGACCAACCCCTGTGCTCTGGGCCCAAGATGGGTGGAACATCATGGCACAAGGGCAAGGCAGAAGAAGCTTCTCATTTCATGGTATCTGAGAAGCAGAGAGAGGGAGAGGAGAGTACCACAGAGAAGATGAACCTTTCCAAGGCAGCTACCAGAAATCCACTTGCCTACAGTTACCCCCCAGTTGAGACCACTCTAACTAGGATGCACTGATTAGGCTGCAGCTCTCACAATGCAATCATTTCACTTCTAAACATTCCTGAATTAACCCAGGAGCTCTTCGAGGACACCTTATATCTAAATCATAATAACATTAGAAAGTAAATATACCCCTTTTGAATCTTACTTACCTTATTAGTTAAAAATCAGTTAAAGATGTATCCCATAGAAAATTTGCGAATATTACATAACAAAATGCATAAAGCTAATTAGCAGAAAGTCTAGCAAATGATTGGTGTATATTAAGTAAATTATTATCAGCTGCTGAAAGCCTATTTTCATTGGGTATGTGTTTGCTCACCAGGGTTTGAATTCTATTCTCAGTAAAAGTTTTTATGATTTATAGGTTTTTTTGAACATTCAAATTACTTAATTCTCAGCTCACTTTTATGGTAAGCCTTAAAAATTAAATCATTTCTATAATTGCCTATGTCATTCAAATTACAGTTGGTTTTCTGTTAAAAAGAAAATGGGGGGCTGGGGATGTGGCTCAAGCGGTAGCGTGCTGGCTTGGTATGCGTGCGACCCGGGTTCGATCCTCAGCACCACATACCAACAAAGATGTTGTGTCCGCCGAGAACTGAAAAATAAATATTAAAAAGTCTCTCTCTCTCCTCTCTCACTCTTTCTAAAAAAAAAAAAAATGGCTATTTAGATTCATCTTTCAGTAGCTTCAACTGGGCAGAAGTTCTTCATTTTAGCCTTAAAGGTTTTCAATAGTAAGGGAGATTTTCTTCATAAATCATAAAGCCTATTTCTGCTTGCACTGAAATACTCATATGAACATGTCCTTATAGTTCTGTTTGCTTTCATACATCTGTCACAATAATTAGCTTTCTATTCTTGTGTCTTATATATTCTTCCAAGTTTGTTTCATATACTGTCCTCATTATAGTCTTCTTTGATCTCCAAAGCCACACATAAATATGTGCGTGGAGTTTGATTTAGACTCAATCTAGAGCACTTTTATTAGTTGACCTTTGTATTATATAAGAGTGTATTTATCTTAGCCCCACTCCAGGATGAATATTGAGGATAGTAAAACATTCAGTGGACTATATTATTATCCTCCAAATTCATAATAGCACTGAACCCAGAAGCAAGACATTTTTTTGTTCAAGACTCATGAACTTAAACTATTCGTTACCTATGTTATATAATCAGTAACTGAGAAGATATTGTCAACCCTGTGTTCTTGATCAACAATCCCAAAATATTTTCAACTTAATTTCATAATGCTTAATTTTGTTTCTTTAAAACAAAATTAATAAAATTATAAATACTAATTGGATCTCCACATATAAAAATATATATTTAATTTCTCACCTATTTGTTTTAATTGTTTCATAATATGGCAGCCCTCAATTTAGGGAATCCACCCACTAGCTACTAGAAGAAACATTAAGAATTAAACTTTGATCTCTTTATACTGTTAAGTCTCCCAAAATATATCTAGATTTGAGATACTTCAAACAATATAACTTTTCAGATACACACATATACACAACATACACACACACACACACACACACACACACACACACATATACATATACACATATTTGTATGCTGGGGATTGAACCCAGGGCCTTGTGCATGCAAGGCAAACGATCTAAAGTAAGCTATATCCCCAACCATACACATTTATTTTTAGTTGATATTTTAAGTCAATTTAAATGGCAATTTTCTTATTGTGAATATACATTTATTTCCTATTTTTATAATACTTACTGGGTAATTGAGAGAGCAGGTAACTGTGGTGCATAAGAGTATTAATAATGATGAAATTGTTACTGAGCCAAAATTATTTTTTTTTCTTTTCATGGTGCTGGGGATTGAACCCAGGGTCTTGTGTTTGCAAGGCAAGCACTCTACCAACTGAGCTATATCCCCAGCCCAAAAAATGAATTTTTAAATCTTCATTTTCTATACCTTTTGCAAATAAAGCAAATATTTATAGTTAGATCAACAAATTTAAGTTCAAGAAGAGCTACAATAAGCATTAAAAGTAAGTATAAATGGCAAGGTGGAAAATACTGGTTGTTATGGCAACATGAAAATGCACTTAAAGCAAGATTATAGAAAAGGTAATATACTTTTATTGTTCTGAAGTGAAAATCACAACTCAATAAAGAATGATGTCTGTATCAAAGCAAATTAAAAAATTCAGTTATAAAGCTTACATTCAGAAGTTGAGATATTTGGTTGATAAATTTTTTATTTTTTCTGGAGAACCACATCTCCTCAAATTCTGATAGCACTCAGTTTAAGCAACATACTATTGGCATCATATAAATTCTTAAAAGACAGGATGTAATGAATTGTTTAAACTGTGACAGAAAATTTAGATGACCAATTTATGTGAGTACACACACACAGACACACACAGACACACACACACACACACACACACAGTTGAAGGAATATAACCTTGAATTGACTTGAAATCTAAAGGGAAGAGTAAAAACAACATAATTTTCTTGCCCTGAGCTCAAGAAACAGTAGGGAAAATACTATATTCCTCTCTATATGAGCAATTTTGTGATGCTTTGATTTGTGATCAGAGAAAAGCTTGCATCAAACCTGGAAGAGTTAAAATAAAGAATATTTTAAGAGTACATTTATTATTCAAAAAATAAAGCTAAATAAAAGCGATTTATCTGCATTAATGAATAAATAAGATCAGATTTACCATGGGCACAGTATATATAAAGTTTTTCATATATCATGTAAAATCAGATGCTACTGAAATCTTATCACTCTATATTTGAATACTTATACATTCACTCAAACTATGTAGTATTATTCACATAAAATATTGCTAAATAAGTTATTGCTCATAGTTAAAATAAATACATTCCTCAATGCATTTAATCTACATCAGGTGATGATAGCTCAGTCATATTGACACAACACTGTAACTCCATTGTGAATAAAATTCAAATCTGACTGTTACCAAGTATTTTTGACTCACGTAACTCAATTAATAATGAGTTTTATTTGAATTAGAAATAAATGTTTCCATGTTTCATTAAGGTTCTAGGGTAAGATTAAAATATTTGATAATGCTAATATATAACAATCTGTGCAAAGAAAAAATCATGTAAATATCAAGTGTGACAATCATATTTCAATGTATAGATAGATGTGGTCTTCCAAAAATTGCATAGATTTAACAATCCACACATGTAATCAAGTAATTAATGAAGTTTGAACTAATATTCATTTATATGAAAAATTCCAAATTTTATAAAATTTACCCTATAGAAAAAATTTATATGTAAGCAAACTGTGCTCCTAATAGTTACCACAGTGGGTTTCTAAATGCCTGAAAAAGATGCAGAGTTCTCAACTGAACAAGAGATCAGAACTTTTCCAGGACAACTTTTCCTTCTAGAGATACTTTTGGTTTGCAGATTTTCCTCTAACTTCATTCCAATATCATGGCCATTAACATGGAACCAGTGTCTTAATTTGATTAGAATGAGGAAAAGTGGAACAAGATCATAAAATTGGCTACTAAGGAATAGAAAACACAAAAAAATCAATGAAAGATTTTAGTGGTATGCAGCATGTGTATAACATTTCATTTATTTGATGACTGAACAACACTAGCACAGGTTTCCCATTATTTTAAGAATATATATGATCTCATAACACCATTCTTCCTGGCACTTATCACGTTGGCAAAGCAGTAGATATTTAAGAATTCTGTATCCATTCTTGCCCACTAGACTGTGAGCTCATTGGAGGCAGTAACCTTGTTAGCTCTTGATTACATTTTATTTCCATAGCTTAACTGAACTGAGTGGCACATGTTTAGTAATCACTTGTTTAACAAATTATCCTCATTATACAGAGTGGCAAGTCTCAATTTCCAAATGAAAAATGAGTGTGATGTAAAAATTACTATCCATGCCCCATGAAGGTCCGTATATCATGCAATATTTCTAATGTATCTCAAATCATCATTTGTAACTCCACAATCCCTAGCTATATAAGTCTGCTCTAGAAAGAGAAGGTCTAGGATGCAAGAATGACTGTTTCCTTCTAGACACAACTTTTCCAAATACGCTGGGATTGGTGGGAAAATTCCTAAGTTCTTTTGCTTTTTGGAGGTCTAACTCTGAAGACTGAACTCTGTGTTAGTAGGCAGAGTTCGTGATAGGATAATGTTCCAATAGGCGTCAGAGGGAACTTATTGGATTGTACCATTTCTATTATTTCTGGGTTTTCTTTATTTCCTTATTTCAAATCCTTTTTCTAAGTACTGAAATTCTTTGGGGAGTTGAAGAAACTACTTGTATTGGAATCTTTGTCTCAGGACTAATTCTGAGAACTCAAATTAAATCAGATCAATACTTAGCAAACAGAAGGAAAGGTTTTATAGAAAACCTAATTTTTTTTCTTGCTTTAGATTTTTTGTTAAGCTATTTTGTCAAGACAGCTATTTTCTTAACTATACAAATGGAAATTTTAGTGTGATGGCATATATTTTTCTCTAGTAATAGGAAGCTGCAATTCATGACAGAAAAAAGTCTTCCAAATCTTAGATTAAAATTTATTTCAGTAGTTTACTAATTTTTTTACTAAAACCTAATAAATTACTATTATACTCTTCTTTGAATTCACCAATTTATTCAGTGATTTTTTTGTCTATCCAATGACCCATTCATCCACCCATGCTTCTAATAATTATCTCTTGAGCAATTAACGCAGGCTACAGTGAATATTTTCCTAATAGTACAAAATGGCTTACTGTTAGTAGAGAAAGAAATTCACTGATTATATGAGAAAATTACATATATCAATTTTTAGGCCACATACAAACAAATCAATTATACTTTAATTTTTTATGAGAATTTGCTCTTTAAAAGTTATATTTGTATTAGCACATTCCAATGGAATATGTCTCTTTAAAACTACTATGGATTATGAAAAGCATGCTGAAAACCAATCCCCCAAATTATGGCAAAACCCAAGTGTTTAGATCCATAATTATAACTTTTTACAAACCACAGTTTCTTATTTGTCTAGTAATTTAAAGAGACCCAAAAGAACTGGTCTAATAATAATAATAAGCCAACCATTGCGCTGTGACTATCTGAAGTCTTTCCTAAAAAGACATGCCTAAATTAGCCTGGCCTTTTCTGGAAAATATGCCTCATTTTGATGAACTGCTACTTCATGACTCACATTCTTACTACACAGGATTCAGTGAAGCAAAGATGTTTCCTTGCAGGTATATTGAATTTACTAGTTTTCCATAAATAGTATTCATGTAACACAAACTTCATTGCTAACAAATGAATGCATGAGTTAGGATATCTACAATAAATTCAAACAGGCTATTATTGCTAAAGTAAAATGAGAGTACTACATTTCAAACCTCTGTTTGTCTCCATACCATTCATTTCACTGCTTTGCAGACTGTACTTTTAAAGTGAATTCAAGTTGAATTTGAGAAAAAGACAACATTCAGTGTACTTTATGCTTAAAAATAGTAAGAAATGATATACAGCATTTAAGATAGCATTGTGGGCACCTTTAAAATACTTCCAAGAGTATCAAGCATTTTTTTTTTTTGCATTGAGATTTGAAATTAGAACACTTAATTCATTATTTCTTTAAATTGGTATATATGTGAATCATCAAAGATTAGGTGATAAAACTGTCCATTTCTTAATTTATAAGATCAACTAAAATTCTAGAAGGTAGATATGAAAAAAAAACAACTAAATGAGAATGTCTTCCAGTTAATATTATAACTGAATCTTTTCAGATAATCTTTATTGTGTTTTATTTTGTTTTTTAACCAAAGAATATTTATCCAAATTCTCAGAAGAATTTAACACAATGATCTGTTAATATTTTAATTGTCAAAAATATATTTTAGAAGCAAAATTATGAAAATAAGTTTCTTTTCTTTTCTGGTGGTTGTTGTGGTGGTGCTGGCGATTGAACCCAGGGCCTTGGGCATGTGCGGCAAGTACTCTACCAACTGAGCTGCATCCCCAACTTGAAATCAGGTTTCTTATATGGAGGACATAGTACACTGTCACTTACCCAAATGATAAAGTCCCTCAAAGATACTTTTCATATTTGAAAGTTATGATATCCCAGTAATTTACATTTAGATTTTAAAATTGTTCTTACAAATGCAATAGTATATAACTAAAATAAGGCTTGTCCATTAGAACGTAACAAGTTTTTCTAAGGCATAGTAGAGAGTTACCAAAAGTTTTCTTTACCTAGAAAACAGGAACAGATGTGCAGAGATTTTTATGGTTCCTTGGAAGCTCTCCTTTCTTCCTCAAAAAAGAAGAGGTTTGAATATAAGGGGGAGGAAAAATGAATGGGGAAGTTCCTTCCACTTACAAGGAAATGGGTATCCACATGTTCTGGAGTGTGTGGAGGGAGCTACAGAGACAGGTAATGTTTTGGTTTCTCAAATGTCATTAATTGTTGTTAGATAGAAAAAGAATTTTTCTGAAAATATGGAAGAGGAAGTTAAAAACAAAAACAATTTTGTAATTAATTCAGTTAATCCAGGGAAACAGTGAGAAGAAGTATAATCTTCATCAGGAAAATAAGCACTATGGCTAAGGCAGCTGGCTAGCTAAGCATTCCTCCGGGGTGTTTTAACCTGTACCGTGTCTAATCGTGACTAAAACAGTGCACCTGCTTAGCATCAAGCAACCAGTGAAATTGCCATGAAAATAATCTAGGCAATTTAGAAAAAAAATGGATAAATAATTTGGCCCTCAAAAATGGCTCTCTCACTGTGCTTACTTGTACCTATATCAACTCACTTAACAACTCTGTGAGGAATAATTATCCTGATTTATAGATAAGAAAACTAAAACTCAGATGGTTACAATAACTTTCCCCAAATGAGCTGTATTTACAGCTCTTGCTACCTATTGCATAGTTCTTGCCTCTTGCTACTTGCCTCAGTTCATATCTTTGGGAGGAACACGAGTTATTTACTATTTATACATTGCTGCTGAGGAAGCAAAGAACTAACAAAAATAGTTAAATTTTAAAATCTTACAGAATGAAAATATGTGTATCTTAGTTAGGCAGAATTTCCCTATATTGTAGTAAACTCTCAAATTCTAAAGCCCTAGGTAAATTATATGCTTAGAAAATTCGATGTTCATAGCATAGGGCCTCAAACAGATTTTTCGATGTACCTCAGAGGCCTGAAAAAGTATATTTTGCTGAATGAATATTTCAAAGAGAAAGATGGTAAGAGGATTAGAGCTTGGATTAGCGATAAGGCACTGGGTATCTATCCATTAAACCAGTTTGTTATAAAACTTAGAAGTGCTATGGTTTGAATGTATTCCCCAAAGTTCATGTGTTGAAAAGTTAATTTCTAATACAATTGTTGAGAGTCAGAACCTTTAAGAGGTGATTATGTGAAAAGGTCACAGTCCCAATGATTTCAATTAATGTCATTGTCATGGAAGTGGGTTCTTTATAAAAGAATGAATTTGGCTCCATCCCTTTCTCTTTTGCTCAGGATGCCATCTGCCATGTTAGGTTGTAATAACAAGGTCCTCCCCAGATGTAGCCCCGAGGTCTTGGACTTTCCTGCCTCTAGAACAATGAGCCAAATAAATTTCTGTTCATTATAAATGATCCAGTCTGTTGTATTCTGAAAAAGCAGCAGAAAATAAGCTGATGGAAGATGACTGCATCCTTCTGGGATCTAGAAAAGCAAGAGAGAGGATGGGCATAGTTGTCCCTGGCTTCAGCATAGAAAGCTGAGACCTGATTCTAATGAAACTGGTTGTCATCCACACCATCTCAAGAAGACTCTTGTACCAGAACCATCAGACAAGTAGATCTAACTGAAATAGTTTTCAAAATTGTAAACCAGGAGTACATTCTTACATATGGGAAAAGTAACAAAGAAAATTCTCAGCAATAAAATTTATGCTTTGCCTCTGTGCCAATAGGAAAACCCAATGAAGGCTTCAAACCCAGAGTCCAGGATTATGCCAATAGTGAAAGGAAATTGGACTCTAATGCAAAAATTAAATTTTGAAATGTCATAGTGCTGATGGGTGCATACCAAAAAAAAGTATGTCAAGGACTATCTAGAATTTTTTTCTACTAGTAAATTGATTCATTCTATGTACATGTAAAATAGACAATTCACATATAAGGCAGTCAATTTCTAGTTTGAGTGGCACTTCCCCAAGTCAATTAGAATATTTGAAAAGTCTAACATTAGAAGACAAATTGTTTTGTAAAAATATTTTTATTTTGACCAGTTTTGAAATGCAAATGTTCTGATAAGACTGCATCTATTAAAAGTTAACATGGAGATGTTTTGACATTTTACACTGAAATCAAAGGATATTTCTTAATATCCCCTAAACATGAAGACGAAGAAAATCTAACAACTGTGTGTGTTTTGAGGAGGAAGGCAGCAATTATATCATCAGGGGATGAATAAATGTTCAAAATAAATTACCATAGAACCTCAATGGCTGATCCTGATTGTTTGGATTAACAACAATAACCCAACTTCTTCAAAGGCCTGTGAACTACTTTTAATAGGGGTGAGGTTATTTTCAATAACTGGCTTGTAAATCTAAAACTCAAGTGACTTCTAGCTTTCATAAAATTAAGAGGGATAGCCAATGAAAGAATGAACATACTTCATGAAGTGTTAATTATTATCTCACACTTTTTAATATTTCCAAAGACATTTGCAACATTTTGTTTGTTTTTGATATGGCATTTTTATGCTATTTTAGAATTCTTTACAGATGGGTCACATTATTGCTTCTCTCTCCCTAGAATATACTGAGTTCACAGAAACATAAATTAGAAACTCACATTTCACATATCATTTCAAAACAAAAATGATATTGCAAGTCAGTAGGGGAAAAGAAAAGATGAATGGTTGTACCATAAGTAAAGACAACAAATAATTTAGTGTTTACGCTATATCCTTAATTTATCCTAAGGAAAAAGGTGCAGGGTCTTTGAGATCTCTTTACCCAGAAACAAAATGATAAACTCTACAAGATAAAAATGATATACTCGTAGTTTAATAGTATCAGTTACTGAAAATTACTACTGAAAATTGCTTTTGACAAGAAAGATGATAGTTGATTATATTAGAATCTCTTATTTTCTGTTACAAGTTCCTATGTTAACTCAATATATACTTATAGTGAAGAAATAAGTCTTTCTACAAATAAGTTACATTCAGATGTGAAAAAAGTTTTTAATGCTGTCAATATTTGTTAAAAATTCTCTTCAGCTAACACCAATAAATTAATGTAAGAATGTATACTTTGGCCTCAGTGAATAAATTCAAGAATATTTTAAGAGACTTCTCAGGTCATTATGAATGCAGAGAGATAAGAAGCTATCAAAGCACTAATACTACATAATTCACTATGGCTCATTTGCACAGAAAAATCACAGAACTTGACGATCCATAGCAATGTATAAGATAGGCACCAAACATTTCAGTCAAGAGATCATTTGGAGGGAGTATTCTTGCCTAGATGACAGTATATGCTCTTATAACATAATGGATATAATAATTTAAAAAATATATTTGTTTTCCAGATTCCAAATGTACAAACATTCATTATAAATAGCTGGCAGCTAATGATTCAGAAAAAATACATTTATAGCCCGTTTTATGTTCAGATCATTCCTAATCAGGCACCAGCCCTAAATTTTGCACATAATAAAAACTGTGTGACTATAGGAAAATAAGAAAAACCCAAATATATAACATCATAATTTAAAAAAACACACATTTATAAAATTACTTTTACATGAAAAATTAGAATGAAATAAATGGAAATGTTGCAAAACCCATGCAGAGAAACTTCATTGAGCATTTCTTCAGTAACTCCCTCAAAGGACTTCGGCAAAACATCCTGTGTGAAATTTGTGACAGGATCGGTTATAACTAAAAAAAAATAAAATGCTCCCCCAACACTGTCATAGTCTTAAGAAACTACATTGCAATGGTTATTTAGTGTTTTAGTCAGCTTTTTTGCTGCTGTGACTAAAGGATCTGACCAGCACAACTGTAGGTGAGAAAAAGTTTATTTGAGGACTCAAGAGTTCAGAGGTCTCAGTCCAGAGGTGGAAAGCTCCATTCCTAGGGGCTCAAGATGAGGCTGACCATCATGGCAGGAGACGGTGGCAGAGGAAAGCAGCTCACATTATGGTGTTCAAGAAGCAGAGAGAGACTCCAACTCCAGATACAAAATATATACCCCATAGCCATGCCCCCAATTAACCACTTCCTCCAGCCACACTGTCTCCAGTTACCACTCAGTTAATCCCACCATGGATTAATTCACTGATTACTTTGAGACTCCCACAGTCCAATCATTTTTTTCCTCTGAAACTTCTTGCATTATCTCACAGATGAGCTTTTGGGGGACACCTCAAATCCAAACCATTCAATTTAACAAAGGATAAACTTTTTCAGAAGGTGAAAAGAAGAACACAGGTAGAATTTTTCATTTGCTATGGAGCCTGTGCAGGCACAGATCATAGAATTCCACATATAGCACACAATATGGCAGTGGCAGGTGTTTACTCTCTCTTAATAAAGATGCGGTGAAACTGAATCATGACTTATCTTTCATAATCCTCACATTTTATTTCAGAACTTTCATAAATTTCCATCACCATGGTCCCAACGCATACACTTCCCAAATCTGATCTCCCATAAGATATGAAGAATTTGTAGTTGAGAAAGTTTTCTCTCTGGATGTTAATAAAGATATCATAAAGACATCTATGCACCTTTCCTGCTTTAACAACTTATTATTATTTGTGAGTTTGCATTATATTAACAAACAACATCTATCCAAAGACAGATGCAACTGTTATATGGTAAACACCTCTAAGATGACCACCAATGAGTCTTGTCCCATTTTTACGAGCTGGGCTTATTAACTCATTTATTATTAATAGAATTGATAGTTTGAAATACCTACAAAGATTGAGTTAAACAAAGACTGTACATTACTTCGCAGTGCCTGTTCTCTCCCATATGCATGCCTTCTTTAATGGAAGCCAACTTCCATATTCTGAAATGCCCTAAGGAAGGACACACATCTCAAGGACTGTAGAAGGCTTATACTCAGAGTCAAAAAGTACTTTGTTGTATTATCTTGCAAGAAAATCTGATAAGTAGAATATACAGCCTCTTTCACTTTAGCAAATAGTTTTGTACGCTGTACAATGTGATTTGAATATAAAATGTGATTTGAATATAAATGATAGAGTTAAATGATTAATAAAGAAAAATGATTAAAAAGAAAAAAAACATTACATGGAAAAATGACCTTACTAATCAAGATTTGATTTATAGTTATAATAAATAAATTTACATGACCCAACCAAATACAAAGATATAGCAAATGAAGGGGCAAAGTGAACACACATTTTCAGGGAGAAAGTAGAGCTTTTTTCTTAAAAGAAGCAACTGAGGAGATTCCATATTATCCACAGCCAGGAAAGAATGTATTACTTAGCCAAGCATGTTAGAGACTGTAAGGAGAGAAAAGGGGAAAATGGGGGAATGATTTGGATGTCTGGAGTCTATGGCCAATCGTATATGTTGCCTGTTTTGAGTCTTATGGGCATAAATCTTACTCCAAAAGCTAGAGAACAAAACAAAATGTCAATTATTTTAAATTTAATTTAATGAAACTTCACTTTGAATTCTAATTTTGTACCCTTGTAGAAAAACTAAATACTACTAATTATCAGGCTTTCTTTGCAGTCCCAGGATGTCCAAAGCTTCAGGAAGTGCAGCTTCAGTGGAACACTTAAAACACAAGATTTTTGATGGCTCCCATTATCCCTGAAGCCTAATGTCCAGTCTTTTGTGGTACATTATGCAACCATTCTCCTTTGAGCTCTTACTACCTCCTTAGAATGTATCTACAAAGCATAGCCTGAGTCAGTGATGTCAAGCAGCCCACTGGATCTTGATAATATTTCAAGAAAAGATTTTAAGTGTAAAACTGTCTTCTTCCCTGCAATCTTAAAGGTAGTCTGAAAAGAATTCACCCATTTATTTATGGATGATAATTCCACAGAATGGGAATTTTTAAAAAATAAATAAATACAGGGTGGGAGTGTTTGAGTCATCTTTTACATCACTGTGACTAACTAAAAGGATGAATAGGAACAACTTAGAGAAGTAAAAGTTTATTTGAGGCATAATGTTTGAGAGGTATTAGTCCATGGGCAACTGAATGCATGGCTCTGGGCCTGAGATGAGGAAGAACATAATGATGGAAGGGCATAGTGGAGGAAAGCAGCTCAGGATATGGCAACGAATAAGCAGAGAGAGCTCACTAGGGACAAAATGTAAGCCCTAAAGGCATGCCCCCAGTGACCTACTTACTCTACCTGCCTACAGTTACCACCCAGTTAATTCATATCAGTGGGTTAATCCACCAATTAATTCACCATTCTCATAATCTAATCCTTTCATCTCTGAAAATTCTTACATTGTCTCACCCATAAGCTTTTGATGGACACTTTATACCTGAAACATAAACTTCTGCCCTTAGCACTCAAAAGCTCATTCTCATCTCACAATGCAAAATACATCTAGTCCATTTCCAAGAGTCCCCCATAGTTCTTACCAGTTCTAATATTGCCCAAAAATCCAACTCTAAAATCTGGTCTGAAACACAAGTCAAACTCTTAGCTGTTTGAGTAAAGAGCAAATTATATATATCCAATATATAATAGCACAGAGTAAATATTTCCATTCCACAAGGGAGAAATATGAACCTATAAAGAAGGAATGGGCCCAAAACAAGAATGATATCCAGCTGGACAAATAGGTCCAGTAGCTCCATGTCTAGCCTTGTGGGGCACATGGCATCACGATTTTCTCTCCAAAAGGTTTGCATAACTCCACACCTGTGGCCTCTCTTGCTTTGTTTATATTTGATTTCTGCCAATTTCCTCAGCCAGCATCCTACATAACTAGTCTCTCTTAATCTTGGGGTCTTCAGAGCAGCTTCAACTTCCTTCTCACATCTTCATGCATTACCCTCTTAGGCGTACCCTGCAGAGACTCTGATACTGCTACACTTGCTTCTCCTCCTAGACTTTCCTTTGAAATCTTAGTGAAAACCTCATTGACTCACTAACTCCAGTATCTTTCAAAATCAGCACCATGTGGTTAACAGAAAGGTCTGACATGATTTCGAACATTAGCCAAGTCTTCTGGGACCCTGGGACCACAGGCACTCCAAGACTGCAGAAGTCTTTGAGTGCCCGTGTGGCTGGCATGGTGAAAAAAAACTTTCTAGACACTGTTGTGCAAACAGGGTGCCCCCATGGACTCTTCTCAAAGGAATTTTTACTTTTACACTTTTATACCCTTGACTTTGAGATGGGTGTGGTGTCGCCAGTTCCTGACATGCCTTCGAGCCATCTTTCTATGATCTTTGTATATAAAATATTTAGCTCTCTTTGGTTCCTATAATCTATTCAACAGCTACAGCTTTCTTGACCCCAGTTTTATACCCACTTTTCTTACCAAATCACAAGTTTTTCAAGTCTTTCCACTCTGCTTTCTGCTCCTGATTATCACATAACTTGCCCCAAATTCACCAGCAATATCTATGCCATAGCATAAATGCAATGCTGCCTTAAAATTCCCTCTACCAGATTAATTAGTCCATTACCTTTAAATATAGTCTCAGAGAAAGTCTCAGGACATGGGCAAAATATATACAAAGTCATTATCAGAATGTAACATGAATGGTCTCTAGTCTAATTTCCAATAGAGTCCCCCTTCCCCTCTGAAACCTCTTTACTTTCCACAATTCCTTCAGCATTCTGGTTTTCTGAGCTCCCATAAGAATCACCCATTAAGTTCTGCTTGCAACATTCTAAGGCTCCTTCCTCATGCATCTCTAAACTTTCCCAAACTCCTCCTGTAAACCCATACCAAGCACTTCTTAACCACATGACCAAATTAGTCACAGCAACGACCACACTCCAGAACCACTTCTGTTGTAGTTGACTTTGCATTGGTCTGACAAATATACCTGACTAGAACAACTTAAAGGAAGAAATGTTTATTCTGGCTTATAATTTCAGAAGTCCACTCCGTGGTTGGTCAACTCCACAGAACACCATGGTGGAAGAGCACGGTGGAAGAAAGCTTCTCAGTTCTTCACAATCAGGAAGCACAGATAAAAAGAGAGGGAGTGGAAGTTACAGGAACAAAATATAAAACCCCAATTCATGCCCCAGTGACCTACTCCCTGTACCACACTCTTCCTGCCTTCAGTGACCACCCAGTTGATGTATATCAGTGGATTAATCCACTGATTAGATTATACCTCTTCTAATCAAATCATTTCCCCTCTCAACATTCTTGCATTGTGTTACACATGAGGTTTTAGGGGACACTTCATCATGATTTAGATATGGATTTCCCACAGAGCTTATGTCAGAAACAATGCAAGAAAGTTTAAAGGAAAAATGATTCTGTTACGAGAGCTTAAAACTAATCAGTACATTAATCCACTGATAGGTTTAACTGAGTATCTCCTGGTAGGCAGATTAGGTGTAACTAGAGGAGGTAGATCATTGGGGTGAGTGCCTTGGGTTATGTGACCTGACGTTCTTTTCTGCCTACTTCCTGGTGACAATGTCCTGAACTGCATTCCTCTCCACACTTTCTACCAAGATGTTTTGTCTTATCTCAGGTCCAGAGCAATGGAGTTGACCATCTATGGACTGAGACTTCTGAAACTGTGAGCCCCAAATAAATATTTCCTCCTCAACTGTTCTCATCAGATATTTTGATCATAGTGGTAAAAAAAAGGTGATGAAACAGTACAAAAGTTTTAAAACTTAAAACATTAATATTTGCTAAAGAACAAGACATCAGGCATCTGACTATCTTGTTGAAATGATTTGGAAAGGGAGAAGGTAAATTCACAGAGAGAAAAAAACATAAACTACCTTTAAAAGAAGCATTTACACTAAATTTTTGCAAGTCTATAACAGCTATGACAAGAACTGAAAAATGAAATAGAGATATTTTCATTTTAATAAATTTAAAATGTAAATATAAAGGTAGATTGTAAACCTTTTATAAATTTTGAAAAAAAATAGATTCTAAAAAAATATGTAAGATTCTTACAAATCATCAAAAAGGGGATAATTTAGAGCCTTGGAGAATAGATAAGATTTAAAAACCAAGATAGGTTTTAGGTACTCAAAGTGCCATACAAAAGGGAAAAGGAGTTCCAGGGATTATACAAAATTTATCTGAAAAATATATATGAGATGAATATTTACTCAACCTGAAAAGTAACTGGTCTATTGCCTTTAGTTTGTCTTAGAATGGGTTCCCTAGAAAATAGAGTCTGAGGGAAATCTTGTGAGTTAATATTTTATAAGGAGATACAAACCTAAAAATGTAATATTGATTGAAGAAGGTAATGAGACTGAGAAAGAAGGAGAACAATTTTGGAGGTGCATATTGAGCTAGCTTCCATTTTTTATCTCATGTAATTTATTACTCAGCTTCTCAGAAATTTTATCTGGGAAGCTAAATTAATTTCTGGAAATTCTTTCCACATGAAGGAAGGAGAAACCATTTATCTTTTGCTTCCAGTGTTAGTTACATTGATCAAAGACTTGTCCCTATGAGATATTAACTTCCCTGCACTTCTGATTGCACATTCACAGGCATAATGCAATCTCGTGCTATCATGTGACTGTGCCAGAGAAAACCTAACATTTGCACCTGAAGGTGTGCAACCCAAGCAAGGGACAGCAACATGTGCATACTGATGGCTGTGCACACTTGAGGTCATTCTCTATGTAGCTAAGATGGCATATTTTGCCAAGTGTCCCCATGTCAAGAATATGGTACATGAGAATTGCTGATTTTTATTCTACACTGGCAATAGGTAGATACTCTTATGCCCTTTCAATTCCCATCACCATTTCTATAATATAGGTCTCTATTTTGGTGCAAATTATACATTTTCACTACCTTTTCCCAATACAAATCCATGTTGTTTCAGAATTTCTTCCCATAAGCTGTGGTTCCCAGTAACATAGTCAATCCAGAGATATTCTAGGTATTCAATCATTTCCCTCCTCGATCATCCATCCTAGAATTCCTTATCCCTTGTCAGTGCTTCAGTTGGTCTGGGTTACTTTCCTGCTTTCTTCATGGGGAAAGACAAGCCTTTTTTCCCCTGGTAGTGGGGATTGAACCCAGGGGTGTTCTAGTACTGAGCTATATCTCCAGCCATTTATAATTTTTATTTTGAGACAGGGTTTCATGAGTTTGATTTGCCCACATTAGTCTCAAACCTGTGATCCTGCTGTCTTAGCCTCACAAGTAGCTGGGATTACAGACATGTGCCATTGTGTCCAGTACAACCCAGACCTTTATTACTTCATTGTCTTCTCTTTGTTAGGTGATATTAACTGCCCATTTATTGTAATTACTAGACTTGAAAATGAAGACTTGTCCCAGTTAACTACATAGGTTTTAAGCATACAACCTCATTGTGCATCACATTCACAGCTTTTCATGGTCATCAGTGTCAATCAGCTCTGTTGTCTAATGACTCCTTTTCATGGCTATTCATCTCCAAAGAAATGAGAGTCACAAATTTTCAAATTTCACAATTGGAGTTCTTGTTTTCTTGGCAGCTTGACCCCTGAAACCACTTTAAACTGAACAAAAATCTCTAACAAGATAGGACAGGACATAACAAAGCAGGAATAAAAAGCATGAAAATGGCCAGGTGTGTTGCTGGACATGAGTGAAAGAGGATAATTCTATGCTGATTCCTTTGTTTCTGGGCTCAAGTATTCTCTATGTTAGGGACACAGTAACCTGTCTTGCCATTTAATCAAAGCAGATCAGGTGCCTGCTTATCCTGTCTCTTTGAGTACAAAACCTCAATCTCATGTGGTATCATCCCAAAGCTGGCAACTTAGCTCAGAATGTCCTTTCACAGGACATCCCTGAATTCTATCTGTGTGACAGGATATATTGTACCAGGAAGATGTTCTTTATGTCGGGGTGATCAAGATTAAAAATGACCTGAAGGAGAATTAATATAGCTTGAGGATCAGAAAATGTTAAAGCGTTGCCATCCTTCCTGTATAAAAGCAAATTGATTTTGATCCTATTTCATAGTGAGGATTTAAAAGAATGCATTGTCTAGGTGAATAGCCGCATAACAATCCACTGAGTCAGTGTAGATTTCTATCAATAAAATTGTCACATCTAACAAAACAGATAGATTTTCGTGTGTCACTTGTTAAATTTAAGATAATGTAGAAATAATTGACTATACACCACCTTTCCTCCCTGCTCAAGAAACCACTCAGATGAAGTGAAATCTGACAATATGGTACACTAAACCTTATGTCCTTTAAGTGTTTTAGGGTGTTGGTAATCTCAAGTTGGTAACCTCTAACATTTCACCACGGATATATAACAGGGCTTCTTCTTATTTACTGTCTTAGCTGATGTAACAAGGGGGAAAATTCTCAACAATTTTCATTTCCAGTTTCCTACCAAAAGATGTTCTTGTACCACAAATAAGGGACTTTTGTAACATAAATTTTAAATCATAAGTTAAGTATAGATGTTTTGCCACTTATTTGGTGTAAACATCCTATTTTTTTCCCCTCAAGGACTTGGAATAACATAAGGGTATATTTATGGAAGGTCTGTGAGATACAGAGGGTCAAGATTTCTTCTATTACCAGTTCCTCGTTAATAATCCTAAAAAAAACTATGTTGATAATTAAGATCTCATATTATCAGTGTCAGACCACATCCTGCATGTAGCAGCCCCATAACTTTCCTCAGTGTACCTTTAGGTTGGTAAATGATACAAGTTTTCTTGGGCAAAGAATTGGGGAAAACGTATTTTGTGTTCTTTCAGTGACATTGCAGACTTTCAGATCAAGAAATTCAACTTTCCTTTAGCTGGTGGTCTCAGAGTCTGAAAGCTAAGATATTTTTATTTTCATTTTTGCAGTTGATTTCATTTGCTTTCTCTCTGTATCCAAAATTCTTAATGGTACAGAAAATATATAAGATTATAAAGAATGTCATTACTATACCAATAAAAAGGAAATCATAATAGATTTCCAAGATTCATGATTGAACTTAATAAAAGTGCTATATAAAGAACATTGTTAAAAGAACCACCAACATATGAGGACAATTCATGAATCGTATATAGAATATATCTTGGAAGACTTTGAAATTTAAGATGAGAAAATGATTACTTGGGTGTCGCGACCCCCCTTGCCCGCAAGGAAGACGCGACTCAGGAATCTTCTTTCAGCAGTTTATTCAGGCCCTTGATATTCTTCTAATAATTCTTCTACTAAACTTCGGATGCCCCTCCCAGCCTTAATAAAGCACCGCGAACCCCAATGCGAAGCTGCCACGTGTACCCTTCTCACAGGGTGCTAGAAAACGACACGCCAACTTTCTCTGATAAGGAGCTGGGAACACGCCAACTCTCTTTGATATGGAGTTGTCCTTCACTGACCACAGCGGAGCCAGCGCCATCATGTAATGGCGACCACAGTCCGCAGGAACGGCTCACCACACTTGGGGATAGTATTTAAATTTTTTTTCCCAACAGTTGAAACAACTTCACCTTTGGACAAAGATGGAAGACATGGTAATTAAGCAAACAACCAATTGATAATAGAGGAGATTTTTTTTAAACAAAAAATTTTTAAAATCTTCCTTTCCTCCATCTATGACTAAAAAAGTATTTTTTTAAAAAACTTCCTTTCTGAGAAAATAAAATCAACTAAATCATACATATAAGTCAGAAACATCACCAGCTTGATCAAATTTATATTTGAAAATATAAAGGAGACCAGTGCTCCATACCAAGTGTGAAACAGACAATAAGGAAGATAAGTATACATATTTAAGTACTTCTCAAAAGAGAAATTTGTGAGAATTTTGCTACAGGCCAATATTTTTATTTACATTGTTTCCTTTTCTTCTGAGTCTTTGTTTAATACTGTTCTAGTTAAGAAATGAAGTATTCAGGTAATTACAGTAAACAGAAAAATGGTGATTAAATGTGTATCATTGAAATTTATGAATTGATGGTGGAATGTGATAGACATCATTATCCAAAGCACATGTATGAAGACATGAATTGGTGTCAACATACTTTATATACAACCAGAGATATGAAAAATTGTACTTTATACATGTAATAAAAATTGCAATGCATTCTGCTGTCATTTATTTTTTAAAACATCAATAAAAAAGAGTAATGAAAAAGAAAAACATTTTCAAAATAATGTAGTTATGTGAGAAGTGGTGATTTGGCCACATAACATCACAGTAGAAGAAAGTCCATTTGATATATGAACTTGAAAAAAATATTCACAGATATTTTCTATAATAAAGGAAAGGAAAACAATTAATGGTAGAGTGAGTAACATACTTTCTGGCTAGAAGAAATAGATTGAACTTTCCCCTTGGAATGAAAAATAGCATTTAAAAACAAAGTGTCTATATGAAAACAAGTTATCTGTTCCATGTATAATCCACAAACTATTAAAGAACTCCTACTATGATCCACTTACTGTGAGTTTCTCTCAATGTGCTGATTAGACAACAGCATTTTTTCTTCTGGTTTCATTGTAATGGGGAGTGCAACTTATAGACAAGGAAGAACTAGAATATCAGAGCAAGATGTGGTAGAAATACAAAATAGAAACTTTGTAGGATTGCCATGCTCAGTCCCATATGTTAGCTATGAGAAGAATGTTAACACATTGGGTCTAAATTACATAAAGAGGAAACCAAAGTTTAGAAAACTATGGCATATAATAAATTGTTGGATAAGTAGGCTTTATTACACTAGAATTAACAAATAATATTTTGTTTATAAATTTATTAAGGAGGGATTTTTCAGTTAATAAGTTATAGATGCAAGTTATTTGGAGAATATAAAACACTATATTAGATATCAACCTTCACTTAGAAAGAAATGGGAGGAATTTTGAAAAGTTTTAAATACCATTTACTACAATTGCACATTTATTCTGTAGTCTGTTATCTAAAAATGAGTTTTCTTAAGTAGGCTTTCAAAAAAGACACAGAATATTCATGTAAATATGTAGGATAACTTTTAGTAATCTCTCAAATATTATTAGCTTCTAAACTTAAGACTATAGATGCTTTAAAGTATTGATTTCTAAAATATTTTCTCCAAAGCTATGTTTTTTAGCAAATATACTTCTCTGACCATTGAAATTGCTCACCAGTTTTCTTATGAATATACATATTATTCTGATGTTGTTGATGTAGTTATATAAGTAACTCATTATACGAACTAATTATTACCTATTTGTTTAAAACATTACTTCTTACAAAAGATTAATATATGTAAGAACTACCTAATACCTTATTTGTTAAGACATTACTTCTTACAAAAGATTAATATAAGTAAAACACCATTACTCTAACATTGAATTTCAAAATAATATGCAATACTTTAACAGTATTTCAAAATTTGCACATATTTATCTTGAAATATAATATGTAAATAATATGTATATTTCATATATGCATAAAATGAAAACATTAATTAATGACACAAAAGTTTTTCATTTGTATGAATGAGTTTCTACTTAAAATTGTATGCTTACTCTATGCTTTTATACTTAACAATTTATCACTAATCATTCTTATATATGGGGATATAATAGCAGGCTGTGTAGATGCTAAGCATGAGTTCCAAAGTTAAATCCCTGGCCGAATCTAAGCTCCCTTATCCACAAGTTATTATCTTGTGTTCATCACTTAAACTTTATGTAATGATCTCATGCTTCCTTATTTTGAATATAATTTGTTACTTATACAATCCGAATGTATTAGAAGTTATGGTCTGGTTTTCATATTTGTTCTTATAATAAAGTAACTTTTAAACAAACAACCTTGCACACTAATGTCTTTGTGCATACTCAGAATATTACCACAGTGAATTTAAAGATAAAATAACATGCATATGCTGTGGATAATTTTGTGTTCATCAACAAATAAGAGAAAATTTGACTATATTGGATTTCAAGTGTGGTTTATTATTTTCAGATAAGGAGTCTCAATACCTCAAGAATACTAGGGCCAAAGTAATTATTATTAACACTTCATGATGGACACAGAGGAGCTTTTGCAACTTCTACTTTCAAGCTTTTGCTTAAGGGAAAAATAAACAAGAAAGCCAGTGTTAAATAAAGCAGACAAAGCAATTTTTTTGCAAATGCTCATTTGTTATATTTTAAATAAATATTCACAAAAGCTACTTTTAGATTTTTGAACTGGTGTACAATTCCAAATTCACTACCTTCTGCTTTTTACAAGGAAGTGAATTGAATTTGGAGACACAAATTCTAGCTGTGATTGCTTTTTGATATGTCAACTTCATAAGTCTAAACTGCAGTTCCCTAGATGTTCTTTTTAATTGATCTCCATTAGGTTGGAATGTGAGGGACATTATTTAAGGAGAATTGAAGGACAAAAGTGAGTAGTGGCCAATATTTAGTACACACAGTCCTTCTCCCAGTTCATCAAAAACCATTAATGTAGGCACTAATGTGAAGAAATTTTGATGTGATTATCATCTTTTATTAGTGAGTCAGAATTAAGCAAAAAGGAAATTGTGTTGGGGCATGAGGAGGATGGAAAGTCAATTTAAAAGGAGCTAAGTGTTTTCCCTGGGGTAAAAAATTCCCAATATCCACAGGATTTACCATTGCTGTTTCTCCCCTTGGAATCTTTTTGATTTCTGCTGTTTGGAAAAGATGCAGATTATGCCCAACAGGGTACAGCCTGCTCATGAACTTCTCTCCTTGATTTCCTCCCAATCTAAAGGACTCTGAGATTGCTTAGTGAAACCCCACAGTTGTTTATATACTAATAAAAAATATAATACTAATGAAAAAACATTAAACTTAACAATTCTGAATGCATCAAAGAGTACATACCACATGATTAAGTCAAAAGGAGAGGGAAGATTATGGAGAAGTGAGCTGGAGTGTTGAAGGAAGCACTGTGTCATTCTTGTTCAACCTGATGACAAAGTGTTTTCATTGAAGTTTTAAAAAATAAAAACTATACTGGCAACATGAAAAAAATGAACAAAAAACCAGGAAGAAATTAATTCTATGTCTCACAAATAACTAAAGAAAGATGCTTTGAGTGCTGTACAAAACAGAAGCAACCTTCAAATATCATTATTTAAGACTTTGGGTTTTGTGTGAATTTTAAATAGAAAATGTCCTTGAGTTGCTTCCCCTGAGCAGACAAAAACAGAAAACTTTCTGAGAGTGCACTGTATGTTATGACAAAATGACTGCAGTGAAATTTAAGTGTATGACACACAAAAGAAATTGTGGAACTCTAGATTATTATTTACACAGATCAAGATGAGAATCCTCAAAACCTTGTTTGCATAGAGCAAATTAAAATATTATACAGGAGTCCCACTACATATATTTGCATGCAATAAAATGATTACCTGTATCATAAATTATGTATAATTCACATTCCATAGGAACTTATCAGTTGTAGTGATGTAATCCTTTTTTATACAATAAAATTCTCAAAGACAGCCAAAATAAATTGTTCTAGGCTGATATATGAACAAGGAAAAGCTTATTGGATTCTAGTACTCAGCGTTAACAAGCCAGGAAAATAAGAACAATTTATGAAGGGTTCTTTAAAAGAATAATTTATTTCTGGGAATAAAACACGTTAAATTTATGTATACAGAATGTAATATGAGCTATTTTGAAGTAGTATCATATAAAGATAGAAGTGGGTTTTTTATTTGTTATCACTTTGGGGTAGATGTTTATGTGCGTATTACCAGGAAGCAATAGAATAGACTGATTAAAATAATCTAGATGTTTAAAGTAGATAGACTAAATCCAAATTTCTCTATGATTTGTTAGGCTTGTCACCTTTGGAAAATTAATTCAATTCTCACGTTTTTCATATTTTATCTGAAAAACATAGGGATAAAATATTACTACCAAATGTATAGAATTCTTTTGTGTAGTGCCATGAATATACTAATAATGAACCTCACATGAACTACGTATTATTCATATTCCTTTTGCTAGCTTATGTCTACTTCCCTTGTTATTACTTTTAGTTATGTCTTTGTGTAAAATCAGGACGATTGCTTTGGTTTGTGTGTGTAAAAATATATGAACTACTTTGAAAAAAAGCACATAGAGCCATAGAGGATATAGCATATTTCAAATAAAGCACTGTGAAGTGAAATCTTGGGGTATTACATACTGGGACAAAGATAAGCAAGTCTTGGAAAAGAATCTAGAGGCACATAACCAATCCATCAACAAACATAATTTCAGAAAATCAGGACAGCAAGCTACCACAGATGTAGAGAGATTGGAAAGTTAATTCCCAATTCAGCTTGGCTTCAATATTCTTTTTTCTTTTTCAGGTAGAAATCCCACAGCTCATTCTTCTTATTACTTCTTGTAAATACTCTACCTATCTATTTTTCTTTCCTTTCACTTTACTCTCCTCACAAAACCCCAATCTTGAACTATAACATTTATCGTCTCTTTCCCTGAAATTTGTTGGAGAAAAGAACCCAAATATCCCTGCCAGTTTCATTTATAAGTGTGTAATGTCAAATTAAAAGAAAATATTTCACATAACTCCGATAGACTATATGCTTTCATACTCCCTCAGATACTATTACCTGACTATTTTATTCATCATTCTAAACAGTTCTGGGTACTTTTCTTGTTTCACCGCTGTATGATGACAGCATTGCATAGTTCACTTTCAAACTGTAAGATAGCACATAAGGCATTTCCTACCTTGCCACCATCAAAGCTGAAAACCTATGTACCACTCACACATTTTTCTCCTGTCCTCCCTCAAAGTATAGAAAGTTCCATAAGAACCATCTCCTATCAAAGGTTTAGTTCTCTAATTGTATTCTAAAACCTTAATGCTTTGCAAAATGTCATAAATAAAAAAATTGTTTTCTTGCAACATGGATTTCTGCCTTATAGCACAGAGATTCTACATATCTCTTCAGTGTCACCTTTTGCTATTACAAGTTGGCATACACACACACACACACACAGCCATATGCATACACATATCTACTCATATATGAACACACAACTATTCCCTTTCCTGTGCACATGAACAGTACACACATAACCACTTGTACTCATACTTATCTACATTATATATACATACTGTTTGGGCTGAATAGTGTCCACTTAAGCTGGTATGCTAACCCCTCATACCTTAGAATGTGACTGCATTTAAAAACAGGGTTGTTAAAGAGGTAATGAAAAGGCTGTTGATCCAGCTCAGTGCCTACCTTGCATGCATGAGACCTTGAGTTTGATCCCTAGTACTGAAGATAAAAGAAGTAATGGGAAAAAAAGCTATGGTCACATAGGTGAGCCTCAATGCAATGTTTCTGGTGTTCTCAGAAAAAAGGGAAATTAGGACATAGGCACACAGAGACAGAAGAGCACACGAAAGCATAGAGAGAAGATGGCCATCTACAAGTCAAGCAGTGAGATCTCAAAATGAAATCAACTCTGCCAACACCCTGATATTTGATATCTAGCCTCCAGAGCTGTGAGAAAATAAACTTGCAATAAGTCACCAGGTACATGGTATTTGTTATGGCAGCACCAGAAAACAAATACACATACATATAACAACGTTCCTCTCCTGTATACACACACACTCACATATGTACATCCCTGTGGACAATAATGAGGCTTGAGCAACCATGTATAATTTAATATAATATAACCAGCATAATTTTAATATAATATAACCAGTATAATTTCATCTTTATTTTTTTTCACTTTTTTTTCTTAGCATGCTAGACTCATTCCTCTTGTAGGAGTTCTGGACACATTAGCTTTGTTTCATGGAATGCTTCCTTCCCACTTTTTGCTTATATATTTTTTCTACCTTTCAAGTTTCATCTTGTCTGTCACTTTTGCAAAAAAAAAAATCTAAATAAAGCAATCTTATCACCCTCCTTCTACATTATTATCTATCTCTACTAGTTATATGCTTTATTCAAAACCATGACCATGTTATAAATTGAAATTTTACAATTCATTTGCCATTTGATTTTTATTTGGCTTAATAGACCATAAAAGAAATAAACTCCATGATTATACAATCTGTCATTCTATATAAAAGTTTTTATTGCACAATATGTGACACAAAGTATATGCTCATATTTGTTGTTTATATGAACAGAAAACATCCATAGATTGGTAATGTTTTGGATTGTGAAGCTACATGCTTCTCTGAGGGTGAATATATATGTGTGTATAGCCATATTTGCTTATGTGATGTGTGCATCTGTGTATTTTCTGCTGCAGAAGCTACTTAAGAGCAAAAGTGGGATATAAATAAGTATCCTGAATAACTTTCTTTCTGTTGATGTTTTCCAAAACCATTTCGTTTCCACATGCAATTGAGGATTAATAATGCAGTTCACTGCAGTTTTCAACATCCCATATATTTTGAAAGCAGCTGCAATACATATTAAGATAATGTAAGCATGAGGTAATGGATAGGACTTGTTACTACGTGACTATGAGGAGCTTGGGAGACAACAGGAAGATGTTATTCAGATATTGCAAATTATGTGATAGAAATAATAATGTTAGCACTGGCACTAAAGAGGTTTCAGAAGCAGAACTATTTGGGAGAATAGATAATATAACGAATTCAGTTTTATACATGCTACTTTCAATGTTGTATTGGTAGGTCCAAATTGAATGATCCAGCTGGATGTGCAAAATTTAGTTTTAGAACAAGGGAAAGATTCAGCTCTATGTGCAAGCACGCTAATGTAATACCATGATGTTCTCATTAAAGCCATAGAAAAAAAACCCAGTATTATTTATATCTGCTGGAGAAGACTGCAACTAAAATACGAGAGCCCTGTGTGGCCTTTCAATGAGTATTTAGTTATGGATCTAGGTTACATGATCTTGATTCAACTCTAGCATTCTGTCAGGAAAGATATTTCCTAGTTTCTATCATTTATTTCAGCTGAAATGAAGTCTATTTCAGTCATGCACCGACTACAGTATTTAGTTGTTTAACAGGCATGTTATGATTTAGATGTTGTGTCCTCAAAAAACTACAGGTGAGACAATTATAGAGGGTTCAGAGGGAAAACAGGTTGTGAGAGCCTTAAACTAATCAGTGGATTAAACCCTGATGGGATTAACTGGGTGGTAGCTGGAAGCAGGTGGGTTGTTGCTGGAGGAGGTAGGAATTGAGGCGTGGCTTTGGGGGTATATATTTTTATCTGGGAGCAGAGTGTCTCTCTCTGCTTTCTGATGATCCTGTGGTCTGCTTTCCTCAACCACACTCTTCCACCATGAGGTTCTGCCTCCTCTCAAGCCCCAAGGAATGGAGCCAGATTTCTGTGGACTAAGACCTCTGAAACTGTGAGTCCTCAAATAAACTTTTCCTCCCCAATAATTGTTCTGGTCAGGTCTTTTAGTCGCAGTGGTGAAAAAGGTAACTACAACAAGGCATATTTGGGCTTTCGTCACTGCTGGTTAATAGATACCATTGGTGTTATTGTACAAGGACCCAAAATAGAAAGTCAAGAGAAAAGGTTACACTCTGATCAAATCTTCATTGCTTTATGACAGAAATTCATTTTACAAGTCAGCCTCTTTGATGGGATCAGTTTGTTAGGATAGAAGGCAATGATATTACAATTACCAAGTACTATTTGCATTTGATAATTACTTGAGAGTACAGTCCAAATGGCGAGTCCCAAATATTAGGGTGTGTTAATTTTCCTTCCAACAAGTGATATAATGATTGTGAATAAATATCCATAATAATAAATTAGGTCACCTATATATCCACTTCAGTGGATGATTAGCCAAACTGATTTAATATGCAATGTGATCTATAACTCATCATCTAACTTAGCCTTACATAGGTACCACTATTTAAAAATAAGGCATCATAGTAAGAAGAGTGATTATGACATTCTAACAATTGTTGCTCCTGGAATTTAAAGCCTATGAAGACAAAGGTCAGAATGTGTGACTATCATATCTGCTTCTAACAATTACTATAAGATGTACCACCGTATCTGCAAAACATCTGATTTCCAATAGTGATAACCCAAGAGTAACACATTTGAGAATCATATACCCTGGATATTTGTGATATTATAGTATAAAATCTTTGCAAATGTTTCAAAAAACATTTAACTTTTCATTCACTACAAATAAACCAATCTTCTAAATAAACCAATTTTTAAAGTTGCCCTTTATATTTATTTTTAATGTATTTGAACAATGTCTCTTGATCTAATTACACACAAGATAGAAAATCTGAACTTTTCTGATCAGTTTACAACACAAAGTCACCTTACCAAAATATTCCCAAAGATATTTAAGCTTTTAAAATAGATTTTCAGTTTGATTGATTTACCCTGTGATGAAATTTGTAGGTTCTTTCCCTAAAACAGATATTTTCTTTCATTGCTTCCAGCTTTTGGCAGAAGCAAAAACTAAATAGCTAACACCTGGTTTCTAGCTACCAGTCAACCTTGCAATTTCAGTCCCTGTGGGGGAAAAAAAGTTTGAATCTTAGAAATCAAAGTACAATGAAAGTTTCAAATCTTTAGTTTTGTATTCTATAATAGAATATCTGATCTCAGGGAAGAGAATTATTTTTTAAAACAGAGACTCTATTTAAAAATTTGCTCTAATGTTTTAACATTTTGATCCTGATAGTAGAAAAAGAAATATTGCCTAATGGTTATAATTTCATTTGTCATATTAATACCCTCCAAACATTGTTAATTTATTCATTTAAAATTTAATAAATTAATGAAAAATCTTAACTGGTAAATGGGTTTTTTCCTATTTAACATCATAATATTCTACAAAAAACTATAATCAATATTTATTTCCTATCTTTATGGAGGAAAATAGATTTGAGAAGACAATTCTAAGATTTTAACTTTAAAAAATGCTTTATGTAACATAAATTTATAATGTAAGTATGTTAAATGATATTAACAATTAGCTTATAACATTGAAATACATTTTAGATGCATAGCACATATTCATTTATATATTTTTCATGAAACTATGAAAGCTTACACAAGGATTTGGTTTTATAGATCCAAACTTCAAATGAATATAAGAAGCTGGTAGGTAGCATATCTTCTGTGGAATCTTTATTGGAGCATTTCTAGCATTGGACTCCACTTGACATCTCAACCCCTTGCATTTGATAAGGAATAATATTTACACATAATCCTGACACACTTCTAAGTTCAAGCCTCATATATTCAGCAAATCTGAAATTTGAGTCAAATAATTTAAAAGTATTCATATTTTGATGAAATATTTATGGATGTATTAACATTTTCATTGTGTGTATCAAAGAATACAAAGCTAAAAACAACTCAGCATCTCAAATTTATATTTCAGTCCCTCAGAGCACTGGAATTGCTTTCAGAATTTGTCATTTCTTTTTTATCCTTAAAACATCCATTCTTAAGATAGCTCTACCCCATTTCTCCCTTTGTTATACATTAACTTCCATCACATAATGGCTGATCCAGAACAAGGTATTCAAATAGTATCTAAAGTTTCCTCGTCTATAAAATGGTAGTGATAAGATTTACTTTATAGAGTATTTATGAGGATTCAATGAATTCTGTTGCAATGCAATTTGAATCAATGGCTATATATGTGCTAAAATTATTAGGAATTATAACCATTGCTCTAATGCATCATTATTGCTTATCAATTATATGGACTTTACTTTCTTTCACTCTCAGAATAACCAAAGAACACCAATGGGGAAAATTTATGCCCTAAGTGGAGCTTAAGATTCAATGGGAAAGAAAGATAATTTGAAAGAAATTTCATCAAGATATATGTCACATTAGGTTACATTTAGATTTAAAGGGGAAATTAAATTTGGGATTGGCACAGGAACAGAAGAGTAAAGGAGGATGCAATTTAGATATTCTAGCTGGGAAAGGCATGGTAGTCAGGATTGCATTGGATCAATGACCTCAAAAGGAAATAAAGAAATTGGTTATTGGCATAGCTAAGGGAAAAGCATTTCATGCATTGGGAAGAGCAACTGAAAAGGTCCTGAGGGAGCAGCAAATAATGGATTTTTTCCAGAAAAAAAAAAAAAAGCCAAAGAGGCTATCCTTTTAACTCAATGAATACCAAAAAAGTAGTAAGAAATGAGGTGAGAAATAATAAAGGGAAACCTGATCTTTGTAGGCATGTTGAGAATTTGAACAGATTATGTTTTTCTATATTTAAGGTAAATAGCAACCCATTGATGGACTTTAAAAGAGAAGGTATTCAGTTACCTCAATGTTTATAGCAGCACAATTAATAGCTAAGTTATGGAATCCATCCAGTTACCCATCAACAAATAAATGGATTAAGAAATTGTGGTACACACAAACACACACACACACACACACACACACACACAATGGAGTGCTACCCAGCCATAAAGAAGAATAAAATTATGGTATATGCTGGTAAATGGATGGAGATGGAGAATATCATGCTAAATACAATTAGGCAAACTCTGAAATTTAAAGGTAGAATATTTTCTCTTATATGCAAAAGCTAGAGGAAAATAAAGTAAATTAACAGACAAGTGAAAGAAAGTCTAGTAGTAAAGAAAGGAGAATGGGTAGGGAGGACAGGAGGGCAAAGGGAGGACCATGACCTGAAATCAATTTCCATGCATGTATGAGTTTGTAGGAATGAATGCAACTACTATGTATAGCTATAAAAACTAATACAAATAAATAAAAGAGAAGATACTATTCTTAATAAAAATCATTATGACTTCCTTAACTTCTTCTAATTCACCCAGACAGGCAACACACTAATGTAAACAGTCAGCACCCATGGCTGGAGATATAGCTCAGTTGGTAGAGTGCTTGCCTCACATGCACAAGGCCCTGGGTTTAATCCCCAGCACCACACACATAAAAAAAAAAAAAAGTCAGCACCCACATAGCAAACAAGTAACACAAAGAACCTTGTTAAAATACAAAGAAAGGAATAAGAAACCTATACCTTTTTCATACTGAACATAAATATCAGTACTCCAGTACTCATGAAGTTAATACTTGATTGGCTGTCCTTTATACCTCACTTGATCCTTATTTAATCCATCACACCCCCCCCCATATGACCTCTCAGAGGCTCCAGTTTATTTTATTGGTTGAGCTGCATCTCAGTCCCCTTTACTGACCTTCTCCATGTTTGCCATCCACTGTCCACTACAGGCTGCTTTTACAGCTTCCCTATGGATGTAAGCACATGGTCCTGTTGGCCAGTGAGGTCTTCCCTCCTTCCCATTGACTTAACATACAGGCACCATTTGGAGTCCTCCAAGTCTGTGCACTGGACATGAACAGCTTTAAGAAACAGTCTATGCCTCCGTCAAACATTCTCTCTAATTTTATTAAGAAACCTTAACAGTGACACAGCAAAGGTTTATGAATTTCACAGTGAAACCCATATAACTACCATCAAGATTCTGTCATGTTTTGCTATAAATGCTTTATTTATTCATCCCTCCATCCATTACATTAATCCATTTTATCCTTTGTTCTGTGGCTGATATTAGGGATGTTTTCTTTTTTCATTTCTTTTTTTGGCTCTTTTGACTGAGTAAAATCGCTTTGAATATTTTGCATGAAGTCTTTTTGTGAAGATGCATTTTTGAGGTAAATACCAAGATGTGGAATTTATGGAATGTAAAGTATAATAAAATTTATAGAACATTTTTTTTCCTCAAAGGGGCTATAATATTTTACATTCCTACTAAATTCTTTGCATTGTTTCAGAAACAACAGAGACAATAAGCCCCCCAACATTCAGTCTGTTTAATTTTATTATGGAGGATGTGAGCTTGTATTGTAGTTGTAATTTACAGTTCCCTGATGACCACATATGTTCAAAAACATTTTCATGTACTTTTTAACCTTTTGAATATCTTCTTTTATGAATATTATGTTTATATTATTTGTATTTTTAATTGGGTATTTTGTCTTTTATCACTACACTCTAGTCTTTATTATTATGCATATCTGTCCTTTGTGAAGTATATTGTTAGGTTTGGATGTGAAGTGTGCTCCAAAGGCTTATGTGTAACACAAAAAGGTTTAGAGGAGAAATGATTGGGTTATGAGAGCCTTAACTCAATCAGTGAATTAATCCCCTTAGGAGATTAATAACTGAGTGGTAAATGAAGGTGGGTAGGATATGGCTGGAAAAGGTGGGTGTCAGGGGTATATATTTTGTTTCTAGCCAGTGGAGTCTCTTCCTGCTTCCAGTTCATCATGTGAGCTGCTTCTATTCACCACACTCTTCCACCATGATGTTCAGCCTCACCCCAAGCCCTGAGAAATGGAGGCTGCTGTCAATGTTACTGAGGCCTCTGAAACTGCGAGCCCTTAAATAAACTTTTCCTGCTCTAAAATTGTTCTGGTTGGGTCTTTTGGTCTCAGCGATGAAAATGCTGACTAAAGCATGTATTTTGTGAATGTTTTCTTCCGCTTTGTGCCTTGACAATTTTTTTTCTTAGTTGGGCCTTTTAAGAAATGGATGTTTTAATTTTGAAGTATAATATCTCTGTTGTTTCCTTTTTGATAATGACTTTCTATGATCAGTTTAAAGAATATTCACCTATGACCATAACAGCAAGATATTCTTCTGTGTGTGTGTGTGTGTGTGTGTGTGTGTGTGTGTGTGTGTGTGTGTTTTTCTGGTGTTTTATGGTTTTAGCTGTTGTATTTACACCTATGTTTCATTTTGACTTATATTTGGTATAAAGTGAGATAGAGTATTCCTCCACATGGATGTTTAGATATTTCAGATCACAGCAGAAAATAAACATATTACAGTCAGTCTACCAGGTTTCTTTGTCCCTGTATTTAGAAGCAATCCTGGAAGTTATAGTTGACAGTCCTACAATGTGATTATTATGGTACAGAATGAAGGTCTGATAATAGAGAAAAATGATATTGCTAATATCCATGAAATGCTAAATCAAATCATTATCATTAATTTTGAAAAATAAGCATACATATACATTGGTTTTAAAAAAAAAAGTATGCTTTCCTTATGGGTTACACTGGCTCATTTGTTAAATATCACATGATCATATATGTGTGGTTCATTTCCTGCTCCATGTTTAGTTTGCTTGTTCTATTTGTCAATTTTATGCTAGGTTTCTCTTTACTTTCTTGTTGTAGTTTTGGTAGTTCCTATAGAACTCAAGTCATGCAATTTCCCTAGCATTTTACATTACTTTTGCAAAAATATGATTATCTGCTTATCACTGTAAGTATAACTATATAGGCTTTAGTTCATTTTTCACTTTCTCAAAGTTATTTGCTACTTACTTCATAGTTGAACATACTACCTTTATTTATTAGCATATATTAAATCCAAAAATTGATGTGTTCTTTGCTTTTGCTCTCAGATTTGATCATCGCAATATTGAAATGAATAACATGCTACAGTACAAAGGATTCCTTCCATACAATTTTAGAGCTTCCAAGATTTTGATAAACTCAGTAAGAGTAGGAGAAAAAACTACTATAGCCATTGTTATAGCAATAGCAACAGCAAAATTTAGATTCTTTGTAAATATATTACTTATTAATATGTGATATAATATGTGATTATATTTTCCCATCTCATTTAATCCTCATAACCATACAAGTACACATTGTTCTATGCATTTTACAAATTAAATTTTTTTCCAAGAGATGAGTGATTTACAAAATAATCCATATATGATGCTATTTACTGTTCATAGTAAACTTTTCACAGAAGTCAATGGTAAACCTGAGGCCCACAGAGCATTCAGAAGGCTAGGTTTTGTGGAATGTTAATTGAACACCAAGTGACTATAAGGCAAGAGGCAGAGTTGCATCTTTAAATAACTCCAAAAAAATGCTGTTTACATTGTAATAGATATGGTGCTTCTCTCTTGAATTGTGCAAACATGGCATCAAGTTAACATGCTTTTGTTTGCAAATATCAGGGTTTCGTCTCAAACTTTCATCTATATAAATGTGATTTATAACCTCATACAACAGGATGGATAGGTATATGTCATGATTAATTATAATGACTTCAGTAGCATTTCATAGGCATAACTAAGCTCCTTTTTCTTTATTATCAGATTTCATAGTGTGCCATATTAATTCCAACATAGAACTGTCACCAAGAACTTCCAGGGATGCATCTAAACACAGGGACACAGGCTGGTGGCCTTTTGTCCTAAATAAGCTGGAATTCAAACTCTTTTAGACCTATTCATTTCCTGGGTGTCTTCATGTATATGTAAAAGAAATACATGCTAATAAATTTGGATTTATTTCTGTTAATAGCTTGTCTTTTATAAACAGGGGTCTGTTCCAAGTTTAAATCTCTGGGTGTTGAAGAAGAAACCCTATACATACTTGCAGGATATCGACCACAGATAATACCTAAACACTAAGTGTGGTTAGAGTCCAACACAAATGAATCTATGTATATAGATAAACAGGAAGATTTGACCTGAGAACATAATTTGCTAACCTTGGTCTGAAATAGTGACAATTACCCTTTCTACTTCCTTAAGCTGAGAAAATGAGGTGTCATTGTTGGGATCTGCAATGTCTCCTAGAGACTCATGTGCTGAAGGTTTGGTCCCCAATGCAATAATATTTAGAAGTGGTGCTTTGGGAAGTGAATGGTTTATGTGGGCTCTAAATTTATGATGGATTAATCCATTGATGTTTTCAGAATTTGATGGCATTATTGGGAAGTGGTGGAAGCTGTCACAGATAGGTCCTAAAAGTAGCTCACTGGGCTATAACCCTGCAGGGTTATACCTGGTGAAAAGTTCTTCTCTCTCTGATTCCTGGCTCCCACGAAGTAAGCAACTTTATTCTACCACACCATTCCACCATGATATTCTTCCTCATTGCTGACCCAGAAACAACGGAGCTGGCTAATAATGAACTAAAACATAGGAAGCTATGAGCCACAATAAATCTTTCCCACTTTAAGTGGTTTTCCTCAGGTATTTTGTCACAGTGACAAAAAAAAAAAAACTAACACAGATGGACACTCTTTTCCTCTTTCAAATGTAGAAAATACAAAGCAGAAAACAGTATATGGTGATTCATCCCTGAGAAAATCAACTTTGTTTTCAAAGTTTTATTTTCAAAGAAGTCATTTATCCACCTCTGATATGTACAGATACCATTGTTTAAGTAAAATTCACTATGCCATTTAAACAATCATGCTACCTAATTTAATCAAACACAATACCAGAGCTTAAGACTGTGATGCATATCAATGATATTCTTGTTCATTCTGTTACTATGGCTTTCCGTTTGTTAATAGCATAGCAAAACATTTATTTTATTTTACATGGAGGTACAGTTTGAATCTGGAATGTTGCCCAAACACTCATATATTGAAGTTTGTGTCCCCAATGCATCAGTATTAAGAGGTGGGACTTTTGGGACATGCTTGAATCATAAGGACTCAGACTTCATTAGGAGATTTATATTCAGTGGCATTACAACAAGTTGGGAGAAACTGTAGCAAGTAAGACCTAACTGAAGGAGTGGGTCCTTGAAAGTGTACCTTGTGGACGTTATCTGTGCCTAGCACCTTCTTCTCTTTTTCTTTGCCTCCTGGATGCCATGAGGTAAGCAGCCTTGCTCTACCACACCCACTCTGCCATGATAGTCTGATTCATCAACACCCAGAAATAATGGAGCCACTGGACTGGTGGACTGAAACCTCAGAATCCATGAGCCTAAATATATTTTTCCTCTTCTATAGTGATTCTTTCAGAGATTTTGCTCTAGTGATGAAAAACTAACACAAATACATATTAATAATTCTCTGTGTTTTGTGCATACATTTTTTGTGTGTTTTGTTTCCCTTACTGCTAAAAAATTAAACAATATTCTCCTTTTGCAATGAGAGTGTTTAAGGTAGTAACTGAAAAATATAGGCTCAGAAATAGGGAAATATGAGTTTCAAACCTGGCTCTTTTACTAACTAGTAATCATGTCAATTTTATTATGTGCATCTCAACATCCCAAAATAAAAAAAAAAATCTGACTGTAATAATACCTATTTCATTAATTAAATAAAAAAAGGCATGCCAAATTTTTAGTACAGCATACTTTGTATACTATAAACTTTCAATAAATGTCAGTAACTATTTTAACTTGATTATATTTTTATTAATAATAAATTTTCAAGTCTTCTGAGGCTTCTAATATGTCAGATATAGGCTTTGAATCAAACCTTAAGAGACAGATTTCTATTTTTCATACCACAAAAAAACTGTTAGTAGCAAAATATATTAGATTAAGTTTTCAACCAACAATAAATCTATCTAAATAAACTGATTCAGTCTTCAAAATTTTTCACGAAACAAATATGTTCAAATTTTATAGTAATTTGGTATCATGATTACTTAAAGGCTTAAATAATTATAATTAAATTACAAAAAGAACTTGGTTTCCCAAGACAAATTTCAGTATATTTTCCCAAATTAAACTAATGCTTATTTGTAGAGTGACTGATCAATTATAAATCTGAAATTCAGAAAATTAAATTTATTATTTTTTTCAGTTTAGATTGTTTTATGACAGATTACACACACACACACACACACACACACACACACACATACACATGTACACATTTCTTTTCTAGAGACAACCAATTTAATGATTGAACATGCATTTTGTTTTCATTTGCTCTTTTATATTCTTATATAATGCATATTTTTATTCTGTGTTCATGCAATTTTAATTTATGTAAATGATACAGTGGCAAAAATTGCTAATTTTCTACTCAAATTCATCATTCTCTTATTCAGTAGAAATAGAAACAATGTGTCCCAGGTGCCTGTGCACTTTGCTGTGTTCATTTGTAATGTGCTATAGTAATGTGAAACACTGCCAGGACTGAGTCTCAAAATACTGAGTCTGTTTTTTCTTTCCCCCTCTCTGCTCCCCTAGATGGGAATAATTCAGTTTCACTGGTCAAGTAACAACAGTGCTCCAAGGTATTGCTGCTCAAAGTGTCTTTGCCAGACACACACCAATGTCAACCCATAAATTGATAGCAAAAGTTATTATTGAAATACAAGACTTAATAAGTCAGAAACCTCAAGATGAGGCCTGCAATGTGTTTTCACAAATCTTATAGATGGTTTTGGTGCATACTGCATTTCTCAAACTGTAAAGTAATAACATACAAAGTAACTAAGTCTCTGAATGACTTTGTAGTTAAGAATAGCAAAACTTTTTCCACCAAGTTCCAGATAGTAAATATTTGAGAATTATTGCTACTGTTGCCTTCCTTCACCAACACCTCTTTTCTTCTTGCTCTCCTTCTCCATCACCTCTTCTTTCCTTCTTGCTCACTTCCTCTTCTTACTCCTTCTCCTGTTTCTTTTACTTCTTTTAACAACCATTTAAAAATTTTAAAACCATGCTTAACTATCACGCAGGAAATATAAAAATAGACTGGGATAGAGTTGAATAGTTATACTAACTTTGGGAATACCTCACAAGAGAACATAAATGAGTATGTTCTCTAAACATATTTTCAGGTCTCTTTGTTATAGTAGTTTAATCTAGACACTAGAATTGAGAGAGACAAGAGATATATATTTTGTGTTTTCCACTCTTTGTTGTTCAACACTAAAATTCTCAGATTCACCAGTTTTTATTTTCATACTTTCATTCACGGATTTTAACATAGCCAAGTACTTAATGCTGTGCTATGCCTCCCCTAGAAATGAAAGCAGATCATTTCTACCTCCCTAAAGCCTTGTAAAATACAAATTTCAACATTACTCCAGGAACTGTGTAGACATTTATTTGATTCATATATCTAGGAGTTGAAAGATTGGATCATGTACTCATTTGACTTGGTTTTCTCAGATTGATCTCCAGATGGGCAACACTGGTCCACACTCTCAGAAGTAAGGGAACATTTGTGGCACAGGCTTGTAATCTCAGTGTCTCTGGAGACTGAGGCAGAAGGATCTCAAGTTCAAAGTTAGTCTCATCAATTTAGCAAGGTCCTAAGCAACTCAGTGAGACCCTCTCTTTAAATAAAATACAAAAAGGGCTGGGGATATTGCTCAATGGTTAAGTGTCCCTGGGTTTAATCCGTGACACCAAAATACAGAAAAAAATAGTAGCAGTAAGTAGTAAGGGAGAATTTCTATATCATAGACTCGGCATTACCCAGTTTTCTCAGGTGTTCTCATGGAAAGAATCAGAGGAATACTTTATCGCTTTATTTCTAGGTGCCCACAAATTAAATCAAACCAATGCCTTTCAGTCACTTGAAAACTTTTAAAATATATCATTTGTAATTCCTACTATATGTGATTAAAAAATAAGTGAATATATTTAAAATGGTATGTTAAAATAAAAAATTTAAATGCATATACAGACATAATGTTATAAATTGAAACAAAAACAGAAGATATGGTATACAATAAACATATAAGCATATAAACTCGTGATCCTCCTGCCTCAGCCTCCCAAGCAGCTGGGATTATAGGCATGTGCCACCATGCCGAGCCCTCTATGTATTTTCTAAGTAGATGCAAAAGAAAAGTAGAAGCAGGCTCAGCATTGAGGGCCTTTAGACCCTTTTTACCCCACCCACAGAAGCACAGAGAGGAGGGAGGTTGGCCCAATGTGGCCAACCAGTTCCTACATCAAGAAACAAGGGTACAGCTCAGTGGTGGCATACTTGCCTAGCCTGAGCAAAGGTTGGAGCCTCAGTGCAAAAACCATCAAACAAAAACTAACTTTGCTCTTATATGCATAGTAATTGTGGGTAAATATTTCTTAAAGGGTATAAAATTTCTGAGAAGAGGAATAAGTTTAAGAGCTCTGTTGTACAGCATAGAGCTCTATGTTGAACATAGTTAATAATGATGTATGGGATTCTTGCAAATTACTAAGAGTTTAGATTTGTTTAAGTGTTCTCACCACAAAACAAATGAAAAGCATGTAAGGTATGCATATGTTAATTATCTTGTTTTAGTTTTTAGACAAAGTATATGTGTGTGTGTATATATATATACATATATATACATATATATACTATACATTATATATTTACATATTTCAAGATAACATTGTACATGATAAATGTATACAATATTTTGTCAGTTAAAATATAAATTAAAATTTAAATTAACTTGCCAAAATAATAAAAGAAATAAAGAAATTAATAAATTGAGGAAAAAAAAGAAATGCTACAATTTTAAAGAATCTCTTTGGGAGATAAATGTGCCCTACAAACTTTGGAGAAAATGTGGACATTGATGATAAAACATGCAGCATTATTCTACTTGAGACAATACTGGTATAATTCAGTGTACAGGAATATACTATTACTTATATATTACTGATATTATATTTTCCTATTTTTCAAAAATATTTGCCTTATTCACAATTTTTGTTGTTGCACAGTACAAGGGGTTAAGGCAAACTTATAACAAAGAACTCTCTGTACATCTAGTACTATATTTTTAGAAAAAAATAGTTATATTACTGGGTCAAATAGTATAAACACTTTTTTTAAAAAATTAATTTATATATAACAGCAGAATGCATTACAATTCATATTAAACATACAGAGCACATTTTTTTCATATTTCTGGTTGTATACAAAGTATACTCCAATTTGTATCTTCATACATAAACTTTGGATAATAATGTTCATCACATTCCACCATCATTTCTGAACCCATGCATGCCCCCTCGCTTCCTCTCCCACTCCTCTGCCCTATCTAGAGTTTGTCTATTCTTCCCATGCTCCCACTTCCTACCCCACTATGAATCAGCCTCCTTATATCAGAGAAAACATTCAGCATTTGGTTTTTTGGGATTGGCAAACTTCACTTAGCATTATCTTCTCTAACTCCATCCATTTACCAGAAAATGCCATGATTTTATTTTCTATTATTGCTGATTAATATTCCATTGAGTATATATGTCACTTTTTTAAAATCCATTCATCTACTGAAGGGCATCTAGGTTGGTCTCACAGTTTAGCTATTGTGAATTGTGCTGCTGTAAACATTGATGTGGCTGTGTCCCTGTAGTATGCTGTTTTTAAGTTCTTTGGGTATAGACTGAGGAGGATCTCTGGGTCGAATGGTGGTTCCATTCCCAATTTTCCAAGAAATCTCCATACTGCTTTCCATATTGGCTGCACCAGTTTGCAGTGCCACCAGCAGTGTATGAGTGTGACTTTTTCCCCACATCCTCACCAATACTTATTTTTGTTTGTCTTCATAATAGCTGCCATTCAACTGGAGTACCATGAAATTTTAGAATAGTTTTGATTTGAATTTCTCTAATTGATAATGATGAACATTTTTTCATATATTTGTTGATTGATTGTATATCATCTTCTGAGAAGTGTCTGTCCTTGGCCCATTTGTTGATTGGGTCCTTTTTGGGTTTTTTTGTTTGTTTGTTTGTTGTTTTTTTTTTTTTTTAGCTTTTTGAGTTCTTTATGTACCCTAGAGATTAATGCTCTATCAGATGTGTAAAGGGTAAAAATTTGCTCCCAAGATGTAGGCTCTCTATTCACCTCAAAATTGTTTCTTTTGCTGAGAAAAAAAACTTTTCAGTTTAAATCCATCCCATTTATTGACTCTTGATTTTAATTCATGCACCAAAGGGAATCCTATTAAGGAAGTTGGGGCCTACTCCCACATAATGGAGGTTAGGATCTACTTTTTCTTCAATTAGATGCAGGGTCTTTGGTTTTATTCCTAGGTCCTTGATCCACTTTGAGTTGAGTTTTGTGCATGGTGAGAGATAGGGTTTTAATCTCATTTTGTTGCATATGGATTTCCAGTTTTCTCAGCACCATTTGTTGAAGAGGTTATCTTTTCTGCAATGCATGTTTTCAGCACCTTTGTGTAATATAAGATAATTGTAATTTTGTGGGTCAGTCTCTGTGTCCTCTATTCTGTACCATTGGTCTACCAGTCTGTTTTGGTGCCAATTCCACACACACACACACACACACACACATTTTAGAGCTTTATATTGCTTTTTCTTTCACATTATTTTAAAAAATATTTCTTATATTTTACACATGCAAACATATGTAATATATATGGCAGCTAAAATTATACTGTTAGTACAAATTACAACTTTAAATCATTATATTAATAATTTGAGAACTTCACTCATCTTTAAAATTTACTAGGTGTGTTTTAGTTAGCTTGTTGTCACTGTGACCAAAATACCTGACAAGAACAACTTATAAGAGGAAAGGCTATTTGGGGCTCAGAGTCTCAGAGGTTAGTCCATAGATGGCCAACTCCCTTGCCCTGAGTCCCATAGGAGGCTGCACATCATGAGGAAGGACCCAGTGGAGGGAAGCTGCAAAGCTCGTGACAGGGTCTGAAGCAGGGAGAGAGGGGTGAATGGCTCACGGGAATAACAACCCTTCCAGAGCATATCCCCAGTGACTCACCTGCTCACCCATGTCCCATCTGCCTACAGTTACCACCCAGTCCATTCAAAGAAGGATGGAATGATTAGGCTACAGCCCTCACAATTCAGTCATTTCACGTCTCGACATTCCTACATTAACAGAGGAGCTTTGAGGGACACTTCCTAAGAAACCATAACAAGATGTTTCTTTGCTCTCTAGAGGTCTTGAAATTTTTGTCTATCATTTCCTTATCATTTTGTCTATGATCACCATATGTATTGTATGTGTATTGATGCATATTTACATACAAATATGTATCTCAGTATTTTCAATATATATTTTGTTTTACCAGTTTTGATAAATATGTTAAAGGCTACATGCTACATTTATGATCCTACTTATAATTTTGAGGATTAATGTTTTTAGTTTAATTCATGCAACTATTTTATTCACTTGAATTCTGCATAATGTTCCTTTGTTCTAACAGTCCACAGTTTATTTATTCTTGATTTTGTTAAGCAAGGTTTTTCCAGATTTATTCTACTACCTACTACAGTATTCTACTACCTGAAATAGTACTATACATTGAGCAAGACTTTTTCTAAGGTCTATAGATATATATATGATTGAAATCACTAAATCATATTCTATATGCATGATCAAATTACTTCTGATAAGTAACTGGCAACTCTGGGATGATCATCAAGTATTATTAGCACTAGTTCAGACCCAATATGTGTAGAATCCTGTTAAAATTCATGGTATTATCAGTTAGTTCTGAGAGAAATGTATTTCTTATTCAATGATTTATTCTTTGGAACATAGTTATTTCCTCACACTGCAGGGATAGTAATCAACCTGCACTGTAGTCTCCTTTGAAATCTTATCAATCACCATTAGTAATAGCCTTATGAACAAAGTGCACATTTTTCTTTACCTCAGCTAAGCTTCTCAACTGCACATATTTTTTAAAATGTAAAGTTCTTCATCAGATGTTTTTTTTTCTTTTTCAACATGTACAGGTGATTTAGGGGAGGATGATATACATGTATGCATATCTATCGTGTGTGTGTGTGTGTGTGTGTGTGTGTATAAGGTATCTTAGTGATTAATGTGGGATCTGTGAAGGTCAGTATTTAAGTGACTCCTGTTCTCAGCTATACTTCTCTTGAACTAATGGATGAAAAAAAGAAACAGATGTGCACACATAATCTAAGCAACCAGGGGAAAGAAAGGAGAATGGGAAAATGAGAGAGACAAAAATCAGAAAAGATAACATTTCAAAATTTAGCCTGTTAGATAAATTTGATTAGAATCATAAGTCATAGAATAGCCTGAATTTGTCTAGCAACTTACACTTCCCTAAGTATTTCTTCTTGTACCATTTAATTGTTATTTTGAATTTTTCCCAAAATTCAAAGAATTAAATATATAAAGAATCAGCCAAATTATTATTAGATCTCATCTCTGTATATTACAAATATTTGAAAATTTTAATTGGAAATTTTCTTGGCTGTTATATATAAGGTTGTTTTAAGATTATATAAGGTTGATTTCATTTCATATTTATAAGGTGAAACAATCATTTATCACAAAAGTGCTTATTTTATTCATGCATAACCTCAAATAACCTTTATCTACTCACCTCATTCAAAGGATTAATTGTTTTGGACATATGGGCATAAGTGGGTCATGAGTAGAGGTTGAAGTGAACTTTGGAAATTCGTATTGCAATTACTATAATAAGTGTAAGATCCAATCTGCCTTACCTCAACCTCAAAGGAATATCTGCACTTCTACACTGTTGTTCAACCCATGGACCCCTAAAATGATAATATGTTGCCAATGTGAAATATGTCTAAAATTGGAGTAATACTTTTTATCCATTAATTCTCATATCAAAACTATATTAAATATGTCACTCTTCTTATTTTAGGCATATCACAGTGAGTTCAGAATGTTGATTATTTGACCATGAGATTTAATACCAATTCACTTGTGGAATAATGAACAGAATTCAGTGAACTGTATTTTGTCTATTGTTAATGTCATTTAACTATTGGTCATATGCATTGAGAAAATAGAGCAACCATTCAATATCATTTTGTGAAATCTTAGCAATAATATGCTAAATGATAATTGACAGAATTGTTACAGTAGAGATGCTATAATCAGTAGCATTCCTTGCATAGAGAAAGTAAAGTAGCAAATTAAAAAAAAAAAAACCCTTCCTTTAAATGGTCCCTTATCTTCTCTCAAAGAGACAATTGAGAGAAAAAAAGGGGGCAATTTTTATTATTAACTCACATTGATTCCACAAAATAGCTCATTTTAAGTTGTGGAAAAACAGAAAAGTTTCTTCCGCACTGATTTGTTATTTTACTACCTTTGCAGTGATTATTAAACTTGACAAAGGATGAAAGGTAATAATTAATGTTAAATGAATTTCTTCTATGTATCAGGCACTTCCCTTACGCCATCAGTTAATGCTTACCACTTATACCCCTGGTTATCTGTGAGGAGTTCTGCTTCCTCAAATGTTGAAGTTTGAGAAGCTCTGGGGCAAGTGTATAAAGCAGGTTTCATTTTTAAAAAATAGTAACACAGATTTCTCCCAGTGATACTGTGAGTTATTGGTGATGAGTTCTGCTCCCTTACATGTTGAAGTTTGAACATTAAAGAAGCACTGGAGGCATATAAAGTCGGGTTTATTTTAAAAGGAGTAACATAGACTTCTTCCCAGGGGGATAAGGGAGCCACAGCTGGTATCCTGGTACCCCAAGAAGCGAGGGTGTTCTGCCTTTTTAATAGGTCTTAGGCTTTCTTTGTTCTCCGGTCCTCTTTCCCTTATCTCTCTACTTCCTCCTGGCAGACATGACTAGACCCAGGGGATACTTGGTGGATGGCCAAAAGGTAAGAAGCAGATGGGTAGGGGGAAGGACCAAATGGAGTGACTCAAGCAGGAAGCAGCCCAGGAGGCATTAATTAATAACTCCTTGTCTGCAACTTTTGGGGACATGGTAGTATAGGCAGGTAATCTTAGTAATCAAAGGGCTCTGGAGACATTAACATTCCAATCTCCCACGGGTGTTTTCCAACTTCCTGGACTCATATTAGTCTCCATTTTCTTGATCCTACCAAATTACTTATCTACACTGACTGCCTGTCTTTAATCCTGCTTCACCACAGCTCCTTAAGCCAAGAACTTTTTCACATTGTTTTCTATGATGAAATGGAAATTCATAAGAATTGCCATATTTTGTTGAATTTAAAACTAATGCCATGGTGGGTTGTAATCAGCCTGTGAATCTGTATTTGAAATTAATGTCATTTATTGTAAAATACATATCATCTTGCTGGAACAATCAGAAAATACTGGCAAATTTAATTGTAAGATTTGTCTGTGACCTAGTACTGAGTCAAAAATATTCTCCTGGTGAGATGTGTGTGGGGGTAAAGTCCCTCCTAGAATGATGTACCACAGTACCTACTGCATCTGTCCTAGGCAAATTAGTTGGTGAGCTGAATCCTATTCCTGGCCCCTCTGACTGCAAAGCTCCCAATTCTTCTATTAAACTTCACAACCTCAATATCTTCCCCAAACAGAATGCATTTGGTATTTTCCTTTATGAGAGCTCTTTTTTTCTGATGGTACTACCTGCTCTTTGTAACCTTCATGTGAAGGAAATCAAAGTCCAGGGCAGTGTATTAATCAGAAAAAATGGATTGTGCCTGCCTTTTCCTGTCAATCACTTGATAAAAAAAAACAAATAGCAAAGATTAAATCACAGGCTGCTCAAATGCTTTGTACTTGGAATAAATACATTTCAGCTTTCATGAAAGTCCATTATGCACTGTTTGGCTTTGATTAGCAGGGGGGCATTTCACAAAGCATGAAAGAAAGCTACAGTTAGTGGAAGAAAGAAGAAATGTGTGAGCACTTACTTACTCTTTAGTTAAACAGCTGATTCACCCCAGTCAAAGAAAACAGCAAAGGCTCCGACAATTACAAATGTCCTTGGCAAAAGGATGAATTTATCTGCCTGTAAAGGAGACGTCTTTTGAAAAGGCAGTGTCTGCGGCAAACAGAACACTAGCAGAGCGTGACTATAAAGAACAATCCATATTTGCTCTTACACAGGAGAGCCCAACAATTGCAACTTGATTGTAATCCTCACTTGGGAAATCTGAAATCACCACCTGTTTTCTTTGGATGCTTGTGTGACACACTTCAGTTGCTTTCTACAGAGTTTAGAACATTCACTGACTCCAGTGGATACACTTGGAGGTTTACTCAATTCATTTTCATTAAGCAACCAACCCACCAGATTTATTAGAACTATGCAATTCACTCCATTTTCATATTCACATTTTTTTTATTTCTAAGTTGGTACTACATATTTTGTTCTATCTATGACATTTTTCCATACAAGTACTATAATTAGTTGCACTTCATTAATAAGGGCGAGATACTAAATGCAAGAATAGTTATAGTCTACAGTCAGTTGTCTTAAGTATATTAGAAAAACAGAATAAGTGAAATAAAACCAGAACCACTACTACAAACTCTAATTCTCTTTTAATGAGATCTTCTACATTCAATTGAAAATGTGTTATCAGGATCTTTGTTTTTTCTGTTCAATCATTCCAAAATATATAAAAAGAAATAAAGGAATATTGATAAGCAAGAACTTCTAATGTAGAATTATGGTCATCTATGCTTCTTTTAAGATAATCTTGATAATCTGTAGTATTTCATTTCTTGAAATTCTATTTGCTATTTAATTAAGATTAAGTATACCATAAACTGCATTTGCAGTGGCAGTAAAGACACACAGATCCACCAAACTATGCACATTATTATCACCGGAGCAAAGTAACATCAACAAAACAAACCAACCAAAAACATCTAATAAATTCCTTCTACAAAATGTCTGTTAGATCTCTCTTGATTTTGAAAGTCTAGTATAACAGTATGTACCATACAATTACCCAGAATAATTTGGCTTTATTTTTCTAAACTTGAGAACAGTAGTTTAAGAATGATAATTTACACTATTAAATAAATTTTTAACAAAACTTGTAATATAATCTTTGAATTCATATTTATAAAATGGAGAGAATAGTAGTAATAAGCCAAAAATATAAATGTCTGACACAAAATAAAATTATCTCAAAATATTGTTCTGAACTTCTTATATTCAAGTATACCTCACTGTTTTAATCTACTAACGAATGAAGAATGACTGTGGCTAAACAAATCTTTGTCATCTCATACTATCGATGAAATTTTAGGATTGTGTAATTATTGTTAGAACACCTAGGGAAGTTCAACTTTAGTTTTTGCTAAGTAACACTGCCATCTTCTGGTTTTATTTGTCATAATATTGTAATGGCTGAGGGTTGGACATGTTGGGTTTTCTAGGCACACATAACAGGTGTGACCACATGTAGATACTTCTGAAGATATGGTCTGTTGTTTAAATTAAGGAATGGACAGAAATCAATACTGCTATGAATTAATTGAAATTTCAGACTATGAAGCACTTTTATGCATTAAAGGGATTTTCAGAATAAAGGAGAGATGTTTTAACTAGGTAAAATCATGTTAGTGCTTTTACTCAATGACTTAAATTATGCTATATATCCCAGGATGGAATGCTTACTGGATACTCTGCCCATCTGGTGTGCTGAATGCAATTTGTGTAACAAAATATTGACTTATTCGACACGATGTACAGCATTTAAGACAGATGGGAAGAAAAATTGAAAATCGTTTCTGGCTTGAAGTTTCAGATTGAGCAAATAAAATACATAGACATTAAACAGTTAATAACAAAATAATAATTTTGGGGTAAGGGTTATTTTAGTTACAAATGTGGGTATATCTTTGGATTAGCTGGAGATTTGGAAGGAGTTGCATTTGAAAAAGAAAAGGCAAACAAAATGTAGGCTAACAACAGCTCAAATAGGGATAAGGAAAGTGAAAAGAACAAGAAGGGAGGAAGATTTCTGTTTTAGCTTTTGCAGAGCAGGCACAAACATATGCTTAATTCTGAAAATACAGTTTTAACAGAACATCACTGGGTGCTAATATCCATACTGAAAACAGGAAACTTTGTGTTCATTTTTGCTACCTTGATATATTATATATATATATACACACACACACATGCATGTATATATGTGTACACATGTGTGAACACACACATATAATTTGATTTATACATACAACTTTTGCCTGCTGATGAAAATGTTTGAAAGGTGACCAATTTAAACATTGAAAAATATGACAAAACATTAAGAGTGAAAAATGTTAAGAGTGAAAAATGTTGGAAAGAACAGCTTTAGTAGAAATAAGGGAAGAGAGAAGTATAAGATTATCATGGATTTTTCTGTTCGTTGGCTTTTGGAAAGCAATAAATTACACTCTTCAATGATTCGATTTATTTTGACTTTGGTGTGGGCTTTGTATCCTCCAGGATTCTGCCTTAATCAACTCAGAGTACAAAGATCTTCCTCTTTACTGGTGACCTGTATCAACCATTATTCTCTCACTTGTATGGAATGAAATTGTATACTATTTCAAATATGTTTACAAATTGTATGGGTCTGAAAATTTTGTATTTCTAAAAAAAGTACATTTTTATTGGATGGAATCTAATTATTACTTCATTTAATTTAACTCAAAACCAAATATATTGTGATGCTAATAGCTTATGACAATTATAAATAACATTCACAATCTCTCTCTTTGTTCTCTCTCTTGATTTTCCTTTCAAAGCACACACATACACACTCATGCATAAAGACACAAATATATTGACATTATTCAGAAGTGGAAATGTAGCAGGCTGGAAGACATGAAAAGAGTTAATTCTCATAAAAAATCAAAGTATTTTAACTTCCAAATACATAATATGAGTCTATAACTGTCAGAGTCACAAAAATTAGGATACTTTATATGGTGGAGATCAGACTAATATGAATCATTTTCTCAGCTGGCAGGAGTGAATACTACTGAAATTATCTGTCAGGTAACAAAATTACATATCATTTGTACATACATTAAGCCTCATCATGGTTTTTTTTGGACACACATCCCAAAACAATGATCAACATGGCTATTAAGAAAAATATACAAAGATAATCTATATAGTCTTGTTTTGTTGGTAGAAAGCCTAAGCAACCTGAATATCTATCCTTGGGCATGTAGAATGTAGTGGATGAATCCCATGGAAAAACACACAGGAGATGTATGTTGAAATACCAATAGACTTAAAAATTTAATTGAAAGATAATGAATTCTATAAAATAATAGAATGTACACAAGTTTTAAATACACATTCAAGAAAATAACATGAGTATATTAATATATGCGCATATATAAATCAAGGGATTTGCACAAAACAGTGAAAACAATGGTAAAATATCCAAACACACATAAAATATATAAATATGAGCTTGGGATGTGGCTCAAGCAGTAGCGCACTTGCCTGGCATGCATGCGGCCTGGGTTCGATTCTCAGCACCACATACAAACAAAGATGTTGTGTCTGCCGAAAACTAAAAAAAAAATAAATATTAAAAAAATTCTCTCTCTCTCCTCTCTTTAAAAAAATATATAAACAAATAAACCTAGAACTGAAAGATTATATATATATATATATATATGGTTGAAGAATACTCAAGTGTCTGCACCTGCGCCTTTACTTGGAAAAAGAAGAAAGATTAACATAGTACTCTTCAATGGAATGCAAACAATAGAATGTGAACATGTATAGAATTCAAGATTAACCTTGCTTTGCTTTGGAATATAAAGCATTTTGGTTTTAAATTTTGTTGTAATTTTCAAGACATATTCACCTTTTCTATTCACCCTAAAGCCTGATCTTAAGTCATCACACATTTCTTTCAAGTTTGATTCTATATCTGCTTTTTTATTATACATATCAGGAAGAAATGATTTTTTTTAAGTTACCTTAAATGGGGTAAGGTGACAAAACAGCTGGCCTCAATGAGGCTGCCTCACATCTGGGAACTCAGTGTCAGCCTGCCTTTTTTCTCCAATGGCACAATATATCATGATGTAAAGAATGTATTTTATTTTTTATAATTTATTATTTATTATAATTTTATTAAGAAAAAAAAGTATTCAGGAGAAGAGTGTTCCAGCTGCAATTGCTTTTAAGCCACTGAAAGACATCTCGAATGTGTACAAAGAAGACAAACAGGAAGTCAGGAATATGGTATTTTTGTCTCTGCCTCTGTAACTGGCAAACTACACGTTAGCATATACAGAAGGCCAAGGCTTCACTTTTACTTCCTCATCATTAAAATTCACTAATAGCATAATCAGTATAACTATAGCTCAGTGAAGGATGAATAAATTACATTAAAACATAGAAAAATACTTTAATATTAAAATAGCTAGTTATTAACCCAATGTGGTTGTTCCATTTGAACAGAATTTTGGTATAGTTAATCAGAGTTAAATATGTAACTCCATTCTAAATATAAATTAATTAACTAGTATGGACAATTTCAACATTGGGCTGTTATTGCTAAAAAAGGGTTGCTAACCAACAGAAGCAGTTTTTCCAATACTGCCTTTATATTTTAGAATGCATTCCTATTCAGTTTATCTAATGAGAAAATAATATATTTAGAGCATAACTCTATTTTAGTAGTAACTGACATTAGTCATCTTTTGTTTTGGTTTTAGGAAGACCAGACTAATGTTCAGGAGCAACATTTCTTCTTCACTGACCTGAGGAATATTAACAAGCCGATTTTACGTACATTCTTCTCTTCAATGAAGTTATATATTGTTGTGGGAAATAAAGATAAAGGACACAGCCATATTTAATTCCTAACATCATTTGGTGGAAAATACTAGATCAGTGTTCTGCCATGAGAAGGCACAATGGTGCTACACACAAACCGATACCAACTTGATATGGCTCGGGTATGAGGTGTCCCCCAAAATCTCATGTATAAAACAAATCAATGCAAGAAAGATTAGAGGAGAATTTATTGGGTTAAGAAAGCCTTAACCCAATCAAAGAATTAATCAGGATTAACTGAGTGGTAACTAAAGGTGGGTAGAGCATAGTTGGAAGAGGTTGGCATTGGGGGTATGGCTTTGGAGTATATATTTGAGAAGGGAGTCTCTCTCTCTCTCTGCTTTCTGATCATCACGTAGCTGCTTCCCTCCATTACACTCTTCTGCCATGTTGTTCTGCCTCATCTGAAACCCTGAGAAATGGAGCCAGCTGTTTATGGACTGAAACCTCTGAAACCATGAGCCCCCAAATAAACTTTTCCTACCCTAAAATTGTTCTGGTCGGATCTTTTTACCATGGCAGTTAAAAAGCTGACTAAAACACAGCTCATGTTTCTGATGTGTTTAACTTCACTGTGAGTTCATCAAATCCACAGAAAATAGAAAAGTATTCTTTTATTTTTATTTTATGTATACGAAAACCAAATCCCATAGTTTGTGACTCTCAATGCTCCAAATAGTAAATCCCAAAACTAGGACTCAATTGTATTTCTTCTAACTCCAGAGATTAGCCAAGTTCTTTATCAATGTCACAAATCTTGCAACACATACTCTTGTTTAAACTAGCCATCATGAAATGGGGTCAAGTCATGAAAAAGTAAAAGAAGTAGATTGTATAGATAAAAATTATAATTGAAAATGGACTTGATTATGAGGACAGAAGGGTTCATTGTAGAACTAAAATCAGAGAAAAGACATGTAAAAGCCATATTTTAGTAGACAATCTTGTTGAACTATATCAAATAATTTAAAATGGAAAGGATTTAATTTGGAGATAAGAAAAAAACTATTGCTACTGTCCTGATGTAAGATAAAAATCTGCCTCAAGGCAGAGGGAAATCCAATTAAGTAAAAGCAGAATCCAGAGATATTTTAATTAAAAATATAATGGAATTAGAGAATTAATAAGTGGATAAAGAGAGGTATGCATAAAATTATATGTGAAGATATTATATTCAATTATTTTTATTGTTAGGACAATATTCTGAAAATAATGTTTTACTCACACTTAAAATGTTTAATTATTAAACTTCTTATTCAAAGAGGAAATATTAATAGGCTAATAATTATTATCCCAATAAGTATGGCATTATGTAAAAATGTGAATGTGTAACCTATGTGATTCTGCAATCTGTATTTGGGGTAAAAATGGGAGTTCATAACTCACTTGAAACTATTGTTCGAAGTATGATATGTCAAGAGCTTTGTAATGTTGTGAACAACCAATAAAAAAAAAATTTTAAAAAAAATTGTATATAGAATTTCATTAAAGTAGAACAAACAGAACCAAAAAAAAAAAGAAAAGAATCTTTAAGCAAACAGAATAGTCTTACTGTTGCTGCTTTTGCAAACAAGTTTCTTGGTTGAAAAACTGGGTGGGGGTGGCAAATAAAATTGCATGTTTAATAAACAGATGTGCAACTGAATACCTGGAACAGGTCAATTTTTTGTTGTCAGCAAATGGATTTCCCTGCTGTAGATATTCAGTGTATATATTTTTTCTTTTTATTGTTGTAAGACAATAAAAATTTACCATTTTATCATAATATACACATTTCAGTTATATACCATCATTGCTATCTAATTGTAGAAACTTTAAGTAATCTCTAAAGGAAAATCTGTACCCACAAGCACTCTCTGTTCATCCCCTACTCCCCCACGCAGTACCTGGAAAACATTAATATGCTTGTTGTCCTTATGGATTTGCCTACTTTGGATATTTTGTATAAAAGGAATTATATATGTAGTCTTGCATGAATAGTGTTTACAAGTTCACCCATATTTTAGCATGTATTAGCATTTTCATTCTTATTATGGTTGGCTAAAATTTCATGATATGGATATGCCACATTTTCCTTATCAATTTATCAACTGATGCACATCCAGGTTTTTTCCAAAACTTGAAAGTATTATGTTCATGACTGAAGCATGATTTAGAGATTAATTTTGGCTATTGTAACTACTGATGCTATGAACATGTGTTTCTACAAATTTTCATAAAACCCATTTAAAATTCTTTGAGTATATATACATGGGGTAGAATTTCTGGGATGTGTGTTAATTCTTTGTTTAACTTATTGAAGAACTGCCATGCCACAGTCTGGCTGGGCACAATTCATGAGCCACTTGTCAAGCAGAAACGAACTTTATTTTCAGAATACACACACTGCACCACAGGAGCTCTTCAGGAATTCCCTCAGAGCCCAACTGCCACCACTTCGGGTGAGGCTCTCAACCCCCACTCCTCCCACTCTTGAGGCCGATTGGCTGGGTAGCGTGGGCGGAGCCAAAAGAGTGCCCCAATGAGCAGCTCCGTGGTCTGAAAGGGCAGGGAAACAGCCCAATGAGCATCACCACAGAGGAGCCAATCAGCTGGCAGCTGGAAGTTTGCTGGGGCCACGGTGAGCCAATCAGCTGGAAGTTTGCTGGGGCCCCTTTGGCTGTGGCTCTCAACACTGCCCAGGCTATTTTGCAGTTAGTTCACCATTTTATATTCCAAAGCCAATATATAAGGGTGTCAATTTTTTCATATCCTTGTGAAATTTGCTATTAAACTTGCTTAAATCAGCATGGTGGTTCATACCTTGGTCCCAGCTGCATGAGAAGCTAAAGCAAGAGGACTGCTTGAGACCAGGAGTTCAAGTCCAGCCTGGGTAACATACTAAGACCACATCTAAGGAAATAAAAAATGTAAGTAAGTAAGTAAATAAATAAATAATTTTAAAAAGGTTTTATACCTGTTCTAACAGTTATATAGTTGTATTCCATTATGGTTTTGATTTGTACTTATCTATTGATTCATGACATTAAGAATCATGTGCTGGTTGACCATTTGTGTTATCTTCTTTGCAGAAATATCCACTCATGAACACTGCCCATTTTTTATGAAATTATGTCTGTTGATAAAGTAAAAGTATTTTATTTCTTCTGTTTAGGTGATTCTTTGCAGGTGTATGACATGCAAATATTTTTCCCATTCCTTTTGTGTTGTCTTTCATTTTCTTGTTTGTGTACTTTGATGTGCAATTTTTTTAAAAAATTGAAGCTCAACTTATCTTTTTTTTCTTGTGTTATGTGTGATTTTATTGTTACATTGAAGAAACTATTACCAAAGCTAATATTATTATTAACCCTAATATTTTCTTCTAAGTATTTTGTTAAATTCTTATAATAAATTTGTTAATCTTTTGAATTAATCTTTGTATATGTTGTGAATTAAGAATTCTCTTTTTTGTTTCTTGCCTGTGAATGTCCAGTTCACAGCACCATTTATTGAACAGACCATTCTTTCTCTATTAAATAGTCATAGCACTTTGTTGAAATCAATTGACCATAGTTGAATTTATTTGCAATAATAAAATAACCGTGTTTATCAAATCTATTTCATTGATCTGCATGCATATCTGATGCCAGTACAATCCTGTTTTACAGTAGGTTTTGAAATTGGTAAATGTGAGTCCTCCAAATTCTTTCTGAGATAATTTTGACTATTCAGAGTACCTATGAACTTGAGAATCAGCTTTTCCATTTCTGCAAAATGAGTAGTGGAAAAGTGTTAAGGATTTTGTTCAGCCTATAGATCATTCAGAGAAATATTGTCATCTTAAAATATCAAATCTTCTCATACATAAACACAGAATGTCCTCCCATTTATTTGGCTCTTTTGTGTTTTCTTTTACCAGTTCTTTGTAACTTCAACATATAATTATGGCAGCTTCTTCAATTTATTCCTAGATATTTTATTCTCCTTGATGTCATTGTAAATGGAATAATTTCCCTAATTTTTTTGGTTCTTCATTTCTGCATATAAATAAAAACTATTTTTTAGGGTTAAACTTGTATCCTACAAGTCTGCTAAATTTATTTGTTAATCCCAATAAGTTTTCTTGTACATTATTATATATAGAGATATATATAATCATGTCACTTGTGCATATAGCTCTACTTTCTCTTTTTAAATTTGGATGCTATTTATTTTTTGCTCTGTCCTAACTACTGTGGCTTTTGCTACCAATTGAAGTGGATATCCTTGTCTTTTTCCTCATCTTAGGGAGAAAAACATTCAGTCCTTCAGTCCTTCACCACTGAATAGAGTGTTAGCTCTGGGATTTTCCATAAATGTCCTTTATCAAGTTGAGAAAATATCCATCTAGACCTAACTTTTAATTTTTTATAATGACATGGTATTGAATTTCACCTGCTTTTTCTGTATCTATCAAGTTGATATTTTTTTCTTTGTTCTATAAGTGTGATGCATTACAATTATTAGTTTCCCTGTGTTGAAACTCCATTGCATTCTACTTATTTACAATGTGTAATCTTTTTAATAGGCTACTGGATTTTGTTTGCTAATGTTTTGTTGAGGATTTTTGCATCTACATTCATAAGGGATATTGATCTCTATGTTTATTTTATTTTAGTGATTTTCTCTGGCTTTTGTGTCAGGGTAATGCTGAACTCAATAGATTACTTTGGAAGTGTTAACCCTATCTTTTAGAACAGTTTGAGAAAAACTGAAAGGAGAATTAAATTGAGAAAGAATTAAATTATCCTCTAATTGTTTGGTACAATTCGTCAATGAAGCATATGGTCCTTGGCACCTTTTGTTGGGAGGTCAGAAGCAGAGGTTGGAGTGATTTGCTTTGATGATAGAGGTAGGTTGATAAGAGCCACAGATTATGGGGGAACTTTGAAAGCTGAGAATCTAAGGAAATGGATTCATTCCTGGAGTCTCCAAAAGCAACCTAGCCCTGCTAATTCATTTTAGATTTCTGACTTCCAGAACCATAAGAGAATAAACTTCTGCTGTTTTAAGCTACTATGTTTGTAGAAGATTATTATAGCATTAATGGGAAATTAACACAGCAAATATTCTACTATATTTCAAAATTAGGAAATTCACTGCCAGTAATTTCAAGTATGTTTTTATGAAGAATTTGAAACTAATCATATTCCTATCATCTGGAAGCTATAAAATTACTTTCCTCATTCAATATCTTTCTATGTTTCCTTGAGAGTTTATATGCCCAGAATCGCCCACTTTTAGTGTTGCAAATATCTACACAAATATTAACAGATATGTTTATAATTTCTACATTGTATTCATGCACAAATATGTAACAACAAATCCCATCATTACCTACAAGTATAATGTACCAATAAAAAATGTGGAGGGCTAGAAATATAGCTCATTTGGTAGAGTGCTTGCCTCAAATGCACAAAGCCCTGGGTTCAATCCCCAGCACCACAAAAAAGAAGAAAAAAACAATAATAATAAAATTTATATTATAAAAAATATATAAGTTATATCAATAGCAAATTATCTGATATCAGACTGCTTACGCTTGACTCAGCCCCCACAATTATTAAATGTATGACTTTGGTAAGTGTACCTAACCTCTGCATATTTTACTTTTGTAACCAGCAAAATGACAAAACAGCACTTGCCACAAAAGATCGTGTTTGGATTATGTGAGATAAAGCAATATGTTGCTGCTACATAGAATCTATCTAAATAATGCTGTATTATTTTTTGTCTGTATATAACAGTGAAATAATATATAAACTCATTTTATTTTTAAATTGGAAAATTTATTTTATAAACAGAAAATTCTTCAGCAGAATGTAAAGTAGAATGCAAGGAGTTTTATGTGATTTGTTCACTGATACATCCTCAGAGATTAAAGCAGTTCCTGAAATGTCATAAATGCTTCAGGGGTGTATTTTAAATGAAGAATGCATACATATGCATGACATGTATAATTTATGTATGTACATTTCTGAGCTTTTATGATTATAATACCTTGAATAATACAAAGACTAACATAAATAATTTAAATATCTTCAACTACATCATGGATTTCAACCAAAAATTACATTGTTTTGTATGAATTTATGGTCATTATTACCTTTGTTACAGTATTATATTATAGTTTCTTAAAAGAAAATTAAAATATTATTTTAAAAAGTAATATAAGTGACAATTAGATAGTTAGATTTTTGCATTCATATTTTAATCAATTAGATTTTAAAAGTGATTAAAATTAATGAGACTAATATAATCCTCAGGGAAATCCCTAATAATAAGTTTATATAAAAGTTCACAATTTATTATATATATTTGCAAAAATAAATCATTTATATAGAAATCTAACTAGCACAAAAATCCCTTCGTCAAAAGGACAACATATTACTTATACTAGATGAACATGATTTTAATTGTGAAAATCAGTCAACATAATTCTATACATGAATCATCTCCCCATTTAAATAAAAAATAAATTAAGATGTTTGAAAATAATTACATGTACAGGTAAATGTTTGGGCTTATACAAATGGGAATAATTCAAGTTGATTAACAGAAAAACATATTCAATGGGGAATTTTGAAAGAAGCCAAACAATAGATTTTGGCTTCTGCCATTTTCTTACATTTTTATAACAATAAAAGTGACCATGAAAAGAGGTTAAAAGAAAATGATCAAATTCTGTGTGTGCCAAAAACAGTATCTTATAAAAACACAAATCAAATTGTGTGTTTTACACAACAATTGTTGACCAATTTAGAAACTACTGTTTGTGATGTCCTGGTTTATGTTTTTGCCCATATATATTTTATAAAATTTCCTGCTCACACCATAAGTCACGTCTTCAAAGCAAGGTTTTCACCCTTCAATCTGTGTAGGTTTAGCAGCTTACCCCCATTCTGTTCCCAGCCTTTGCCAGGATCAGTACTACCTGCAAAGAATAAAAGAATAGAAGAACAGGAAATGGTTCTTTTCTTTATACAGCTTGGAATACTTTCTCATAATTATTATTGAGACTTATGTTAATTATTATCTATCAAGATAATTCTTTAATCTTACCAATAATAAAAATGATAACATCAGTTTTTGAATTGTTTCTTACATAGGATGGATCTAGGGGAAAAAGTAAATCAAACATTATTTGTTTTCATAATTCCAAAGAATGTAAAACCAAATATATCTAATTGAATTTTGTGTTCCATTCCAGGCAACATAAGTATTTGAAAGATTTTCCCTTATCAGACTTTTTTTTTCCCATATGATTTCTTTACTGTCCTGCCTTTCATTATTTTTTACATTTTAAATTTCCTCATGCTTCTTTTGATAAATGTGAATATATATGCCCAGAAACTTCTATATGTATAGGTGTGTGTGTGTGTTTGTATGTGTGTGTGTGTGTGTAACTGTGTATGTGTTTGTATACTTATGTACAGAGCACATATATGTCTTGATATATGTGAACTTTTTTGTGATAGAATAATAATTATGTTCTATTTGGATTGTACTTTTTAATACTATATTATTTGCTATAGAATGGTGGACTATTAGACCAGAGACCCTGCACCTACTAGAAAAACAAACAAACAAACAAAAATATAGGCCCAATCTCCATCATGTTGCCTTAAGAACTTAATTCTTCAAACAAGACTCCTAAAGTGCAAGAAGTAAAATCAAGCCGAGCATGGTGGCTCATGCCTGTAATCTCAGTGGCTTGGGAGGCTGTGGCAAGAGGATTGTGAGTTCAAAGTCAGCCTCAGCAAAAAAACAAGATGCTAAGAAACTCAATGAGACCTTGTCTCTAAATAAAATGCAAATGGGGCTGGAGATGTGGCTCAGTCGCCGAGTGCCCCTGAGTTGAATCCCAAATATACCACAAAAAAAAGAAGTAAAATAAAGGATCAAAAAATGGGATAGTGAGAAACTAAAAACTTCATAACAAAGGATACAATCAAGAACATGAAGAGAGAGCCTTCGGAACCAGAAAAAGTCTTTGCCACCTGTACCTTAGAGCATTAATCTCCAGGATCTATAAAGAACTCAAAATACTTAACACAAAAACCAAATAACCCAATCAGTAAACGGGCAAAGGAACTGAGAACAGATACTTCACAGAAGAAGAAATAGGATCAGTCAACAAATATATGAAAAAACGGTCAACATCACTAGCAATTAGAGAAATAAAAATTAAAACTACTCTAAAGATTTCATCTCTAGATAGAATAGCAATTATGGGGCTAGGATTGTGGTTCAGCAATAGAGCTCACCTGGGAGGCGCTGGGTTCAATCCTCAGCACCACATAAAAATAAATAAATAAAATCAAGGGGTTTTTATTTGTTTTGTTTTTTAATTTTTTTAAAGAATGCAGTTATCAAGAATATAAGTCACAATAAATATTGGTGAGGATGTGGGGGGGGAAATGAATTCCACATCCACTTTTTTACATACTGCCATACTAGTTTCTGTTGTATTCTGCTGCCCTTCCTATCCTCTACTATCCCCCCTCCCCTCCCCTTCCCTCCCCACCCCTCCCATCTTCTCTCCCTAAACCATCTACTGTAATTAATTTCTCTCTCTTGTTTTTTTTCCCTTTCCCCTCACTTCCTCTTATATGTAATTTTGTATAACAATGAGGGTCTCCTTCCTTTACCATGCAATTTCCTTTCTCTCTCTCTTTCTCTCCCCCCTCTCGTCCCTGTTTAATGGTGATCTTCTTCTCATGCTCTTCCTCCCTATTCTGTTCTTAGTTGCTGTCCTTATATCAAATATGACATTTGGCATTTGTTTTTTAGGGATTGGCTAGCTTCACTAAGCATAATCTGCTCTAGTGCCATCCATTTCCCTGCAAATTCCATGATTTTATCATTTTTTAGTGCAGAGTAATACTCCATTGTGTATAAATGCCACATTTTTTTTTTATCCATTCATCTATTGAAGGGCATCTGGGTTGGTTCCACAGTCTAGCTATTGTGAATTGTGCTACTATGAACATCGATGTAGCAGTATCCCTATAGTACGCTCTTTTAAGGTCTTCAGGGAATAGTCCGAGAAGGGCAATAGCTGGGTCAAATGATGGTTCCATTCCCAGCTTTCCCAGGAATCTCCATACTGCTTTCCAAATTGCAGTCCCACCAGCAATGTACAAGTTTGCACTTGTTGTTGTTTGACTTCATAATGGCTGCCAATCTTACTGGAGTGAGATGGTATCTTAGGGTGGTTTTGATTTGCATTTCTCTGACTGCTAGAGATGGTGAGCATTTTTTCATGTACTTGTTGATTGATTGTATGTCCTCCTCTGAGAAGTGTCTGTTCAGGTCCTTGGCCCATTTGTTGATTGGGTTATTTGTTATCTTATTGTCTAATTTTTTGAGTTCTTTGTATACTCTGGATATTAGGGCTCTATCTGAAGTGTGAGGAGTAAAAATTTGTTCCCAAGATGTAGGCTCCTTATTTACCTCTTTTATTGTTTCTCTTGCTGAGAAAAAACTTTTTAGTTTAAGTAAGTCCCATTTGTTGATTCTTGTTATTAACTCTTGTGCTATGGGTGTCCTATTAAGGAATTTAGAGCCTGACCCCACAATATGTAGATTGGAGCCAATTTTTTCTTCTATCAGACGTAGAGTCTCTGACTTGATATCAAGCTCCTTGATCCATTTTGAGTTAGGTTTTGTGCATGGCAAGAGGAGGGAATTCAGTTTCATTTTGTTGCATATAAATTTCCAGTTTTCCCAGCACCATTTGTTGAAGATGCTATCCTTTCTCTATTGCATGCTTTTAGCCCCTTTATCAAATATAAGATAATTGTAATTTTGTGGATTAGTCTCTGTGTCCTCTATTCTGTACCATTGGTCCACCCACCTGTTTTGGTACCAGTACCATGCTGTTTTTATTACTATTGCTCTGTAGTATAGTTTGAAATCTGGTATCGCTATGCCGCCTGATTCACACTTCCTGCTTAGAGTTGTTTTTGCTATTCTGGGTCTTTTATTTTTCCATATGAATTTCATGATTGCTTTATCTATTTCAACAAGAAATGCCATTGGCAAAACATTAGAAAAACTAAGGATAACAGGAACTTACCTCAACATTGTAAAAGCTATCTATGCTAAGCCTCAGGCTAGCATCATTCTGAATGGAGAAAAATTGAAGGCATTCCCTCTAATACATATAATTTCAATGTAAAATTTAATTCAAACTTATTTAATTTTTGGTGCTGGGAGTTGAACTTCAGGGCTTTGTGCAAGATAAGCATGAGTTTTACCACTGAAATACACACAGAGCCTCTTAAATGTTAAAATAGTATATAAGAATGGAAACTGGCCAGTTTTGTAGAAGACAAAATATTGTTAACCATAATAATGGTAATATTTCAATATTATGATTCTAATTCAGGAATTAAACAGGTAATTTAAATTTTTGGTCACAAAAATACATTTTAACACTGTAATATAACTAGCCAAATATAATCTGTGTTTTTTCAATACTTTAAACAAATTCATAAAGTAATAATTAATTTTTAAATGTTTACTAAACACTAACACATTGAGCAGAAAGAAACAAACAAAATATTTCTCACTAAAATAAATAATTTTTAAAGCTTGATCAAATGACTAAAGAAAACTAATTTTGAAGTTGTTCTCTTTTGCTTGAGTTTATTCCTGAAAATTAAGGTGCATTTTAACAATGACTCAAAAATTAATGAAATATTTAAATTTTCCCATATTCTAATCCTGAGAGAATCATAATGAGGAAATGAGTATTTAACATCATTTCTGCATTATTAATGCTTAGATTCACCACATTATTTAGAGGAAGAGAATATTATTGATTAAAAGATTAAATATGCATAAATTTTTTATGCTTTTAATGTTGCCAACATTAAATATCATGTTTATTTAAAGATTGAATAGACCATAGTGATTATAGACTGCATGTTTTGGACTGCTTTTGAAATAAAAAATGACTTTGCCTCCTTATAGAATGACACATGGTTCTTACTTTTTGTAAGATTGCTAAACCAAGTTAAATGAATGAACGAATGAACAAAGCACAGACATTACAAAGTGAATACCATAATATAAACCTAATTGATCTGAAAAGAAATTTAGGGAATCAAAAATGCCAATACTAAAAAGGTCTAATGTAATTATAAAATCCAGATATTTGTAGTTGACAAATCTTGTTAAAAAATAAAGATAAATCATTCCATATAGAAAACTTTGTCATGATTATGTACGATGTTATATTCAATAAGAACACTTGGAAAATATGCCCATGTTGATGTATAAGAGATCCTAAACATTTTTCTGTTATTTCATCCAGCAGATAATAGATGGTTTGGAACACTACTGACTGTCTAATCACCTGGCACATTACATGAAGTCATTAACCAATGCCTTAAAACTGTACTCAGTCCTGTAAAATAATTAGAAATGAGTGTTAGAAAATTCCATCATATTTTTTTTAAAAAAATTATTTTTTAGTTTTTTAGCTAGGCACAATATCTTTATTTATTTATTTATTTATTTTATGTGATGTTGAGGATGGAACCCAGCGCCCCATTCATGCCAGGCAAGCCCACTACCACTTAAGCCACATCCCCAGCCCATATTTTTTCTTTTTTAACATGAAAAATCATTAGATTTTAGATTCAATTTTGTTTTTTTCTTGAGTATAATTTAAAAAAAAAAACATACTATCAGCCAGGTGTGGTGGTGCATGCCTGTAATCCCAGCTGCTCAGGAGGCTGAGACAGGAGAATCCTGAGTTCAAGCCAGCCTCATCAACAGCGAGGTGCTAAGCAACTCAGTGAAACTCTGTCTCTAAATAAAATACAAAATAGGGCTGGGGATGTGAGTCAATGGTCAAATGCCCCTGAGTGCAATACCCAGTAACCCCCCTCCAAAACAAAATCTCCCCTTAAGCAAAGAAAAAAAAACACCACTATCTTTGTCTTTAAATATTTCATTTTATTCTCCATCTTCTCTCATGATACCTCACAATAGGGTGAGGTATTTAACTTATCCAGAGATTCTTGTTTCCAAAATTGTTTTTCTCAAAATCATAGTAGAAGACTCTTCTGTGAATCATAATTTTTTTTTGAGTTTTATCTTTGGTGTTTTGATGCTTTGATGCTTTGATTTTTTTCCCCCAGGAACAAATGATATTCCTAATTTACTTTGGTTCTCATCAGCTAGTCTAATCTTTATGGAAGAATTCCAGACCTAGCACTTTCTCAAGGCAAGTGTGTACTTAATATCTGAAATTTTGAATTAGTGAAAAACCTATTCATTTTTTTTTTTACTTTTGGTGTAAACATTATTGAACATACAAATTTCATAAACACTATTTTCATGTCATTTCTTGATACCTGAAACCCAAAAGCGACTTTACCATACAGTGAATGAGGTCAAAGAAAGTTGTTACCAATCATTGTTAATGTTTTCTGAAAAATATTTTAGGAATAATCTCCCATGTGTTTGATAAAGATCTAATGTATGATGTTTCCAAGTCAGTACAGGTGACTTTTAAATAATGTAGCATCAGCATATTTGTATTGCCTTGGTCCCTAGTTCTTTGAGAAAGCCACCTTGCTAATAACTATTTTCTCACACAAACTGACAGTTTTTAATTTTAGTAAAGTGAGTCACATGAACAATGTTGATTTAAAAATCCTTTGGGAAAATTTTTAAAGTTAAATTGTCATTGGGTGCTGAAAGAAACAGAACTGATATAATAGAATGACTCAATTCTTTACATTAGATTCTGGCTCACAGTGCCTTCAGATTAGTGTAAATGTAAAAATTCTTCAAGTTGGTAAAACACCTTTTCAGTGAATTCAGTGACCTTGTGGCTGTGTAAACTTTCTCATAACCCTAAGGTTTCATTTTATGTGGTCTATCAATTATAATTTTGATCTGAGGAGTTGTTTCATAACTGAGAATGTTTTTTAATGATACATAATTCAGATAAGGGTGTTATTTTCTTTTGCTTCATGGTTGGAGGGATTCTCACTTAAGAAAATTGGTTGGATTTTCATTTTCTGTTTTCTTCTTTATGGAAGTCACTTATGGATGTTTTCTTCTATTTTCTCTTCATTTTGCAATACATTATTTTTACAGTTCGGCAACACTAGGTTCAGAGTACCAGGTATTACCACTTCTTACCATATCACCATGAACTACATACTTACTAAAGCAATTTTCATGGAATGTTTCATGAAATACCTTAAATATTATTCAGATAAATAGTTTATTTGTGGAAATGTGTTACTTCATAAGCTATATTAAATACACTGAATTTTAATACAAATAAAATATTCCACCTATTACTTAAAATATACATAGAAAATAGATAACAAAGCAATTTTATACCATTTTGGAAGATAATATCATCTATAAACAACAAAGTAAAAAAATTTAAACTCATATTCTATAATTATTGTACCAACATATCTCTTATATATGTATCAAAAATGTCAAATGTAAACAAAGGATAAATATAGGATAAACCATTTTAGTTACTAACAAATAATATAGAAACTCAAGTTGGTCCTAGTATTATACCCATCTAATCTGTGCTTAATAACTTAAACAGAAAACAAAGAATGTGGCTCAGCATCAATTTATTCATTAATGTCTAAGAATTTAACCAAGTATTTCATTTTTTTCCCTATATGCAAAATTATAAAGTATGTATAAATAAATTTAAAGTTAAAATTCAATCTGCATTTTTAAAAGATAATTAAGGTATATTATAGCAGTATAGGAAAGAACTCAGTGGAAAAGAACATATGAACTCTACTAAGCAACTTGAAAGTACTTCAGTCATCTTTTTTTGGAGGTCAAGTTGAAGTTAACTGTTGGAAACTCTCTATTGATGACTTTATTAATGACAAGTTACTGACAAGTCTCTAATGTTCATCCATGTAGTAGACTATTGCTTAGGTAGCAATCTTATAATACCATAGTATGATGAAATTAATGGGAGATGAATATGAAGAGCAATGTGCTAATAAGGATTGCATATTTAATTCACATGCAAGCTCAGCTAAGTCAAAGCTTAGGCTAAACCATAAATAAAATATAAAAAATAGTCTAAACAACTGGAGAGGTAGCATGAAAAAATATTACATTTGAAAGGGAAGAAAATTTCAGGAGAAAGAAGTAAGAAGGAACATGATTCAGGGAACTACAAGTATTCTGGACCATTTTAAGGACAGTGTACATAAGATGGAGCAGATCATATTATTAAACATGACTTTTGAGTCATTTCCTACATCTTTGGAATAAAAAGAACTATCAACAGTCACCTACTTTATATTTTGCAAATATAAGTTTGATAACATGAAAGTTTTCCTTGTGATATAAAGAAAGCAAACAGCTTGAACCATTAGTAGATACTGTCCTGAAGGGCAGGCCTCCTCCCAGATTTCTTAGCTCTGGTTATTTCTACTCTAGAGTATTGGTGCTTCTTACTCTTCTTCTTCCAAGGAATTTTATTTTAGGAGTCTTTTTATTATTTGCAATGAAAAGATATGATGTCCCCTGAAAGCTCATGTATGGGACAATACAAGTGAATTAATCCACGATGGGATTAACTGGAGGCGGGTGGGGTGTGGCTGGAGGAAGTGGTTCATTGGGGGCATGGCTGTGGGGTATATATTTTGTATCTGGAGAGTGGAGTCCCTCTCTCTGGTTTCTGATCATAACATGAGCTGCTTCTCCCTGCCACATTCTTCTGCCACAATGTTCAGCCTCACCTTGAGCCCTGAGGAATGGAACCTGCTGTATATGGATTGAAACTTTTATTTTGTGATCACAAAATAAAGTTTTCCTCCCCTATAATTCTTCTGGTTGGGTCATTTTAGTCACAGCAGCAAAAAAATCTGACTAAAACAGTAAGTGTGTCTTGGTTGGATCCATTTTTTTTACTTTGTTACTCAGAATGCCTGTTAAGATTATCAGTTTCTTCCATGTCAATAACAAAATGTACAGGGATGTTTAAAAAAATGATGACCTTAACTGGTTACAGACAATTTTTAAGTCATAATTCTAGAACAGAAGACTCTTTTAAAATTTTAGTATCTACTTTTATGATAATGATTCATTATCCTTTCCATACAAAAAATGCCAACTTCTTTTAAAAGTACAAAACAAGTGTTCATCATCATGTGTTCATCATTACTTTGATACACCAACTTTCTTTTTTTTCCCTGTAAAAAATTATTTAATCACAGGCCAATCTGAATGAAAATATACTTACCAATATTCAGCTCAGTTCATTTGTAGTCAAGCTGTGGATGGATAATAGTATTTAATGAATGAAGAAATTAAGACTTCAGTAAGACAAGTGACTTTAATGATGCCCAGCAATTAAATTACAGAGTCAAGATTCAAACCTGATTTTTCTCTGATGACAAAAGCAATTTCATTTCTGCTACTATCACATGGTTCTTATTATTTCTCTAACAACTCTACTACAAAACTTGTCTCACAAACAGGAATTTAGGTTCCTTCTTTATTTGACTGAATTATTCCTTCTTACTCTACAATACCCAATTATTTCTTTTCTAAACTGGATCTAAAAGTGAGAAGGACATTCTGGGAACTATAATTACATTAAACTTTTGGCAGTAAAATTTATGAAGCCTTGATTCTAGCAATTCTAGTTATTTGTTTGATTTATAGTTTGAACTTGATGAGTTAAAAATATCAAGCATTTTGTGTAATTATTTATTCCGTTATGCTCTGTTCAACCACAGTTCCCTTTCTTTGATAATGTACCCAGAATGTTTCCCTTTCCTCTTCAGATCCACTCTCTACCCTTTCCCCACACCATCTCTCCCCTAGGGAGTGTGAGTTGTCTGGAGTAAATTGTGGTGTCTGTTGGCCTCTGGCTTCCAGTTTGGCTGACTAATGGAAAACCAGACTGAATATCACATGGAAAGAAGAAAGATGATCCAAGTATTTTTTTTTTCCTCACTCTTTCCTCTACCTGAAGGTCATAGGTCCTCCTTTAATGCCTTCTTCCTAGGTTCTCTTTTGAGTCCTAGTTACAGCTCTGCTGCTCAGGCTTGAGAAGCTAACAGTCGTGATGTTGTTAACCTAGACTCTCCTGTTCTTAATTCCACTATTATTATTTTTTTCAATAACTAGTTAATTGTGCATTATTAAGTTCTCCTAAAATAATCCTGAATTAATGTAGCAGCATTTTTCTCTCAGGCTCCTGATTGATAAAATGACATGGCAAATCTTTCAACTCTCTATTTGCCTATATTAAAATGCCGCTGTTATTCAGCTTAAGTATAATTAACTTTGTCCTTAGTCATGTTAGGTAGGGAAGAGAGAAGAAAATGACGAGTACTCTTCTGAAGTATTGTCCTTTACTCTTGGTTGACTATTTCCTTGTTTAATACAACTGGTTACAGTGAAGAATATCATCTGCATTCTGGCCCTCTGGTGGTGCGAAGACATGACATTTTCTGGGGTCCTTTGGTGAGAGCGGGGGTTTTGCTAAAGGAGATCCACTCTGGTCACACTTCCAACAACTTATAAGAAGGTGTCACTCTAAACATTCTTGCTGCTGGAAGCTTCTGGCCCAGCACATATCTCAATTTCTCCTACCCACACCCTTTATTGATATGGAAGATATGGGGGTGAGAGTACTCAAATGCTATGCTATATTAATAACTTTATGATCAATGATTTCTTCTCTTGCCTCCAGCTTTTTTTATTAATCCTAGAAAGTGTGAGTAGACTTGCTGCTTCAGAAGAATTTACTAAGTTCTGTAAAAGGTATTTTCCCACATTATTTTAAGTTTTTTGTTTTGAATGTGGCATATTCAAAGAGTTTTTATCTTTACCATGGGTCTTACTTGCTACTTTTGAAGCAGCAGGAAAACCTCTCCTTATCATAAGATCACGTCTATCAAAACTGAATATACAATTTATTACAGTCCCTCAAGGAGTATGTATCATATGAACAACATATATACTTCTTTCCATTGATGATGTAAATAAAAATAATGTGTGATGGACCACTGAGTATGATGATTAATGAGTCAAATGGCCAGGGGAAAAACTGCATCACTAGTATAGTCTTGGTGACAGATGTATGAAATATTTAAACATTTCTCTTTGACATATATTTAAAATTTTTCATAATAGTTTTATAAGTGTTAAAGTTCAAAACAAATATATATTTCAACAGAAGGCCACATTAATGGTCCTCTTCCTAATGTATCTACAACAAAATCTAAAATCCTAAATTGATCTAGCCCCTGCCTAACCTGCTATAATGCTGCTGTCACAATATGCTCCAATTATATTGGAAATTCTCTTAGTCTTCCTGAAAGAGCCAAGTTATTTCAAGTTGAAATAACTGTAATTTGACCTGCTTGGAATTCCTTGTCTCCCAATGCTCTTTTCCCCATCTTTACATGGCTTGCCTATTTTCACCCTAAATAACACCTTTCAGCATGGTTTTCTGTGGCTAACATCTCTCAAAACACTTCCAACATTCACAAGATTCTTGCTCAGGGCATCCTATTTACTCCTTTCATAATTCTTTTTTTTTTTTCAATTTTTACAAAATTTTTACCTTATGTTAAAATCATCACCTCTCAGATAGAGCACCATGCATGATATTTCTAATATCAAGTATCTCTTTAGAAAATGTTAAACAAATAGAAAGCCAGTCCCACAGTCTTCATATCTTCCCTTAAACAGTTGCCAATTCATAAGTTCTTACGCCTTAAACATAAGCTGCTTTTAAATAGCTCTGCCATACTTTCAAATGTATCGACCATCTCTGTTTTATTCAGATTTGTATATCTATAGTGCCTGGTATATAAAAAAGTTCTAAAAATGCTTGTGGGTGATGAAATAATTTGATTGAGAGAGAGTCAGAATAAGACACACTCTAAGATTCTTTTTACCATGAAGTTCTAGTGAAACACTGTTTTAGGTTCTATCATCTTAATGTTGGGAAAGATTTGAACAAATATCATCATTACCTCTGAAATGTTTTGTATTTGTTTAGATACAGTGTAATTGCTAATAAAACCATCACAGCTGTTTTATAATGTCTTTATTTATTCCATTGATTAAAAGCTAATTCACGTCTTCAGGAAACAAACACAAACAAACGAATTCCCAATAGAATGTTCCGTTGTAGTTTTAGCAAATACCAAAGAAATCAATCAAGGAAAGCGGTTTACTTAAACCTTCATTTATAAAGCTATAATCAACCTCATTTTCTAATCCCTTTGTCAGGAAGAACAAATGTTCAATTTGTTTTCTGACCACTTGCCCAAGTACCAAACACCTGTACTGTGTAGATACAGCATTAATCATTCCACCATTTGTCTATGTCTTCTCTCAGTCTCTGTTTATCTTGCCATTATCATTCTCAGCTTACCTTCTCAAGGTTTTTTCCTATGGCATAAAAAATGTTTGCATTTGATGCAAACTATATATTCACAATAAACACTACACTGATGAGATCATACTCTTTCTTATTAAGGATCTTTATATATATCAAATATTTACACAATTTGGGGCAATTTTGTTATATTCAGTTAGTAAAATACTGTGCTTAAATATTTGCAAATATTTCATCATACATAAAAGTTAATAAAAGTAACATCAAGAGTTAACTGAATAAAATTGTCTGGAACTGAAGTCTATGACCTTGAAATCATGAAGGAAAAAATCAACTCTAAAAGCAAGAACACAAACAACAAGCTAAAAAACAATGAAAAAAAAACAAGGAAATAGAGCACGTAAACAGAAAGAGCAATGGGAATTGATAGTAAGAACAAAGGTAATTATGTGTTGGGAGTGCAAAATGTAGTGTGAGAGAAACTCAGGAGAAAAGAGATTTAGGAAAATGAAAAAATAATACAGAGGACTGAAAAAAAAGGAAGTGTATTTCAAATGCATCAGATCAGAAGCAAGAAGTAAAAAAATAAAGGTGAAAATCATTATGAAAAGAAGGTAAAAGAGAGATAGTAAGATAGAAGGAAAAAATGAAAACCAGAGAAATAAGTAAAGTCTAAAGGGATACTAGATAAAAAGGAAAAACTATTCACTTAAAAATGACTGAGGGGCTGGGGATGTGGCTCAAGCAGTAGCACGCTCGCCTGACATGCGTGCCTCCCAGGTTCGATCCTCAGCACCACATACAAACAAAGATGTTGTGTCCGCCGATAACTAAAAAATAAATATTAAATTAAAAAAAGAATGACTGAACATACTCATTATAACCACTGCATGCTCTAGGATAAACAGCCAAGTCCCTGGCTGCTACTGATATGCGAGAGCCAATACTCATAAATTTCTAGAGAAGACAGACAAAAAAATAAAATAAAATAAAATAAATGAGAAATGAAATCAATTGGTGAAGAGCATATGCTTCCAGTTATAGTCATGGAGGCCATGTAGGAGAAAAGCTCTGTAGTTCTAGTTCTTCTTATCTTTCAATAGTATAATGGCACATTTGACATTTTATGCTACCTACTGCAAACCTTTTCCTTTGACCTTACAAATTAAAAAAAAAAAATGATTGTGCCTAATTTCAGTGATTACTTTCCAGCTTTCCTTTCAGATAGGGTGTCCAAGATAATGAACTGTGAACAAAGAGAATAAATCAGCTGTAGTTCTTTATAGGACAGAAGCAGTGCTTTCACTTGCTTCGAATGGATGAACAATGTGGCTAGCATCTTCTCTTTATCCTTCCTTCTTACAAAAAGAGGCCAGGATAAATGGAATTGCAGCAACGATCTTGGGCCCATTGGAATTGCTACTGCCAAGTAGCTGAACCAACACCAGCAATTTCTTAACTGTGAACCTTTTTGTAAGAAGAATGAACTCATTTAAGTAAATCACTATGACTCTATCAATTGAAATTAAACATATTCTAAATGAGGTGGTGGAAATCTAGATTATGTTGTCATTTATTTTTCAATGTTATTTGAAATTTTATGTGTTGCATATAACATGATACTATTTTTAAAAAAACTAAATGTGTCTGCAAGACAGTTTCTGAGCATGGACACCAAGACTCACTCTATCTATTGGGTCCTTTTGGCAAATAATGCAAAATTTACCTTTCTAACAGAATGCTTTTCATTCAAAGTTTCTCCTTGTGAAGTGTTTAAATAATTCTAAAAAAAAATCCTATGTGGATAATTTTGTCCTTACTTACATAATTCTTTTATAATAAGCTAAGTTTTTCACATCTGTACAAGCCTACATTGAAATGAAAACTTGGGGTCACTTTGAAGAATTTGAAGACACTGCATGGTGCAGAGAAACAGGAGGCAGGAATAAAATGAAAACCAATTTCTAATCCAAACTGGGATAGGAAATGTCATGCCATGTATCATTGAAAAATTAAATATATATATAACTGAAGATATGTTAGCATGTACAGTATATCAGTTAGATATATAATAAAATGTACGTAATTTCCATTAATATAATTTCAGTATTTGCCTATATAATTACTTTCACATATCCCATGTTGAAGAGCCAATATATAGTAAAACTTCAAATACAAATGCATGTATTGAGAGAAATTGCCTCATATTTATAATCAAGATTCTGGAACAAAAAGTAGAGAAAGGAAAATAGCATTCTTGTGAAATGCTACCTTCACAAAGTTTATTTCTTTAAAGTGTTCTATTAGTAGATTAATTCTGGCATATATATAGATAGATAGATAGATAGATAGATAGATAGATAGATAGATAGATAGATAGTCATTTCACCAGTCTGAAACGATTTCTTAAATTGCATGTTAGCCATTCTGATTTTGTGGTGTTGTTCGAGTTGCTTTTAATTTATGTTAAAATTTTTAGACATTATTTATAATTACCCTGAATATCTTGCACTATATAATTTTAAGGAACCTGTAATTTGTGGACAGTTCTGTAATATAAATAAATTCTTATTTCTTTTTTGAACATGTTGTTTTAGTTATACTTTGATGTCAGATAACGTAGTGAGTTGTTTCTCTACAAATGTATTTTTGTATTTTCTCAAGTATAATGCCATATTTTATGGACAATCTCTTCCCTATGCCTGTTCCAAGCTGATAAGTACAAAAATTGTTCCCATGCTTTTGCATTTGGCAATAGTTTTCCTTCATGTCCACAAAGCAACATTACAGCTAAAAGCCAGAGTGAACATTGTTCTATTTTCTTAAGTTTTGTCCAGAAACAGAAATAAACAAATCTAGTGTTTGTCCTTCACAGTTCTACAGCATTCCATGGAAATTATGCATACTCAGAAAATAAACTAGAGTTTTATTTCTCTAGTTCCATGTAAACTCTCATATATATATATATATATATATATATATATATATATATATATGAGAATCTGGAATTTAATTAGATATTTGAAATACCTATTTGTTATATTTACTGTGCTTGTTCTGCAGCAATTTTCTGTCAGCCTGAAGGCCTCCCTTCTGGAGTTGTTCTGTGATTCTGGGGCTGGGTCTATACTATATTGCCATCTTCCTTTTCCCATGATTCTATTAGAAGCATTTGAGGCAAAGAGGGGGAAAAATAAATAATCCTGTCTCTAATCTGAGTCAGCATCACACCAACTATAGAGCTCAGCTTCTGACTTCTTTTATCACTACTAGAAAGATCCATGGGGGGCCCCTCAGAGCTACTCACACCAGCCAATCACATTGTTTTGCTGTTCTGAGAATCAGGACTTAGATCTAAGCACCATCATTGCTATGATCTTTTCAGAGATCTGAGCACTAGCTATGTGGTATGCTCCTTGAATTCTGATCATATATCATGATGATTAGTTAGTTCATATGGTCTGAACAAAATGTCTACGTTGCAGCCTCATCCCTAAAGCGAGGGTACTAGGAGGTGGGGTATTGGAAGGTTATTAGATCATGAGGATAGAAACCTCAAGAAATGTATTAATGACCCCAAAGAACTGCCTTGGTACTTATGCCAAATGAAAACAGCAAGATGATGACTTTATGTACCTGGTAGTTGACCCCAAACAGACACAGAATCTGCTAGCACCTTAATCTTGGACTTCCCAGCCTCTAGAACTGTGAAAAATACACTTCTGTCCTTTGTAAGCTAAGCTGTTTATCCTATTTTGTTACAGCAGCTCAAATGGACTAAGATTAGTCATTTCCTACAGTGCAGAATCTTTTCAGCCTAAAAGTGGTAACTTCTCCTTGCAATTAAAAATATCTGTTATCTCAGCATTCCCCTTTTTAACTTTTCAGCTATGTTACATATATTACTAATTCTCCATTTAAAGTCTTTTCCACTTAAATAATTAGTGTGGTTTAAATATTGTTAAATGGACTTAAAGGCTAAAGTATTTGGTAGAGGGAATAAGTTTTAATCCCTCACCCTATAGCAACTAAGTGATCTAAGGTAGATGCTACCTCAGCCCATTGGAACAAGTAACATGATCTGAGAAGTGTAGAGGGCCAGGAGGATCTCCCTTCAGTTGTTAATATGGTGAAGATCTGGGCAGGACTGGCATGTGGTGGGGAGCAAAAGGGTTGGCAGAATCCTGAGCCTGGCTATAAAGACACAGTGACTGTTGCAAAGTGAGAACAAGCATGTTGCTGGTACTTGTAAATAGGTCCAAAATAAGGATCTGCAAAGCAAAACCACTATGTCAATGTCAATTTCAGCCTGCTGTTATGATTTTGTTTATTTTTTAAGTTTTACTGAAACCCTGCCAAACTCATTCCATTATATAAAATCTATGAATGGTTTTGGGCTATAACATAGTTGCATTATAGATGCAATAGCCTGAGAAGCCTGAAATATTTATTATCTGGCCCTGTACAGAAAAACAAATACCTCACTGACCCATTATGTTAGTTTCTAAAGGTTTCCATAACAAAGTACCCAGAAGAGAAATTTCCAGCAGGTAGAAGTTTGAGATCAACATGTAGGCAGAGCCATGCTCTTTCTGAAAGCAAGAAAGGCATCAGTTTTATGTTTCTCTTCTAGCTTTAAATCAATCTCTAGTTTGTTTTGGCATAATTACAATCTTTAAATTGTGTTCTCTTCATGTATATATGTGTGCAAATTTTCCTTCTACAAAGATTGTCATCAGGTTAGATTAGGAGTCTGCCTTTCTCCTGTATATCCTAATCTTAATTAATTGCCTCATTAATGACCCTACTTCTAAACAAGGTGGCATTCTGACGTAACTGGGGATTAGAAATTCAATATGTAAATTTTTAATATTTCAAACTCAGACACTCCTCATCTAGAGAAATTATCTGAATGCTCTGTGTCAGGCAATATATTCATTTGTTTCTTAGCAATTTGAAAGGGCAGTTGTAATTTATACCTCCCACTATTCCGTTTATATTAATCTAAAATCATCCCCCAAGATCTACTCAGCTGTAGCATGGATAAAGAAGCAATTTACATGAAGTTGTGCTGAGAATCACTAAGCTCTGCATCTCTGAAACCTTTAACAGTGGCACCAAGCTTGGCAAGTCCCACAGGGAAGTGGCATCACATTGGGTCTACTTTACCAGTACAAGAATCATTTTCAGGAACTTCCACGTGGCTATTCTTAACCTAATAACTCACTCTCCTGTCAGAGAACCAGACAAGAGGATTCGACAAATCTCTGAATATAATTATATTTTTAGAAACTAAGTCCACAGCTACAGGTTTTATGCAGATGCACTGAACACATTTAGAGATGAACTTGGGTCAAAGCTGCCTTTTTGAACTGACTTCCATAATTCCCAACTTGACCAATAAACCATAATGTTAATTTTGGTATCCAAATCCTGGTGTCAAACCAGATTCAATATCTAGAAATCTACCAAAGGGCTTTTTTTTATCATGTCCAGTAAACATACATACACAAAAAGAATGAATTTTTTATAAAGGTTGAAATATTTATAATTAATATTTTTAAAGAAACTCTGGCATACCCTTCAAATAAATTGAAAACTGAGTCAGAATCTTTGTCCAATGTTGATCCAAATAAATATTCTGTTTTACAAATAAAACATTTATGTAAAGTGGATCAAGTGATACTTTAATGAACTGCCAATCTACTGCACTCTTAAGATTCTGTAATTAATTAGCATCTATCAAAGATCCCTCAAAGCATATCGGTTATCACTTTTGTTTCTGCTGCCCAGTATAGAACAGATTTCCTTCTGCTTTGTCATTTTGGTGCTTTCTAGGGTCTATTATCTTCACAGTAGAAATGGAAAGGAAGCCCCTGTTGGTAGAGGACCTTCCTATTCTCCCAGTCTGTAGTAAACTGCTGCTGCAGAGCATTTCCCTGATGTGGTCCTTTCTATTCAGTCATGAATTACTAGTGCCTTAGGGAAGAGGATGTTCTCTCCAACCTCTTATGGTATATTATGAGGGAGCAGGTGGCATATGATACATCTATTACAACATTCCTCTTTTCCTAAGATTTTGGATTTTTTCCCCCTGTAGGTTATGTAAGATAATTTCTGGTATTTTAGCCTTACAATTGGCAACCATGAAACACAGACTTCAGTCAACAAATTATTAGAGCAGGTTTAACATATTAAAGGCAGAACATCTGAGTGTAGCCATATCAACAAATTTGGCTCCACTCAAATAATACGTTCTGTACTTTCAAAAAACATCCTTAGAATTCATTCCCACATAATCTACAGGTTGTAATAATACAAATCAATCAAATCTGAGTCTTTTTGTTCTGGTAACACCACCTCTTTCTTTACTGTTTCTTCAGGAATAATAATAATAGTAGTGGATTCCTACATTTTGGATTATTTCATAACTTTCCATTTGCTCTTTCAGATTTTCAGCATCATCTATGTAATCAACTTATGTATTAAATTCCTTCTATGTGACATACACCTGTTGTTTGTGATTCCTGGCAGGACACAAATTAATTGAGTCAAAGATGAATGTATATATAGATAGAAATATTAAAATAAAATTATTAGGAATATGCAAAAATAGTTTTTGTCTTAGTGACATTGTTTTTAATATTGACCTCTAGAATATTCTGTATTGATAGGGAAATTAATTTAATGATCATTATCTGCAAGTGAAAATTGGTATCACCCAATTCAATTTTCCATCAGGTAGAGAAAAATCTCATATAATTCTGATTCCCATGTTCATTTTCCAGTATCAAAAAGATAAAAATTTAGGTCAGGTGTGGTGGTGCATGCCTGTAATACCAATGGCTCAGGAAGCTAAGGCAGGGCAATCAAGAGTTCAAAGCCAGCCTCAGCAAAAGCAAGGTGCTAATAAGCAATTCAGTGAGACCCTGTCTCTAAATAAAATACATAATAGGGGTGGGGATGGGTCAAGTGCCCCTGAGATCAATCACTGGTATCCCCCCCAAAAAATGATAAAAATTTAGAAAATTTCTTTTAATTCTTAATTTCTGTTCTATCCCTTAGATTTAAATAGACACAGGAAGTCCACATAGCAAATAGCTCTTTAAATATCTGAATATAATTTTGGTCTAAGACCTTAATACATTTCCTGTTATAGCTCTGAATGTAGTATTTTAATTTCCTCAATAGAAATTAAATTAATTAAAACTAAATTTGTGTTATATAATGCTACAGATATCTTATGACCACCCCTCCCACATGTCCACTTCTTAAGGAATGTTCATTCCAGTATTGTGTCTCTTTGGAGTGATGAGAATATTCTGGGGCTAGATAGGGTGATGGTTGCACAACATTGGGGAGTTACCGTTAGGAGCTTAGCTAGAGATTCAAGGTGTTGGATAGGCTGATAAAGATAACCTGAAATAGGCCAGTAAATCTCAGATAATTTAAGAGAGAGCCTAACCCAATGAAATCAGCTTCCACCCTGCTCCATTCTTCCCATATAATATTGCTGTAACAGGGTTGGATGGATCAGTTTAGACCTGAGGCTCATTTCACAGCCTTTCCTCCTTGGGGCCCAATATAAAGCTCCTGCAGTTTTAAGAACCCAGAGACCCAGAGAGACAATGGGAGAAAAACTAAAAGAAGAAAAGTGCCACATACTAAATCAGAGGAGAACAATTTCTTCGATTTTCCCTCTGCCTGAGGAGGACCTCTGCTAAAGGACTCCATAAAAAGGCTTCTGAATAAAGGCATCTGGACCAGGCATACAGATATGCTGAAGTATGTGGTGGCCAAGGGAGACTGCGTCCTTGACTGCAGCTCCCTTAAGAGATAGCAGTGAACTAATGGTGCCCTAAATTGGCTGGGGGAAAAGCAGCCTTTTTCCTTGAGGCTTGACAGGTAAAACTTTCTATTTGCCAATAGTTGGACCTGAAAAATAAAAGGTAGTTGTTTTTATTTTTTTTCCCAAGAGAAAGATTCCTTGCTAACTGCCACAGAATACAATTCTTTAATGTGGTTGAAATTATCAAAGTTCCTGTCACATGCATTTCACCACAATCAAAAGTATCTTTAGCCTGGTGTGGTGGTGCATGCCTGTAATCTCTGGGCCTAGGGAAGCTGAGGCAGAAAAATTGAGAGTTCAAAGCCAGCCTCAGCAACTTGTGAGGCCCTAAGCATCTCAGCAATACCTAGTCTCTAAATAAAATTTTTAAAAAATGGGGGACTAGGGATGTGGTTCAGTGATTAAGTACCCCTGAGTTCAATCCTTGGTACCAAAAAGAAAACAAAAACAAAAACCAATTCTTCAAAAATAGACAAATCTTGAAGTGTGTGAAGTTGGGAATAGAAACATAGTTGAGACGTTCTCCTTCTCCTTAATAAATATTTGACATAATAGAAGATATGTACTATGGAAAACCTCATGAGTAGCAAATAAAAACAAATCAATAATTCATAATAGGACAAGAATGATCTTCCTATATCATAGACATGAATATGATAGTGCTCTTTATAAAATCTCTCAATGTCATCTCATGGACTTTGGACGAACTCAAATTTCCTCAGGTGTAAGGGGTCCCTTTGTGCCCTAGTCTCAGTTCTGCTTCAGTCCTGTGACCCTCCATTCATGTCATCTCTGTTTCCAGCCCCTCTGCTGGAACTTCCATCAGTTCCTGTAGTGCATGCCACTCTCTCCTCTGGGCCTCCTCAATCTGCTAATCAGTCTGCCTGGCAGATTCTTCTCTATTTACTTGGCTAACATCACATTATCCATCAGTTCTCAGTTTAATATCAGTTAATTACATAGATTGTCCTTTCTTGCTTGCTAGATTAAGTGGAATTACATTGGTTTTACAGGACCTCTATGATAACCCTCACTAATGTTGGTTTTAGTTATGCAGTTAGCATCTCTTTTTTCCCAAATAAAGGGTAAGTCTCATGACAACAGGGTCCGAGTCTGCCATATGCTCAGTGCCTAGTAATGAGCGTGAACCATTTTAGACAGAAAGTATACCTGTTGCATAAATCAGCATTGATTCATTAGAAAGGATTTAGCCAAAGCTTTTGGTGATCTATGAAAATTATTAGGTAACTTATGATAAAGGAAATAATTTACTTGAAAGAAGAGAGATGTTTTTTAGCAAGAAAAGTGACATTTGAGTTAGAGCCAGAGAGATAAGGGAAAGAATGCCAGATGGACAAAGCAGCCTTCTCCCTGAAATGGATAACACAGAAATAAGGAAAACAAGGAAGGGAGAGCAAATATAGTTTTCTGTCCAAGAGCACGAAAGAATTGTAAGTGTTTGTACTGGACAAACTTTTGTGACATTCCATCAGTTGTGACCTTTGTGACTTTAGAGATTCTCTAAAATAGTTCTCTATCTTGGATTTCTCTAATTTTTTTTTGAATTGCCCTTTTTCTCATTCCTAGGGTTTTACATCTTATTCTATGGTTATTGTTGACTTAAAAAGTGTTTTTTATTTTATTAGAGTATAAATTTTCAAAATAGTTTCTAATTATCTTCTGTATTTCAGATGAGAGCATTGTGATATTTCCTTTTTCATTTTGTATAAAATAGAAAATGTCAAAGACATCTTCAAATTTATAGAGACATATGACCTACCCAAACTAAATGGGGTGGTGATACATGATTTAAACAGATCAGTTTCAAGTAATGAAATAGAAAACGCCTACTAACCAAGAAAAGCCCTGGACCAAATGGATTCTCAGCTGAGTTCTACAAGACTTTCAAAGAAGAATTAACACCAATACTCTTCAAAGTATTCCATGAAACAGAAAAGGAGGGAACCCTTTCAAATTCATTCTATGAGGCTAACATCACCCTGATACCAAAACCAGACAAAGTCACATCAAGGAAAGAAAACTTCAGACCAATATTCCTGATGAATATAGATGCAAAAAATTCTCAATAAAATTCAGAGAAATTGCATACAAAAACATACTAAAAAGATAGTGCAAAAACCCAAGTGGGGTTCATCCCAGGGATGTAGGGTTGGTTCAACATATGGAAATCTAAAAACGTAATTAATCATATTAATAGACTTTAAAACAAGAGTAATATGATAATCTCAATAGATACAGAAAAAGCATTTGACAAAACATAGCACACCTTTATGTTCAAAACACTAGAAAAACTAGGGGTAGTAGAAACATACCTCAACATTGTAAAAAACTGTATATGCTAAATCCAAGGGCAACCTTATTCTAAATGGAGAAAAATTAAAAGTATCCCCTCTAAAAACTGAAACAAGACAAAGATATCCTCTTTCACCACTTCTATTCAACATCATCCTTGAAACTCTAAAAAAAGAAAATAAAGGGATACAAACAGGTAAAGAAGAACTCAAACATCAGTGTTTGCTGATGACATGATTCTATATCTAGAAAATCCAAAAAATTCCACCAGAAAACTTCTAGAACTAATAAATTAATTCAGCAAAGTAGCAGGATATAAAATCAAAATACAAATCAAACACATTCCTATACATCAACGATGAATCCACTGAAAGTGAAATTAGAAAAACTACCCATTCATGATAGCCTCAAAATAAAATAAAATAACTGGGAATAAATTTAATAAAAGAGGTGAAAGACCTATACAATGAAACCTACAGAACATTAAAGAAAGCAATTGAAGAAAACTCAGAAGATGGAAAGATCTCCCATGCTCCTGGGTAGGCAGAATTAACACTCATACATTGCTGGTGGGACTGCAAATAGGTGCAACCATTGTGGAAAGCAGTATAGAGATTCCTCAGAAAACTGGGAATGGAACTACCATTTGACCCAGCTATCCCATTCCTTGGTTTATATCCAAAGGATTTAAAATCAGCATACTGTAATGATGCCACCACATCTATATTAGCTGGACTAGACTAGACTTCACAATAGCTAGACTATGGAATCAACCTAGGTGTCCCTCAATAGATGAATGGATAAAGAAAATGTGATATATATACTCAATGGACTATTACTCAGCTACAAAGAAGAATAAAACTATTGCATTTGCTGGTAAATGGATGGAGCTGGAGAATATCATGTTAAGCAAAATAAGCCAATCCCACAAAACTAAAGGCCGAATGTTTTCTCTAATATGCGAATGCTAATTCACAATAAGGTGTGGGGGGGCACTAGGGAAGATTAGCATTCCCTTAGATTAGGTAGAGGAAAGTGATGGGAGGGGAGGGGAGGGGCTGTATGGCTAGGAAAGATAGTAGAATGAAATAGACATTATTACTGTATGTATATATGTGACTACATGACTAGTATGATTCTAGAACATGTATACTCAGAAACATGAGAAGATATATCCCATCTATATTTGATATATCAAAGTGCATAAATGCATTCTACTGTCATATATAACTAATATATAACTAACTAATTAAAACAAATTAAAAAATTAAAAAAAAAGAAATGCTATCCACCATTCCAAAAAAAAAAGTATGGTATCTTTCACATAACAGTGCTTTCTCCATGATCCAAATCAAGTATGCAGTTAGAATTTGTTTGCTCTTGTTATCAGCAAAGTCACTCCTGGTAATTTGCTTGGGCAATTGATCTTTGCCGTGAGGAACTTTTCTGGGCTCCAGAAGATAGTTTGCTTTCTTGGCCTGTGTACGCTGTTTGCTATTCACCCTCTGTAGTCATTGTGATGACCTCCAAAACTCACACAAAGCTAAACAGTGTCTTCACTCCTCATCTCTGGAGGAGGAAGAGATACCTCTCCCACGTGAGAAAATTTTAACTTCTCAAAAAAATTAGGAAATAAATGCAAAAAAAAATTTTTTGATGAGATTTTATAATAACATAGTCAGCTGAATTTTTCATTATTGCTATTTATTTTCTTGGCTCAATTTTTAATAGTGCTAGAAAAATAAAATCACTTATCTGACCAATTGAATAAGAACACACATTATTAGCACATGAATTTCTTTAGAAGCATGCTCACCCATGACAAATGGCCTTACTCCATTTACCTTTATTTAGAAATGCAACTTTTGAATTAAGATACAATTAATTAATCACCATCTTTAAATGAGTATGATTTTTGTGCTCATCTAGCTGATATTAAAGAAGATAAATTTTAAATGGGCATTTATAATGCCAGGCTACATCTGTAAAACCTACCCTGTACATTTTTTAAGAAGTTTTGTTTCTGTATCTATATTATGGAAATTGTATAAATCCACTGGCATATTTCAAATACTCCATGTTTATATTTCTGTTTTGTTCGTGCCCATGTTAAAAGTTTTAAGTAAGTCCCATACTTTTTTTGGTGAGAACTTTCCTATATTTCCATCATTTTTCTTTTCTCTATATTAATACTGTACTCTAGATCCCACTGTATTTTATGAAACTGTTTCATCTCAGTATTTTTTTTTTTTACTTTCTCCTCATATTTTACCTTAAGGCCCTTTGGAGCAGTAGAGTTTATCTCTCCAATCAATAACTTAAGGTTTTCATAAAAGCACTCTCTTCTTATCCAGGAGCTCATTGCTCTGATATCATAAAAACAATAATAAAAAATCCACTCTTTGAAGCAATGTGATGAGTCATTTTCTCCATCTTCCTTTATTTTTCAAAGGCATGACCATAAATTTCTGTCAGTACTCTCAAACTCTGTTTTAAAAGGTTCAACATTTTACCAGATATGTAAAGCACAAAGTTATTATACACAGATACAGTATGGGCTTTCCAATGTTTTACTGTTAATAGAAAATAATCATATAAATGTACCTATTTCACCATAATTTGTACAGATGCATATTTAAGTTTAAGATGTTCTAAGAACATGCATAAAGTATCTTCTTTTGTACTTTAATATTATTTAAGAAAAATTCCTTCAGCCTTACTTGCTGCCAATGGCCTGCTCTGAAAACTCCTTATCCATGTTGCATGGAAATACTTCCATAATCTACTATCACCGGATGAGACTAGTGTCCAGGGCACTGGCTCCTCATCTCAGTTAAACTTACATCAAAGATTTAATGCCTGAGTCTTAATTCTTCAAAGTGTAGACATTTTAGCCAATACTGTAGCTATTACAATGAGGTCAAAGGAAGGAACAGCAATTACTGAGTGGAGGTAGGGAAGTCCCAAAGTTAACAGATTAAAGCAATTGATTCAAAGGATAAATACAAAATTGGAGCTAAACTTGTTCAAGACTATTGCCAAGAACACAAATGAAGAGGACAGGAATGGCGCTACGCCTGCTACTATCTTGGTATGCTCTATTGCCAAGGAAGTCTTCAAGAAGCAAAGGAGCCAATCCAGTGGATATTAGGAGAGGTGTGATGTAAGATATTGATTTTATAATTGCTGATTTTAGGAAGCAGTCTAAACCTGTGACAACCCTGGAAGAAATGGCTCAAGTTACTCTAAATTCTGCAAATAGAGGCAAAGAAATTGGCAATGTCATTTCTAACACAAAGAAAAAGGCTGGAAGAAAGGGTGTCATCACAGTAAAGAATGGTAAAACACTAAGTGATAAATTAGAAGTTACTGAAGTCCTGTTTGATTGAGTCTATATTTCTCTATACATAATTACTACATCAAAAATCATAAATGTGAGTCCATGAATGCCCATGTTCTACTGCGTGAGAAGTCCATTGTAGCTGCTCTTGAAATTGCCAGCACTTATGGTAAACCCTTGTTTATAATTACTGAAGGTATGGAAGGGGAAGCTAAGTACACTTGTTTTGAAAAGGCTAAAAGTTGGTCTTCAGATTGTGGTGACAATAGAAAGTACCAACTTCAACATATGACTTTGCTACTGTCACAGTGTTTGTAGAAAAGAGTTTGACCCTAAATATTAAAGATGTTTAACTTTGTGACTTAGGAAAAGTTGAAGAGGCCTTGTCACTACAGATGATATCATGCTTTTAAAAGGAAAAGATGACAAATATCAAGTAAAAAAAAAACTCATTAAAGAAATCACTGAGCAATAAGATTTCACAACTAGTGGATATGAAATGGAAAACTGAGTGAATGACTGGTAAGACTTCCAGTGGAGTAGCTGGGCTGAGGCCAGGGGGACAAATGATGCCACAGTGAATGAAAAGACAAAGTCATTCACCAATGTACTGCTCTCAGCTTAAGTCACTAAGGCACTTCTGCTATTATTCTGCTAAAATCAGGATTTTAGTCTTACCATCACCAGCTAAGAAGTTCTCTACAGAGCATAAGAATGATTTTGCACTAAATAGAGAAATATCCAATTATGTGACAACACTTTCTAATAAAAATTTGTTTAAAGTCAAAAATCGAGCAAAAGTATACAAAGTAATAATGTACAGTTGTCTCGCAAATAGACCCAAATAACCAGATCTTCAATAATTTTGCTATATCCTAAGGAGAATCTTCCAGTACCTAGGTTTTTTGTTGTTGTTGCTGTTATTGTTGAAAAGTTTATGTTTACATGAATGTCAAAATTTTCTTTATCTGATTCTATTCTTGTTGTACAAAGGAAATATAAGAAGTGCATGAAACCTAAAGCATGTTCAGAATTCAAGGTCGTGTCTCTCTTCTTAGAAGCATAAAGGCATATTAAGATTTCTGTATGCTCAGAAAAATGAGATATTGTGTCCCATGTGATTCAAAAGTATGATATGTCAAGGTCATTGTACTGTCATGGGTAAATAATTAAAACAAATTTAAAATAAATAAATAAATAAATAATTGTCTATCATGTGTAAGTTTGATCAATTGTTAAATTTGATTATAAAATTCATTGGCAACTTCAAGAAGTTTGGATATGTTTCCTTTTGGAATTATTTGAGAAATGGGATTAATTCTTCTTTAAGTATTTGATAAAATTCACTATTGAAACCATCTGGTTTTGAGCTTTATATTGTTAGAAGGTTTTTAGTTACTGATTTAATCTCCATAATTTTTATTCATCTATTCCGGTTTCTATTTCTTCCTTATGATAGTGTGTATTTCAAGAGATGTACCATCACTTCTAAATTAAAAAATTTGTTGGCATGTAGTTGTTCATAGTAGTGCTTTACAATCCTTCCTATGTCTGTACCATTAATTGCAATGCCTTGTCTTTCAGTACTGATTTTGAGTGTTTTCTCTTTTTCTGAGTAACTTTAGAGAAAGGTTTATCTTTTCAAAATCCAACTCTCACTTTTTTCAAATTTTTTCTTTCATTTATTTCTGCTCTAATTTTTTAAATTATTTTTTTTCTTCAATTAATTTTCAGTTGAGCCACTTCTCTTCCTAGTTTCTTGATATATAAAGCTAAGATTAAAGATGAAATAAATTTTTCAGAAATTTATAAACATTCTGCAAAAATCTTGATAAAGCCAGTAAAAAAATTCAGTAAAGTTGCAACATACAAAAATCACTATATAAAAATCTAATGCATTTTTACATATTAGCAATCAACTATTTAAAAAGGAAATTAAGAAGATAGTCCCATTTGCAATAGTAACAAAAAGATTTAAATATTTATATATAAACTTAACCAAGAAAGCAAGAGTCTTCTACACTGAAAGCTACAAACATTAATGAAAACTCTAAAGATAACACAAACAAATGGAAAGACATCCCATGCTTCTTCATTGGAAGACTTAATATTGTTAAAATGAATATAGTAGCCAAGATAATATACAGATTTAATACTGTTACAACATCACAACTGCATCTTTTAAAGAAGTAGAAATATAAGTCCTAAAATCTTATTGGACAAAAAGAAGAAAGGAGGAGAATGAGGATGAGGAGGAGGAGGAAGAAGACTAAAATAATCTTGGAAAGGAAGAAGAGAGTTGAAGTAATCACATGACCTGATTTCAAAATGTGTTCAAAGCTACAGGAATTTAAAAAGTATGGTACTGGTATAAATATAAATATATGTTTTGAAAAAAATAGGACAGAATAGAAAACCCAGAAATAAACCCACACTTGCATAACTTATCTTTGACAAAATGTTAGGAAAGAGTACTTTTTTTCAATAAAAGGTGTTCAGAAAACGAGATATTCACACGCAAAAGCATGAAATTGGACTCTTCTACCATATACAAAAATCAACTCTAAATTAACTAAAGACAAACAAAAGACTTGAAATGAAAGATGCTTGATATTGATCTTGGCAATAATTTCTTGGATAGGACACAGGCAGCAAAACCAGAAATAGACAAATGGGACCACATCAAACTAATATGTATCTGCACAACAAAGTGAAATGCCAACAGGATGAAAAGGCTTCCTATAATATGTGAGAAAATTTTGGAAAAAGATCACATATTTGATAAGTGATTAATATAGAAGACATATAAACAGCTCCCATAACTCAAAAGCAAAAATAAAGGGAAAAGGACTTCAATAGACCTTTCTCCAAATATGATACACAAATGGACAACAAGTGTATAAAAATGTGATCATCAATAATCAACAAGGAAATACACAACAAAACTACAATGGGATATCAACTCATTTTTGTTATTTTGTTAGGATGGCCATTATCAGGAAAGAAAAAAAAAAAGAGTGTTGGTGAGGCTGTGGCTGTGGAGAAATTGCAACACTTGCACACCATTGGTAGGAATGCAAAAAGGTGTAATCAGGATGGCAAACAAAATGGAAGTTTCCCAAAAGAATGAAAAGTAAAGCTACCTTACGAATGAATAACCCCACTTCTGGAAATACATATGAAACATTTTTAAATCAAGATATTAGATATCTGCACTTCCATGTTCATTGAAGCATTATTCACAGTCGCTAAGGCATGGAAACAGCACAAATATACACTGATGAATAAATGGACAGAAAATATGGCATACACCTACAATAGAAAGTTAATTGGCCTTTAAAAAGAGGAAATTCTGCCTGTTACAACAACACAGCTGAACTTAAAGAACATTATGGAAAGTGAAATAAGTCATTCACTGAATGAGAAGCACTGTGTATTCCCATTTGTAAGAACTTTCTTTTTTAAAATTTGTTATTAGAATTAGTTATACATGATAGTACAACATATTTTGACACACATACATAGGAGTATACCTTCTCATTCTTCTCATTATACATGTGTGGAATTACACTGGTAGTGTAGTCACATATGCACATAGGGTAATAATGTCCAATTCATTCTACTATCTTTTCTATTCCCATTTTACCCATTTCCTTTCATTCTCCTTTTTCTAATCCAAAGTACTTCTATTCTTCCCTACCCCACCTTCTTATTGTGAAGTTAGTATCTGTATATCAGAGAACATTTGGCCTTTGTTTTCTGGGGATTGTCTTATTTCACTTAGCATGAGAGTCTTCAGTTCCATCCATTTACTGGCAAATACCATAATCTCATTCTTCTTCATGGCTGAGTAATATTCTATTGTGTATATATACCACATTTTTTTATTCATTCTGTTGAAGGGCACCTAGGTCGGTTCCATAATTTAGCTATTGCAAATTGAGCTGCTATGAACATTGATGTAGTTGAGTCACTGTAGTATGCTGATTTTAAGTCCTTTGGGTGTATCCAGTGGGATAACTGGGTCAATGGTTCCTTTCCAAGTTTTCTGAGGAATCTCTACACTGCTTTCCAGAATGGTTGTACCAATTTGCAGTCCCGCCAGCAATGTGTGAGTTACCCTTTCCCCCACATCTTTGCCAACATTTATTGTTGCTTGTATTCTTGATTGTTGCCATTTGTACTGGAGCGAGATGAAATCTCCTTGTATTTTTAATGTGCATTTCTCTAATTGCTAGTAACACTGAGCATTTTTTCATATATTTGTTGACCAATCCTATTTCTTCTTCTGTGAAGTGTCGTTCAGTTCCTTAGCCTACTTATTCTTTGAGTTTTTTGTTTTGTTTTGTTTTGTTGGTGTTTTACTTTTTGAGTCCTTTATACATCCTGGACATTAACACTCTATTTGAGGTACAGGTGGCAAAGATTTTCTCCCATTCTGTAGGCTCTCTCTTCACATTATTGATTGTATCCTTCGCTGTGAAGAAGGATTTTAGTTTGATACCATCTCCTTTATTGATTCTTGATTTTAATTCTTGTGCTTTAGGAGTTTTGTTAAGGAAGTCATTTCCTAAGCCAACATGATGTAAATTTAGTACTACTTTTTCTTCTATCAGGCACAGGATCTCTTTTCTAATGCCTAAATCCTTGATCCACTTTGAGTTGGGTTTTTTTGCATGGTGAGAGATAGAGGTTTAATTTTATTTTACTACATATGTATTTCCAGTTTTATCAGCACCATTTGTTGAAAAGGCTATTTTTTTCTCCAATGTATGTTTTTGGTAACTTTGTCTAGTATGAGATAACCATATTTATGTGGGGTTTCCTCTGTGTCTTCTATTTTGTACTACTGGTCTACCTGTTTTGGTGCCAATACCATGCTTTGTTTGTTTTGTTTTGTTTAGTTTAGGTTTGTTTTGTTTGTTTTAACTATAGCTCTGTAGTATAATTTAAGGTCTGGTATTGTGATGACTCCTGCTTCACTTTTCTTGCTAAGGATTGCTATGGCTATTCAGGGCCTCTTATTTTTCCAAATGATTTTCATAACTGCTTTTTCTATTTTTATGAAGAATGTCATTGGGATTTTAATAGGATTTGCATTAAATCTGTATAACGCTTTTGGTCGTATGTTCATTTTGACAATGTTAATTCTGCCAATCCAAGAGCATGGGCAATCTTTCCATCTTCTAAGGTCTTCTTCAATTTCTTTCTTTAGTATTCAGTAGTTTTCATCATAGAGGTCTTTCACCTTTTTTATTAGATTGATTCCCCCAATTTTTTTTTTATGACATTGTGAATGGGGTAGTTTTCCTAACTTCTCTTTCAGTAGATTCATCACTGATGTATAAGAATGCGTTTGATTTATGGATGTTAATTTTATATCCTGCTAGTTTCCTAAATTCATTTATGAGTTCTAGAAGTTTACTGGTAGAATTTTTAGAGTTTCTAAACATAGAGTCATGTCATCGGCAAATAGGGATAATTTGAGTTATAGAAGACACCATCAAAAGCCTATTGACTAAGAAAAGCCGAGGACCAGACAGATTTTCAGCCAAATTCTACAAGACCTGCAAAGAATAATCAACACCATACTCATCAAATTATTCCATGAAGTAGAAAAGGAGGGAACCCTTCCAAACTTATTCTATGATGCTAGTTTCACCCTGATACCCAAACCAGACAAAGGCACATAAAGGAAAGAAAACTTCAGATCAATAGCACTGATGAAAACAGGGGCAAAAATTCTCAAATTTCTGGCAAATCACGTACAAAAACATTTTAAAAATAGAGCACCATGATCAAGTAGGCTTTATTCTAGGGAGGCAAGGTTGGTTCAACATATGGAAATCAATAAAAATAATTCATCACATCAATAGTCTTTATTTTTCCCATCATTGGATAAATATTTTTTGAATAGTCTTCCTAGGAGGCTTTGCCTTAGGTGCTTGGGATACAGCAGGGAATAAAACAGAATCCCTGCCTTCACAGAGCTTTCACTTTAACGGAGAAAACAGACACTAAGCAAAGAAACAAATTAATAAATCACCAAAGAATGTGATAAAGGCCATGGAGAAAATAGAGGATAGGAGGGAAGGGGAATTGCATGGAAATGGAAGGAGACCCTCATTGTTATACAAAATTACATATAAGAGGATGTGAGGGGAAAGGGGAAAAAGAACAAGAGAGAGAAATGAATTACAGTAGATGGGGGTAGAGAGAGAAGATGGGAGGGGAAGGGGTGAGGGGGGATAGGAAGGGATAGGAAAGGCAGCAGAATACAGCAGACACTAGTATGGCAGTATGTATAAATGTGGATGTGTAACCAATGTGAACCTGCAACCTGTATACATGGTAAAAATGGGAGTTTATAACCCACTTGAATCAAATGTATGAAATATGATATGTCAAGAGCTTTGTAATGTTTTGAACAACCAATAAAAAAAAATAAAAGGGAGTCAGAAGTAATAAACGTGGTCAGGTAAGACCTCTTGGAGGAGGTGACATCCAAGCTAAAGAATGAGAAAGAAGTGGTCTAAGGGCAAGGAGAAAAGCACCCCAGGCAGAGAGAGGAGGTTAAGAGTTTGAGAGAGCATTGAGCATGGGGTTGTCAAGAAACTGTCAGTGAGCCAGCCTAGCTGAAGCAGAGGGAGGCAGAGTGGGTAGGAAAATGGGGTTGGACCAGAGGATGGTCGTAGAATCATGCAGGATCTTGCAGGCTCTGGGGAGAAGTCTGGATTTCATGCGAGATGCAGTTCTAAAGGCTAGTGCACCACAGCCACAGAGGGCTGTCCAGAGAGCCAAGCGGGGTGAGTGACATCTGCATGAGGTTCCTCCCCTGGCCGGCCTGCAGCACTTCTGCCCTGCCCTGCTCACCAAGCTGCACCAGGGCAGAGGAGGCTGGTGATGGACACCAGGAAGTAGGTGAGAAACAGGTTCTTTAGCTTCAGCTTCATGGCGGTGCAGCTGTGGGCGCCCCAGCAGGCAGGATCCTGTGGGGAGGACTTCAATAGTCTTAAAGACAGGATTCATGATTATCTCTATGGGTACAGGAAAAGCATTTGACAAAATACAGCACCCCTTCATGTTCAAAACACTAGAAAAACTAAGGCTAGTACGAAATACCTCCACACTGTAAAAGCTATCTATGCTAAACCCAAGACCAACATTATTCTAAATAGAGAAAAATTGAAAGTGTGTCCTCTAAAAACTGGAACAGGACAGGGATGCCCCTTTCACCTTTTCTATTCAACATTGTCCTTGAAACTCTAGCCAGAGCAATTAGACAGAAGAAAGAAATTAAAAGGATACAAATAGGAAAAGAAAAACTCAAAGTATCCCCATTTGTAAGAGCTTTCTAACTAAAAAACAGAGAAGCAGAGGGTGGAATGTTGTTTGCCAAGGGCTAGAGGTAGAAGAAATGGGAAATTGTCCAATGGGTATGAAGTTTCAGTTATGCAAGATGAATGATTGCTAGAAATCAACATACTCCCTATAGTTAATAATACTATATACTTAAAATTTTAGGATGGAATTCTCATGTTAAGTGTTCTTACTACAAAAACAAAATAAGCCGGACACTTGTATTCCAAGCAGCTCAGGAGGATGAGGAAGGAGGATCTTGAGTTCAAAGCCAGCCTCACCAACTAGAAGGCACTAAGCAACTCATGGGCAGGGGATTAGCAAGGATGGTGGAATGTGATGGACATCATTATACAATATACAGGTATGAAGACTTGAATTGGCTGTCAAAGTACTTTATATACAAATAGAGATATGAAAAATTGTGCTCTATATGTGTAATAAGATTTGTAATGCAAAAAAACACAAAATATACATAATAGACATGTACTATACACACACACACATACACACACACACATACACACACACACATACACACAAAAAAACTACTACAAAAACAAAAGAAAATAAAAGAGCATTTTCTAATGAGTTTTCTAACTCACAAATGTGTTGTATAAATGTATTAACTGTACGTATTTCATAGGTGTACACATATATCTAAACTCATCAGTGTATGCATTAAAAATAGGCAGCCTTTTATTCAATTATACATCAATAGAGTTGTTATAAAAAATTTAATCTTTTGAAAAATTTACTAGTAATGCTTCTCTAAAACCTTAATTATATGATTTTTCAGGCAATAATATGTTCATAGTTATTCTAAAAATTTTATCCAAATTGAACAATTTATTAATTTTCATGGATACTGTTTTTTCATAATATCTTCATATGCTCTAAGAAGTAAGTCAACATTATTATTCAGCATTATTACTCATTATTATTATTCAATTGTTATGTCATCAATTTCATTAATTTCAAGTATTTGTTGGTTATATCTATTTTTCATATGTAGCATATCATTTTATAATGTCATTACTTAAATTTTAATGAAAGTATTCTAGGAATCAAGAATGCCTTTATATTAAAAATTAGATTAAATGTATGTGTATATCTTTGGGTATTTTTAATATGAGGTTTCTTTTTTCTTAGAATTTTATGTTTCGGGGGTTTTGGATCTTTCCATAAGATTATTCTCAGATAAATTTTAATCTATTTAGAATTTACATGTTTTATATATATATAAAACATGTAAATAAATCTAGATGTATACATATATATGTATACATCTAGATACACATTATATGCATACATACCTTTGGAATAGTAATATATATGAAATCAGAAAGAATAGAATACATCATAATAAATATGAAGGGTTTTATTTTTTTTAAATTTTTATTTCTGAAGATAAGCAGGGTGGGTTTTTATATAGCAACATTTTAATATTGTTTTTTCCTAAATATTATATTAGAAGCCCTGATATCTTGACATCTCTCTCAAAAAGCACTTACATAATTTTATTTTGTAACCAAAGTGGATATTTATGACAATTTAATACATATAATGAAAAATAGCATTATGTTCTATCAATGAGGACACCAATCATGTGCAAAAATATAAAATGAAAGGGCATTATTTTAATGGACTCCATAAAAATAACAGTCCTGTCATTGCACTTAGCCTGGTTTCCAATGGAGAAAGAATTATGAAGCTACTTAGTGCTCTTATGCTTTAGGTAGCAAATAAAAGTTAAATAATAATCATTACTATTAGACTATCCGTCAGACTGTCAGTCTCTGTAGTGTTAATAACTTTGGCTTTACCAGGCAATTTCAGCCAAGTTTACAATGATCTGAGTCTCAGTACTGGGTCAGAATATAAAACAGCAAGAAAATAAAAACAAATTATCACTGAGATGTATAAATGGAAAAAATTGTCAGGAACTTAGCCTATATTCTTATTTTAAGTATAGATGGCAAATTTTATAACAAATTTTAAGTACTCCCCTTATTTTGAAGAGTATGTAAGCCTTTTCAAAGATTCATGCTGAAATTAACTTTACTAAAATACCTTACCCTTCTGACATATCATTTGCTTCCCATATTAAAACATGCCCAACAGACTCATAATAACTGTCTGAGTAGTAAGGGGTCTTCAATATTTCTTCATAAGATATCAAATCCATTTTTCCTGATCAAAAATTTTTCTCTGTATAAATTTTTAGTTATAAACTTTCCAAAATAATCGATTTTATTTGAAAACTGCCTTGGATTTTCCTTCTTAGCACTTATTATCATGAAAATATGCCATGACATAAATCTGAAATAAAAGTTTTGAAATTTTTCATTCCCATCATTCTCATGATTTTAATGTAATTAAATTTATATTTCCAGCAGTTAGTCTACAAATTGCACTTTCTTTTTTGTTTGTTTGGTTTTTATTATTTTTTATTTTATATATTATAATGGAATACATTACAATTCTTACTATAAATATAGAGCACAATTTTTCACATCTCCGGTTGTATACATAGTATATTCACTCCAATTTGTGTCTTCATATCTGTACTTTGGATAATAATGGTCATCACATTTCACCATCATTAATAACCCCATGTCCCCACCCTTCCCCTCTAACCCCTCTGCCCTATCTAGAGTTCATCTACTCCTCCCATGCTCTGGCTTCCTAACCCACTATGAATCAGCCTCCTTATATCAAAGAAAACATTCAGCATTTGGTTTTTAGGTACTGGCTAACTTCACTTAGCATTATCTTCTCTAACTCCATCCATTTGCCTGAAAATGCCATGATTTTATTCTCTTTTATTGCTGAGTAATATTCCATTGTGTTTAAATGCCACTTTTTTAATTCATTCATTTATTGAAGAGCACCTAGGTTGGTTCCACAGTTTAGCTATTGTGAATTGTACTGCTATAAACATTGATGTGGCTGTGTCCCTGTACTATGCTGTTTTTAAGTCCTTTGGGTATAGACTAAGAAGAGGGATGGCTGGATCAAATGGTGGTTCCATTTCCAATTTTCCAAGAAATCTCCATACTACTTTTCATAATGGCTGCCCAATTTGCAGTCCTACCAGCGATGTATGAGTGTACCTTTTCCCCCACATCCTCGGCAACACTTATTGCTGTTTGTCTTCATAATAGCTGCCATTATGACTGGAGTTAGATGAAATCTTAGAGTGGTTTTGATTTGCATTTCTCTAATTGCTAGTGATGATGAACATTTTTTTTTTCATGTATTTGTTGATTGATTGTATATCATCTTCAGAGAAGTGTGTCTTCAGGTCCTTGACCTATTTACTGACTGGATTACTTGTTTCTTTGTTGTTGTTTGTTTGTTTGTTTTGTTTTTTGGTGGTTAACTTTTTGAGTTCTTTATATACTCTAGAGATTAGTGCTCTATCTGATGTGTGAGGGGTAAAGATTTGCACCCAAGATGTAGGCTCTCTATTCATCTCTCAGATTATTTCTTTTGCTGAGAAGAAGCTTTTTAATTTGAGTCCATCCCATTTATTGATTCTTGATTTTGATTCTTGTGCCACAGGAGTCTTATTAAGAAAGTTGAGGCGTAATCCTACATGATGGAGATTAGGGCCAGCTTTTTCTTTCTATGGTTGTATTCCTAAGTCCTTGATCCATTTTGAGTTCAGTTTTGTGCATGGTGACATATAGGGATTTAATCTCATGCATATGGATTTCCAGCTTTCCCAGCACCATTTGTTTAAGTGGCTGTCTTTCTCCAATGCATTTTCCTGGCACCATTGTCTAATATAAGATAATTTTAGTTTTGTGGGTTAGTGTCTGTGTCCTCTATTCTGTACCATTGGTCTACCAGTCTGTTTTGGTGCTAATACCATGCTGTTTTTGTTACTGTTGTAGTATAGTTTGAGGTCTGATATATTGATGCCACCTGCTTCACTCTTCCTGCTAAGGATTGCTTTAGCTATCCTGGGTCTCTTATTTTTCCAGATTGCTGAGAGCCACAGCTGAGTCGGAACGGCCCCTGGCATTTTGCCAATAGTATTGATTGACAGGCGAGGCATTACTCTCTGCCTCAGCTGCTACTTTGCAGTTCTCACGCTACTTTGGAGTTCTCGTGGGGATTCCCAGGGATTCCTGGAGAGTTCCTATTGGTTGGGGAAGTCCAGGAGGAGGGATTTCCTGAGGATATTTCTGGCTGCTGGTTCCTGGATCAGCCACGTGGCATTAGGGAGGAGCTCCCGGGAGTGTGTGTGGAGCGTGCTGGTGGAGTTCAGAAATAAAATTTGTTCCTGCTTCAGTGGCTCGTGATTTGTGCCCAGCCAGACTGCGGCACCAGATGAATTTCATGATTGCTTTTTCTATTTCTATGAGAAATATCATTGGGATTTTGATTGGAATTGCATTAAATCTGTATAGTGCTTTTGGAAGTACGGTCATTTTTATAATATTAAATAGCGCCTGCCTAGAGTCTTCTTATTGCCCTCCCAGCTTAATTATTATCTATCACAACACTGTTCATTTCTTTCGTAGTGCTCTACATTTTCTGTGCACTTTTACATGTCTGCTTTATACATTAAAATGTGGAGATATGTGAAACAGATCTGGAATCTGGGATTCATCCTGTCAAAGCACTGTATCCACACATTTAGGGCCATTTCAACTGAATTGTACCTGATAATACCTGAAGAATACTAATTTACACATTTATTTAGTGACATTTATACAGGCCATACAATGCACGCACGGGCATGCGTGCGCACATGCACATACACTCACACAAATATACACACACACAGACACCTGACTATATAATGGCCAGATTATAAAATGTCTATGAGAAGATATAGGGTTTTCTTGGGGGAAATGAGAAGGCAGCAGGTAATTTCACCAGATTATAGTGATGCTATTTGAAGGGCCAATACAAGGTGCTTTGGGAGCATATACAGAGAATCAGGAAAAACTTCCTGATGGAACAGACCTGAAAGTTTAGAAGAAAAATACAGTAGGATTTACCTGGGTAATAAGAAAATAGAGCTTTTTAGGTGAAGGGAAGTACATTTGCATGGTCAGATAAAATTGTCGTTAGGCTGTGTTTAGCAAATTTTTGTAGTTGAGTCTGGATAAAATATAATTATAGGTGGGACTGAGAGTCAGATCAGTATCCAATCATGAAAGATCCTTAAACCAAATGACATATAATAGGAGTAGTGTCCATGTGTCTTATTATTACCTCCAAACCTGTATATATGAATATTAGAAAATAAAAGGTAACTTGAGTTTTTTAGACCAAATTATTCAATTTAAACATAGTATCGTGGGAAAGGAAGCTGAGTTTCTCATTCACCTTCTGACATATATGCATTTTACTAGTTTTACAAACACAAGTTGAGAGAATCTTGGGGCCTGACATGTGAAACACTAGGTAGAAGCGTTTTGGTATATTTCTTTAGAATTATTCAAAATCAACTTTTTGAATTTTCTGCAATCTTCTGTATACGATGAATAAAGGTTATTTCTACAAAGTGTTTCTTGATATAATTCAGTGCAGGTTTACAATTTAGCTGCTATATTTTTCACAACCTTAGCCCATTCAATTCTCCTTCATCCTTTTTGGGACAAAAGTTCATTGACATTTGAATAGCGTTTAGGCATGAGCCAGTTTTATGACTGAAGATGTGCATAGCTTGTAAATACAAAAGGTGATACTGCTGGTTACCTGTTACCTTGAGGAGTCCTGCTTCCTCAAATGTTGAAGCTTAACACCAGAGAAGCATGCTAAGGCAAGCATTGAGTAGAAAGTAAGAAGCTGTATTAAAGGATAGAAAAACAGACTTCACCCGAGTGGAAGAAAGGGACCCAAAAGTGGAACCCATGAGATGAGTTAGTCCTCTTCCTCTTATACATCTGAAGTTTCCCTTGTTCCTCCTGCATTCTTCTCTCTTTATCTTGTTCATTTTCCCTCATCCTACATAGTGACTGGCAATGTCAGTGGAATGGCCAGTGGGTGAGCAGGTGGACTGGAAGGGCCAAGGTGGAGTGGTAGGCAGGAAGGGAGCAGCAGCCCAGGGAGTTTGATTCATAGCTCTGGGTCTGCTCAGGACTTACTTCCTTAACAACTTATGGGGTGTGGTAGTATCAAAGGGTTCTGGAGACAAGGACATTCCAGTCTCCCAGGTGTGGTTTTCAACTTCCCAGACTCAAATCCCCTCCATTTTCTCTACCCAACCTGATTTACCTATCTATAGTGACTCTCTGACTTTAATTCTGGCTTCACAAGTTCCAAACAACATTCTCATTTATAAAATGAATGTTATTTGATCAACATCCGCACTTAGTACAGGGATAGGGTTGACATCAGAACCCAGATTTCCTGAAGTGCATTACGATGTTCCATTATGCTGTGATATCTTTCTCAATACTTGGATAATGAACGTGAAATAACGTTTGTCTTCCTTTATGTTCCAAGAAGGGGATGTATGGGGAAATTAAAGTGACTTTTTAAAGTTTTACTATAATTACCATCTGTGATTGTGATGATAATAAAATGTGATTAATATATTGTTTGTTTAATCTATCCTGGGTTATGTAATATTGTCTATAAATACAATAATTCATGGATTTGGTTAGCATACTTTCATGAAGTCCAGAGTTACAGGATAAAACAACACCTGAAATACAGACCAACAGAACAATTTAATAGAAATAAGATCAGTAAATTTATTTTCAGCCAACATATTTGCCATCTAAAATTGCTCAGACAGTGAAAGCAGAGCACATTAGTTTAGAATCTAGCCTCTAATGAAATGATATCAAAACTATTAGTTGAGTTTGATATGTTCACATTTGGAGTTAGAGCAAAAAGATGTTGTTTTTCTTTTTTTTCTCCTTTAGTGTAGTATGATTTATTTCCAATGACTATTTTCTTTATTTCATTTTTATATGATAGTGCTTTCTTTTTGCTCTATTTCATTTTGATAATGGTTTTGATAATTTAATGTTTGAAATGGAACATCTAGTAGGTATGTAGTTATCTACTACATAAAATGTAAAATTATACTGAGAAGAGAGATATTCTACTCATAAAAACATGGTTATACAGAATTCAGGGTAATCTATACTATTTATCTGTGAATGAATCAAATATGAAAACAGCCTACAGAAGCATATTTGAGCTTCTGAGACAAAAAAAAAAAGAAAGAAAATATCTTCCCAATGATATTAGAGAAACTGGAATCATGATTAGATTTTCTTAAATGGTTAATGTGGAACCTTGCATTTTTTCTAGATTTAGTGGCCTTAATTTAACATGGTTTTTAAATAATCATGCATGGATCCTTTGAGGAACTAAACTACTCTTTAATGTGCTACCAAGCTTACTATTTTCACCTAAATATCTTCAGATTAATTATTAAATTATTTCTCAGTAATTTTTAAAAATAAAATAGATAATTAATAGATCTTATATGAAAATAATATTGTGATATTTTATTTGTAATAAAATATTATTTTAAGGTACTTTATTTTATGAATCACAGAGTATAATTGTAAGAGATGTTAATTAATATATACATCTCACTTTACAGATGTTGAGATATGAGAGATAACTTTAGAACTGATGAACTAGGACATTTTTAAGGTTAGTTAAACAACAACAGCAACTTGATTTATCCAGACTGTTCTGCCATGATAATTTGAATGTCTAAAAAATATCTGGCAAGTATGTGAGATAGCAGCAAAAAGACATGACACAACTTGTTTGGTGGCATAAAAGTAGAGAACATCAGCAATGGGCTGCATTTTATATTCTTTATAGTACTAAACTTTTAAAGGCTGGGGTAATGTTCCTTTGATAGTCACATCAACCTTGCAGTGAGTCTCACAAAACATTTTGTTATTGCACACTAAAGAGGAAAGGATTTATAATCATTCATAAATATAGAAAAAGGAATTGCATTATAGCTGTCAGCAACAGAGGCCTGATGTAGAAATGAAAAAGAATATGAACTCTGTGATCTCTCTGCATTAGTCAGATCAGATTATGCTTTACTGTGGTAACATTCCACCAAAGCTCAGTGGTTTAGTTCCACAAAACTTGGGATCGGGATCTCCTAAAGTCCAGTGAAGGTTTTGAGATCTTCCAAGGTAGCTCTTGTCAACATAGGATGATTGAAGGTTCAGGTTTCTTCCAGGTTTGTTAGCTCCAATTTCAAAATCAATTTCTCTGAGTACAAAGACCTGGAAAGCCGCACTAGAACATCAGTCACCTCCATCCATTTGGCCAGAAATGTTCACATGATCTAGGACTGACTACAGCTGGAAATGCTGTGTAGCTCCTGGGTATCTGGGAGTCACTAAATTTCCAAAACATTTTTATAGAACTCTTTCCTCTAGCATACATCTATTAGGAATACGTTTTTGTAAGATCTTGTTTTAAGGCTAAGAAACAGTGACACTGCAGGTGAGATGATTTATACACATATATATGTATATACACTATATGTATATGAATATATACATAAATATATATATATATGTATATACACATGTGTGTGTGTGTGTATACATATACCTTGCCCTCATGTGGGGAGGTAGAATTTGGGTTTCCTTTGCATGGAGTTAACTGGCTGCAACTTAAAGCTAAGAAAAGAAGGTAGGAGGCGAAAAAAACACAATACACAGAAAATAATTTCAGAAAGCAGGGGTGGGGTCAAGATTCCACACTGGGAAGAGAGAAAGAGTGACAGCCCTTGCGTTTGTTTTATTATACATGGGGAAAACCTCAAAGGTTTTCCATAGAATGTTCTTCTGCCAAATAAAGTAGGAGGTGGGCTGTCCAGGCCCAGTGGATGAAGTCCCATCTCAGAGTTACAGGGCAGCCTTCCAAGCTCAGCTAAAACTGAAGTCATATTTGTTGCAATCCATTAAGTGGGAAGAGACACAAAATGACTTGCAATGCCCAACCAAAGTACTCCTTGGCTCAAGGCCATGTGAAGATGCTAAATAGCTCGGGGGTGGTTTCACGCACACACACACACACACACACATGTGCAAAAACATTTTCCCACAGGACTCCTTCTGCATGGAGTTATCTCTTTTGGTCCTACTTTTTACTTAGCTCAAACCTCGGTCACACTTCTCTAGTAAATACTAAACATGTGGAATCACAATTATTTATTTCATTTTAGCTTTTTCCTATTAAAACTGTGTTTGCTTTGAGATCAATCTCACTTTGTGTTTTCCCACAATCTATTACTGAGCATCTTGTAGCACAAACTCAATAAAATACAATATTGTATTTAATACAATTTTACTTATCTCTCCCTTGCAGTGTTCACTTTTCTTTGTGTTTTTTCTTTTTGTAAAAAATAATTGAGATAAATGTAAGTATTATATATAATCTTAATCTTTCAGATAAAAGAAATGTGACTAATGTTGTATTACATGAGTTATTACAGACAAATAGAAGATTCTGTTAAAAAATAAAAGACATATGTTTCAGTTCTTTACAGATATGTTTCAATATATGTGTGTTTTGATGACTTAAGGCTTATTAGAATTTGATATTGAAGAAAATTAAATTATTTGTTTTGAATTGTTAATGGAAACAAATTATACTACTATATCAGCAGAAAATTTGTACCAAATGAAAGAAATGACTTGCCCTTCGAATTTAAAACCAATCAAAATAAACACTCAGGATTTTATGCTGTATTATTACAGTTTGCTTTCTCTAATTGTATATATATTATAAAATCCATAATTAATTAATGATCACCACAGCCAACATTTTTGTAAGCATCCTATGTGCTCAGGCACCATCCATCCAATCTACAAATAGTAGCTCAATTAATTTTCACAGCAACTCTATAATTTAAGTATGAATAGTCCTGTCTACAATTGAGCAAGCTAAGATAGATTGAGTAACTTGCCGAAGATCTGGGTCTTCACAGTTTGAGCTCTCAAAAATGATACAGTACATATCTTAAAAGTGAAAATAAAAGAGGTATGATAAAATACTCACGTAATATAATTGCTTATAGTTGTGATCATATAATTTAATGAATAGTAATAAACTGAATATATAAAGTAGCCGAAGTAAAGAGAAAATATAGGCAAGAAAAAGGGAAATCATGGAGGGAAGAAATGTAAGGATGAAAAGGAAGAACAATATATACAAATTTTAAGAACCATTACTATTATCCTGAAGAGTAACTTGTACATGTTTATTTATACTTATAGAAGTATATTAAAGTCATTTATCATCCTTTAGTAACAAGTAGGCTAGAAAGCACAAGTTGCCAAGGTGGAATACCACATTAAAAATAGGAAACAGTAAAAGGTTAAAGTAAAGAGGGTAGAACAAGATATATCATAAGAAAACAAATCAAAATACACTAGATGGTATTACCAATATCAGGAACAGTACTTGTCACACAAAATACCTCCAGGAATAAAAAGAGACATTAAAACTTGATTCACCATGAAGACATACAAATTCTAAATATGTATGCTCTCCACGTAGAATTTCACCATATTAAAAGCAAATATATTTGTAAGGAGATATGAACAAATCCATAACAACCTATAGAAAACTCAAAATTTCTCAACCAAAAAAAAAAAAAAAGACTTCTGCAATTTTTTAGATCCCACAAGCCCAGCCAAGGGAAGGGGGCCAGGGTTAGGAGTTGCAAAGTACCTAGCACTGAGACAAAATGGAGAAAGATCTTCAAGGTTCCCTCCTTTGTTCTAATAAGGGAGTCTTTGAAGAGGTGCTTTTGGGGAAGGACCTCAACAGAATCTCACTCTCCTCACTAAGATAAAAAGGATAAATAAGACATGTAATTATCAAAGATCATCACAAATATTCTGAATATTAAATTGTACATATTTATGTATACTTACAAAAATATATCAAAGTCATCTGTCATTCTTTAATAACACTTATATTAGGCCAGATGGAGGACCCTCAGCTAGGGAAACTGAAATGACCAAAAGCCACCCCTTCAGAGAATGCTATGTACTCATGGGCAATGCCAAAGTCTGGTGTGAGGAAACAGGTTTCCCAGCAGTCTGTCAGGGGAAACCTTTGCAACTGTCATAGATTGGAGCTAAAAGTCACATACAGAATTTTGCCTCAGAATCAGGATCCTCCTGCTTCATAAAAAAATTGTGTTATTTGTATAAAAGAAAAAACTATATTATCATTATTTTATAGACTTGATTCTAATCATATATATGAGTATTATCTATATCTCTGAAGGAACTCATTGGAAAAATTGTCAGGAGATGCCATCTCACCTTGGGACTAATTCTTTCTTAGATAAATTTTTTTTTCAACCAATCCCATAGTTGTAACTCATTCAAGTTTAATTTGCCTTCTTAAATTGATTTTCTAAAATTTATATTTTATTAAGGTTTAATAAGAAAAAAGGGATCAGTTTTATACCCCTCAAATGTCAAATGTTTCCCTGTAGGGAATTAGAAGCATGTGTGATCTTTGGAAGGGAAGGCTGGGAAATGAGGGACAATGTCAGCTCCTGCATTACCTACACAAAGGTTCCAGAAGCTTCCCTGTAAGTAAATGAGAACCTCCTGTCTGCCACCTTACACACTTCTTCCTACAACTGCAAACAACTTTGCCTGTGTTTCCACCTTCTATGTCTCATGGGAGAGCTGCTCAAAGGACATGGATATGCATGAGGGCCTAAATTGTGTGAAAATTCACAACAGAGACTGTGAAGTAGTCACCAAAGGTAAGAACATTTGAGAAGATGTGATACTTTATGGAAGCACCAGATAGCGGAGAGTTAGTAAAACAAGACGGCCCATAATTCTATGATCTTACATTCTTTACCTTTAAGTAGATTCTATGCCTGTGGGACTAATAATTTTTGATTTCTTTATGGCCCAAATGGCAAGAGGCCCAGGAAAGCTTAAACAAAAGAGAGAATTAATACATTCTGTTAATTACCACCATGAGAAGGGGAAAAAAAACACCCAAAGCAACATTTCAACAGATGGCTAATCACCAGTGTCATCTTCCTTTTTGGAGAATGATATTAGGACTAGTAAGTTCATAAATATATGGCAAACTGGTAGAGAAACATCAAGCAGAAGCCACTTCTTAAGAAAATAATGAAATATTTTAGATATTATTTTGATGATCGTGGTACTCTATGTAAATATGGGTACAGAACAATGTGTTTCTGAAGGACATTTTTGAATTAAAAATATATTGTTCAGCAGAAGAAAAAGAGGAATGTAACACAATATATTTCAATTACTATAATCACATTTTGGTGTCCTACATAAAAGACTGACTTATTTTTCTTCTCTTGTATTAAAGTATCTATTGTAGAATTGTGACCATTGTTTTACTTTTTAGTACATTTTTGCCTTTCATTTAATTCCTTTGAAAAATCTATGCCATGACATAGCTCTCTGTTCATGAGGTCTATCGGGGTAATGCAAGTCAATTAAATTTCAGCAGAACATGTAATTACTGTAGGGAGTCCCTCTGCAAGATTTTCAATTTTTCTTTAGGGATTTAGAACTGAACAATGAATAATTTTGGTTTAATTAAAATTCAAGTATCGAATCCCACAAGTCTCATTTCACAGAGACCTGCCAATCAGTCAATTGACAGACTCATAAAACTCTGGCTCACACTGTGACTATCTTTTCCCCAATGATATAACCCCCCAATGAAGGACTTTTGTTTTCTGATATTTCATCCCACATATCTTGTAACTTGGCAATTTTATAATGAAAGAAATGACATTCTATTCCAAATTAAAGAATTATGTGCAGCAAGCACTACAGTCCTGATTACACCAATTTCTCTTGCCTAAGACAAAATTGTCATGATTTTTCTTTCAATATTGATATTGTATTTATATATGTCTCTGTAAGTTTATACATGTATAGTTTATAGCAAGACTTGAAAACTAAGCAACCTTTTTACTGAAACCAATAGCATGTATAAGAGAGTATTTATTTATTTATTAAGTATACATCTCTAGTCTGCTATTTCATAGGCAAACTCTATCTGCTGAAAGTATAAGAGAGGATAATGCAAGCATGTTTTCTGTATTAGAAGTTCTAATAGTCTAGAGGAAAGATCAAAAGATTTAATAAAAAAATAGTGTAATGTGAGCAGATATATAAGCTAGGAAAGTGAAGGGTAGCACTGGACAAAGTCCAGTCAAAACACACCAAAGAATGGAGAAGTGATTCTGGAGTGATATTTGAGAAGTGAGCAGGTGGCAGCAAGGTACAGTGTTTGTGGCTGTGTGATAATAAACTTCAAGTATGTGTTGTCAGAAGGATATGGGGTGGGAAAGGATTATCCAGGTGTGAGAAACAGTGTGTGTTTGAGTGAGTAGACAAAGTGCTACCATTTATAGAACTAAAATACATTTCTTAGATATTGTGCACTGTAATCTCTAAGAAATGTATTTTAGTTATTATTAAAAATATTATTACTATTAAAAATAATTTAATAAAGACTTGAAAAGAGATTTTAAGGAAAATAAAATGAATTAATAATTTTTAAAAAGGACAATGATAAGAATCAACCAGTCTGTAACTCATACTCACTGAAAACACACTAGATTTCACTTATAAAGTAACTAGCAAAATGCAAAGCTTGAATTGACTATATTCCTGCCTCTGAGTAATTGTTACACTCAGAACATAACTCCACAATTTTCTCCCCACTCCTGAAGTGGGCCTTGACACTATAAATTTAGATAATAGTAAGAAATATTATCCTAGTCATAATAACAAATATTATTTCTAGACAGGGAATGTGGTCCATTTTAGAACCAGTGACCATAAACACAAAGAAAGAAATAGTCGTAAAACTCCATTGAACATTCAAGTTGGTAAATATTTTAGCAATATTTCATCCTTAGAGGCATAATGATCTAGACAGTCGAGTCAGATGCCCTATTTGAGTACTGACACCCAAATCTGTAATTGAAAGACTTGTTCAAGAGAGAATTAAAGAGGAATTGAATAAAGAGAGTATAGAAATGCTTCTCTCTCTCTCACACACACACACACACACACACACACACACACACACACACACACACACATGGCATGAGTGTCATCTGTGGTTGTGGGGATACATCCATGAAAAACACATGAAATCTTCTCTTGGTAGGAAACTAGGGAGATTTTAGGCTTAACCTTGGGAATTCTAGATTGCCCAAGGCACCTGACATTAATCTTCACTCTGCTAGGAAGATCTCTCATGGCCACACTGGAGATGGGCAATGGAACTGGACAGCTGACCTTTAACCTTTTCTGGAGAAGAACATTCTATGGAAGGCCTTTTATGTCCTCTGATATAAATAAAGCAGGCGCGGGTTCCATTTTGCCATAGTATTGAAACTCCATCTGTATGAACGGCTTGCCCCGTCCGCCCCTGCTCTTTGAAAATATTTTCTGTGTCCTGTGGTCTTTTCGTAGCTCTATTTTTCTTAGCTCTTATTTCTCAGCCAGCCTGTTCCACCAAGGGGAACCCCATTCCACTGTCCACAAGGAATGTGGGTGGGATGTGGTCATATTGTAAAGCACACGCATGTCACACCTGGAGTCTGAGTGGCCCTCAATACACTTTAAAAGTGTCAATTTAAGAATTAAGATATTATTTATTAAAGTCAAGGGAAAGCTATAGACATGAAATTTAGAATAATGAATGTTATAACCAAAATATAATAAAATTCTAAAATTCCAAATTACTATCTAATAGTAATAATATCATAGTAATAATATCATGTGTATGTAAAACCAGAAAAGAGCAATGCACCTTCTTATATATCCAAGACATGTTGCTTCAAGGAACAATAGAGGAATGCACAATGACTAGTTACTAAGAGGCACAGAGACATGTTTGCAAGGATGTGGCCCAAGTTTCTATGTCCAGTACTAAAGGCAGCAGTTCTTTGTTGATCTCTTTTGTTTGCCTAACATTACGGCAAAGATTTCTGGACTATGTAGTTTATCTTCACAGCAACTGATGAGGTTTTGTTAATACCCCATTTACAAATGAGAACTCTCAGTACAGTGTGTTTAAAATCTTTCCCAAATTCTTACCTGTACTGGAAGCAGGATTTTGAGCTTACCTGCACCCCACTCCATTTTTTTTTTGCATTCTAAATGTCATATTAATTAATAACATGTGAATGCTACTTTACACTGATTCTTGAGAGTGTCTTATTAAATTTTTAGGAATTTTCTAGAAGAGTAGTATGACTTTCATAACTTGAACTAATCCATTGTGGAGATATGTAAGCCACAGTGACAAGCAAGTATTAAAAGGATACTTTTTTGTTTTGTTTTGTTTTTAGAGCTGGCTATTGTTTACCAGGGCATCTGTAAATTATTAAATTTAGTAGATTATGATCAGAACAGACCCTAAACAGGGTAGGGTCACAGTGTGTCAGGCTATATGTGTATATTAGGCAACATGCTGAGAGGTCATCTGTGTAGTGCACTGATGAGTAGCACTTGACAGAAAATGAATTGTGTAGATCATTTAACACAGGGACTTAATTTGGAATGCAGGTGTTTCAACAAGTTTTTGGTATGTGTGTGCCTATGGGGATGTGTAGTAAGGGAGGAAAGTTAAAGGCAGAAGAATTTGTTTTGTAATTTAAGAAAAACAAATACATTTATCAGTTTAGAATAGTAATTATGTTCCCAGAATTAGAATAGTAATTCTGGGGTGGCCTAAAAAATCAGTGGATTTTTTTTTTTTACCAGCAAAATATGCACAGGAATAGAGTTGAGAAGCCTAACAATGCTAATATCTGAGCAGTCACTCTGTGAGGCCATTGCTGATCAGAAGGAATGTTCTGGACTGAGTAACAGTTCAAGTACAGATTTCCAAAAGTTCAGGAAAAAACTTTGGCAAAAAATATAACATGGCATTACCCTTGATAATGTTTTGCTGTTTTCTTATGGGTTGTAGAAACTTAAGAGTAAATATTTCACAGAAAACTTCCCTTTTATCTCTACAGGAAATTTAATATCAAACTAACTACTTCATAGGCAAAAGCACCCCAAAACTACAAGAGATAGAAAACATTTACTACTAATAGAATAATTTGTTTGTTAAAATTCATAAAATGATAGTTCAAAATAATCATTAGAATTATTTGATATCTAAATATTTAGATGTCAAATCCACATCCTGATTTTTAAAAAAACTTCTACTCAGTTGATCAGACATAATTAATTTTAGTCTATTAGGCTCTCTCATCATAAAGTTGAATGTAATTTGATTGTTCACACAAAAGTATGGTTTTTTCACACAACAATTATTGACTTCTTATAAGTAGCAATTATTAAAATAATTCATTTTCTCAAAGATACTCCTGATCCAAGAACTGACTAGTATGGCATTACTTATCAGATTAAGAGCTATTTAAGAAACTATTATTCCTCAATGACTCTGTACCTAGATATGCAACAGAAAAGTACGTTAGATCCTTGATTTCAAATTCACGGAGAATATACATTGCATTTTAAGAGCAGGAATGATCAAAAAAAAGAGTGTTCATTTCCTTTGCTCTCATCATAACATTTTAAACACTGTGCTTTTGTAGAAAGTGTGGCAGTATATTTCAATAAAGTTTTAGAACTTACTAGAAGCTTCTACATTCAGCTGCTTGTTTTGTAACATACCTACTCTATGAGGTCATAAAGTTTATATCACAATAGTACATTTACAGATGAAGAAATCAAAACAAAATTATCAAGAAACTATTCTTCCAAATCATCAATATGAGATTATAAGTAAATATGTACCACGTATGCCAGTCCTCTTTCCCACTGTCTACGAAGAGGATTTGTAGCTGACTTTGTCTGTGAATTTGTGTCATGGATTATTTTTTAACATTTGGTTATTGTAGGTAGAAAAAAAAGAACAGAGGAAACTAGAAAGGAAAAAAAAAGAAAAAGAATATTGGGCAGTAGGGAAAACAAATTTTTGAGTATAAATCTTTCTATTACTAAATATACCATCTTCAATGGAAATTCTTCTGTTTTATAAATAACTAAAATGTCAGTTGGCAAATTTGCTGTGTCTCTCAGAACAATTTCTGGTGAGTTTAATCCTAACATTTTTAAAAAGTTGTAGCACAAGTAACATTTTTGTTAACCAAAAGTTGCTGAATGGCACTTTTCTTTTTTATTGGGGCATTTCTGTAAGAACTGAGTAAATTACAATTTACTCCACAGTAATGGATACAATAGATACACTTTGATCCAGAGGGAGTAGAAGATATACAGCATTATCCCCATGTGCTCTTTGGAAACAATATTATTCATTTTAGTATTCAAACAAAGAGTAATTTGTAAAAGTTGCATGCTCTGCAGAGTCATTTTGTCAAATTGCTGAAGCTCACTGATTTCTTTAGGGACTTTTTCAACTACCATGCCATTCAGGACACATCCAGAGGGCAGCTCATTTGACAGTACTTTGGGGAAACATATTTGTCTGAGTATCAATTTCCTGTCACCTTACATGCTGTCTCTATAAATTATTAAAGCAATTGTAAGAATGGAGAAAGTGATTTCAAGATGTACTATTTCTTGTGCTTTATTTGACTATATAATAAAAGAAAGACTTTCTACTAAAGTAGTGATCTACTAAAGCTTGTTTTATTTAGTCACAACTTCTTGATTCATCATATAAATCTCCACCACTCTGATAGGGTTTTCCTCTGAAAGTGTGACATGAATCCGTAAGTGGGTTAATACCTCATAAAAAAGAAGATATAGGAGTATTTATTTTGTAGCATTTTGATTGTACAGAGGAGAAAAATAAACCATAAAGAAATTAAATGACTTTCTAAACACCCAGGTAATTTAACATCAAAGACAAAACCTTAATTGGAAAAGTCCCAACTCTCAGTCTAAGGCTAGTTGTTGTTAGAATCTAGTAAATCTTTTTCAACTCAACGTTATTCAGATGCTTTAACTTGACATACAGTGGTCGAAGCTAAGGGCTCTGGAGCAATTTTGCCCAGCACTTCTACTTGGAAGCTCTGACCTTGAACAAGTGAAATAGCCCGCCTACACTTCAATTGACTCACCTGAAAAACTGAGTTCTAAATAGAGCCTAACTCAGATGATTAAACTGAGTTCTAATTTGAAGCATGTAAAACAGTATCAGGCACATAATACTCTAATTATTAATAATCATTATAATGCATTTCAATTATCAATTTTCTATGGTGTATAATATATCACTTTATAATTTACTGGCTTAAAGGAACAAAATTTTTTTTTAATTATGAAGATGCAATTTGAAGAGATATTGGGAGTTTCTGCTTGTCTTTGCCTATGCTATCAAAGGAACTTTGTATATGCCTCTTGACCTTGATTTACATTTTTAATTATCTGGGTTCTCCAAGACATTCTTTAATTCCTAAAAATTTACAGTAATTACCAAAAAAAATATTATCCTATACCATCACACTCTTCAAAATATTATATAAACTGTATGTGCCAGAACCTTTTAGTCTATTCTCCATCTTTATAAAACTTGCTTAATTATTTTCATCTCTCTTCTACTTTCTGGGTTATTCTTTTGACATTGATTTTTTTCTTCAGCTTTAGAAAAATATTTTCCAGTTTACAAAATTTTCAGTTCTTTGTGAACTTTTTTTTAATGTTTCCAATGAGTATTTAATTCTTATGATAATGTATGTTCATGTCAAGAAGTTTTACTTCATGATAAAATTTGTGTTCTTTTTCCACCCTCTTTTTGCTATTTATTCATGGTTTATTATATATATATATATATATATATATATATATATATATATATATATATTGCCTTTTTTATTCATTGAAGTATATCTGTGTTCTTTTCAAGATATTATCTTCAATTCATAAAGTGTTAATTCTTTTGTTATTGTTACCTCCTAACTTAGATGATTAAGTAAATTCGGTTCTAATTTTATGTAAAACAATGTCAGGCACATCATACTCAAAATCTTAACCATTATTGATATTATGGTTTATTTGTGATTTATTTCACAGATGTTTTATAACATTTGATACTGAATTCACCTTCTGTAAGAGCTGATTCTCCTGTGGAGCCCAGTGTGTGCTGTATAATGGTTTATATTATTTCAAGGATGCACGGGTTTCTCCATCATTAGACCAGCTTTCATGAAATCCTCACAATCTAAAATTCCATTAATATTTAGACATAATAAAATATCTTATGGGGTTACATTACAGGTAACTCTTGTTCTCGCTGCAACTACTTCACTGTAACATAGGCAAGAAGAGGTCAGAAACCTGTCTTGCATCACATGTTGATAAGTTTTTCCTGTGTTAAAGCTTTAACCCATCCCACAGGGACAATACACTGCTCACTCAGTTAAGTCCCAAGTGATTAGCTCCCTCTTAGTGCATCAAGAATTTCTGATGCTCAAGGATTGGCTTTGTTTCACTGATATTCAAATAGGCATATTTAACACTGTATTATTAACTCCAGGTTTTTGCTATGTTTGTGTAGAAGAGGTGAGGGATACTCAATCCAACATTTTATTTAAAATTTCTACAATTGTATGACTTATTGCCAATTTTTCTTTTATAATTAAGTGATTCAACAAAATGTAATCTAAGGTGTTTTGAAAATAAGCATATCTGTGTGTATAGTTCTTTAACCAATCCAAACCAAATCTACTAGCAATATCATGTCTCATAAAAATATTTGTGTTGAATAACAGAGAAAATATGAATTACTAAATAATTAATATTATTAACTAGAACATGATTTTGAATATTAAATACTCAAGGGCATGTTCCCTTAATGAAATGAAAGTGAATTAGAACATAAATGATCGAATACAGTAACAACAAGCCTTGGAATCAGGCAAGATCGAAATTTAAATACCACTTCAACAACAAGCAATTTGATTTGGGATGCATTTTACTTCCCAAAATGTACCATGGCATAGGTTTTTAATGATGGTATCATTAAAAAGAGCTCAACTCTTGGATTGAAACAGTGTGCAAATCAAATATTTTACTTTTGAATTTGGGCAACAGATATTTTCAAATGTAATTCTTAGAATACTATTATACAAGTTGATATCAAATGTGTTTGATGTTTACACCGTCAAATTTTATGAATTTGACTTGCATTTTTTATTCAATTTCAAGTTAAATTGTATATAAAGAATTATTAGCTTCCTATTAATGAACACATATCATAACACATCAAATTTTCTGTAGAATACTATCCTTCCTAAAAAAAAAAAAATGAAAGTTAATCAATGGAGTAATGAAGTTTAAAATCCATTTTAAAAAAATAAAAGTCTATGAAGGTACATAAAAATGTAAAACTTTATGATTACTGGGTGGTAGTGAAATAACTATGGCTATCAACACATCCATTAGAGGTTTAAAATGGTTCCTTTAATGAGCCAGACATGGTGGCACATGCCTGTAATTCCAGTGACTCAGATGGCTGAAGCAGGAGGATTGCAAGTTACAAGCCAGCCTCAGTCACTTAGTGAGATCCTAAGCAACTTAGTGAGATCCTGTCTCAAAATAAAAATAAAAAGAACTGAGGATTTGGTTCAGTGCTTAAACACCCTTGGGTTCAATCCCTGGTACCAAAAAAAAAAAAATGCTCATTTTTTAAAAAGAAGGAGAAAAGAAAATATTAAAAAGTAGCTGAAATAACATTTTATGAAATTAACTTTTTAGCTTCATTTCAATCACAAATAATTCATATTTTATAATGATTTTTGCACGGTACCTCAATTTTAAAAGTACCTATAAAAGCTCTACCAGTTTGCTAAGGCTACTATGAAAATATCACAAACTTGCTGACTGAAAAACAGAAATTTATTTTTCTCACAGTTTTGACACTTCGAGTCTAAAAACACAGAATTAACATGCTTCCCCTGGTGCTCTAGGGGAAAATCTCCTCCAGGCATTTCTCTTCACTTCTAGTGCTGCTGGCTATTCTTGGCAACCCTTGGTTTATACATGCATCACTTCGCCATTTGTTTTAATCATCAAATGCTTCTTCCTTTCTTTTTATAATGATAGTGATCATATTGGATGAAAGGGTCAGTCTATTCCAGTATGACTTCATCTTATCTTGATCATATCTACAAAGACTCTACTTCCCAATAAAGTCCCAGATATCAGGATTTAGCGCCTACACATATCTTTTGGAGGATGCAATTTGATCCACAATAATTGGACAAGAGAAATGTTATAACAGCCATAGCAAACCCATGCCCACAAATTTGGTAGGTTAGGAGAAAGGGAGCAATTCTTCAAAAACACAAATTACCAAAATATACTCAAGGATAAATAGATAGTTTGAATAGCCCTATATCTAGTGAAATGTTTGAGCTTATAAATACCTCCAAAAAGGAAAGTGCTAGGCAAAGAATTCACTGTTGAATTCTGGAAACGTCTGAGTAAGAATATCAATTCTCTATAACTTCTTTCAGAATTTAGAAGCAGAGGGAACAGTTACCTCCCAAGTCATTTGACAATACCAGCACTACATTAATATCAAAGCCAGATGCAAAAATTCTTAATAAAAGAAAAATACAAGCAAGTTGAATCCAGAAATTCATTAAATAGTGTTACATCATGACCAATGGGGCTTAATCCACAAGTTAAGTTAAATTGTGATTTAACATTCACAATTGTAATTTGTTTTCTTAACATATTGAATAAGAAAAACAGCATATGAACATACTGGATGGAGAAAAATCACTCAAAAAGATCAATGACCATTCAAATAAGTACGAATAGAAGGCAACTTCCTTAATCAGAATAAACATGTGGAATACTTCACCTGATATCATTCACAATGGTGAGAGAATGAAAACTTTCTAAGAAAGGAAAATAAACAAGCATGTATGCAGCATTGTCCTGGAGATCTTGGTTAGTGCAATTGAACATGGAAAAAATAAAACAATGAATGTATACAAAAAAGGGCAAGAAATAAAACTGTGGCAGCTGGGAGACAAGAGTATCTTATAATGGAGGAAAGCTGTCAAATGCTAATTCAGATAAATGTTCAGATTTAACATAAAAAAAGGATGTCAACTCCATGTATCCCTGACATAATATAATCAGATTGGACCTTTACATCTCTAGTCTTTCTCAAAAACCTATAAACCTAATTTAATCATGAGAAAACCACCAAAAGATCCCAATTGAGAGATTTTCATCCAAAATACCAGGCCTCTGTAAAACTACCAAGGTCATCAAAAACAAGTCTGAGAAGTGTCACAGTAAGGAAAAACATAGGAGACATAACAGAAAAAAATAACATGGTATGCTGGATGAGATCCTGGAACAGAAAAGTGACATTAAGGAAAAATGAAGTATTCATAGTGTATCAACATTCGTTTCCTAGTAGTGAAAATTAAAACATAATGTGCTAAAAGTAGAAAAAACTGGGTGTGGGTATAGATATATGTCCTATCTGAAATGTTTCCCTAAAACTAAAATTATTTTTTAAAAAAATTATTAAAATGTATATTGTGTAGAAACATATTTGTATAAACACATATACAAATGAATATGCATAGACAGAAATAGATAAAGGGATGTTTTCCAACACGGTTAGTTTACTGCTTGACACTATAGTTGGGCACTAACTATAGATTATTTAAGCCCTTAATTACTGATTTGTAAATCAATAACATCATTATTCACACTAGTATTCATTTTCCTTAATATAACAAGACAAACATTCCTGCATGAGTTCCCCCACCTTCTTCTATTCCTACACTGATTGAAGGAAATTGTTTTTTTTTTTTTTTTTGCTTTCTTGATTTGTGAGACTTTGATGTGCAAAATCAAGATAATGTTTGAGACAAATTGAAGGTTTCTAAGGATCACCTGATGGATTTATTTAAGTAGGGTGTACTTACTGGCAAGAAAACAAATGAATAGATCCAGATGTGTTAGCTTAATTGACTGAAAATTTTAAGTTCAGTGCAGGCTGTTATAGTTGGAAAATTTAAAGAAAATTGCAGAGGAAAGAGAAATTCAGGGACATTCTAGTATGTAGATTATATACAAAAGAATTAAGACTCTCCTTCTATGTTAAAAATACCTTGTTGGAATTTTGAATTTCTTCTATGAATAGGTAGAATCCTTTTCAATGACTTTGGGGTCTATTGTACTTATTTTTAATATATCTGTTAAGAAAATTGACTCCAAGTGGTTTGATATATAAATTACAGCTACTTTCAAACATGTCTAGGAGAGGATGACTATCATGGGAGCAGAAATTTAGTAAAATTAGTTCATTTGTTTCTAAACTATGATATTGCCATAAAGGTCAGCAGTAAAATTTAATGGCTTTCTTCTATACAAGTCACACCAGCAATGGTTATTTCAATTTTTGTGACAAATGCTTGTGAACATTTGTCTACACAGCATATAGTTATATACTATTATCTTCTTAAATTTCATATGCATTTTGTATTATATTTATTAAACAATATTATTTTCATGTCTCAATTTCCAAGTGGTTCTAATTTGTAAGTTTAGTTTCAACATTATGAAATTTATTTGAGCTACCTAGGTATTTATTCACCCCGAGACAAAAGGGAGAGTAAAGCACCATGTCCCTCAGTGTCCCTTTTTGTTCTCAAAAATCTATCCAAATTAAGGAACAATGAGAGTAAACCTGGAAGGTTCAAATACATATTACGTTGCAGAACACTGGCTTTCTCTTATGCACATTGTAAACTAGGGCAAGTTAGTGTTATCTCTAGAAAGCTACTTTCATACAAATATGCCTGGCAGTTGCTTCTTGCAATGCTGATCATAAAAACAGACTAAGCACGCTCATCCTGGTGGGGTCACTTCTTCTAAGGTCTAACATACAAAACTCTTTTCTAAGTGAGAACTGGTGCAGAACTGCGGGCACTATGAAAGCAATACATAGTTGTGCAGCCAACAGCCACTGGACAAAATGTCATGAGGGATGGAGGTGCTTCCTGGCCAAGACACTGTGAGGGACAGAGATGCTATCTGTCAGCCTGTCACCACTGAACTCTTCTTGGAGCAGTCACTGACCTCCTGTAACTTTCCTCAATAAATCATCCCTCTCATTCTGCCTCTAGTACTTTCTTTGGCCTGTCTGCAACCTACCCCCACAGCCCTGGCACAACTGAATTGTGAATGAGGCCATGTGCAATTCCTAGAAATTAAGAAATAGGCAAACAGCTTGAAAAATGAGTGGTAACTGACAGATAAAATGAGCAACTGAACTACCATATTTACATTCTTTCAGTTTTGATATTACTAATCCAAGATGATGGTTCAGCAAATTTACCATAAAATAACCTTACAACAATTCCAAGCAATAAAATAATTAATTTAAAAACAATTGAAGAGCCTTCATTCACAGGCCACACAGTTGCAGACAGTCACCAAGCTCTATGCTGCTGTGAAGAACACCCCATGGACTGGAAACGTGGTCAGCATTCCACAGCAGTCAGCAATGGCCCTGAGCCCTGAATGCAATGAAACAGCGAGCAGCACTCTCCAAGCACACAGCATTCTCCAAGGATTCTCCAAGCAGATTCTATAGCATGCAGACTCAGGCCTCTGACTATCTGATAAGTGTAGGATGGCAAGGAAAACATAGCAACCAGGGATAATTCCTTTTCCCCAGAACCTCTAGGAAGGCCACAGCTGTGAGTCCCAGAGTTGCCAGTTAACTCAATTTGCATTCAGATGCACAGTCCAACAAAAGACAGCCTCAAGCAGTCAGTGCAAAACTTCAGCACATACACAACAGGAGTGCACTTCACAAAGAAGCTTACTATTGAGCATTCCACTGATACCAGCCACCACCCAGGGTGCCCAGATACAAGCCCACCCATCCACTAGATTTCATCAGGAATTGTATGAGAGGTAAACTGTTGTGATTACTAACTCCACACACAGGGAAATTCAGAGGTGTGGTGGGCATCTTCTAAAGATCCCAAATCCTGATGAAATCTAAATCAGGAAGATGCAATAAGAAATCTCTCCACCTTGGCATGGAATATCATGAAATGCTCTAATGTCAATTTTGATCTTATAAATATTGCTTTTTATATTCAATCAATATATGTTCCCTTGTAATTCCATATCACCACCCTCAACTTAATTGATTGTATGTTCTCTAATTTTTTAAAGCACGAACTGGAACCATTCTTTCTATTTTTGCTTTTCTATTTCAGGTTTACACGTGCTCCTCTTAGTCGCTCTTTTTCTTGTTGAATTATCTTCTCCTGCCTCAAATCCCATCTGATGCCCCATTTTCCTCTTTTTATGTTAGTCTGTATTAATTTTTCTTTTTACTTTGCCCATTTTTTCTCTTTTCCACTTTTCAACAACTGTATGTAGTGCAATAGTAATTATATTATCTTTAATTTCTCAACCTATTTAAGAATGTTACTGCAATTTTATACCTATGTTAGGGGAACTATAGAAAATAATCCCAATAGGTTTTATTTTTCAGGAAGTTTATTAGTACATAAGTTTGCTTTGAAGTCATTGCAGTTTTTAGAGATTAGATTCTTCTTTCAAAGTAGTTCTGGATAATGAGTGTAGCAGAGGATACCTGCTGAGTTGGAGTATCGATACTTGGATACTCGCCCAGTCTGGATTACTTAAGAGAAAAAAGTTCACTAAATAGTCCCTTGCAAAAAACTAGAAGAGATAATTATCCCAGCTGATTAACAGATAAACAAATAATATAAAAAAGAAAGGGGAACAAGTCACACCATACAGCCCAAGATTCTTCAACAACTGAAAACTGCTCTTTGTTTGCATAAAAAATCTTTCACATTGAGTATCTGTTCCTTAGTCTATCTTGTAATGTAATTCTTTTTAACTTTAAGTGATTACATGAAATTTAAATTTGTCTGGGTCAATTGCTTTGTGTTTTAGATGTTTGATATTGAAAGAAGGGGGCACAAATAACAGCTTTACTATTTTATAGAACAGTTATTTGGTCACTTAGGTAAGTTCTTTTATATAAAGAAAACATTATAATTGAGTCAGAAGTTATTTATCAGATACTCTGTCATTAATTGAGTAACCTTAGTAAAATCATCATGGGTTTCAGTCTTTTGTTACATTTATCATGTACCTACTTGCTTTTTCTTTTTTGCCTAGAAGTTCTCTTCTGAGGATCAAATACAATGAGATAATATATGAGAAATATGTTATGAATCATAAAGCAATATAAATGCAAAGTATGATTATTATTTAATCATAACTCATATCACTCAAAGACCCTGAGATATTCAAAGCACTATGATCAGTTAATGAGTGATAAATAATTCAGACAAATAAATAAATATAATAGTACACAATTTAGATTTCTTGCAGTGCCTATTTAGAATTATTTTTAGTGAAAACATAGAGCTTTATTATTTTCCATATAAAAATAGCAAACTCAGATCATGTTGAAGTAATAACTAGAAAGTAAAACACATTTTCTGCTTCTACATCTGTAATAATACATTGATGCTAACACAATTTACCTTCCTTCAAACTCAAGAACTCATATGGAGATATTCCAGTATATGAGATTAAAGGAACTTAAACTGTAAGTTTAGCGTTAAATACGTTATGAAGAACAAATCTACAAAAACTCTTTGAACATCAAATAGAGCATTACTATAAAATTTCTGCATGTATTAAAAAGAAAACATAATTTAGATTTGTATTCGTGTAGCCACTGTTCATGTGGCATACGACTGCTCTAGAACAACAGTGATTCAAAACCATCTACTGCTTTCATGAAGAAAAGACAGATATGAAACAGACGGAAAAGAAAGGCAATCTAAATGAACCAGCTTCATGATTGGTAAAATGCCATCAGCAATTAAAGATAGAGACAGAACAGAAAACCAAAATAACAGCAATAAAAACAAGGAATAAAATATAGGCTCATAGCACATGGAAATGGTGAATGGGGAAATGCATTTCAGAACTGAAATTCTGCTTAAGCTTTCTTTTTATTTAGTTTATGACATCTGACAGATGAGGTTATTAGTTTGGATTTTGAAATATACCTGTTAGTGATTCAGATTTCTGGATTGAGCTAGAAAACATGTTCACATGTAGAACATGCACATCATTTTTACTAGGAATAATTTTAAATAATAGGGCAGGACCACCAATTTATTTGTCAGAATATCTTGGTCAATTTTGAAAGATTCTCATTTAGGTATAAAATTTAAGCAGAATAATATAATAACAAATGGATTACACATATTTTAAATGATGATAAGTTATGAGAAATATGTCAAAATTATAGGTGAGAATAACAATTTGACAATTATACCAATCTTTTGAGCAACAGGCAAGATAGGAACATCTTTTTCTGATCAAAATTTGGATCAAGAAGAAGAAATGCATTAATAGATAAAAATGTTGTAAAAGTTACATAGAAATTAAACTACTACTAATATAATACATGATATATAACACATCGTTTCTTGGTATTAACACCTAGGCTGAGAGCTGGCATTATTTTCCTCACTTTAAAGGTAAAAAAAAAAAAATATGTGAATCAGAGTATAAAATTTGCTTTCCCAAAGCCAGATGTAGAGCTTCATCTCTAGTCTTCCTACATCCTTCCTTCCTTGCTTCCTTCCTTCCTCCTTACACTCTTACCTTCCATATGTATTTATGGTATGTAGTACAGCAATTCAATACATTTATAAATTTTGAAGATCAAATCAGGGTAGTTAACATTTGCATCTCCTCAATATTCTCCTTTTTAATGTGTTATGAACAGTGAAACTTCTCTAATTATTTTGAAATGTATAATAAAAGGTTGCAGAGATTTCATTTTCTGCCTTATTTTAAGTTAATATTTTGAAAAAAATTAGCTTTGTTGTGTATTCTTGGGATTTACAATGTGATGTTATGGGATACATATCAAGAAAATAACGGATGGTGCAGTGAAGCAAATGAAAATATCTCACTTTAAATGTTATTTATTGGACAACAAGAACATGTAAAATCTATTTAACAAAAGAATCTGAATACAATTCTATTATCTACAATCCTAATGCTGTACATTAGATTTCTACACTGGATCATCCTACATATCACTAATAAATCCTTTGAACTTTATTTTCCCATTTCCAACCCCTTCCCTGTTTTGATAACCACTGTTTTATTCTTTATATACTTGGCCATTTTAAAATTTCATATATAAGTGATCATGCAATATTTTCCCTTTGTTGACTGGTTTATTTAATTCAGCATGATGTCTTCCATGTCCATCCAAGTTGTGGCAAACCATGTCCTTCTTTCTTGTATATGGATACCACATTTACATAGCTTCCATATCTGGATATTATTAATAATGCTGCAATGAACATAGAATGCAGATATCTTTATGAGATGATTATTTCATCTCCTTTAAGCATATATCCAGGGAAGGGATTGCTGATTCATATGGTAGTTCTATTTTTAATTTCTTTAGATACCTCCATACTGTTTTCCATAAAGGCTACACTAATCTATATTCCCATAGTGTAATAAATTTCCCTTTTCTCCACACCCTCAACTTTGGTTATATCTAGCCTTTTTGGTAAAAACTAAACTAACAGGTGTGAGCTCATGTATCATAGCAGTTTATATTTCCCTTCCCTGATGATTAGTGACGTTCAGTACATTTTCATACACCTGTTTTCTATTTGTAGGTCTTCTTTGGAAAAATGCCTGTTCAGATCCTTTGCTTATTTTTAAAACCAGGTTATTTGTTTTTTTTTTCTATTGAATTGTAGAAATTCTTTATATATTTGCATATTAACCCTTATCAAATATGTGGTACATAAATATTTTCCCAATAAATAAGTTGCCTTCTACATTTTTCTGATTGTCTCTTTTGCTGGACTCAACACTTACAGTTTGATGTATTGCATTTAATTATTTTTGCTTTTGTAGCCTGAACTTCTGATATGCTATCCAAAAAAATCATTGCCAAGCTCAATGTCGAGAATCATTTTCCCTATGCTGTCTCGTAGGAATTTTGTGGTTTCAGGGCATACATTTTTGTATTTTATTCATTAAATCCTATCTTTTTTTGTTCTACTACTGTTGTCTGTAAAAGCAAAGAAGTAATTTTCTGCACATACAGTACATGAAGACATTAGTGCATTTTTCTATCATGCTCTTACTCATACAAATATTAACTAAAAAAGATCATTTTTGAATAAATTCTTTTCAACACATTTTTTCAACACATTACTTTGTTTTACATTAAGCAGATGAATTTAGTAATTTAAATGCAGAAATTCAAAGTAGCCTTTCTGATTTACATTTCCATATCTGCAAAACAGTCATGATTTCAGGAGGCTTTCTTAACTTTTAATCTGCTGAAGTATACAATTATGAAAACGGTATTAGATTACCTAAGAGTGTGTAAGTGAGTAAGCCAATTAGTGAGTTCAAAACATGATTACTAAGAACATTTTTAGAAGATGCCATCCATTTTATATACTATTAGGTCAAAAATGCAACTCTATAAATTATTTTTGTTTTGAAGTTGTTTCTTTTAAACATGTTCATTTATAGCACTAATTTCCATTTTTCATGACTTCTCAAGCAAGTAAATTAAAATTCTAATGCTGAAAGTCACCTGCTGTCGTGTGTCCCATGACATTTTTTTCCTTTGCAATTAGGACCAAACTCCTTAGCCTGGTACATTAAAAAACAAAATTTTTATGCTATGCCAAGACTTCAAATTTCTTTTCTATTGTCTCTCTGCCTTTCCTTGCCCTGTGGCCAAAATAAATTATGATTCTTCCCTACACATATTATGCTGTTCTCATTTGCAATACATTTACCACACATCACCCTTTCATAGCTTTACCCACTCCTCAAGGGATAACTGCAATTCCAGATTCTACATGACATCATTTTAACCGAATCCAGGATAAAACTAACTGCTTCTTATTTTACTTGTAAAAATTATATTACTTTTTATGGTTGTCTGTCTCTGCTATTTGCTTCAATTAGACTCAAAGTTATTCTTGTTAAAGACCATGTCTTTATGTTTTCTGTTCTCAATACAACACTAAGACTATTCCAAAGAGCAATAAACCACTGGCAGTACTATATAAACTGACTCCTGCAAGATGTAGATAGTATAATGGCCTCACTGTACACATAAGTAAGGAGAGGAGAAGGTAATTCTGGGTTTCTTCATTTTTAGCTTATTACCTTAATTACTAGATACTAAGGAATAAAACACTACAGGCTACAATTGTTTAAATTGTATACAATTCATCATATATTTAATATTTAATTTGTTGCCTTAAGAATTCTGACAAGGAGATATTCTCTTTTTTAAAATTTTTTTAGTTGTAGATGGACACAAAACATCCCCATTTATTCATTTATCTTTATGCGGTGCTGAGGATCAAACCCAGTGCCTCACATGTGCAAGGCAAGTGCTCTGCCACTGAGCCCCAGCCCCAGTACTGATAAGGAGATATTCTATAACCCACTTTGAAATTTTCAAAACTGAGTTTTAGGGATTAGGTATATTTTTCTAAATCATAAAAGATAATGATTTAGAGATTTGAAATAACTAGATCAAAAATCAATAAGACTATAAAAGAAATCAATAATGTCTAATTGACATTTATAATACACTTCACTTTTGCAACAGCAAAATATATAATCTTTTCAACCACCCATGAAACGTGACCCTATTTTTTAATCAAAAAATAAACTTAAAACAAATTTAAAAACTGAGGTCATATGGAGCATATATGACACAATGGGATCAAATTAGATATAAAAAACCATAAAGACAGAAAAATACTCTCTAAACACTTGAGAATTTTACTGAACCATAAAGAAGAAAAAATATTGGCATTTAGTAGTAAATGGATGGAAAGTAAAATAAGTGAAATAAGTCAGAATCAGAAAATCAAGAGTCGAATGCTTTCTCTCTTACATTGAAACTGTGGGGGAGGGAATTGAATATCCTAAAGATACAGGGAAAATCAGTGAAGTCAATGTAAGAACAGGGTGAGTGAGGAAGGAAGGGATAGGAATATAAATATGGAATGAGTTTAAGAAAACCATATTCTATACATATACAAATGTACCAAAGAGAATTTCACCTTTCATATATGAAGAAAGTACCAATGGAAATAAGTAAAAGGGTAAAAGGAAGATCAGTAGAGAAGATGAGTGAGAAAAGATAGAGGGAAAAGGGGAGGAAAATGGCAGGAGAAATTAGGATTGAAATCAAATTCCTCATATATATAATTTTTTTTTCAAAATGAACCCAGATACTATGTAAAATTTTAAAGCTCCAATAAAAAAAGGAAAATAAAAGATTTCTAGTAGAAACTAAACAATGTACTTCTAAAAAATATTCTAAAAAATATTCCATGGAACAGAGTGGAGACCTCAAGGAAAACAAAAAGTTTCTTTAAGTAAATTAAAATAAAAATACAACTTATCAAAAATTCAGGGACACAGTATAATATGACTGAGGCAAAAAAAATAATACTGAATACTTAAGCTAGAAAAGAGAGAATATCTCAAATAATCTTAAGCTCTTTCTTCAAAAAGCTAGAAAAAAGAACAATAAAATAAACCATATGCAAGCAGAAGTAAAGATACATTAAAATAAGAACAGAAATCAATGAAACTGAAAGCAGAAAAGCAATAGAAATAATCAGCAAACCAAAAGTCTGGATCTTTGAAAAATTCAATAAAATGGCTGTACCTAGTAGATTCACAGAAAAAAAAATAGAGAATATACAAACTATGAACATTAGGAATAAAACATACAATGACACTATGTACACTTCAGGCCCCAAAATATTAATAAGAATAGCATGGACAACCATATCATAGCTGGAATAACTGTAAAGTTCAGATCCTATTTAATAAAGGGTCTCTAAAGCCCAAAGACAAAGGGATATACAAATAAGAAAACTAAAGAAGATCTTCAGATATAACTCAGTGGTAGAGTGCTATCCTAGAATGCAGGAGGCCCTGGTTTCAATCCTCAACACTGGAAAAACACAAACCAAACCAGGCAATAAAGGGAACTGTAGCATTGTACAGTACAGACACACAAAGTTTAACTATAGACTAATGTCCCAAAATTAGTTTAATGATTATAGCTTTTTTATAGCAGTTATATAAAAGAGAGAGTAATTGGAAATACTTTGTTGTAATATACGTACACCACTATGAAGTAATCTAATGCTAATAGGAAGTGGACTCAGATTAATAGTGGTAAATGTATTTGAAAACATTACGAAGTTATTAAAATTACCTTTAAAGAAATGTAAATGATATTTAGAAGAAAACACATAAATATTCAATTAAAATTAGGAAGAACGGATAATAGTGAACAAAAAAAGAAACAACATGGCATTAGAAAATAGCAAAAATATGGTAGGTTTTAATTCAACCATATCAATGATCACTTAAACATGAATCATACAAATTCATTATTTAAAAGGGATTGTTGGAGTGGATTAAAAAAGACCCAAATATATCTGTCTATCCAATTTAAATATAGAAACATATAAATTATAAGCAAAAGGATGAAGAAAGACATACACATCAATAATTGTTTTGTCAGCTTTTTTTACTCTTGTGACTAAAGAACCCTACAGAACAATTGTAGAGGAGGAAAGTTTATGTAAGGGCTCACAGTTTCAGAGGTCTCAGTCCATAGAAAGCTGCCTCCATTCCTCAGGGCTCTGCATCAGGACAGAAGAGTGTGATGAAGGGAAGCAGCTCATATGATGGTCAGTAAGCAGAGAGAGAGAAACTCCACTGGCCAGACACAAATATATACCCCAAAGCCACACCCCCAATGCCCCACCTCCTCCAGCCTCAATGCACATGCCTTCAGTTAACACCCAGTTAATCCCATCAAGTGATTAATTCACTGATTGGGTTAAGGCTCTCAAAACTCGATATTTTTTTCTCTAAACCTTCTTGCATTATCTCACACATGAACTTTTGGGGAACACCTCACATCCAAACCGTAACAGTACTAATCAAAATTACTTTGTATAACCATAAAGTTTTAATTTAAAAAATTAACTTTGTGTGGTTATATTAATTACAGAGAAACAAACTTTAAAGCAAGGAAAATTATCAGGAATAAAGAGGAATACTATATAATGATAAAGGGGCTAATTATTCAAGAAAACAGTGATTCTTAATATGTATGTGCTTAACAGCAGCACATTCAAAGATGACATAAAGTAAAAACTAATGAAACCACACAGAAAGATAGGAAAATGTATTTATACACTGGAGAATTCAACCTCACTTTTATGAGGAATTAGCTGATTCAGCAGGAAGAAAAGCAGGTCAGTTAAGCTGACCAGAGACATGAATCAATTTGACACAACTGATTTGTATAGAATAATTTATCCATCAATAGCCAAAAAACTTTTTTCTCAAGTTCATAAGGAACAATAATAAGGGACAATTGTACCTGGTCTATACAATACACTTTAACAAATTAAAAATATTAGAAATCATACATTGTATGCTCTATAAAAATAATATAATTAAATTAGAACCCAAGCATATAAAAATTACTAAAACTTACACAAGAAAAATACATAAGATGAACAGAACTGTATTAAGAATTTGGGAAAAAATTTAATAACCTTCTAGAACAGAAAGGATCAGATCCCAGATGGTTTATTGGTGATTTTTACCATATATTTAAAGAATAAGGGACACTTCCAGGCCCTGTCATGCACACTAGTAATCCCAGTAGCTTGAGAGGCTGAGGCAGGAGGATAGTGATTTCTAAGCCAGTCTCAACAAAAGTAAGGTGCTAAGCAACTCAGTGAGAACGTGTCTCTAAATATAATACAAAATACGGCTGGGGTTGTGGCTCAGGGGTTGAATGCCCCTGAGTTCAATCCCCAGTACAAGGAGAAGGAAAAGGAGAAGGAGAAGGAGAAGGAGAAGGAGAAGGATGAGAAGAAAGTACAGCAAATTTCTATATTCTATTATGTAAAATGTATGTTAAGGAAACACTTTCAAACTACTATATGAAGCAAACAATACCCTAATACCAAAATCAGCCAAGAATATATCAGGAACACTCAAGACTCTCACTAACAGATTCAGAAATTCTCAACAAAATATTAGCAAATAGAAGTCAACATGTGTGTATATAAGGCATTATATGCTATGACCAGACAGAATTTACTCCACATGTACAAAGCTGGTTCAACATTTGAAAGTCAATTAATGTCACCTATAACATTAACAATATTAAGAAAAAAATAGTCACATGACTATATCAGTAAATAAATAAAAAGCATTGACCAAAACTAATATCCATTTAAGATAAAAAAAAAAACAAATTAGGAAGAGAATGAAACTTTCTCATCTTGATGAAGAACAACTACAAAAACAAATAGCTAGTTTCATATTTGGAATGAGAAAGAGTCATGCTTTCCCCTTAGATTGAGATCAAGGAAAGGATATCCCTCTCATCATTTCTGCTTGTTAACATCATTTCTATTTGTTGGAAGTTCTAGCTAACACACACACAAAAAAAAAAAAAAAAACAAGGAGAGCTTATGAAGCAATAAGAATTCTCATTGCAGGTAGAGATGAAAAAAGTCGCTTTGGAAAACAGGTTAAACATAGAAAAATCTGTACATAAATGTTTGTTGTAGTTTTTATTCATAATTTCCCCAAATTAGAAGAAATAAAGGCTGTTTTATAATAGGTGGATAAATAAACACCATGTGATACATCAATACAATGGAATTTTAATCAGTGTTAAAAAGATGATTTGGATTCTGCAGGAATGATGTCACCAAAACGGCATCACAGAAGTAATGGAGCTACCAGATCGCAGCAGCACATGCCTGTAATCCCAGGAATTCAGGAGGCTGAAGAGGAGGATTGTGAGTTCAAAGCTAGCCTCAGCAATTTAGAGAGGCCCTAAGCAACTTAGTAACACTCTGTCTCAAAATTTAAAGATAAACTTTTTTTAAAAAAAGTGGGGTGGGGATTTGGCTCAGTGATTAGGCAGCTCTGGTAGCAAAAAAAAAAAAAAAAGTAACTGTGCTTTACCCTCCCTGACAGAAAGTCAATTACAACTTTTAGTGACAAGTATCTCAGATCCCAAAACAGGTTGTGATAATACCTTGAGCCATAGAATAGTAGAAAATAGGAAGAAGATAGTAAGAAAAACACATACCTCTAACTATGACACCCTCATTCTGATACCTTTTGGACAAGTCCCTATGGAAATAAAAAATTTGCTGGCACACTCCTGTTATCCAGTGACATGGGAGTCTGAGGGGAAGATCCCAAATTGGCCTTGGTAACTTAAGGAGACCCTACAATAAAAATAATTGGGCATGTAGATTAGTGGTAAAGCACCCCCAGTATTAAAAAAAAAATAGAAATCATAAATGAATTCAGGAAAATTGCAGAATACAAAATCAACACATAAAATCAGGAGCATTTATACATACTAATAGTGAACTATCTGAAAGGAAAAAGAAACAATTCCATTTATAATAGCTTAAGTAAATAAATAGCATATAAATTTAACTGTGAGCAAAGAAGACAAAAGATCACAACAATAAAAATTATATAACACTGATGAAAGAAATTGAAAAGTGCACCAATAAATTGAAAGACATCTCATTTATGGATGGAAAGAATATTATTGAAATATCATTACTACCCAGTGAAACTTACAATTTAAGGTAATTTTTATCAAAATATCAATGTTATACTTCCCTAAAATACAAAAATATCCTAAAATTCATATAAAAAAAATTTGAATAGTCAAAATAATATTAAACAAAAGAAACAGGAGACATTACATTTTCTAACTTTGAAGCTTCAATAACCAAAATAACATAGTATTGGCATAAAAATGTCAGGGGCCCTTAACCACCAAGTCATATCCCTAGCTCTTTTTAATTTTTTGAGACAGGGTCTTGCTAAATCTCTCAGGTCCTTCCTTAATTGCTGAGGCTGGTTTTAAACTTGGTATCCTCCTGCCTCAACCTCCTGAGCCACTGGTTTTATAGGCACGTGACACTATGCCCAACCAAAATGTCATTTTAAAATAGGTCCATGTTAAAGAATAAAGAACACAGAAATAAGCCATTGATGCAACTTCTAACCAAAATAGTTTTCAACAAAGTTGCCAAGAATAAAGTTTCAGGCAAGGACGTTCTCTTTAATAAATGATGCTAGGAATACTGAGTACTTACATGAAGGAAACTTACCTCTATCTCAACCTGCACAAAAGTCAACTCAAAATGGATGAAAGATTAAACTGCTAAACTGAAAATCACAGATTACTAGCCAAAACATAGGTGAAACTCTTACTGGATAAGGATTTTCTTGACAAGAATGTAAAAACACAGATAACAAAGGAAAAAATCAAATACAAAGGATTGCATCAAACTAAAATGCTTCTTCACAAGAAAGGAATAATCCACCAGTTGAAGAAACAGCCAACAGAATGGGAGAAAATATTTGCAAACTATACATCTGACAATGGGTTAATAATCTGAATATACAAGGAACTCAACCAACTCAACAGCAAATAATAATAATCTAGTTTAAACCAGGCTAAAGAATTAAATAGATTCATCAAAAAAAAAAAAAGAAAGAAAGACAGGAAAAAGGACATACAAATGCAAATTAAAATCACAATGAGATTTCCACTCACTCCAGATAGAATGGTTATTATCAAAAAAAATGAAGACAAAGATGTGGAGAAAGCACATTAGTCAGCTTTCCAGGGAAAATGCCTGAATTAATTGAATAAAAAAGGTCATTTTGACTTAAACTTCTACATATTTCAGTCTATAGTTGGGCAATTGTTTGGGGGTCTGTGGTGAGGGAGAACATCATGGCAGGAGTATGTGACAGAGCAAAGCACTCCCATGGCAGCTGTGTAGCAAAGAGAGAAGAAGGGCTAAGGTCCTAATATCCCCTTCACGGTCATGCTAATGGCCTAACTTTCTTTTACCACACCTCTCCTCCTAAAGGTTCTGTCACCTTCAGATAGTACCACGGTTGGAGACCAAGCTTTAGAGGACATTCAAAACTCAAGCTATAGCAAAGAGGAAATTGTCTCTATGGTAGGTGGGGCTGTAAATTAATACAGCCACTATGGATATGGACATTCCTCAACAAATTAAAAACAGAACTCCCAACAGTTTCACTGTCCCACTACTGAGTACATATCCCAAGAATATGAGTGCATTGAAAACATATCTGCATTCCTATATTTATTACAGCTGTATTTACAGTACCTAAGATGGGGGTTCATCCTAAAAGTCCATTAACTGATGAATAGATAAAGGAAAACATGATAAATAGTTATGGTTTAAATATGAGGCATTCCCCAAAGGCTCATATATGAGGCAATGAAAGAAAACTTAGGTAAACTGACTGGGTTATGAGACCATTAATCTAATTAGTGCATTAATCCTCTGATAGGGATTAACTGAGTGGTAATGGAAGCAGGTAGGGTGTAGGTAAAGGAAGTGTAGCCCAGGGGGGTGTGCCTTTGGGGTATATATTTTGTCCCTGGAAAGTGGAATTGCTCCCTCTGCCTACTAGAATGATGTCTTTAGCTGCTTTCCTCTGAAATACCCTTCCACCATGATGTTCTCCCTCACTTTAGGTCCAGAGCAATAGTGGGCCATCTACATGCACTGAGACCTCTGAAACTGTGAACCCAAAATAAACTTTTCCTTCTGTAATTGTTCCTGATGAGTCTTTTGGTCACAGCAGCAAAAATCTGACTAAAACACATATGTGTGTGTGTGTGTGTGTGTGTGTGTGTGTGTGTGTGTGTATACACACATATATATATGAGATATGTATATATGTGATGTACATGTACATGTAATATGTATACACATATATGTACATATATTAATATATAATGTGTATATAATGATGTACATATTCTTGTGATATATATATATATATATATATATATACCCACAAATATATACAATGAAATCTATTCGTTTATAAAAGTTGATGGAATTCTGTCGATTATAATAAAATGGATGGTCTAGTAGATCATAGCATTAAGTAAAGTAAGTGGGACACAGTAACAAAATACTCATGATTTTACTTACATGTGAAATCTAAAACTATTGAAGTAGAATGCAGATTAGGGATTACTTAGAACCTCGGAGAATAGGGTAGAGAGAGATGGGAGATATTGATTAATAGGTACAAAATCACAGTTGTATAGAAGGAATAAGTTATGGTCTCCTGTTACATAGGCATGTTATTATCATCAATAATATTATATTGTATGATTCAGAATATCTAGGAGATAAGATTTTGAATGATCTCTTCTTTAAGAAACGGTAATGCTTGAGATGATGAATTATTTAAATATCCCGAGGTGACCATTACACAATGTATAATAACTACTGAAATATCACACTGCAGCCTATAAAAGGGTATAAAAACTAATTAGTTATCAATTTTTAAAACATAAACCTTCAAAATGAAGGTTTTGAAGTAATGAAAAGAACAGGAGAAAATTTCAATGCATATTGCAAATTTTTTTTTTAAAAAAAGCAGGCTAAAAAGGTGAAATGTTACAATATAATTCCAAGTATATTACATTCTGGAAAAAGAAATACTACATAGACAATAAAAAACTCTGGTTCCTGTGATCACAGGAGTTACTTGAAACAATGAAACTGTCCTTCATGATACTATAATGGTGGATGTAAGGTATTCATTTGTCAAAACTCACAAAGCTTAACAAAGAGTGAACTATAAACAACATATTTAATAATAAGTTAATAAACAACATAGTTAATAATAATCAGCATTGATTCATCACTTCTAACAAATGTACTAGACAAAAGCAAGAATAATATATGGAACTAATCTCTAGCAGTCAGAGAAATGCAAATCAAAACCACCCTAAGATACCATCTCACTCCAGTAAGATTGGCAGCCATTATGAAGTCAAACAACAACAAGTGCTGGCGAGGATATGGGGAAAAGGGTACACTTGTACATTGCTGGTGGGACTGCAAATTGGTGAGGCCAATTTGGAAAGCAGTATGGAGATTCCTGGGAAAGCTGGGAATGGAACCACCATTTGACCCAGCTATTGCCCTTCTCGGACTATTCCCTGAAGACCTTAAAAGAGCGTACTACAGGGATACTGCCACATCGATGTTCATAGCAGCACAATTCACAATAGCTAGACTGTGGAACCAACTCCGATGCCCCTCAATAGATGAATGGATAAAAAAAAATGTGGCATTTATACACCGTGGAGTATTACGCAGCACTAAAAAATGACAAAATCATGGAATTTGCAGGGAAATTGCTGGCACTAGAGCAGATTATGCTTAGTGAAGCTAGCCAATCCCTAAAAAACAAATACCAAATGTCTTTTTTGATATAATGAGAGCAACTAAGAACAGAGCAGGGAGGAAGAGCAGGAAGAAAAGATTAACATTAAACAGAGACATGAGATGGGAGGGAAAGGGAGAGAAAAGGGAAATTGCATGGAAATGAAGGGAGACCCTCATTGCTATACAAAATTACATATAAGAGGTTGTGAGGGGAATGGAAAAATAAACAATGAGAGTAATAAATTACAGTAGATGGGGTAGAGAGAGAAGATGGGAGGGGAGGGGAGGGGGGATAGTAGAGGATAGGAAAGGTAGCAGAATACAACAGTTACTAATAGGGCATCATGTAAAATTGTGGATGTGTAACCGACGTGATTCTGCAATCTGCATTTGGGGTAAAAATTTGGAGTTCATAACCCACTTCAATCTAATGTATGAAATATGATATGTCAAGAGCTGTGTAATGTTGTGAACAACCAATAAAAAAATAAATAAAAAAAATAAAAACACCAACTGCAAAAAAAAACAAAATTGAGTAGAAAGGAGAGGGGACATAGGGTAATTCTCTATAGTCGGTTAATTTTCTTTTTTTTTAAACTTCAACAGATCTAAAATTTGTCTATTAAAAAATAAAAGAATTATCAACGTAAAGAATCGAATGATAGTCTACAAGACAATGTTTGCAGGAAACAGTGTTAATTATTATTATGGTTAAATAATTTATAAGTATCAATAAGGAAACAAAAACTCAAAAGAAATTGGCAAAGCTTACAAATAATTGACATGGGTAAGGGTGCAGAGTTGACATCCCCCCACCTCCTACCCCAGCTTTCCTTCCATTTCTGTTCCAAGTTATCAGTAGTGGTCTTTTAAAGTTCTCTAACTTGATGGATGTCCATGTGTGCTTCTTTCTCTTCTGGGGACATATTTTTGTTCCTCGCGATAATAATTCATTTCGTCAATTTATAGAAGATGATTCTGATCACTTTTGATTTCTCTGTCATCTAGAGCAACTACTGATCTACCCTCTGTAGTGGAATCCCAGTTTCACCAGGCATTCCTTCTATGTAGTATTTACAACATACAAAAGCCAGCACTTCCATATGAGAGATACAACTAACCTTATAAAAACACCTCTTCATTTTGGCTCCACTGTTCAGAGCCACTGTTGTAACTAGGTATTAATTCATTCTCTCTCTCTCTCTCTCTCTCTCTCTCTCTCTCTCTCTCTCTCTCTCTCTCTCTCTCTCTCTCTCTCCCTCTGTCTTGTCAATACTTCACATCAAGAAGTACAGCTTCTCACCTTTAATTAATAAGATGCATGTCACACACAGTTCATAGTTCCTCAAAACTACTAATACCAAGTAAGGTGACATTTGCTAAGATTTCAGAATAGTTCCGTTGAAATAGCTCCTTTGATTTGACTTGAGGAGAAAGCATTAGCTTACATTCAAAGTGGAAAATGGCAGGAAAAATGGAAAACTTAAAATTGATTTCTGTAAAGAAACTTGTTCTCCCATGAAATATGATATGTCAAGAGCTTTGTAATGTTTTGAACAACTAATAATAAAAAAAATTTTTTTTAAATAAATGATAAAAAAAAGAAACTTGTTCTTTACCTTCTTCAACTGAGGGCTTTTAATAAATTTCAGAAGATGTTATGCAATGATATTCAAAACCTTGTTGAATGGTGAAATCTACTTTAACATGCACAGGTAACTTCGTATCCATTTTGCACTTTTGGATAATTTTTCATGTAATACTTTGTTCCTGGCTTTTTGAGATCATTGTTGAAATGCAAGAGAATGAATCCCACTTACACATCATGGCTCAGCTAGAAAAAGATTTTAAAAAAATATTGGTAATACCTATTTCTGATTGGTAAGCATGTGGTGGGTTTTATTCCCTTTTGCACTTTTCAATATTTCTAGAATTTTATGAACTTGAATAGGGAAAGGTAGGAGGAATGTAGAACAGTTGGAAAAGAGGAAACCATATGGTCCATCAGTCTTTGGTGTTCCTCAAGTTTATTCCATGGGAGTCTGTTTCTCTCACATAAAACATCATAATTTGCACTATTTTTTAAATATTTATTTTTTTAGTTGTAGTTGGACATAATACCTTTATTTTATTTTATTTTATTTTTTTGTGGTACTGAGAATCAAACCCAGGGCCTTGCTTGTGCTAGGCAAGCGCTCTACCGCTGAGCCACAACGCCAGCCCCAATAATCTGCACTATTTTTAAGCAACATCCTCCACTATCATAATCCTGATAAGGAATGATTTCCAAAGTTTTATTGTGACACGAACTTTTCTTTCAAGCTCTAGGCTCTGTGAGATATCTTTCTCAATATGTTCAAAATATAAACTAAATCAATTTTCCAGCAAGCATGCTCCTCATTCAACTTTGCATTTCTCAATAAATCATTCCTTCAAAGGCCCAAGACAGAATCACACCAAATGAAGTTTTTCATTTCCCATTTACACATTAATGTCAGTTCTACTATACTCTGTCTTCAAAACATTGCCAGTCTACGGTCCACCCTCCACCATCATTGCCTACAAGCTATCCTGCCGGAAACCCCTAATTTACAACTTTTCTCTTCTCCTATTATTTCCTTCTGTACATTATAAGAAAAAATATTTCTAAGATGTACATATAAACATTTCATTCTTATCCTGTGATTCAGCTCCTCTTTTGCTGCTACTGTTTGTTTGCTTTCTAGTCCTGGACAATTTGTTTTTGTTTGTTTGTTTGTTTGTCCTTAGCCTTACCTGAAACAGAATCTCTGCTCCATTTTGGATCCCTAACAGCACATTCTTCAAGGGTTAGTTTAAATATTCATTCTTTAAGGAACTACCCTATCCTCCAATCTAATCTATTTATCTTTTTTGTGTTTGTTCACCTATGCATTTTAATGTCCACAAAGACATTTTGAATACTTTATTTTAATTGTGTGCTAAATTTCCTCACTTACCTACTAGAGTATAAAATCAGCGTAGGTAGAAGTAATGTTTTTCTTGCTCATTGTTTTAACCCCAAGATGCTGGAAATACTTTCATTATTTTTGAATGAATGTACATATAATTGGGTAAACTTCTGTTTTCTCTCCCTTTGAAAATAGAAAATATGTGATTCAAAAATCTGAAAAGCTGATTCTTTGGACAATTTCATAAATAATACAACTTTTATTTAAACAGAGTCTATAGCATAATTTCATATCCACTTTTCTTTTAAAACTTTAGGAATTAGTTAAATTTCTTAAAACATTTTGCTGTGAGAACAGTTGAAATTATTACTAATATTATTTTAATTAGATGCATTATTAAATGAAATAAAATATATCTCAAGATTCTGAGGGTTTTTGTTGTTGTTTGTTTGTTTGTTTGTTTTTGTCTTTCTCCAAATTCTAAGAAAATAATCTGGACATAATTTTTTTTTAGCCAACATTGGTAATATCATAATAAGAACTATCATACCACAGCACCACAGTTTTATTCTTCAGGTTGTATCTATGGCATTCAGGGAGTCAAGTAACAGTTCAAAGTTGCTGCAACTGACTTAAGGCTCCTTCCCATTTTTTAACCTTCAATCCTACCAACATTTCCAGAGGCAAATCATTTTCTCATGCTCTCAGGAATGATGCCAAGGTCACTGTACCTGACCGTTCATAGCACAAGTGACAGAAATCGCTAGTCTTCAAGATTTAGTTGTATAAAGGCCAGGAGTGAGACTAACATCCTCAACATCAAACCTTCCGTCTCTTCCTTACCTCTAAATTTACTACAATTTTATCCATTTGTGCACTTTCCATAACAAAACAAATGGACAAATTAGGCTAAGTTTACCTTCTTCACATAGTGAGATACCTGGAAACCTCTGAGCAGAGAACACGCCCACAGATTTTCACTCTGTCCTCCACCCCCAATAAAGGTGCATCATGTATGCCTTTTGGTAGTGCCTGTCCACTATAAATGGTGCCTTTGTTTCAGGAGATAACAGCTTGCAATTGTGTTAGAGTTTTTCCTGATGTCAGTTACCTTTAGAGTTGGTAGATCTGTTCTAAAATTGGTTTTCCTGTCATATTTACTGTTCCTGGTATTGAACACCAGGTTAGCCTCTTGAAACTGGGGGGTACATCTTCTACAGTATCAGAGTTATAGCCTAATAGCCTCAGGATGATTTTCACAAAATTGATTTCTACTGTTTTGTCCTACCTATATTTAGAACATCATCTATAATTTTTCCTTTGAACTCAAGTAAATTGTAGGTCAAAATGATGTGCATGTTCTTCTCTGGCCAATCTCTGGCCAATGTCAGGTGCACAAAAGAGTTGAAATACAGTCCCCAGTTCCCCCACACTACAAATCTCCATCTTCCTCGATATTTCATTAGCATAAGTGCCATTCTTTTCTAATGAACAGCCCAGAAGATCCTGTAGTTCCCACAAGCTGTTACACAATTAAGATAAATAATAACTAGAGCGAGAGAATTGTAGAAAATATTTTTCACTAAAAATATAATTGAGCTATTAGCAAGAAACCAGGGCTATGACTTTTTAAACCTGCTTGGCTTTGTTCTGGTGTATTTGTTCACCAATGAGCTTACTCAAACCTTAGTAATTGCCATGGTTGTCTTTTAAATGTAAACGAAAAATGTCAACAGTTCACACAACTCAAAACAAAATTTTAAAATCCTTCTCTAATTAGAGAACAACATTGTATTATTCTCTTTAGAATCACAGATGAATGGCGAGGGAAAAAGCTAACTAGCTAGGATAGAAAATGAGGCAAACTTGGTCTACTAGGAGATCTGCTCTCATTTCTCTCCTGGCATGTCTTATTTATGAAGCATCATTAATACATTCTGGGCAAAAAGCTACTTTTTGAAGAAAAAAACCACCCAGTTGTTATTCACTTGTTATCCATTGTTTTCTTATTCACCTGTCAGAAGTGAAGTCAAAATTCTTACTCTGTATTCTTCTAAACAAAGATATTTTCCTAATGCTACATTTTTGAAATATCATGGAGTTAACCTTCTTAATTCAAATTTCTTCTGAGCATATCAGGTTGTTCAATTTTACTTTTAATGATTCCACTAACTTAAAATTTACCTGTGTGTGAAATCATGCTTTAATTTCAAAACAAAACATTCAGAAATAGGAAATGAATATGCATAATTTTCTAGATTTTGTCAATACCAATCCAAATGCTGCACTTGCATAACTACCTATGGAAATTCCTTTAACTTTTCTATGGTATCTGATAGACTGTTTAGGATGCAGTTAAGTCCTAAATTATTCATAGTTCTACATTCACTTTTATGTAGCCTTGGTCATATTATCACCATTGGATTAGAATATATCTCTTCTCCCAAATACTTTGACTCCCTTATTTGAAACACTGTAACATTAAAAGACTAGGCTAAAAACTGCCATTACTTTCATACAGGAGACAAACTTCTGTGAGAAATACCATTAAATCTTCAGTAGGTCTATTTCGTATGTATCACATTTTGTCTATGTGCATTTAATTTTGAGGTCCTTGAGGCCCAATCCATGTATTATTCTTTGAACTTTCAGTGCATAATATGTAAGACCTACTCTGAATCAAAGAAAAACAAACACTAGAAAAAATTACTAGTAAATGAATTAACATTTAGCAAATAAGCACATAGAAATCCTTTCTGTATAGCAGGAAAGTCCGGATAGACAAGGGTTAAGAAATCATACACATATGAGGAGGTTGTATTTTAATTCTTTTTTGCCTAAAAATGTGATACCTATTATAATTTAAAGGTCAACCACCATTTTAACTTTGTAAATGAAATTAAAATGGTGTCCTTAACTATATTCCTAGAATTTATTTTTCACTTTTAGAATTGCAGAGAAACAGGTAAAGATATTTGTGCATATAGAAATGAAAAATGTAATAGCAGGGTGGTTGATTTGTGAGTTTGGGCTCTGGATTCTGCTATGTATTAGGGTAAATCACTTAACCTCTTTATCTTTTTTTCCTCTCTATGAATAGGAAGATAAAATAATAGTAATACCTGTCCAACAGTTGCTCTGAAGCTTCATACATTAATATATGTGAATTATTTGGAAAAATGCCTGGGACATAGTGAACTCTTGATAAATGTAGCCATTATTATTTTATAGGATTATTTGTCACTAAATAAATGCATTCTAAAGTCACTATATAGTTTCTTATTTAATTTATGGAGAAAAATAGGAAACTCTGCCTACAAAATGTCTACTGCATAACTTCAATCATTCCTCTTATACAGCATACATCTGGCTCTCTGAAATGCCTAATTCTTCTTGAAAAAAATGACTGCACATGTATGCTGAAAAATATTGCTATGCATTTTATTTTTGAATAGGAGAGTTACCTGATTTTATTTATGATTTTTTTTTGTCTTTCAGCTTAAAATAATTCTCAAGGATGAAAAAGTTCTCTTGTAGTAAGGTGATCCTGCTTTCTATATTACCTCTTCACCCTGTACTAGTTTTTAATTAAATGTAAGAATATTGATTATTGTATTGATATACATGTATCCAAGCACAAAAATGATACTCAATAAAGCTTCATTGAGCCAAACTTTATTCAAAATAAATTGAAAAGTTCCTAATGTACAGATGAACGGCCAGAGGCAGTCTATGTGTATATTGAGAGTGCCTGACTTTTGTATGGCTTTAGACACTAAAATCTCTTTTTTTATTTTCCATATTTAGAATTTCTTTTTATTATTTATTTATTTATTACATACATGACAATAGTGGAATGCATTACATTCATAATTATCCACTAAAAGAACAATTTTTGTAACTCTGTATATAAAGTTGTTCACGCCAAATTATGCCATTATACATGAGCTCTCTTATTTTTTTTTTGCATTACAATTCTTAATACACCTTTATACCACAATTTATCATATCTTTGTTTGTATATAAGGTATGTTGATTCCAAATTCACATCTTCATACATGTATTTTGTGTAATGATGATCGTCTCCTTCCACCATCCTTGCTATTCCCCTTGTTCCTTCCTTTCTCTCCCACCCCTATTCCCTATCTAGAGGTAATCTTCTCCCATGCTCTCCCTCTCTACCCCACTTTGAGTCCCCCTCTTATATCAGAGAAAACATTCTGCATTTTTTGGGGGGGATTGGTAACTTCACTTAGCACTAAAATCTCTTACTACACACTCATGTAACAACTTTGGGTCCCACTTAAAATTCACCTTGATTTGATTGTTAAAATGAATCATAGCAGAATTCTAGCTCAGTTTTTTGGTAATATCAAGTTCCTATACATTCTATGATACTCAAAAATGGAAGAATGCATGAGATTATAGAGAATAAGAGGATTTTAGGAAGTAATGCCATCTTTCTACGGTTTATATTAAAATTATAGTTGTTAACTCTGGTGAGCTAACAATTATAAAAACTGGCTACCTATAAATGTTTTCCCAGCAGTGTCAATAAAATTTAATCTCTAAATTATATTAAGGATCCGCTAAGAGTCAATTTACTAGTCTGCAAGGAGACAGAGATATTATCACCAAGTGAGTTTTCTTAATTCTCAATGACTCTAAATCAAATGTCAGCCTCTGTGACTCTTCCTTTAAAAATTTAATTGTTTTTTTTTTCATTCAAAGGTGTCATCTGAGGCACAGTAAAAAGAAATTTCAACAGAAAATAGACAATTAAAGGATAATATGTCCCCTGGATTGTATCCAGGGAGATTACACTACATAGAATGCTAATTTTCTTTTCTCTCAACTCAAGGGTACAAAAATACTCTGAATTAAATAAACTTGGAATTATAAAGTGAACGTTAATAAAACTGACAAATTAGTAATTTTTCTTTCACTCTTTCCAAACGCCAAGTTGTATTTTCTGTTGTCCTAAAATTTCTTTTGAGTCCAATATAATACGTGAGAATTGGCAAATGCTGACTACATGCAGAAGTATAATTTTCCTACTCACATTGTATGAGATAACGTAATTAAAGTTAAAAAGAGCACACATGATTGAGGACACCTCTTAGAAAATTTGCTAATTTGGAGGAATGTAGTTATGCTTTTATTCACAACAAGGATTTGTGCTAAAATATTAAGAAAATTTAAAGGTTTTTAAATGTGTTTTCCAAATATGCTCAGGCCCAGACATATTCTAATATGCTGTTTTACAGTCTGCTTTTGGGAATCTCTTCTACAAAGAAGAGATTGGCACTATCTTTCATTTGTTACTTTTTAAACTTACATGCCTCAAATTCCAGTGCCTAAATAGTTGCCCATAGTTTGCGACAGATAAAAGTAATTTTTATGCCAGAAAATTGAGAGCTTGAGAATTTATTAATAATACAGTCAATTAATTGCCAAGAAGAATTTATATTTGACAAAATACGTATTACAAGAAAAATATTCAGTTTGCTCTAATACAAGTTTGTACTCTTATAACTGTATTTTTAGGATAGAATATCCTCTAGATGAAGAAGTGAGGGTTATCCCAGAGCCAACTCAGAAGGGCTGACATGAGCCAATTCTATGTGTCTCTTCCCAATTCCATGTGTCTCTTCCCAATTTCACCTTTAGCAATGGCAACTTTGTTGCTTAAAATTTGTTATGGTTTGAGTATTTATACCAGAGAAACCTCAGACTGCTGAGAGCCACAGCCAGTCTGTATGGCCCCAGGGAGAGTCTGGGTCTGTGGGTCTGTTGCAGTCCCACTGCAGCAAAATAACCAGGGGGTGAGGAAAACCTTGTGTAGATTGATACAGCAGGAGTAGGAGCAGTTTATTGTAGGACAACAGAGCTATTTATACATTCCACACAGCTTATCTAATTAACATAAACTCGATACATCAGTCAATGAATAAGGAATCTCCACACTTAATGGCTAGCTTTTGTTACTTCTCAAACCACTCCCTCTGGCATTTTTCCAGGCACCATCCAGACTTGTTTAGGAACTCTAACATTCCCCTGGCAAAATGCCAGGTGTTATTTTGACTTGTTTACAGACCTTAACATCAGACAGTTTCAAATCAGCTTCAGGGAATAGTTGTTCAACATTTATCACCATACCAATGGTGAAATTGAAGGCTAAAACTATAAGTAAAGTGTTTGAAACCCTAAAAATAAATAAATGTTTAAAGTTTAGTTCTGCAGTTATCTAAGTCACACTATTGAAGAAAAATAGAAGCTGATGACAAAGACATGTAACTATAAAATTCTACCAATATTTTACATAGTAGATAAATACTATTTCCCCCTAACTGGATAATAGAATATAATTACAACAAACTAGGAATTTTTATTATTTATATATAATTACAAAAATCAATTTTGACTCATTTATGTAATTGGTTTTACATTCTGCCCTTTGCTTCAATTTTATTTCTTTGAACTTGTGTTTTATTGAATTCATTCATTTTTACCCTTACAGTTACTTGGTATAGTGCTTTAGGAAATGTTGAGTTGCCAGAAATAAAAGAAAATAAAATCATGGCATTTGCAGGTAACTGGATGGAGTTAGATAAGATAATGCTAAGTGCAATTAGCCAATCCCAAAAAAAACATTAGATCAAGTGAAGATCTAGGACACACTTTTTATTAGAAGTCCTAAAAAACCAGTGTTCTATATTACTTATTAATTGTGCTTCTCATGCTGTATTCACCTTACTATGTTTAGGAACACTGTGGTGCTGTGTTTTTTGAAGCACATGGTTCAAAACAGCACTATTAGATTCTAAGCATCGTCCTAGGCATTGGACTCATGACTGTAAATACTAAAAACTCTGCCCTGGGCCCCCAAATTTTCCCAACAATTTCAGAACACAATAATCCTGGCCTTAACAGATTCCCATAGAAATAAATCTCTGTATTATATGTTTCAGCACCAAAGAATATATTTCAAGGTGTTTTCTCTATTATACGTGTGCTTTCCCAATACACTAAACAGGGACTACACTCAATAAAAATTGAATTAGACATGAGGTGCATTTTCAATAAAAGACTTCCAGTAAAGAGAAGCATTTCCTATTCTCTCCAGAAATAACCTGTGCTACTACTTGACAGAAAAGACAAAGTAGTGCATTTTCAATTCAGACAATATAAAAGTTAGCAATAATATCTGGTATGTAATATGTTTCATGTTTATTACTCACAATCATAAAATCAGAAGAATAGCAAATATCCATCCTGGACATTTCTCGGAGTTTGTTGATAGTTTTTCAAAGATTTCCTTGAAGAAGTGTATGCATTCTTGATGTACTTACTGTTCAGCATTGAGCTTAAACTACTGGAATGGTATTTTCCCACAGACTTTTACAAATCATTTTTCACATCATCCCAGCTTAAAAATTATTTAGAGCGTATGGTATATGCAGTATGTGTATGTCTGTATTTGAGTATTTGTGTATGTAGAAATGTATCAAGTTCTATGGGAGGAAAAAAGTATGAATTAAGCTGTGAAAATCTTAAGAACAATATATCAATTTTTTACTAAATAGTTCCTATGCTAAAGTATATATTCATATAATATAATTAAGCTGTATAATTTAATATGAAATTTTATTTTACCCTACATTTTAAAAATAAAACATTCAAAATAAAATTTAAAAATGAAAATTTTACAATATATTTTTAAATATAACTTTTAAAAAAATTTTTATTTTTATTTCATATATCTAAAAAAATAAAACCACCCATAATTCTTTTTGCCAGTTACAGACTCCTTTGTGTTATAATTGCTTTCTTACTGTTTCTCACTTTTTTTATTTTGTTCAATGTGATTAAGAATTTATGTGAGTACTTATTATGTGTATTTATGGTGTATTATGTGTATGTGTTGGAAAAGAAGTATATAATGTGTGTGAATTAATACAATATTGAATGCATACTTTAATCTTTTATTTAATAATTTATTATAAATATTTATGTCAATAACAATAATAGTAAAATAATAAACATGATTTTATAATATTTCATTATTTAAAGCCCAAATGTTAAAAATTTATCAATTTTGTCATCACAATAAAAATGCTGTCAGACTGCCTTAATAATGAATATTTGGTTTTCATTTTAATTTTTCTTCTTTATGTATCCTACTTTTCTTTCTTTTATCTCTTATATGCAACTATAACAATAAAATTTAAATTCCTAATCCCATATTTTGGGCATCTTTATACTCTTTGAATAAGATATATTGTCCTTTACTCTCATTCTGTGATGAACCACAGACCACAAATCACCTCTAGACATTGATTACTATGGAAACTGGAAGAGATTTTGGCATCTAGCCTCACCCCCAAAATTTTCTGGCAATACAAAGATTCACTTCTGGGAAGCATCACATGATTATTGACTAAGAATCTGAATAAATATATACATCAATAATATATAATATAGAGTAATATATATTAATCATATATTACATATTAATAATATGTTATATAAATTAATAATATGTTATATATATTAAAATGTTATATATATTAATAATATATGTAATAATATATATATTATTCTCAAAGCCAAAGCAGTAATTTATAGAAAAATTGCCATTTTTTCATATAAGAAAGAAAATAAAAATCAGTATCAGCTCTCCATTAAAAAATAGAGCAAAGTAATAATGATACATACATGTAATTGTTATGGTAAAATATATTCTCCAGTATGACTAACCTTATATTTTTATTATAAAGCTCTAAAACCAATTAGCAAATAATAAAAATAAAGAATTAGATTATATAAATATGCAAAATTAATGCTTTAAAGCTATAATGAAAATCTGAAGTTATTCTGTTGTAGTAAGAAAGTAATCAAATTAAATTTAATTGTGAATATCAATGTATGGATATGAATTTAAAACAATTTTATATTGTCAATAAAATTAAGTAAGAGATTGATATTAGAGGAATATTTCTGAATATTTGTGTGAATTAATCATGAAGTAATTAAAATCACTGAATCATAAAAAGCATAGAATTTTAAGACTGGAAGAATCCTTATAAATCAATTTACTATGTTTTTTTCCACAAATTTGAAAACTGAGATATGAAAAATGTATGCAAATTTATCTGAAGCTTTACCAATTTAAAAACAGTAAAATATTGCACTGTTTAAATGAACTAACATTGGAATAAGTTTTTGAACCGTTTCTATTTGAAATCTTAATGAGGGTCTTTGGTAATGTAGCCTTTATAAAATTCACAGGTTAGGATGAATCCTGCTTTTTTAAGCCTATGGAAAGAATATGTAAAGTAAAGGTATGTAATGCACAAGAACTTACCTAGATTTCTAATACAACACAATTAAATGAAATATGAATATTTCTGAGAGCAGCCGTGTTATTATTAGGAGCTAAAATATAGATTAGAAAATTTAATGAGTTATAAAGCTAATGGAAAAATCATGCTACTTAAAAACCATGAGAATTTCAGTTTTCCTGACATTTCCTCTGGAGATACAATGTTCACAATCTCCAAAGGAACAGTAGGTTCTACCTCAAAGACCTAGAAGACTTTAGTCTTTCATAGCTTATGACCAACTAATAAGATAGGTGGTTAGAGAAGAAGTCCTAAGAAGCAGAGCAAACAAAATTTTGTCACTACTGAACTTAGATCTACTCTTGCATGCGATCTAGGTAGTCAGGAGGATATGACCTGAGTGAAAGCACTGGAGCCTGAAGGAGATACACTGGGTGTCCAAATGTTAGATCAAGGGGACATTAAAAATAATAGAAAGAGAACTTATATTTCAGGCTAAGCTTTACAGGGGACAAATTCCAGTTATTTCATTTACTTATTGTCTAAAACAGGTTATTTAATTTCTCTTGATTTTGGGTTACAATATTTAGTAAACTAAAATAATTAGACATATATTTCATGGTAGGCACTAAAATGATAGCATATGTGAAAAGTCTTGGTATATATTTACTATATATGTATATATATAGTATATATATGTATATAAATAGTATTTATATATGTATACATTGTTTATTTATAAATAGTATTTATAAATATATATAGGATATATAGTATTTATATTTTTCAAATATATATATATATATATATATATATATATATATATATATATATATATATTTGAAAAACAGAGGCCAAAATACAGGTAGTATAATACTTCATATGATTTGGATAAATAATTGGAAATAAAATGTTTAATAGAAACAAATACAATACTCTCATGCCTACACATATGCAGAGAAAATAAGAAGAGAAATTTTCTTAGTATAATCAGAATCAAACACTAAATTCTAAATATTAACATATTTTTGAAAATTCTCATCATAACTTTGAAATGATATACTTTTTACTTTTATAATTTGATCTAGGTAAATAGACATATTGTGTGATATTTTTGCAAAATATGTCTTAATTTTGCATTCAGTAAGGCCAATTCAGTTTTTCATATGTGATAAGATCAATGGAATGAAAATAAAAATAAAGTAGCCTTGCAATAGTTTTAGATTTCTATAGGAAAAGAAAAATAATGGACATTCATATCAAATTGTATTTTCAGTGAATTATGATAGGAAGAGTTGAAGAATGTCTTTGCTCTGATTGACAGCGTGTAGCAATGCAACATCCCAGGAACAAAATATTTTACTTGGGGCAACAGTGTCTAGAATGTCTGGTTTGACGATTTAAACTTGATTTGTTATAAGATAATTCTTGCAGATCTACTCCCAATCAATAATTATTTTCCTTGTTTATTAACATTTCCCAAGTACTAAACAACTGAAATTATATATTTGACTCTGGAAGAGAAAAGCAAAAGTAGTTCCCTATTTAGTAAGTGGTTTATTTATTGTTATTCTTTATAGAACTCAAATATTTATCACTCCAGGAAAGCCTCACCATTATTTCTTGTTATTTAGTATAGTATTACTGTCATATGCTAAATCTATTGCTTATTTTATGTATCATACTTTCTGCATCTATATTTTAGCATGTAAGGAGAACAGAGAAGGTATAAGCATTCCACATAAAATTAACATATGATACAGTTAGCAAAATGAGACAAACAAAAGTCCCTTCTGTTTGGAAGCTATAAATGCCACATAAATATCCTTTATAAATTAGACTAGAAGTGAGGAAAGAGTGAACAGCTCTAACATTTTCTAAATCACTAAGTTCAGCATTGCATTCTGAAAAGGACAAGGGAGATAGCAAGCTATATCATTTTAGTTCTAGAGAACATCCAGAGGAAAGAACACTGGATATTTGGCAAAGCTCCCCATGGTATTGTAGAAACTCCATCTCAGACTCTTTGAGAACTGCTCTTAGACATCTAAAAGCTCAAAGGGAAATTCTCTTGGGAAAAGTTGCACTAAATAAACTACCACCTCCTTTCATCAATACTACAATGCAGGTAATAAAGTTTGTAAAAGAGAAGACCAAACAATGTATCTAGGAGGTAAGATATACAATATCAAAGGCTCTTAGACTGTTGCTATGACCTTTAGTGAATGCAAACATAGCAGGTATATCTCTACAAACACTGCCAGAGATACATTTATTAATGTTTTTAAAACTTTATTATGTTGCTTCTTATTGTATCATATTCACCAATTTCAGAATATACCATGCAAACACATTCTTTCTTATTTTAAAAGCAAGGAGAAAATATATTCAACCAATCTGGTAAATACAGCATAAATGTTTAAAATGTTTACCACAAAGGAAAGCTTTTACATTTAGAATACTCCTCTGCCATCTACAGGAAAACAGGGAATCTAACACCCAATTGCGGGAATAAACTAGAATAAAAATTTTTAAGCTTAGAATGTAAATTTATGGTAAATAAATGATGTAAGGCATCACAGTGAGATCTACCACTAAAGCTTGTTAATGTAGATATTAGTAGCAATAATGACAAAAAAGACAACATTTATAAAAATGAATGAATACACACACAGGCACATGTGACAAACAGCAAAAAAGATAAAATGTGCATATATTGATCTTTGCTTCTTTTTATTATAGAAGCAATAACTAATCTGTAAATAAATTGCACCTGAAAATTACTTACTTTCTCTGTCTTTCACTTATAAAATTCTTTGGCTACTAGTTTAAGTATTGGGATACAGTGTCTAATTGTTGCTGCCTTTTCTTTTAAGTGACTGAATTTTGGGTTCAGTACCATAAATATATTAGGACCCAATTTGCACTCTCCATACCTTCTTAGCTACTGTATAACAAGTAAAAATGACACTATGCACTATTGGGTCACTTTCACAGAAATTTGTTTCCTTTTAATTATCTCTAATATGGAAGTAAAAAAGGTATTGCTTAAAGTATTTTCCTGGGACTAGCAATACAGTTTACTTAATAAAAGTAAACATATTTATTGTGCCATGATAAAATAGATTTTGAGTGTATTGTTGAATTTTCTGTTTTATCATTATTATTGCCTTTATTTATTCTAATTTGTTATATATGACAGCAGAATTCATTACAATTCATATCACATATAGAGCACAATTTTTCATATCTCTGGTTGTACACAAAGTAGAGTCACACCATCAGTGTCTTCATACGTGAACTTAGGGTAATGATGTCGATCTCATTCCACTGTCTTTCCTACCCCTATGCGCCCTCCCGTCCCCTCCTTCTGCTTTGCTCTATCTAAAGTTCATCAAATTCTCCCATGCTCCCCTACCAACTCCATTATGAATCAGCATCCTTATATCAGAGAAAAAATTTGGCATTTGGCTTTTGGGGACTGACTAACTTCACTTAGCATTATTATTGCTTTTCTGAGTTCAATTTAGCATATTCCAATTGAGCAATTATTTGCAATCTTTGATTGCAGTCAAGAAAACAAAGGAAAATGCATGAAAAATTCACTTACCACTATCTTGGAATGAATTTCTGTCAGAGAGCAAGAGAATATCAGTAGTTTACACTGAATTCCTGTTGTCTTTCAAAAAGCCTCTATGCAAATTGGCATTTTTTTTATATTGGTTACCTTGTGAACAGAAGCCAAGCCAGCAAAGGTCAATTTATCTCAGAGAAAGTGTGAAATATGAAGTTTACTGAATTGATTTAATATTTTATTGAATCATAAAATAAATCACAACTCAAATTCAGGAGGCACCTAAACATTTTAAATGACAACCATGTTTGAATAGAATAAAATGTGTATTATATAAAATAATCAAGTAATGGAATCTAGGCAATCATCAAAATAAATGACTTCTTGGAAACTACTGGCAAAAAAAGAGTATATTAATATTCTGTGATGTTTTCCCCAATGAAAATGAGTGTTCTTTTCTCTCAATACAGACTCACAGTGTCCCTCTAAATCATCAGCACTTAACCACTAATATTAACCATTTCTTCTTTTTAAAAATGTTTTTAAAATATAAAATAGAATACAGATTTAGAAAACTAAAAACAGCAAATATATAGTTTAAGGAATTATGAGATTTAAGAGACAAACACCACAAAATTCAAAAAATACCATTGAGTCAAAAACTGCACCAACACTTCATGGGCTCAGATTCAGTCTCACAATTATCCTTCCCTTCTAGATTAACCCAAATCCTCACTATAACATAACTATTTCCTTTTATTTCATAACCCGTTGACAATCCAAATGTGCCTCCTAAAGCAGTTTACTTTCTTTTGTTTCTTTTAATAAACAAATTCCTTTCTCTCTTCTTAGTTTCCTTATAACTTATCTTGAAAACCATATGGCACCAACCTTTAGATTTTCCAAAGCCTGAATTTTGCTTGTTGCATACTCAGGGAACAGTTTGATGTATACCATGTCACCAAATTTCTTGTAATTGACAGTTGAAACCCGACTTGTTCTCAGACTTATATTCAGTGTTCCTTGCATGATTATAAGTAGTGTGATTTTTTTTCATTGGGAAGCACATACCTTTTCTTTTTCTGTGATATTAACAGTGGGTGAGCTTTAATGCCTAAATAAATTTCCACCTAGTCAGTAGCAAAATGGGAATAGTAAAATTGAAGATAAAAACGAGGTTCAACTGCTACCTGGGTCCAGTTGGACTACTATACCAAATTAGCACAGACTAGGTAGCTTTTAAATAATAGAAATTCATTTCTCATACATTTGGTCTATAGGATGTTGAACTTTGAGGCAGATTCAGTGTCTGCTGAGGACAGTAATTGCTCAGGGGCAGTACTTTCTTGCTGTGTCTTCACATGATAGAAGGGACATGGGTCCTTATTAGACCACTTTTATAATGGCATTAATTCTTTTATGAGGGCTCTACCCTATGACTTAATTACCTCTGAAAGGCCCCACTTCCTACACCATCAAATTTGGGATGAAGATTTATTTTCTTTTTTTTAGTTTTATTTATTTATTTTTATGTGGTGCTGAGGGTCGAACCCAGTGCCTCGCACATGCTAGGAGAGCAATCTACTGCTGATTGCTGGGATGAAGATTTCAAAATGTAAATTTGCGGGTAACACAGCATTCATATCATAACCACATTATATATACTCATCGTAATAGAGCATATTTGAAGGGAAGGATAAATATTTTATCTGTTGGCTTTGTACTTCATTTAAGGATAATGATTTCTCTATTATCTTCTCAAATTGACAAATTAAGCCTTTTATTATGAAAATATAACTTAAGCACATTTGATGAATTTAAATCATTTTTTCATATCACTCATGTTAAGCTCAAATTGCATCATTTTGGCCTTTTCAATATAGCACCTAGTCCTTTGACACAAACTGTAACAACTTAAAAGAGGACACATGCTCACTACTGGTCATAAATACTATTTACCTCAATTTTTTACTGTGTTTCAGATATACATAAAATATCTGAAACCCTACAAAAAATTCCTGCATACGTGCAAAAACCAGGAATAAATAACCCACATTTAACAGATAGGCTCACCAACAGGACAAGATATTTAAAGAGCCCAGATATTGGAAATATTTTTAAATCCCTTTAAATATTTTTAACATTGTAAAGATTCCAGTGAAAAAGTTATCAAATATTCATGAATTGATATGGAGTGTCAACATAGAAATGTAAACTACAAAAATGAAATTAATAGGAATATATATATGTATATATATATGTATATATATATATTTATTTATATATATATTTATATTATTTATATATATATATAAATATATATATATTTGATGAAAAATGTCCTCAGTGGGTGATAGGTAGACTGAACACAACAAAGAAAAGAATCACTGGACTTATAAATAGGTATGTACAAGTTAAATTGAAATACAAAGAAAAAAGTAAAAGAAACAAAACAAATACATAATTGATATAAAATAAATGAAAACATTTTTCTACACACACACACAAATCTATATGTCAATGTTTGTTGCAAACCTTGTTCATAGTATCTCCAAACTGAAAACAAGGTGGTGTATTTCAGGACATGATGCTCCAACATATGGCAACTTGGCATTTGAGAAAACAGAGATGGTCATTCGCTACTTCATTTTCCCTTCTCCCCTGAAATGGGTGGCAAAACTTCTAATTCAGAGATACTATTCCTGTGCCTAGAAGGAAGGAACATCCTTATCCTTGAAGACATGAGATACCCAGAATCTCAACATACAGACCTTGTTATATTCTGGAATTCCAGTTTATTACCACCCTATTATACCCATTCTGTCCAAGCATTCTTCTACACAACTCTTGCTCTCAATAAATTTAGCATAAGAATGCACAGTGTGCCTTTTTTTTTTTAGATTTTCAATACTGAAAACTTCCACGTCAAATAAAACTTATATTAAGTGCATTTATATGTTTTTTTCTTGTGAATCTGTCTTTTGTTATAGGAGTCCTAAGCCATGTGCCTTGGAATGGGCACTAAAAGATATTACTTTTTCCTCCCCTATAAATACAAAAGTCTTATAGTGGATAAACCTTGTGGTATATCTATTTAATTCCATTAATTGATTTAATTAATTGAATAATATCCACCCATCTAGAGAAGCAAACTGTTGATGTTTGCAAAAATTTGCACATATATTAAAGGCATTATGCTCATTATGCTGAGTTAACAAGTCCATCTCAAAAAGTTATATGATTTCATCTGTATAACATTTTCAAAATAATAAAACTACAATCATGGATAGCATATTAGTGGTAGACAGGGATAGGAAGAGGTAGATGAATTCTCAAAGAGCACAAGGTACTGCTTTTCTATGTTAAACTTTGTCCTTATTCATTTAATAGCAGTGTATATATATAGATAACTTTTTTGAAATATCAGTGTTTCAATTTTATTTGTACTTTATGGGGCTTTTAAATTTTTTAATTCTTTCAGATATATTTTGATACACTGTGCTAGTCTTTTAGTCACAGGAGCAAAAAGCTGACTAAAACACAAACATATGTGTATGTGTATATGTGTATATGTGATATATATATATGATATACAAATACATGTAATATGTATACATAGATATGGACATATACATTTAAATGTAATGTATATATATGATGTACATATACATGTGATATAACTGAAATTTTACTTGATTTATTTTCTTTATTTGAGTAGTGAGTTCTTTGGGTTTTCTTCTGTGGATTTTTCTGGAAGAATATCACAAATTCTAATATGTTTAGATATATTTATTGCAATTTCCAATAAGCTTTTCAACAGCATATTTCCATTCTATTTGGACTGCGAAGCAGTATAATAGTGTGTTTTCTAAATGTCCTGTGGATGGGAGGTTATTATATTTTTCAGTTATGTTTCATTTCTAATTTAATTTCATTGTTCTCAGAAACTGATTATTAACATTATTTTTACTTTATTGAATTCCTTTTAATATAGCCTAAGACGTGATCAGTTATCAAAATTATTGTTCATTTATGTGAACAATTGTATTCTGTATTAATAGAGGAATTCAGATATGTGTATTTATGTATGCATACATGTACTTTTTAGATAAAAAGATTTTTTTGCCCCTTTAGAACTATTAGGGATGAAATCACCATATTGACATTGAATGTTGTATGGTATTCAAGGCCATAAATGTATTATAAATTGTATATCCTTTATGCTGATAATTGGTGTAATTTCCAGTTTTGTGCTATGATGAATGGAGATGCTAACAACAAATCAATAAATATCATTATGTGAGCATGTTCACTCATTTCTGCTAGATATATATGCAGAAATGAAACTTCTGGATCATAGGGTATTTACGTGTTTATCTTTAACAGATATTGACAAAGACATTTTCAAAGTGCTTGTGACAATTTTCTTTTATACCAACCCTATGTGACTATTCTGGTTGCTATATTTTTTGCCAATATTTGATATTTTCAAATTCATAACAATGACAATAGATAACGTATTATTGTCTTCTATAAAATATCTGTTCTTTTGTATGATTTTACTTAACTAATAATCTTTCTCAACTTTGATTTATAGTAAATATTTATATGTTTACCTTACTTATATTAAACCTTTAACCATATTGAGTATCTTTATTATGAATTTTGTTTTTATATTTTGGGTATAGAATTTCTTAAATGTAATGAAGTCCAATTCATCATGCAACATTTTAAAAATTTAAGTGTTTTCATTGTCTTATGTAAAGATTTGTATCTTTCTCTAAAGACTTAAAAATAACTTCTCATGTAGCCCTCTAAAAACTTCATCCATTCCTATCTACATTTATATCTGTAATCCATATGTGTTGATTACGTTTATTCTATCTAGCAATAAAGGATCGAGAGAAATTTACTTTCTTTATAAGCTTCCAATTTACTCAGTGTTACTTAGTAACAAGATCAACTTTTTCCCACTGTATATATGAGGATCTAATTCTGGACATAATATGTTTGAAAAAATTAATAGACTTTTTAGAGCAGTTTCACCTTTCCAGGAAAAAATGAAGACAAATTTTGGTGAGCTTCTATGTACTCTCTCCCAACACCCCCTACACAGTTTCCCTTATAATTCACATCTTAAAACAATGTGATGCATTCCATATGGTTCATAAGCAGATATGGATACATTATCACCTAAATTCCATAGTTTACATCAGAGGTCACTCACTCTTTGGGTTATGCCCTGTATGGGCTCTGACACATCTATAATGGCACGTAGCTGCCATTACAGTATCATGAATACCTATTTACCTCTCCCACCTTCCCAGTCAACTCCTGACAATCATTGATAGTTCTACTCTCTCCAGATGATGTAGAGTTAGATAGGGTAGGATAGAGTTAGATAGGATATAGAGTTAGAATAGTATGTAGCCTGTTTCAAAGTAACCATTTTTACTTAGCAATATCTATGAAACTACTATCCATAAATTTTTGTGATTTCATATCTCATTTTGTTTTCTATTACTGAATACAGTATTACTGAAGTACAACACTCTGCTTATCCATTTTCTTATTAAATGATATTTTGGTTGCTTCCAAGTTGTGTAATTAAGAATTAATCGGCTATAAACATCCTTGTGCAATTTTTTTCTGACACATTTTGAGTAAATATAAACTCATCTGTGTAAGTACCAGGAGAATGATTGATGGATTTTGTCATAAGACTAGGTTTCCTCTTTTTTTTTTAAAGAAACTTCGAACAATCTTGCATAGTAGCTGTGCCATTTTGCTTTCCTAATAGCAATGAATGAGAGTATCTCTGCCTCCACATTCTTTTGTCAATTTATATTAAGATTCTGAATCTCTTTAATGATACGATCGGGAATTAATCAAGCTATGTTTTTCCCCACTGAGCGGAAGCTAGCAATATATTTTAGTGATGAAAATAATAAACTGAAGCAAAATTACTTCTTTTGTGGCAGAAGTTAGCATTTACCTTCAGTCCTGCTATGATATGAGGCAGATTGATAGAGCATTTCCAGTGAAAAGAATTAATCTACTTTCAAATTGTTTTATGAACACTAAGTTAGATTTTCCTTTTCACAGATGGTGGCACCACCATGTACCCTAGGAGGTGGTACATGAAACAATTCCTTTCACTCCTCTTGCAGATGCTCAGAGACACCTGACCTTACACGTAAACATGCCACAGCAGTTTAAATTGAGGTCATAAAGCAGCCAGGAAAAGTCCCCTTTGCACAGCTTTCCTGGGAATCTAATTAACTGTCTGTGATATTTTCAATTTTCTAAAAAACAGGTCCCATATTTATTTAAATAAATATTTAAATTCACTAGTATTCTAATAAGTAATTTGACAGGGCTACCTAATTGAATCTATAATATGCATTTACTGACACATAAAATAAGCTGGAAAATGTGATAGCTTATATTTATTTGTGAATAATATGAAAGGGCTATTTAGAAACTATAACACTTCACACCCATATAATTAATATTTGCACCTTAAACAGTTTCCATATGACATTCAGACTAAACTCACATACATATAGACATTTAAATATAGTAAGTATGAAGTGTACGAATTTTATAGTTAAATATTCATGTTTTAAAAATAACATTTACCCCAGAAATAAAAGTCGAGCTCTTGTAGCATTGAAAAAAATAAACACATATAAAAACAAAGTATACAGAATTAGTTTCTTTTTTTAGCAGAATTCACAAAAAAAGAATGCTTAGTTCTGCCTATACTGAGAGAAGGCATTAATGAATTAATGATTTTATTGTATTAATCTCAATGGTACAATTTTATTGTAAGGTGGAGATATTGTCTATTCCTTTTCTGCAAGAATGACAACTTGCATTTTGAAAAATTGTGAGAAAGAAATGGCTTGGTATAAACATTTTTCATTAGAACACTCTCTCTCAAAGTTCTTAGGATTTAAATTAATCATTTATTATAGTTTTAAAAAGTCATCTTTCAAGGAAAGCAAGAATTATAGGTATGATTTGGAGGGAAATACACCCCCAGACATCTAAATGTCTTCCCTGATTGACATTTCACTACTAAAAATTAATTCCTTTCAGAGTTAGAGTTTTAAGAAATTTAAATATTCAAAATAACTAAAGAAGAAGAAAACTCAAAAATTCAAAAGCTCAGAGAAGACCTCTGTCTTTATCAATGTAATGAGGAAAAAAATAGAGGAAGATAATCAGGGGCAGAGGGATAAACTTCACCAAGGAAACACACTGTCCACAGGGTCAGGAGAGGGTGCCAGAGTTCTATTGTTTATACCTGCATATTTTCAGCTAGCCAGTCTTGTGGATATACTCCGGAATCCCAAAATTCAACAAAATGTTTCCCACTTACTCCTTGAAACTGATAAAATATTTCCTTTTATCATTGTTTTGAATCTTCCTTCCTAAATTGAAGTCAATGTGGCTTTCTGTCTATATGTTCAATACTTCACATAAGTTTATATACGGCCTTTTGAAATTATTCACAAAAAACAGTCATCCCTATCTTCTTCATATCTAACAGACTCGTTGTCATATTATTTATTGAAAAAAAATCCCATAATACTTTTTATAAATTTTTACATAATTATCATAACAGAAATACTCTAATTTATATGGGACATGCCTTAGTCTTTTAAAAGTTGTCTGACTGCATACTCTGCATTAGAGTAAAAATATAAAATTTACCCCAAATGCAGATTTCAGAATCACGTCGGTTACACATCCACAAGTTCATAACCCACTTCAATCTAATGTATGAAATATGATATTTCAAGAGCTTTGTAATGTTGTGAATAAAAAAAATAAAAATAAAAATAAATATATAAAATTTAAAAAGACTTAAGCTTTGATAAGATCACAGTACATTAAAACATTTAATCACAGGTCAAAAATAAGAAAATTTGAATGAAAGCAAATTTATGATCTTTTAATACAAAATAGTTTGTATCTTCCCTTGTTTATTTAACAATTAAAGAAAAATTTCTAAATAGTTTAAATGATGACAATCTTCTGGGTATGATTATCATAATTGACTAATCTTGAAAATGTCAGCCAAACATTGAATGAATTCATTTTGCCTCATTTCCTTTACTAAAATAAATTGACTTACTAAAAAATAATGAAGAATTTAGAAATTCCACAGTAACGTAAGTGAATATTATTTAAATATGGCTATATAGCATGGCTTCAATAATTATAACACTTTTCACAGAATAAGCAATTTTCTACATGGAACTGTGGCCACTCTTACAGTTTAAGCTCTAACATTTAGCTAAAATTTTCTAAAATGGCTGAAGAAAATGTTACTGTATTTCTTCCATAGGCTTTTGGTCATTTGCCTACTGAATGAACATTAGAGTTCAGTTCTGGAATATATATAATGCCAGCATATTACATTATTTCTGAATTTAACCTGAGACCAAAGACTCAGAAGAAAGTGCCCATCTTAAAATGAAACAAAATATTTGACCACAACCACTCTGATATCACTGTTTATCACTATTACTGAAGCATCATCAATATCAACCCTGTCAAGTTGAGCAATTACAGAAATATTTTTACTAGGCAACACGTGCAGTTGATTTTTTTTACCTTATTCACCTCTAGTCCTACATCCTTCAAGAAACTTATAATATCTATTTTTTCATTAATTTGTCTGTATAACTGAATTTTAGGAGGAAACTGTTTAAAATTTTGAAAAAAAAGTACATTAATCATCTAGATCCTTTAGACTACTTTTCAAGTACAAATCAGATCAATACATTTTAAATGACAACTTGGTAGTATTTTCAACTTCTCTGTCAGATAATAGAAATTTTCACACGCACACACATATTTCCAGTCATTTTGTCTGACATACAATGAGACATTTGTCTGTGAAGATACATAATTGTTTAAGCTAGAAAATGGTTTCTTCTATTAGTTCATTGATTATTCTTCTCTTGTTTTCATCTTCCAATTTTCTGATGTCCTAATTCACATTCAATGGACTTAGTTCTTTTGTCTAGTTTGCTCCTCTGTTTCTGCAATTCTTGAAAACTCATAACTTTCTTCTATATCAAGGACAGTATCTTAACCTCAATTTATATATGACTCCTTAGCAATATTTTATTTTAATATTTTATTTTTATTCCTCGTTTGAAAGCATGTTTTCTAAACTCAATTTGTTCCCTTCATATCGATGAGATTTCTTTCCAGTATTGTAGGCAATGTATATCACAGACCCATAAGAGAAACAAAAATCTTGTATATGTGAAAATATTTTTTCAGAATCCTGTAATAATTCCTTTTAAACATTGAATCATGATATTTCTGTATTCTCTCCTTTAACAAATACTTGTTGGAATTTTAAATGTATTCTATCAGATACATTGCAAATCCCTCTTCAAATACACACACTACAAACAAAAGGAAAAGAAAAAAATTGAATTTACTCTCTCTCTCTCTCTCTCTCTTTTTTTTTTTTTTTTTTTTTTTTGGTGGTTTGCTGATCTAGTTTGTCATAATATGTGAAGGCTGCACTAACCTGAAGAGCAGCTGCTAACTAGGCAGGGAGCCCATGCTTGGTCCAGCAGCTGCCCCAGGCATGAACTCTTGTAACTGTAGCTTCTGAGTCATATTTACAGAGCACCTGCTGCCTTCACCACCATGCTTACTAGCCTGAAAGTCCTTTGACTTCTGCCAGACTGTGGCTTAATAAGGCTCAGGCCAATTCAGAATTTACTAATATAATGTGCCTGCCAGGACACAGTAAAGTTGGGAATGAACCAGCACTGCTTAAGTTTTGGTTTTGTTTACTTTATTTGGAGCAAGCTCAGAGAGTTGGTGCATGGGTCCCCTTTTCTAAAAAATACAATCACCATTTTACAAAACTCACTACAATGCCTACATTTTATTCAGGCTGAATTTCATGCCAAGTACTGGCTGGAGATGAGTTCTGTGGCTAGTGTATCTCAGAGGTAGCCCTATCACCATTATCTGAACAGCTCTGCTTGTTCCTACCAACAATCTCATTGCTTCATCTCATCCCAGCTTCTGTTAATCAAACCTCTGGGACTTTCTTGTGATGTCTGTAATAATCTCCTTTACTTTCTTCAAAGAAGGTCTGTTTTTGAAAGCAACACAAAACATAAACACAGAAACATTTTTGTGTTGATAGTTTGTCCAATTCATTCTCATTTAAAATCACTGAAAGACTCTAGTTTGTCTTGGCACTCCACTTCTGAATTTTGCTTTTTACCCTTTTGTTTGTTTATTAAAATGTTAGTATGATATTACAAACGTGATTTTGTTTTTTGGCAGGGAGTTACTAGGGATTGAACTCATGGGCACTCAACCTCTGAGCCACATCCCTAGACCTATTTTGTGTTTTATGTAAAGACAGGGTTGCACTGAATTACTTAGTGCCTCACCCATCATAGCTGAGGCTGGCTTTGAACTGGTGATTCTCCTGTGTAAGCCTCCTGAGCTGCTGGGATTACAGGGATGCACCACCAAGTCCATCCACAAACATGATTTTGAAACAATAGAAATTACTTATTAACATCTTACAAATTAAAAGTTTTGTTTGATTTGGTTATAGAATTCTCCAGTCATGTCTTTGAATAACCAATTTTGACATACATACATTTATATTTAATGCTTAGACTTAGTATTTTTATGATCCCTTAAATATGTTTATGATCTTTTCCCCTTTCCTTTATAACATCTTTTATCCCCTTATGAGTAAGCAGGATTAATATGTCGTGAAAGTCAATAGTATGACTTTTCAATTTACTCACACTCATGTGTATATGTAGGTTTGTAAACAAAGATGCACTTCAGGATTTAATTTTTTATTGCTCATTGTTATTTGATTACAATATATATTTGATTACATATATATTTACAAATTTTTATCATTTCTATTTTTATTAATAATTATACAGATCATTTAGATATGTATCCAAGAGTGCAATAGCTGTGTCATATGGTGGTTCCATTCATAGTTTTATGAGGAATCTACAAACTGCTTTCCAGAGTGGTTGTAGTAATTTGTAGTCTCACCAACAAGATATGAGTTTAGCTTTCCCCTACTTCCTCACCTGCATTTGTTATTATTTGTATTCTTGATAATTGCCATTCTGACTGGAGTGAGATGAAATCTCAATGTCATTATGATTTTCATTTCCCTGATTGTTGGAGATGTTGAATAATTTTCATATATTTGTTGGGCAAATCAAAAGGCATAGAATGATTTGCATAGTATTCAACATTGTTAGTAGAATCCATTGCATTTAACCATTTCTCATGGGCATTTATAGTTTTTGCAGCTACAAAAATATTGTAGAATAATTCCCCATATACAAGTGTGTTTATTAACATTTTGTATGTTAATGGATAGACATAAGAAGTGATACTGGTGTATTGAGGGTTTTCATAATTTTAATTTTGGAAATTTTAATACCAGATTCTTTACAATATATTGACATAATACCTATTCCATGAGTCAGGAAGCTGAAGCAAGTCAAGACTGGCTTGTCACAAAGGGAAAGGAAATAAAAATGGGGAGAAGTGATGAACCAAGTTTCTTTTAGAGAGTTTTAAAAAATTGATATGATCAAGAGTGGGAACAATGGGGAAAATAAACTGCACCAATATAATAGAGATGCTAAAATAATAAGCTGTATTTATATGTATTTATTTAGCAAGAACTTGCAACAAATGTAAAACATGATGCCTTACAGGGCTAAGAAAGACAAAAAACTAAACAATAAATTTCTTTTTACAGATATATTTTTATAGACACATAGAAAGATGCTTACACTTCTAATAGCTATTGCACCTGGAGCTGGTTGCAGAACTGGAGGTCGGTTCAGAGAGCCCTTCTTTTTGAACTTATATTATTCTGAAATAGATTTTTTTTTACTGACAATCATATATTTATGTGTCACATATAAGTTCAATGAGAGAAGGTGGGGAAGATAAAAATGAGCAAGAGAAGGAAGAGAAGGAGTAAACAGCTGAAAATTGAGTCAGCCCAATAGTACAAAACTACACAATAGAATAAGAAAAATAAGATTTCGTTCAGCTTACTTACTCGGTTTGTTGCTCCCTATCCTTTTTTTCAGTGAAGGTGGCTTCATCGCCAGCTCACTTAGGGTCCTCCAGCATGACTTTGTGATTTATTTCCTTTCCTTTTATAGTTTCCTTTGAAAAAGCATGTATTACCTGGGTCTTTATATTAATGTAATGCCTACATAATATATGAAATGATAACCTATGTATGCATTGTATAATATGGGCTGCTATTTTTAAATCTGAGTTCATAATTACTTTTCGACTTACGTATTTTTTGAATATGTGTTATTCAAACACTACTTGAAAATACTTTGGATTTCTAGAATGCTTATTGTAATTTATTGGGGAAAAAGCATCTTGTACAAATAAGAAACATACATATTCAGCTGGTTTGTGGGTTTTTTTGTTTATTTTTGTTTTTGTTTTTAGACAACAAACGTTATGATGGTGATATGATCTTCTCTTTATCTGCTACTTCAACTTTCCAACCTTTAAGAATCTTTATGAAACATAAGCTTTTAATGAAGAGTGTGACAGATCCACCCAGGAAAGCCTGTGTCACCTGTACCTAAGTGCGACCTTGGTGGCTTTTCATCTACTTGGGCAGTGTTCCTCATTTTACTACTTGATTTTATAGAAGATGCTATTGTGAGTTCTTATTATATGTGAGTCCGAGCTTCTGTGAATAGAGGTTTCTCTGAAGTAAATCCTGTTTTCTAGGAGTAGTAATTAGAAATACCCACTTGTAGAACACATGCAGAATATCACAAAAAAAAAAAAAATAGTGCTATGGCTTAAGTGAGTGCTTCCCAAAAGTTCAAATGTAAAGCTTAGTCCTTTAGGGTGATGGTATTAGGAAGTGCTTTGGATTAAGAAGTGGGGCCTTGTGGAGTTTTTTAGGGTATTTGGCTGTGCACTCAAAGGGTGTTTGTAAGACCCCAGTCTTGTTTCTCTCTCCCTCTGCTTTCAGTCTCAAGATGGGAGCATTTGATCTGATGCGTGCTCCCCAAGACAGCCATCTTTTTTCCTCATCAGAAGCTAAATCAATAGGATTTGATTTAGCTTGGATTCGAAACTCCAAGATGTGAGCAAAATGAGCCTTTATAAGTCAGTTGCTTCAGGTATTTTGTTGTAGCTAAATACAAGTAGTATATCAGAGAAGAGAAGAAATGGTTTCACATCCACAGGTTTTTTTTTATGGCGTTATATCTAAAGTTTTAAGTACAACAAATTGATAAATTTTAAGTTTCTCTCCTAAAACCAACAGAACTTATTTTGTAATTATTATAATCACCCTGGTTTTTTCTTCACCCAGCTCCCTGTAAGAATGTGCAGACTTCTTATAAATCTGTTTCAGTGAAATTTATAGACTTTCTTTGTCCTGGATAAAGGAACCTGTCTAATACAGCTGTTTTTTGGAATGACTCATGCTCAGCATTGGTTCACCTTATGTGACAAATATATTAAATAGCCTATGAAAAATGACAAAATGGTGAATTGCCTTAAATGAATCAATAATCTAAAGAGTTTCCTGTTTTATAAATTATTCTGTTTAACTCAAGCAATTAGAAGTAAATTAAGGTATATATTATCAAATGTTGTTGTTCTTTTGAATATCTTAAATCTTAGTGTTTGAAATTCTATTAATTAAAGTCATGTTCACTAACACATTCATGAAAGAAAATGGACCCTTAGACTGTACTGAAGAAAAATATTGACATTAGTTTTTCTGCTTAGTGTAGACTTCTAGGGAGTTTTTTGTGTCATCTGGTTTTCTGAGAGGCTAGATTTTTGCTAGAGTCTTATGGGAAAAAAAATGTTGACAGCTCTAAAACAGATATCTGAATTTGATGTGTGCTATTTCAGTGGCCCAAGAAAAAGTTCTTGATCAAGGTTAATTAGAGCTGACAATGGAACTTTTTAAAAGGTAGCTTGGGTTAGCCTTATTTTTAGTTCCCATCTGGTCTCTCTTCTTTGGGAATTACCTCACTTACCTTATCTATACATTACATAAATAGTAGGAAACTCTTTTGCAAACAGTGAAAAACTTTTTCTAAACTGGCTTACACAAGATATAAATTTATTAATACAAAGTTGAGATAATTAGAGAATGATGGTTTCAAGCACAGATGGACAGAAATATCACCATCAGTAATTTCTTTTTTCATCACTTTTATTGCCATTTTAAAGTATGCATTTCATCTACTTCTAGGATATTCAAAGATGTGCATCAATCACCATGAACTAATTGATTACTTTTGTCACCATTACAAAAAGAAACTCCATATTCATTATTAATTATTCCCCTCTTACCACTTCTCTAATCCCAGGTAGCCACTAATCTACTTTCTATCTGCATGGTTTGGCCTAATCATGATATTTCATATGAACAGAGTAGTACAATATGTGGTCTTTTGTGATTGGTTTCTTTCTCTTAACGTCATGGTTTATAAGTATATCTGTGTTGCAGTATCAGTGTGGGAGGCCACCCTCCCACGTGATTTGAGTTACCATCTTGGCTGGGTGAGAGGCCACTTTTAGCCCAAGACCCGCGCTGGCTTCATGAAAGAAGGTTCGAATGTGAGAAACTGATAGGGAGTTTGAATTAAAGAGACAAGACTCTAATTACTTTTAAAACTAGCTCCAGGATGGCTCCTCCTAGCTCCAGCCTCCAGCCACCTAATGCATAGCAAGATTTACTGAAGAGGCTAATGAGAGAGAGAGAACACGCCAGGGAGTGGACTTTCATTGGGGAACAAAAAATTCTGGGGAAAATCCCATCCAATGAAGATTAAGGGGGGCAGCATCCCAAGGTCAGGGGCAAACATTGGGTCTTCAGGGTAGTGGCCAAACACGCCTCTGCACAGACAAGCCCTCAGACCTGGAGAAGGATGCGGAAAGCTCTGATACAGATGTGCCTAAGCGACCCTCACCCAACCAGAGAGGTAACTCAAATCACATATCAGTACTCCATTTTAAAGCAAAATATATTCATGGTGTATATGTAATAAGTGTGGCATATATGCCATAAGTATATAGTGATATATTATGCATATCCTTTCATCATACTATATATATTCTTTCATCAGTTGATGCATATTTGAGCTATTTCTACTGCTTGGCTAATAGGTGGATGTAGTCTTTTCACTTTCCCAATGGTGTCTTTAAAGTACAAACATTTTTCATGTGAGAAAGTCCAATTTATTCACACATTTTATTTTGTTGCTTATAAGGGTGTTATATATAAGAAAATATTGTCGAATTCAAGATCACAAAGATCTATTTGTATGGTACTTTAAAAATTTTAGTTTTAGCTCCTATAATTAAGTCTATGGTTAATTTTAAGTTAGTTTTAGAGTGAGGTTGGGGTTCAAATTCTTTCTCATTTGTATAAACAGTTGTCCCTGCCACACTATTGAAAAGATTATTCCTTCTCTCCTTAAAGTGTGTTAGTGCCCTTGTTAAAATATATATCAACTATAAATATATAATCTAAAAATATATCAACTGTAAAAGTAAAGGTTTATTTTATGATTGCTAATTTTTAAGTCTTGGTGTCCAATTTTTTTTCATTATTTGAATTAATCCACATGCCTATAGTCTCACTTTAATTCCATTCTTCTCAGTGGGATTTTTATATTTTCAATGTATACTTTTGCATTTTAATGCCCTGCTTCAAAATATGTATTATTCATATATATATATATATATGTTTTTTTATATTTTTTGATTATGAAATGATGATATACTGTACTAGTTTGGATCTGGATTGTGCCCAAAAGGCTCATGGACAGAGGATTTGGTCTCCATTGCAGTAGTGTTAGAGGTGGGACTTTTAGAAAGTGATTGGATCATGAGGTCTCTGACTTTATCAGTGAAGTAATTCCTTAAGGGATTTATAGCTGAAAGGACTGGTGAGATGTAGTGGAAGATACAGGAGGTAGAGCCAAATTTGAGGGAGTTGGTACTTGAGAGTGTGCCCTTGTTGACTATGTCTTGGTCCCCAAGCTCGCTCTTTCGTTCTGCCCCATGGTTTCTATGAACTGAGGGGCTTTCATTTGACAGCTCTTCAGTCATGAAATTCTATTCTACCTTTCCTCATGTCCAAAGCAATGGAGCTAGCCAACCCTGTACTGAAACTTCTGAAACCATGATCCAAAATAAATCCTTTCTCCTTCTGATTGTTTTATGTTAAGTAGTTTGGTCACTATGACAAAAAGATGAGTGACGCATATACTATTTATCTCATTTTTCTTCCTATTTTTTTTCTCTGAGTGTATATATAATACATCCTTGTTTTTTATCTCATATATTGCTTCAAAAAGTGATAGATGCTACAATCTAAAAACAAATACTGTAAAAAATATATTTTTGTATGAACTGATGAAACTGTGGAAATATCTTCCTGGGATATTCTTCCAGAATTGGAACTGCTAGATTATAGATTATAAACGTTCTTAACTCAAAAAGTCCCAAGCTTATAATTCTATAAATATTTCAATAAGACTGATATGGTGCATTACAATTGGTAGAAAATTATACTCTAGAGCTTATATGTCCTTTATATGTATTTTCATGTATACATATATGTGTATATATGTATAAAATATACATTTTCAAATGCTTTAATAATTCATCTATTATATTTTCAAAAGAATAGAACTCTGAAAACATAATGTTTACTACATAAAGACCAGAAGTAATACATTTATTGCTCAACTGAAGTTTCTTATAGGTGCTCTATATACAGGATTATGGGAAATAATGGATTGATTTAACATATGTCTGATGAGATTTCACATAATAATGTACTAATATAGAAACCTAAATAGAAAGAAACTGGTTCAAATATCTTTCCTCCTTACCAAGCTTTTGAATTTCCAGCTTTCTTATTTTTTTTTTCAGTTCAAGTAAGGGAGATAAAGATCTCAACACTATTATACATGCATACATTTGATACAAAATTTTTACTTCAGTTCTCATTGTATACTTATTAGCTTTTAGGTTTCTTCTGCAAATTAGCTGATCATATCTCTTATCCATTTTTTATCTTTTAAGAATTTTTTGCTTTGTTTTTAATATCTGGTGATTAGTTGTGGCTTCTAGATAGTAAATAGTTGTCACTTTTGAAACTGTTAATGTCTTTTCCCATCTTAGCATCCACAAAAACTGGTTCATAGTATACTTTATTGAAGAGAATTTTCAATTTTATAAGATGAAATTCATTTGTTTCCTTGTGCTATTGGAGGCTTATTTGCTTTCCTTGATTGTTTAAAGGAACTATTTATAATCCTTCTAACATAAAGATATCCTCTTTCACTTTCTTTGAATAACTTCAAGCTTTTATTTTAAATTTAGTATTCCACTTCCATATAAATTGTATTCAGGAATACAATTTTGCATCCTCCTCAGACCCCAATTTTTTCCACTAAAAAATTCCTTTTTAGTTATACTCATTTTTATAGATGATTTTCATTATCATGGATTCGTCCTTATTCATATGTATTTTAGAATTTAATTTTTCAAGTTTTTAAACTATTCAATTGGAAAATTTGCTAAGAGTACATAAATTGCCTGGCTTAATATTCAAGAAACTTGCCTATTTGTAATATTATTCTGTCTTTAATGTTCTTTTCTAAAATTTAACATTTATCCAATTAAAAATTATTACTTTTGGGTTAGGCTAATTCCTAGGTAGTTTAGAGCAATTTTTCTCAACCAACAAAATATTCTGAAGATGAGGACACAGTACTTTTTCTGGGTATAGTTTGAAAAAGAATGCAATTCACTATTTTTCTTAATAATATTCAAAAATATTAGCTCCACCTACTTCCAGTGACAAGAAAAACTTTCTTTTCTTCCTTCAACAAGTAAAATGACATTAAACTTGTAAAAGGGTTTTCCTGAGGAATCCAGAATAAGATTTAGAGAATACTAATCTAAGTGCCAGAAACCTTAAAATCCAGTATTTTTCTTTTTATTGTCCTCTTTGTCATATTCTTACATATTCTTATTTACCATCAGGAAAATGTAAAGAAAAAAAATATTTCCCATGTTTGAGCGCTATTGGATATTGCCTAGATTACCTTACTGTCAGGTCCTTCTCTGCCATAGATAAAATAATTGAGGAAATAATTACTCATTTTCAGAAAAACAGCAAACAGAAATTTATTTACCCAGTATCAGAATCTGAAATCAAATTATAATGTCATCTGTGCTATTATTAATGAAAATAAGCATTAGATTATTTGATACCAAGTTATATTTCTTGGTTTAATTCTGAATATGATTGCTACAAGATAAACTACAAAAATAAAACTAAGAAGTTCATGGAATCAATCAAAAAGATCTACTTGGATTTTGGAAAGTTTCTAACAATAATATAAATGCCATGAATAGAGGATTTTTTAAGCTGGCTAGAGCTACACAGAGCACATATGATTATTGAAGAGCATTTTGATTTCCTCCGTCCATGTCCTTAAACATTCTCTAAAAACACAAAGGCTAAAAATGTTAATAAGCATACCTCCTTAAGGTTTTAGTCTTTGCATTTTTATGATTTAAAAATAAAAAAACATAAATTTTATGATAATTCATTTGATACTGCATTGATTTATGAATGATTCATAATGTGTATAGTGTGGTTATCTTTTAGGATGCTCTTCTTTAGCACTTCAGTATTTTTATTGTTTTTGTTTTTTGTTTTTTTCATTTGTCAATATACTTTTTTCTTTTTCTTTCTCTCTTTCTTTTTTTTCCTTTTCTTTTTTTGATACCAGGGTTGAACCCAAGGATGCTTAACAACTGAGTCACATATCTAGCCCTTTTTTATATTTTATTTAGAGACAGGGTCTCCCTGAGTTGCTTAGGATCTGGCTAAGTTACTGAGGCTGCCTTTGAACTGGCAATCCTCCTGTCTCAGCCTCCCAAGCTGCTGGGATTACAGCTAAATCATATATTCTGAAAAACTGATACAGACATTTCCACTAAAGTGGATATAAATCCTCATAAGTTTTAATATATTATTGAGTTATGTCATTCTTTATCAAAAAGTGATTGATTGTGCTCATGATTCTCTACAGCAGAATGACACAGACACCTGCTGTTCCTCTCTACTCCCACACCCTGGGTATTTCATAATATATATTAGAGAATTTTTTTTTCTCTTTCTTGTTTTAACAGGTTATTCACATTTGAATATCTTGGATTAAGAACCTTTATAATCTTAAAAGACCAGTACAGTTTCTCTGACTACTAGAATAACAGTAAAATAAAAGTTCACATCCAACTTATTCTCATTAAGTAGAGATATGTTCATAGAAATAGCTATATGTTTTCCTGAAAGAGACACAGGTAAGTCAATTTGCAAATGGAAAGAACATGCTTCAGCATCAGAAAAAGAGACAAAACAACAAACTACCATAAGCACTTTAAATCACTTTCTCATTTTTCCTGAAATCATTTCAGTAGTTATGTAATTTTCTAGTTTACAATTTGGTATAAATTTAGCAAATCATTCAAAAGGTCTAAACGAGGAAAAATCTGTCACTTAGAAGAGTGAATAATTTCCATTATTTCAGAAAGGGCTAAGATATAATCACAGGCTTTGAATGTTGTACGCACAAAGGTTGCATATAAATGATTACATGTACTCCATAATCAGCAGAGATTTGTATTCATTGGCATTCATGTAGAGGTTCTATGGAAATGTGTTCAACAATTTTCATAATCACCATACAGCAGTGAAATATGAACCTTCAAGAATCTATCATTAACTCATACCCTTTACTTCAAATAGCTTAAACTTCAAAAACTATCTCTCATAACAAAACCGTAACAGTTGTAAACAAGGTCATTTTAGAGTTAGGGAACAAAAGTCACAATGTTTCAAGTCAAAATTTCCTTCTTCCTGGCCATTGGAATGATTTTATCTACTGAACAGAAATCCCAAAGTGATAATATACGATCCCATATATTCTAGAGTAATTTTCTTAGTTAGAATTGTGCATGTGTTAGTATGTTTTTGTTCTCTTAATTTAATACAAAAGGGGTGTGGCTCAAGAAGTAACATTCATCTGAGGGTATCTTGTAAAGTTCATCTGCATGTAGGGTGAAAGAGCACACATTGCCAAGTGATCATAAAAGCCAAATAAGAATACTTTTCTAGAATAAGACATCCTTTAGTCTGTGAAAAGAGAAAAAATGATAATGGTAACTTAATTTATGCTATGTCTTTTTATAATATTAGAATAGCTGAACCTTCTTATTAAGAGAAAAGTGATGGCAATATTGCTCCCCCCCACATGCACACACATGCAGCTCAATGTTCTTATTATACTGCCCTATAGAATAGTATTTCAAAGTGCATTATTAGTCTAGATATGAAATTCATATTCTCCCATTAAAAATATATAAAATATATAATAAAATATAAAATGAGGGAAACAACCTTAAACACGCACTAAGTCAAAGTGACATTTCTCATTTTATATATATAGTGTATGTAGGGGGAGGGTGGGTTAGCCAGGATTGAACTCAAGAGCACTCAACCACTGAGCCACATCTCCAATCCTATTTTGTATTTTGTTTAGAGGCAGGGTCTCCCTGAGTTGCTTAGGCTGGCTTTGAATCAAGATCCTCTGGTCTCAGCCTCCCAAGTCACTAGGATTACAGACATGAGCCACTAGGCCTGGCACTTTCTCACTTTATATCTTGCCCTAAAACCCTCAAATGACCAGGGATTCTAAGATCTTGTTGTGTTGACTCTTCTTGTGCAACTTTCACAAACAATACCAGTTCTTTGACCTCATCAAGCCCTCCGTGGAAAGCAACCTGTAACAGTCCTGGTTTCACTTTCTGGCACTATCTACCAGCTGATTTAACTTCTCCAGTGTTCAAAACAATTTCCGCCCTGCATAATCTTTTATATATCAGTTTTGTTTATGCACATGGTGCCTCATGTAATTAAAATAAAATTTCATACTTACATGGTATTTGCCCCACAAAAATTGACTTAATGACATATTAATGTATGAATGATAGCTGCTATATAGCCAATGTCCCTAAAATATATAATGACTCCAGTACAATGGAAATTTATCACTGGCCTGATTTGTCCATCTCAATTCCTATAGGAAGATTTCTTCCATGCATTGATTCAGTGATAAGGATTCTTCTTTTTAGAACTAGGGCTGATGTCTAAGTTAACTCCTAACAGTTGACCCTCAAAAGTCACTGGATCTTCTTCCACAGAAACAACCAAATTCAGACCAAAAGTATATGAAAAAAAAAACTGAATTTGTATTGAATATGTACAGACTTTTTCTTGTCATTATTTCCTAAATAAATCAATATGGCAATTGTTTACATAGTATTTACATTGTATTGGGTATTATAAATAATCTAGGAATGATTAAAGCACTTGGGAGACTGTGAAGAGATAGTATGTAAACATTGTCATCTGTTAGGAACTTAAGCATCCACAAATTTTGGTATCACAGGGGTCCTACCACTAATTCCTCCTAAAATTCCCCCATTCTTTATTAATGAGAAAGGGGTTTCTCTATATCCCCCATACTTCTCTATTAATCAGAAGAGAGTTCTGCTATTTAATTCTTAGTGTTTCTTATTCTAGCCTTTTGATATTTTTTATTTGTTATCTTAAGTATCACTTTTAAAACAATTTTCTATTCCCCTCACAAAAGTTGAACCAATATTAATAAAAGTAAAATTGTAAGTTGTTTCTTTTCACTTAGCCTAAATTAATTTTTCTCTGATGACTGAATAATTACTTTAAACCACTTTTGAACATGTTTTCTTGATTCAAATGCATCTATTTATTAAATGAATAAGAATTTCTTATTATGTTTCTTAGAAGTTTTACAACCAATGCACATATTAATGTACCATTACAGAAAACACTATGAAGAATTCTCAAAATATTAAAAATAGAACAACCTTATGATCCACCAATCTTGCTTCTGAGTTTAAATACAAATTAATTGAAATTGGTACTTTGGAGAGATATCTGCCCTCCCATTTTTGTTTCAGCACTATTTTCAATACCTGAGACACGAAGTCATTCTAAGTCTACAGCAATAAATAAATAGATTAAGAAAATATGACATTTATGCAAAATCTTTTCTTAAAAATACATGCTAATACTATTTTAATGTTTTTTTCCTTACACTTTTGTTGATTTAATACAGCACCTCATTTTTCCCTATCTGAATCATACCAACAGACTCCCAACTTGAACTTTGCTTTTAGTACTTCCTCTCTTACAAGTAAACTCCCCACCCAAACTAAACTTTTGAAAAGACTGCTTTGTGTCAATTACAATGAAGATGCATTAAAAATCCAGTTTAAAACACCAAAATTTAGTTTTCATTCTACATCACCATGGTCAACGGAGACTGGGGCAGTTTCCTTAAAATCTCCTCACTTAGGGATCTAGCCTCACAGAAACTACATAATCTGGAGTGTAATTATTGTTCAGGCAGCAGGAAGAGAAGACGGTAAACAGCACAGTGATCCTGAAAACTGCCAGAGGGGCTGCCACACAGTGGCACATGTCTGTAATCCCAGCAGTTCAAGAGGCTGAGGCAGGAAGATCAAAAGCTTGAGGCCAGCCTCAGCAACTTAACAAGGCCCTGAGCAGCTTAGCAAGATCCTGTCTCAAAAAATAAAAAGGGCTGGCAATGTGGCTTGATGGTAAAGCCTGGGTTCAACTCCCAGTACCAAAAATAAACAGACAAACAGTCAATAAGTGGCACATTTCACTTCTACTCCCATTACCTTGACCAAAGCAAAGAATAAAACCACCTAATTTTAAAGGACAAATGTAAAAAAAAAATCAAAGGAGACACAAAGACAAGATGTAGAGGCAAGAAAAGAAGTGGCTGCTCTTCTAAGCGGCCACGTTTATTTATCTCAAAAGTTACATAGCTCATTAGTGCCATGACTACATTATAATTTAATATCCCTTTAATCCCAAGTGCTAGATAACTGAGATCAAGTCCACACTTAAGACAGCCCTCTTTTCTCTAAGGACATTACCATAGCAACTAGATACCATACCTGTATAGTTATCTTATTAGCTTCAAAGAGAAACTGCTGGGCATTCCAAGGGCAGAAGACAGAACGCCTGTTCCCCACAGGGAGTTTGCTCACCAGAGAAACACTTCCCTGAACATTTCTGTGGTCAGAATACCTACAAGTCCCTATATTCCCAGGAGCTGTGTGCCTGCAATGAAGGTCAGGTTGATTAGACTTTAACACAGAGTTAACTTGTAAAAGACATTGCTCTAGCAGCCAGGCATCCTGTGTCTTTGCACTGGAGTTTCCCAGCAGCCAGGCATTCTGTGTTTTTGCACAGAAACTTCCTAGTCACTAAGCATGTCAGCAATCACGAAATTTATCAGAGACCCCAATCCCAAACACAGAGCCCCTACAGACAAACAATTTAAAAGACAAGCAACTGGAATATTTCTAAGTAGCCCTAAAGCCTAATAGAGTACATGTTTTTGTTGTTGTTGTTGTTTCCTTTCATAAAATGATCATGGTTACCACTAACTATGGAATACAGTACAAGCTCATTGACTTGGTAATCTAAATTCAAATAAACTTTCAATTCTAACTCTCCAAATAGCCTCTTTCAGATAGTCTGCAGTGAAAGAAAACAAAGTATTTGTTGAATCCCTGAGTTAAGTGCATGCTTTGGTACATCTGTGTCCTAAGATTTTTTTTATTATGAATATGTGTGTGTTTGTATTTATGCACCCTCATATAAATAATATATATATATAGTCTTATTTATTCCTGTCTGAACTATTTTTAATAATCCTATATAATTTAACTAACTATAAAATAAAATCATGCCTATTATAAAAACATTATGCAATGTAGAGATACAATACATAATTCTACCACAAAAAAGAAGTATAATATTTGACCCTAATTTTAAAATAAATTTTTCATGAGCACATATAAATAGGCCACAAGTTAAAACACTTCATAATTTTGTGAAACTTGAAAAAGTAGAGAGTGATAAGAGAAAAACTTTGCTGTCACAATACCAAACAGGAAATAGACCCTGAATTCTCCAGTTTTGTGTTCTATTACTTTCCTCCCTCTCTAAGTACCAGTCACACGAATGTTGTAGCCTGTTAGCAAACTGTGTCCTGATTCCTGGCTTTTAACTGTGGGTAATCACAGTCTTTATACCATTTCTCTCTTTGCATGTTTATTTTACCAGATTTCAGTTTTCTTGTCATATGCTCCCATAAAGCTATGTATCATAAGTTTATAATCCTATATTTTTAAAATTATTCATTTTTTTAAAATTCTAATCTCTAGGAGAACAAAAATACTTATTTATCCCATTTGTTACTTCAATATCACTGCCAAAATAAACTTTGTACAATTAGAAGATTCTTGATCAATATTTATTAAATGAATCAGTGAGAACATTAATTTGTATTTGCTAGGATTGCTAGAATCTACCCCCAATATCTATCTGTCTTATATACTCAGTGCATTAGTTTTCTATTGCTGCCTAACAAATTACCACAAAATTGGTGGATTAAAATAATATAAATATTCCAGGGCTGGGGTTTGGGAAAATGGAGGATTGATGTTTTAACGGATATAAACTTCCTGAGATACAAGACAAATAAGTTCTAAAGAACACCATAGTACCTGCAGCTAACAGCATGCTATTGTACACATTAACATACGTTCAGAGACTTAATCTCAAGTGTAATGTTCTTACAAGGAAGAAATCAACAATAATAACACCAGTAATAGACACACACTCAAGATCACAGGAGGTTTTGAAGGTGATGAATATTTTTAGAACCTTGGTTTTGATGATGGTATTATGAGTGCATATATATATATCTGAACTTATCTAGATGGATATATTAAATGTGTACAGCTTTTAGGTATCAGTTATACATCAATAAACCTTTAAAAAAATTACAAAAATATTATCTTACTTTTCTGTAGGTAATATTTCCAGGATTTAGAGGCAACTCACATTTCTTGGCCCATTGTCCCCTTCTTTCACTTTCAAACCTAGCAAATTTTCTAGCACTTTTTCTATCATCTATCTCCTTTCTGAGGACAATTGAGCATGGTTGTCCACTTTTAAGTATCTGTGACTATGCTGGAACCACCTAGGCAGTCAAGGATAATTTCCTTCTCTCATGGTCCTTAGCCTTAGTAAGACCTGCAAAGCATCCTTTGCTTGGTAAAGTAATAGGACCACAGATTCTGTGGATTAGGATGTGGACAACTTGTGGAGGGCAGTCATTTTTCTGTTACTACAGTCAGTAGTTTTTACTATCAACCGTTAACTATTTTTAATAATTGCAAATGTTTTGCCACTGTATCCCTCAGAGACATGTCTCCATTTACACAGGGATCAAGGACAAATGTACATCTATTTATTCATTTTTAACAGCTGGTATGTATCGAAAGCCTACTTTTATGGCATTGGGTCAATTATACCATAATGGAAATAGACAATGGAAAATAAAGGAATGGATGTATATAAAAAGGAATGTACACAAAGAAAAGTGAAAATAAATAAGGCATAGTTAGGGCTACATAAAACAAATGTGGAGTAAATATGGATGCTATGTTATATAGGATGGTCAGAGAATATAACATTGAGAAAACAATACCCAAGGGAAGACCTGAAGAAAAATTTCAAGAGGAAGGTGAGCAATCTGGGGACAAAATGTTCCAGGTTAAGGACACAGGAAGCAAAATGACTCTGATGTGGGAATGTGAGTTCATGAATAGACCAGTGAGAATGAAGTAGACTCACCTAAACACAGAATGGTAGGAAATATGGCCAGTGACGTAACAAACAATTCAGATCTTATAAGATCTTTTAGGATTTGGCAATGACTTTGAACTTTGACTAAGAAAGCCACTGAAAACCATGGGAAGCTAAGGGAAGACTAAAGCTAAAGTTTTCTAAAGTTTCCAAAACTTTACCATCATGACTATATGAAAACCAGAAACAATGCTGAAAACAGGGGAAACATTTAGGATGTGTATTAGCCAGGATTCTTTGGGGGAGACAGGAGAGAGAGAGAGAGAGAGAGAGAGAGAGAGAGAGAGAAACACACAGAGAGAGAGAGAGAGAGAGAGAGAGAGAGAGAGAGAGAGAAACACAGAGAGAGAGAGAAACAGAGAGATTAATTTAAAGGAATAGACTAACAAGGTTATAGGGTTAAGAAAGTACGAAATCTGTCGGGTAAGCCAAACAGCTGGAAATTCAAGCAGTGTTTCTATGCTGTAGTTCTGAGGCAGAATTCCTTCTTCCTCAGGAAACCAAAGTTTTGGGTCTTAAGTCTTTTAAATTATGGCATTAGGTCTATCTACATTATGGAAGATAATCTGATTTATTCAAATATACCAATTGGAAATATTAATCAACTCTTTAAGAATAACTTCAAAGCAACATCGAAACCAAGCTAGTGTTTAACCAAACTGGGCACCAAAGCCTAGCCAAGTTGGAACTTAGAAATAATCATCTCAGAATCTAACAGGATATTTCAGTGTAGAGATGGTGGTGATATGGATTGTGGGGGTTGGGGGAACAGAAATGAAAGTAATATAAAATCCATCTATACTCCTTTCTTAGAGGAAAACAACTTGGCTCTGTATAACATCTATACACTGACAACTCACACCTCTCTGCAGCCAGGTCAGACTCATAATTTAAGCAACAAATACTCCAAAGATTTTCTTGACAGAACTACTCAACCATTCTATATCACAAACTTTATATATTTAGAGTAAAAATTTTGATTTTCACCATTGTAAAACTTCTGTTTTTTTCAAACTTACCACTCCAATAATTGTGTAACAATTACATAGCAGATTAAATGTTTAATAATTTTTCCAAGTTTTTTCTCTTCACCTTTTCCTCCCTCACCTGTTGAATTCATAATCATGTTCTTTCAGCTTAAACTCTTATATGCCAAATTATTCCTTGTTATTATCCTTGTCCAAGCCACTATCTCCTGCTGTGTGAATTACTTCAGTGTCTCTTTATATGCCTCCCTGTGCCCACATCTACCATCCTAATCCATGCCTCAGAGAGTGATCTTTATAAATATCTATGATTACTTTGTAATTATCCCCACTAATTTGAAAGAATTGAAAACTTGGATTAATTTTTCCTTATTTAATCTTTCCAATTCCAATCAATCTTAATAAGAAAAAATACAAAATGAAGTATTTTATCTGTAATAAGCAATTAAAAACTAATTGTTGAATCTGGGTCATTACATACACCTGTAGTCCCAGATGAGGCAGGAGGATCTCTTATGCCCACGAGTTTAAGGGTAACCTGGACAACATAGCAAGTTCCTATCTCAAAATAATAGTAATTATTATTTTGATATTCTCTCAAGTCAATGCATTTCTATCAAAGGATAGTACAAGGAAGTAACTGGAAAGTCAGATTCTACTAAATTATTTTATTAAGCACAGCACAAAGACCTATTTATCTTTATTGTTGATGATAATACCTGAAGCTTAGAAATTATGATTCAATTGAAATTTTCATTTTCAATAAATACATACACATGTGTTTCACAAAATGTTAGTTTGGCAAGAATCTCTTGGAGATACTTCAGAGATTTAGCATGCCCTTCCAAAGATGAAATGAACTACACAATTGTTCTTATTTTAGAGGTACAGTTTAGACAGTTCAAATTCTTATATAGCCATAGGCTGAAAATGTTTTCCTTCAAAATGTCAGTATTCCATTAAATTTGATTAACAATATAGGAACTTTGGGAGTTGTATATAACTGATTCTTAGGGAATAAAGACTATTCTCTGTCCCTTCAAAAGTGGAAAACAACTTCCCTTTATAGATCATGTCTCTTGCACTTCTTTGCTTCATTTAAAACTTTGGTTAAGGGGTATTAGAGGGAACCCTGCCTAAACCTTATTTTTTCCCCTAGAAAAATCAACTCAAGTTATTTAGTTAATACTCTCAATACTGAAGTATCAGAGTATAGAGAAAGTATATAATGAAACACAGAGTTCTTTTACAGTATATATCACAAGATGATGCATTCTTGTAGAATTAACCCTTACAGAAAAAAAATGAACTAGCTTATAAGAGGAGGAATTTATATTATACAAAATACACAAAACTCAAAATCACATATAAATTAATATTTATATAAAAAGGTAACTTATTTTAATATCTACTTTTGTTTCTCAATGAGAAAAAAATAATCACCCTGAGGTATGACTATTTAAATTTTGTATGGAAAGACAATTTATTTTATTTTTATTTATGATAAAGTCACACAATTTACATACATTTACGTTTATATATAATTATATACATATACGTATATATCTATTATAGAGTTAGATATTAAATAAATTGTAATATGTCACTATCATACTTATTCATTTTTTCAGTTGCCTATGAAAAACTCACTATTGTAATGTTTTCCAAAAACACCAGATCCAAAAATTCACTTAAATAATTTCACCTTATTAATTATAACACAGACAAGCATTGTGAAATTACAATAATTTTTGCCTACATAAAACTTTATCCTGTAGAGATCTCAAACATTTTGATGATGAGAACTGCATAGAGATAACACTAAAGAGACTGGTAATAGACTCATGATATTATGGCCTGAATTGTGTTCCTGTACAAATGGTATGTTGAAGTCCTAATTCTTAGTAACTCAGAATGTGACTGTATTTGGATATAGGGTCATCAAAGATACATGAAGGTGGGCCCCAATTCAACACTCCTGCTGTCCATATAAGAACAAGAGGATCATCATGTAAGAATGCAGAGAGAAGATGACCATGTGGTCAGAGAAGAAACAATCCTACTGGCACCATGAAAGATTTCCCTGCTTTTCGGTTCTTTAAAACTACCTGAGTATAGATATAATGGTGAAATAGTCCATTTCTGGCAAACATCATGCCAACTCATCTCTGATCCTGCCAGTTAATTATAGGGATCATTTCATGAAGTGATAGTTAGCAGTTGAGTTGAGAAAGAGGTGCTGGCATCCCTGGGGTAAGTGACAGGTACCTGAATAACTTTCATGCTATTTAGTTATGATTCTAGTTCACCTTCATGCCTAATTTTGAAGGTAAAATGCTTATTTTACAATGGATTGCTAATGGGCCTCCTGGAATTTATAATAAATGCAGTAAGATCTATGCTGTGAAGGAAGGTTCATGCTGCAGAAGTATTTGGTTATTACAGTGTCCTATGGTCGAGCAGAACTACTAAATGCTAGTAGCATGGTATGATCTGCTTCACAAACTGAGCATTCTCTGCCAGGCTAGAAGTAATCTTGTTCCATATCCTAAGGGATCTTCTCTGGAACTTTCTTTTTGAGTCTTTCCAGAGATTCCATACCACAACCTATCCAGCACAGACAACCCTAGCATGATTACATATTCTGAATTACATGGCCATATGGTCAGATCAGTTTGTTTTACAGTCTCAGTGTTTTATCTGTCTCTCATTCCTAGCCCCTCTGAAAATCAATAGTTTTCTGAATATTTGGGTAAACAAATTAGTGCACTATTCCCAAGTGTACCATGCACTGCCTTCATCATCCCAAGCTGGCCCATATCATATTTCTGCTTCTTTCTTCGAGATAATAAGTGTGATGTGCAACAACTTCCCTTAAATTTAGAAAGGATATCACAGCCCACTGGACTCCACAAATCATGGATGTGGAAGCTCCTGGCTCTTCATGGTTTTATCTCCCATTCTCTAGGAAACACTTGTTAAAACAGGATACCTGGATTACTTGTCACTTCCAGGCAAATATAAATTAGTAAAATATCATTGATATAGTAGACAAATGCAAGGTTTTGTGGAATGCAAGACAATGCAAAGACAAATTTATGGCAGCAAACAGGAGAGTAAACATTATCCTGCAACAGTATAGAGAATGGGTACTGTTGTTCAAAGGCAAATTGATCTTTATTGTCTCTATTGCTGGAACTAAAAAACATGTACATGTGCTAGATCAACAGCAGCATACCAAATATGAGAGACTATGAGACCATATGAGGTCTGCTCCAGTAAAAATATTATATCCAGAATGGCAGGCTAGGATTATGATAGTTCATTGTCATCTTTAAACCCATCTTATTTGGGAAGAGGTAGATATGTGTTCTCCAAGTTTTCCATCGTGGTATTAACTCTTGAAACTGTATAGCCAAATGTTTGCTTTTTTCCATTTACTAAAACACAAGACAGCAGAACATTGCTAGCCTTATGCAGATGGACAAAAAAAAATGGCTTTTATTTAAAAATTGATGTTTTTAAATATGGTAACCAAATGTACCGTACAACTTATTAAATTTCATGTAGCAATTATTTTATATGTTATTTCTGTGTCTATCTCAAGTGACATCATAAAACTCCTTATATTAAAATTCACTAATTAAACGACATTTTGTTGGAGCATGTGTTCTACTTCTGTCTGGGGAATGGAATATCAATAAAGATCCACAGGAAGTTAAGTTTAGCAGGACAATCGATGACATGAATTCTGCAGCAGCTATAGTCATTTCCAGTAAACCACTTCACTCCTTCCTGATAACAAATGCAGTCCAGAAACTAGAAATATTATTAAATGAAAGTTACGATATTAACTTAAATGCAAGCCTTTTCTTCCAAGTTAAAGTTAGAATTTGGAAAGTAAACTAATCTGAAATTTAAAAAAAAAATGATACTGCTGTGACAAGGTATTGGTAGGTGAATTCTCATCTGAAACTAGAAACAACCAGAAGAAGATCCCTAACTGAGATCATTTTAAAGGTTTCTTTTTGAGAAAGTATTAGTCTACAAAAAATGAGGTTTTTAAGGGACATACAATGGCTGTATTATTCTTTTTTTAGCACAAGGGGCCAAAACCAGGACCTTTCCCATGCTAGCTAAACTCTTATCACTGAGCTATATTCCTGACCCAAAAATGTTTTTTAAAAGAAGAATAAAGTTGAATACAAACTACCTGGCTTCATGACTTACTAGAAATTCTAACAATCAAGACCTGATATATAAATTAATGAAACATAACTGAAAGTCAATACTCACTCTGTGGTAACTGAACTTTTTAAAATGCTAAGGTAATTCAAAGGGGCAAGATAATTTTTTCAACAAATGGCTCTGAAATAATTGTATATTCCTAAAGAAATAAATAAACTTAGACTCTTACCTCAACCATCACAAGAATTAGTTTAAAATAAATCATATATCTATAAAATATGACAAATATAAAACTTCTAGAGAAAATTATGAAAGAAAAACTTTATGTAATTGGTCTGGTCAGAGCTATTTCTTAGAACAAAAAAATAATCATATAATAAAAAACCTTGATAAGTTGAACGTTAGAATTAAAATCTTTTGTTCTTTGAAAGTTACCTCTAATAAAGTTAAGAAATTAGATACATGCTTGAAAATATATATCTAAAAAACATTTATAGACTATTTAAAGGCCTTTTCTAATCAATAATAAGTAAATCTGATTATAAAATGGCAAGTTACACTTTGCAAATGGAGATGTATGAATGACTAGTAAGTGCATTAAAATTCATCAAATATTATTAGTATTCAGGAAATGTAAATTAAAACCATGGGCTTACATAATCACAATAGTAAGCAATGTCATGGATTTATAATAACTGTACCATTCATAAGATGCTACTGAGGATATAAAAGAGAGTAGCTACTTTGGGAACTTGGGAGTTCTTTGTTTTAATAAAAAATAAATCTATGGTTTTTATTTTAATAAAACACATTTTTTCCAGCTTAGAAACACTTAACTTTTGTAAAACTTATATAAATGCTTTATCATCAGCATGATAGCAATAGATGTGGAAGAGCTGGGAGCAGAGGCACATGCCTGTAATCCCAGCATCTCAGGAGGCTGAGCCAGGAGGATTACGAGTTCAAAGCCAGCTTCAGCAAAAGTGAGGCACTAAGCTACTCAATGCGACCTTGTCTCTAAATAAAATACAAAATAGGGCTGGAGATGTGGCTCCCTGGTAGAGTGCCGCTGAGTTCAATCCCTGGTACCAAGAGAAAAAAATAGACATGTAAGGTAATTAGTTGTTTAATGCTATTGTTTGAATGTGTTCCCTCCAAAACTCACTTTGAAATTTAGCCCCCAATGCAGCAGTATTAGAAGTGAAGTCTAAACAGGCATGGTGGTGCACACCTATAATTCCAGAGACTAATAAGGCTGAGGCAGGAAGATTGCAAGCTAGAGTCCAGCATTGACAACTTAATAAGACCATCTCAAAATTTTAAAATGAAGTGGGGTGGGTGCAGCTCAGTAGTAGAATGCCACTGGGTTCAATCCCGACTAGTGGGGGGGAAAAGGTGAAGTTCTTAGAGAGTGATTAGTTCATGAAATGTTCCACCCTTTTAGAAGAGATTAATGTCAAAGAAAGGAGCTAGAAAACACGAAGTAGGTGTTTTTTGAGTTTCTGTTCTTCTGCCATGTGAGTATGTAGTAAGAAAGCTCTCGACAGTCAATAAATACCAGCACTTTGATCTTGAACTGCCCAATCTCAGAAACTGTAATAAATAGATTTTATTGTTTATAAAATTACCCAGTCTCTGGCATTTTGTTACAGAGGCACAAATGGATTGAGACATTTGACATTTACTTCTCTCATAATCCTGCTGTTGATGAATTGATGGTTTTTAAAATACTATTTATCAAGGTACAACTTATGTACAAAACTCCACATATATTTAATATGTACATTTTATTGAATTTGGACATGAGTATAACCATGATGCCATCACCACAGTCAAGGAGTAGACATATCTATCAATTCTAAAACATTCCTTATGTCCTTTTTTTTTTTTTTTTTTTTTTTTTTTTTTTTTTGCATGTAGTAAGAAAACTTGCCGCAGTCTGGCTGGGCACAAAATAACCAGGAGGTCACGAGCCACTTGTAGGTTCAAACAGGAACTACTTTATTGCCCGAACCCCACGGGAACTCTCTAGAACTCCACCGAAACTCCGCAAGAACCAACGGGAACTCAACGGGAACTCAAAAGTAGTGGGCACCCGAGGCAGCAGGAGCTGCCCCACTGCCAGACAGCAGAGGTCCACATACACAACTGAATAAACAGCTTGCCCCAATCCAGCATCATCCAGTTACAGCAATCAGTCACCATCCCAATAACTATACACAATTTAACTTAATCACCATCATCCCAATGGCTCGCTGGCGTCACCTCCCAACCACTCCTTCTGGCAAAATGTCAGGCGCCATCCCAAGTTGGCTGTGGCTCTCAACAAAAACTAAACAGAGATCAATCCTCTTAGCAAATTTTCTAGTGTCTTAACCATAGAAAGCAGATCATTCAAACTTATTAATCTTGCAAAACTGAAACTTAATTGTAATTGAACATCCACTTCTTATTTTTTCCTCCTTCAAGACCCTGTCAACTATCATTCTATTTCTTGCTTTTATGATTTTTGATTATTTGACTATCTCATATATGTGTAATTATGCAGTATCTGTCTTTCTGTGACTGGTTTATTTCACAGGCACAATGTCCTCATCTATGGTTCCTCTATGTTTTTATTAATAGCATATTTCTTTCCTTTTCAAGATTGAAAAATATTCCATTGTATATGTGTACTTCATTTTTATGACCCAATCATTCCCTGATGGACATTGGGTTATCTCCATATCTTGTCTATTGTAAATGATGCTGCAATGAATATGGCAATGCAGATATCCCTTCAACATAGGAATTCCAATTCTTTAGGGGATGTACTACCAAGAAGTGAGATTACTATATTTTATGGAAATTCATTTGTCAATGTTTTAGGAACCCCACACTGTCATCATAGTGGCTATACCAATTCACATTCCCACCAGCGGTGTACAAGTGTTCAGATCCTCCCCCACCCCCCACCCCATGTACTCACCAGCACTTGTTATCCTTTTTGCTTTTGACAATAGCCATTCTAACACATGTGACGGGTGATCTCTGTGGTTTTGACTTGCCTTTTCCTGATGATTAGTGATGTTGAGCCTCTTTTTATAATGAGGTGATCATGTGTATGTCTTCCTTTTTTTATTTTCTTAAAATTTAAACTCATACCACACAACCAGCTGGTACCCTCCTAATTATCTACCCAAGTTAAATAAAAACACATCCACACAAAGATTGGTCCTGACTATATCTGCATCACTCATAATTGCTGAAAATAGAAACAGCCTAAGTGTTCATTAACTGGTAAATACATAAATAAACTCTGATATAACCATATAATGAAATACTACTCATCAATTAAAAGGAATGAATCTCAAAAAGTAACAGACAAAATGGATGGTGTTCTCTTGAGGAAACTTCAAATGCAGGCTTATATTACAGAACTGTTTGAGAAAGCAGGATTAGATTAGCCTGTTTGGAGCTTAAGAAAACTATGTGAGGGGAAAACAAACAGAATGACAGTATGGCACTGATGTCTTTTAGGAAATGAGAACCTCTTCGACAACATATCTATTCAGCATGAATGAGTGACATAAAGGTTTGCTCTGATGGAAGATATATAGGATCATGATTATAGATACTGATAAGCAAAGACTCTGTCAATAATCATTTGTGGGAAAGTCATGGGCAGGAAAAGTCTTGTCTTCTTAACAGAACTATGTTCTTTTGTGTGATGACTCTAGAATACACTTTCTAGGCTTTTCCCAACTATTAGTATTTTGTCAATAATTTAGTGACTTACTTTTTGTACAAGTGCTTTGTATCACAAATACTAACAAATCATAATAACTAATGAATGATCGTTTCCTAATTTTTAAAAGAATTGCGGAGTAATATTTTAAGAAATTGCAATAGCCAGATATTAATATGTCATTATGTTTAAGTAGCATTTTTAACAAGATAAATATTAAACATACACTTTCCTATTCTACATTAAGAAAAAAATGAATGCATTCTTTGCACCTTGACCTTTTTCATATTTTTGAAAGTTTATACTATAAACCTTGACTAACAATTAATTTTAATGGGGATGAGATATCAATATAGAAGACAAAAATACCAGATAACGTCCATTCTATGCACAGTTTGGTTTCTGACAAATTATTTAAGAGATACATGTTTTATATTCATAATATTACTAAGTTTATTACAAAATAGAAGCTTTTCTCACCCAAGGAGGGAAATTTTTATCCCACTTAATGTTTATAAACAACCATATGAAACACTAAAAAATACCCACTTCTGTTTTTGCAAATTTGGACATTTTCATTTTGAACAAATACTTGCAATTAGATGAGATTTTAAAAAAAATAGTGGACAAGGTTCACAAGCCTGAGAATTTTATGTAAGAACTTCTGCCATGGGGGGAAGGAGTTACTACAGACAAAGAAAGAGAAGGAGAGACATGTGCAGGATACTGCTTTTCTCCACTGTAAACAAAGGGATAACTTTCTGTGGTGAGTCATTGATTTTTTAATCTCTACCTAGAATGTAGAGATTTATTTCGAAAAGTCAGTATTAGGGAATAATTTAATGTTTAATATTAAATTTAGGCAAAAAAAAATCAGGATTAGTCCTCACCTAAAACATTCATCTCTAGCCTACACACTTGAGACAGGGTCTGGGAACTGCGATTTTGGGGAAAAGAGGAGCAACAATTGAAATGATGTAACTTAAGGCAATGCCTACTTAATAAATATCATTGTAGAGTCTTTGGCACCAGAAAGATATTCAACATTTCTTGTGTTATAAGCTTTGTTAATGACTGAATTCGGCATAATTGCCACCCCCCCCCCAGCCTCAGTGCAGTACACTTCCTAATTATTGTCTTCTTACCTTTTGGTAGAGATTATGCTAATACTTTGCTTTTGTTAATTTACTACTTAAAAAGACTATATGAGGTAGATTTTGTTAATTTACTAGTTAAAAAGACTATATGAGGTAGATATAATATTTCCTCCATTTGATAAAAAATTTGAAGGTTAAGAAAGTTAGGTAATTAACCTGTGTTTACCGCATAACTGGTAGATTTTTACCTCTGAACCAGTCCTTTCATTTTAAAATTATTCAGCATGACATTTCTGCTGTATGGCTGCCACTTTGAAAGCAAAGCCCTTTCAGCTTATCACCTAATTATAGACTCTTCAGTTGGCTGGCCACAGTAACTCTTGTCTACCATCTATCATAGAGTATATACATCTTTGTCTAAATAGAGTCATCACTGAAGTACTTCTTATTGATTTAACTTTCATATCATGTAGAGATTTCCACAGCACTTGACAGCTTATTTACTCTATAAGATTTTCTAGCTGTCTACCTATGAGGTGAAGACCACAAGAAGAAGAAGAAAAAAAGTCCTCTTTGCCATCTCTGATCATTCAGGTTCTCCCCAAAGTAAGCATTCTCTATGAATGTATGCTCCAGAAACAGTATCCCGGGCTTACGTCCTCTCCTGCCTTTGGAACTGTAGAGCAGGGATCAGAAAACTTTTTTTTTTTTTTTCCTGTAAATAACTAGTAGGAGTCACAGGCCATTCAAGGTCTATATTGCAACTATTTAACTTCTGTTGTAATGTAAAATTATCCATGGTCATTATGAGGTTAAATAAGCTTGGCAGTGTTCCCATAATATCTTATTTACAAAAATAAGAGGCCTGATTCTAATACATATATGTCATTTTCCACTTCCATCTCAAAAGTACTATAAAGGCTTGTTTTACCCCTTATTGCAGTGATATAAAACGTCATTTTATTTATTTTAATATATATATTTTTATGGACACAGTATCTCTATTTATTTATTTTTATGTGGTGCTGAGGATTGAATCCAGTTCCTCACACCACACGAGCAAGGCAAGCATTCTACCAATAAGTGACAGCCCCAGTCCCTAAAATGTCATTTTAGATGCAACTTAAAACTTGATTCCTACTTCTTACCTTAATGGACTGATAATATATACATATGTTTTAATAGATAGTTAATTCTATACTAGTAAAGTGTAAAAGAAAATAAGATAATTAATTGGCTGTTTGGGGGTAGTTTGAAAATGTTGTCATTGAATTTATTTTTAAAATAATATGTAAAATTTTAAGTAGTGGAAATATAACTTGAGTATCAAGCAAATTCGTACGTTTCACTAGGCTAATAAAACTCTGAAGAGCCAGAGCCAACATTTCCTCAACTCATCTTTTTTGAGAATCAACTTGTCTTTTTCTAGAAATAATATCATTAGATTCAAAGCAAGAAGAAGAAATGAGTGCTACTTTTGTTTACTTACATTATAATGGAAATTCAAAGATTAAACAAGTCACAGAAGGATTGCAGATGTTTAAATAAGGTTTGGAAGAGGACTAACAAGGGTGTTAAGTGTGTTTGTAAGCCAAGGTCAAATGCATGACTTTTTTGTTACTATTAATTTAAAATATATCCCAAATTAAGGTTGTAAAGTTGAGGTGGAAAAAAAAGGAAATATATATCTTTCATTCATGGAAAGTATATTTTTTTAAAATTATATGCAAATAGTTTACTTGAAGAAAAGTAAAATTATATATATAATTGGAAGAATAAAATCTATAATACTGGGGTTGTGGCTCGGGGCTGGGGTTGTGGCTCAGTAATAGAGTACTTGCCTAGCACGTGTGAGGCACTGGATTTGATCCTCAGCACTGCATATAAATAAAATGAATAAAATAAAGGTCCATCAATGTCTAAAAAATATATTTTAAAATATAGCATCTCAGAGCCAGAGACAAGAGGGTGGCAAGTTCAAAGCCACCCTCGGCAAATTAATAAGGCCCTAAGCAACCCAACAAGACCCTTTCTAAAATAAAATACATAAAGGAATTGGGGATATGGCTCAGTAGTTAAGTGCCCCTAGATTCAATTCCTAGTAAAAAAAAAAAAAAGAAGAAGAAAGAAAGAAAAAAGAAACAACAATAACAACAAAAACTAGCATTTCACCACCTGCAAGACACTTTTTAAATGCCCCCACTCTTTTGGGAGCATTAGATACTGATCTCAGAATAGGAGAATAAGCAAACAAATAAATTAGTGTTATTTATATTCTAAGTATCTTTGAGGTTTCAGAGTTCATAGGAAAATTAAATGAGTAACTTGTCAGTTAATGTCAACACAATTGTGGAAATTTTCTTCTGCTTGTATTGCATGCATTTTTTGATTTGGTATTAATTATGATCTTTCTATTGTGTCACTGAATACTGAAAATATTCTATAAAATAGAATATACTTTCATCTCATCTTAAGAATACATAAAATGAGGTTTATAATAGATCAGATAACTGTCTCAATTTATTAAGCACTTAATTTTTTTCCAAGAATCTTTCTAAACCTTTACACATTTTGACCAATATTATGGTCACAGCTACTGTAGGAAATAAACACACAGGCACTCACATGGCAGAGAGGAGACAGAGAAGCATATTGCATCAAGAAATTCCCTAAGTGTTGTGGTTTGGATATGATGTATCCTGGAGTAAGCTCACGTGTAGACAATGCTGTAATGTTCACAGGTAAAATGATTAGGTTGTGGGAACTGTAACCTAATCAGTGAATTAATCCATTGGATGGTTTAAGAATTTGAATGGAATACTGGGTGTAACTGTGGGCAGGCTACTGTGCTTGGACAAAATAGGTCACTGGGGGCCTGCCTTTGGGGATCATATCTTGTCCCCCTGGCTTCTCATGTTCTCTCCACCCACCCTTCCCTGCTTCCTGGCTTCCAGAAGATGAGATGAGTAGTTTTCATCTGCCACAGCCTTCTGCCAAGAAGTTCCACTTCATCTCAGGCCCAGAGCAACAGAGTTGGTCACCATGAACTGAACCCCTGAAACCCTAAGCCAAAATAAAGTCTTCCTCCTCTAAGTTGTTCTTATCAAGTATTTTGGTCACAACAACAAAAAGCTGACTAACACACTAACCATGTACTGACTCATTTTCTTCTCTCTAAAACTAATTAAATGATAATGCCTTACCCATCTTTGTATGCAATGTGAAGCCAAGAATTGATGTTCAATAATTCCTGTTTGAAAATATGGTAAATTACTAGAAGAATGAATGAACAAATATCATGCATCTCTAAATTACTCTCAATATAGTTAACAGAATGTGTTTAAAGCACTGGCTTAGGAAAGTTGATTAAGTACCTCAGTTTTTTGAAACATTCACCCCTATGTTTTATAATCAAAACTTGATTAGAAGAGTCTTAAAAATTATTTTTATTTAATTATAATCAAACATTAAAGGACTGGTATGAGAACAATTTAATGGTGGAGAAAAATCATAACACAGCTAATAAAAATTGTTATTACTTTTTATTTATCACTTACTACATGTAAGTTTTTTACTATTTATCACCATTTAAGCCTTCTTCATTGGAACTCAAAATTTGGAAGATATACTATCTGAAAAATATTAATTTTAATTTTTTCATTAGGGATGGAGTAGGAACTCAGGGATGTGTAAGGTGGTTAGGGCTGCTATAACAATATAAAATGGATTGAGTGGTTAAAACAAAGAAATTTATTTTTTTCACAGATGTGGAAACCAGAAGTAACAGTTGAATATATCAGCAGAGTTAATTTCTTTTGCGAGTTATTTCTTTGTCATATCTATGACCATCTTCTCTGTGCTTTTACATGGTCCTTCCTTTGTATCCTAATCTCCTCTCCTAATAAAAGCCATCAATCATATTGGATTTGGGTCACCCCAATGATCTCATTTAACCTCAGTTACCTTTTTGAAGACTCTAACTCCCAAATACAGTGCAGGCACATTCTGAGGATTAGGATCTCAACAAATGAATTTGGGGGTGTGGATGACGACATAATTAACCTCTTAGCAGGGTACTATGTAAGACTAAAAACAAACAAACAAAAATCGCCTAATCAGGTCACTTGCATAGTACTTAAAAAAATAAGTACATTTTTTTAATGTGAACACGCACCTCAGCTCCAGTGCCATGGAGCGTATGATAGAGTTTCACTGCATACCTCCTCGATAAATTCCCCCTGAGTAAAGAGTGGGGAGAAACAGAATCTACAGAAAACATTTACAATATATTACATTAATGTTAACAATCATAAAATGGGACATATGAATTCTGACCAAATTTACTTCAACATTTTTAAATACATGAAGAAGTTAATTTGCATTAAGTTTTGGTCTAATCTGGCTATAGTCATCACTTTGTGTAAGCAATTCGAGGGAAATGTAGTGCACAGTCAATATTTTGTGACAAAAATGTTTGTATCTGTGAAGTTCTTAACATCTGCAATATTATTTATAAATATTGGTTATCCTAAGCTTGAGGCAGACCTCACAGATAGAGGAATTGTGTCATGGGTACAGAAGCAGAGATCATCAGAGTTTGGTCTAATATTTCCTCCAATCCTTTTCAATGCTTAAGAGTAAAAGGAATGCATCAGATATACCATATGCTTTTCCAAAACCTTATACTAATACTTTTCTTTGTTTTGTTATCTAATCTTCAGTTTATGTGAAACAATCTTCAGTGGAGAACCTAATAAATTCAAGTGAGCTTTCTTATCTAATTGTATATCTTTAATAATAACACTAGAGGGCACCCTTTCCTTCTGTTAAAACATTCTGCTTCTAAATTTTACAGTGGAAACATCCATAATTGCCATGTACAACTAATGTTCTCTTTTTATTATTGTTATTTCTACTATTTGTGATTTGGTTCTAGGTTGGATCCATTCTAATTTTTCTAATTCTGAAAGTCACAGAATATTAGTTTAAGTAATATTTACCTAGTTTGTAACTGAATTGAATTCTACCATGCTAGAAATATCAGTGTCACAAAATTTCAGAAGAACCATACACTTCTCTTAGCTCCATGACGGTGACCAAAAATAACACTGTTTGGCACTATTTCCAATATCTGTTAGGTATCATCCAGCCTAAATTTTTTTGTTTAGTGTCAGATATGTTTGCCTATCCTTTATGTTTTCAAATGAATAGCACACTATTGATATTAGATCAATTTTAGGGATTGTGGATTTAGCTCAGTGGCAGAGCACTTGCCTAGCATGCACAAGACTCTAGGTTCAATCCTTACCCCTGAGAAATCAAAAGTGAAGGAAGAAAAGACCACTTTTAAACAGGAATGCTAATGAGAACAGCCTAGTGGAATGGATAGGAATGGAAAACTCAGAGAGAACCCAGGTCATAATAATTGCCAACATTTATTTTAGCTTCTGTTAACTGTTGATCACTCACTTAATACATTTTAGTTACCATACTTCATCGATACCACACTGAATAGTTATTACCAATTTATTCTAAATGCAATCCATCAGACTACAGTATGATGAGAGCAGATCCGCTGGTGTTACTGTAACAAAATGACACAGATGGAGAAATTTGCAAATAATAGAAATTTATTTCTCAGAGTTATGAAGACTGGGAAGTTGAAAATCAAGGTGCCAGCAGGCTCCATGTGTGGGTGAGGGCCTGCTTTCTGCTTCCAAGTTGACGAATTGAACACTGTCCACAGGTGGTGAAAAGTGTAAGGAGAGAAAGGCCCACCAAGTCCCCCAGCCCTTTATAAAGCTGCTCATTTCATTCAGAGGGCTCCACTCTCCTTGAATCACCTCATAAAGGCCCCACTTCTGGTGATTGTTTCCATAGGAAAAGGTATTTTCAGATGATAAAAAAAAAAATTGTGAAGCTTTGTTGTCATTTTATATGTTTATTTGTAGGAAGTGTGACGTTGCCATGGATGAGAGCAAGGGGACATATTTATCTTGAAAGGCTGGTCAACTTGAAAATATTCCCTGATTACTCAGTCCTATTGGCATTCCCTTAATTATAGACTATTTCAATTAGAAAGTCGAAGGTATTGGATTACTCACTGTGGTATGCACCCTCAAGTCTGTCATAATCATTGTGACGATGTAAGTGCAGACTGGGATCTAAGCCACTGTCCAAAGGCCTTTAGGTGGAGAGTGGGAGGAACTCCAAGGCCACCTAGAGAGACTTGAAGAGTTCCTGGGATGGTTATGCAAAATTCTAAAGAGATGGAGAGATGCTGTCGCTCACTAAGGATGCAGGCTCACTAACTGACCTGAGGAGGACTCAGTGCTCTGTACACGGCTATGCCTTAGATGACAGCTCTTCCTTACTGTGGAGGGAACCTAATGACTTTTATTGGACAAGAATTATGACAGGGTATTTGGCATACCTTGAACTTGGATTTTACTAAAAGGCAGAATACTATGGAAGCCCTTCCATCTGCATCTGGGTCAGGTCTGACCACTCATATCTCCTCATTCTTGAGGACGTGTATTCACAATATGTACAAAGACACACACACACACACACACACACACACACACACACACACACTGAACAGTAAACATTGGAAAGTTTACAAAAGGACTTTGATTTGATTTGTTTGTTTTTGTTGTTGTTGTTTTTTGGCACTGGGGATTGAACCCAGAGGCTCCTAAACACTAAACCACATCCACAGCCCTTTTTATTTTTTTATTTTGAGACAGGTTCTCATTAGTTTACTGAGGCTGGCTTTGAACTTACAATCCTCCTGTCTCAGCCTCCTTAAACTGCTGGGATTATAGGCATACGCTACTGTTCCTGGTTGGCACTGCTTTTCTTAAAAGCTTCTTATGATGAAATAATTTCACTCATTGTGACTAAAATAAAATATTTTTCTATAGACAACAAAATAAAAATTCATTGAGGTTAACACCTTTTCCACACGGTTAAGATCTGAGATAAGTCTAGCAGTGGAAATCTTATTATTTCTGCTTTCTTTTTCTGGCAAATGGGAGAAAGGGTTGCCGCAAATTAAACCCAGGGGTGTTTAATCATCAAGCCACATTCACAGTGTTGTTTTTTAATATTTTATTTTGAGTCAGGTTCTCACTAAGTTTCTGAGGCTGGTTTTGAACTCTCAATCCTCTTGCCTCAGCCTCCTTGGTGGTTAGGATTATAGGCATTTGTCAGTGCACCTGGCTATTTAAACTTTATTAACCACAAGAAGACATATTTAACTTTTTAGAGAGGGGGAAAGAAACTGAGAAACTTTAGAACTCTGTGCTAATGGTAAGATGATTATTTTTTAAATATCTGTGTCAGTAAGTGATCTCTTCATAAGAATTTTACATGTTAAATGGTGTAATGATTGGCAAAATTGATGAGTATAGTAATTAAAGCGATTTTCAAGGAAAGTATTGAAGGAGCCACCTGTCTGTTTTTTTGTTTGTTTGTTTTTGTTTTCCTTTTTGCCTACAGAAAAGTATCAGAGGATGACAACTGAGCAAATATCTTTTTTTAAAAAATGAGTCACAGTCTGATAATTTTTAAAATACATTTCTGTAATTGTAGATGGACAGATGCCTTTATTTATTTTGTTTTTATTTTTTTTATTTTTATGTGGTGCTGAGGATTGAACTCAGTGCCTCACACATGTTAGGCAAGCACTCTGCTACTGAACTACAGCCCCAGCCCCACAGTCTGATAATTTTTGAAGTCCTTACTGAAAATGACAAAGGATAGAATATTAAGAGATTCATTATAGGGATAGCATGTTCTAGAGAAAATGCCCTTGACAGGACTGTAAGCCATTTTACTAAAACTTCAGAAAAAATCAAAAGTCAGAGTATTAGTTACACAAAGGACCAAAGCTTTCAAGGATTAAAAATGGACCTCACAGATCCTTAAAATTACAACACAGTACCTTTAGCAGGCTTATAGTGTGAACTTCAGTCAATAAGGATAACCTAAGCAGTAGATTAGAGCTATGTTAAAAAAAAAAAAAAAACTATGGATATAGATTTTATCTGATGGAGTGAATCTCATTCAAATTCATGAGGAACCCACAAGGTTTAGTAGAAATTATTTCATCAGAAACACTACTTGTTTGAGTTGAAAGACACCAGGACAGTAGAAACAGAAATGAGGCTACTAGGTACCCAGATTTCTGGAAAGAAACAGGCTGATAAAACTACGGAGCTGCCAACTCACAATACCTTTCATGAAAAAGGAAAGATTATTCAGCATGTGGAACTGTGGGCCCAGAGAGCAGACTCAACAATCCAAAAGGTGAGGCCATATTGCTTTACATAGAAAGCATAAATCATGAGAGTAGAAAGACTGCCCTTTTTAGTGAAGTTATTACTACATCTTGAAACCTAATCACAGAACTCCAGACATTTGCCTGGCTAGATTTCAAAACTGCTGTGGACCAGCACTTTGGAACTTTGTATCCCCACACTTTTGAAGGAGAATATTTATAGCTGTTAGCCTATGCACTCCCCTCCCCTTGCATCTTGGGTATGTAATGACAGACAATTTGTCTCTTTAGCTTTACAAGTTCATGGGCAGATGAAACATAACCAGGAGTTACCTTAAGTGTTGCAACTAGGAAAAAAATTAGTTAGCACTTGAATGGCAAGATTTGGGCCATTGCTGATGCTATCTTTTTGCTTTCAGGAAGGACATGAATCATGGGGGTTTGGAGGAAAGTTGGACCATGACATGCAGAATTTAACTTTAATATGACCCTCTTGATTCCCACCTCCTGGTGCTTATATTCTAACATAATCCCTTCTACTGCCTATTGGAAGGATCCTTGTTTGTATGACAATGATAATGCAATATTTCTCCCGTGGTTATAATGTATTCTGTAAGATTGATGTTCCCGCCAGAATCACTCTTTCTCCCTGGCTAACTTTAAAAAACAGTTTCGTAGCAAGCGGGTCTATGAAGAGGGCCTTGTGACAAGGAACTGAGGTGGATTATGTGGATGAGAAAGGGCTACAGCTGAGAACTAAAACAGCTGAACTGAAGCCCCAAGAGTCACTGCCACAAGGAAATGAATTCCCCAACAACCAGGGTGAGTTTGGAAGTGGGTCTGCTGCAAGCATGTGATGAGAACTGAGAAAAGAATGATGTGGCCCTGGCAGAAGACCCAGCTAAGCTATATTAGAATTCTGACCTATAAAAACAGAGACGAGACAGGTATTGTTTTTAAGTTGCTTAATTTTGGCAACTTGCTGTGCAGCAATAGAAAATTAATATACTTGTATTGTCTATTTTTAATATTTACTTATATAATATCAATCTTGGGAAATGATTTTTTTTTTTTTACTTAAACAGCCTCAGACAATGTGACTTCATGTGATTCAGGTTAATTGGGAAATTTCTTTGTTTTTCAGGGAGTTTGCTTTGATATGTTAAAATAAATGATGTTGGTAAAATATTGAGTATGAAATACTGATAATAAAGAAAGCACCAGTAGAGAAAAAAAATCAAGATTTCTTTTTATGAAAAAGATATCCCTTGATTCAGTTACTGATGCAGTTAAAAGCACATGAACCAAACTGTGCTTAACATTTTCATATGCCTCTGTGTGTCACCAGTGTAGCTATAACTTGCCTTCCTTTTGTAACCTTCACTGTGTGGGGGATTATTTTGTTTTATTTTCTCCTGAAGAGATAAGAATGCAATAGATTTTGTGTATCCCAACAATCTTGATATAGTTTCAGGAAGTTTTTCTAAAACGGAACCCAACGCTACAGAGAATTCTTATTTCCTGATTTTACAAACAATTAAAAGAATTGTTTGTGTTGAGCATGTTTTTTGGAGACTCTATGGAACAATTATATTGCTGACACTTGAACACCAATTTTGTTTTATGTATTGTTTTGCCTATATACTTTCTAAGTGAGTACTTCTTCAGGCCCAACACTAATCCTAGGCTTTACACTTTTGTTTTCTTTTTTAAAAATAAAAATATCATGCAAAATCAAAAGCAATAAAAGTAATTATAAAAAAGAAGTGCATATAGTTATAAAGATAGGCAAAGTTAGGGTCCTCTATTATTCTTTTATTCTTATTCTCTACCAGATTTTCTATTATTCTTTTCTTGACTACAATCAGACCTCTTTAATAATACAGAGCTCTAAGTCTCGTACTGAATATTTTTTTCAGATGTCATTACTCATATATAAATCTACATGAGTATATTAAATATTTTTCTTTCCACTCAACTTAAAAGCATACTTTTGCATTTCGTAGCTTCATATCTTAAAAAAAAAACTAAGAAATAGATGATTCATGACTTAGCTGCAAATCCTCAAATGATTGTTTAATAATAAGGAATTAAGAACTCTTTAAGCAGAAACTAAAGATAGTCTCAAAATACAAGCTTATTTTACTACCCCAAAAATATAGAGAAAAATGAAAGTCCATGAGAATATTAATAAGGACTATCATGGGATGGTAGAATTTGTCATGATTTTTTTTCTCTTTTTTATAATATTCTCTATTTTCTTTGCTTTTCACAACAAATGTTTGTAGAGATCAATGCACTTATTTTAAAATAAGGTAAAATAAAATATAATTGTTGAGCATACATATATGATTTATGAGCACACATAAAATCCATGGCTTAGTCTCTAAATACTAATTCTTCAATATAAAGAGCCAGAGATTTTTGGAAAAAATGGATGATTTTAACATAAGATTTGAATAGTTTGTAATTCCAGAAAGTAAAAAAGGAAGTTCAAATAAAAAAAAAAAATCAGCTTGGGAGGTGGCTATGTCAAAAAGACGAACAGCCAGCCTGAGAAAGCTCCCAATAATTAAATAATCAAAGCTGAAATAATTTTAATAACAAAGTAAATTGCAATATGATTATATTGTGACCTAAAGATAGTAAAAGTCTAATATCAGTGAAGAACTAAATAAATTTTTAAAAATTAGCTGGGTATGACAAATTTTCTCATAAAAGGTTTCCAAATAATATGTGGAAAAATATGAAAATAGAAACTCACCCTTAGAATATCATAGTAGTAATTTCTACAGGTCAGTTCCACTGAATGCCAAAAATTATCAGTTGACACTTTAAGGAAAAACAAGATATTTGTATAAAATCAAAGTATTGCACCCAAGGCAATATTGGACAAAAATGAATCTCACCATTATGTAAAATCATAATGCACCAATAAAAATGTGGAAAATCAAACAAAAAGTACCTCCCCGGAATATTTTTTAATTACTCAGGTGGTTTTAAATGTCTATAAGTCATCTTATTGAGAAGTAATTCCTGTCCGAGAGAGCAGACTAGACTTATTGACTTTACTGAATTGCTTCTACCAAAAAAAAAAAAAAAGTTAATTTACAATAGAGAAAACTGCAGACCCCATCTGTACCAACTGATCAAGATAACATTATTGGTGATATGTCAATATTATGTCCAGCAATCATTTTTTGGTATGCATTCCCCAAATTAATAACTACAGTCTATTTATTAAAAAATTGAACCAATACAAATTGAGGCAAATCATACCAAATAACTGACTAGTACCTTCAAATATGACAATGCTATATATATATTTTTTTAAGAAAAGGGAGCAGGAAGGGAAAAAAAATGAGAAACTGTCAATCTCTGGAAGTACCATAAATTTCCACCAATGTAGTTTCCTACAGCCCATATTTTTATCTATAGCTTAGGTATTCTGAAGCTGGAAACATACACTGCACATTCAAATAAAAGAATTGTTTGTGTTGAGCATGTTTTTTGGAGACTCTATGGAACAATTATATTGCTGACACTTGAACACCAATTTTGTTTTATGTATATTTTCTATTCTGCAAAGTGCTATTATATAGGCCCCAAATATAGCTACCCAAATATAGCTCCTTGAGACAGCTGACTGAAAGGGATAAACTTTGGTTCCAGTTTCCAAATACATTATACACTTGTTACCAAACAAAATAGAACATAGCCTTGTTTTCATCCACCTGTGAGCTAGCCCCAGAATCAGATCTATATTGATTCCTGGGCAACTGCTATCTATTCAGATAAGTGAACAGGACATAAAAAGAACCAGATGAAGATTGGTCATAGGGCCTCTGGTGAAGAGGTTTGTGAATGGACATCTCTGAATGGTCACTGGTGTGAGGAAATTTGTATCCTGTTAGTGCATTTACTAACATGGAGACTTTCAATAATCACTTGGACAAAATGATGCATTCTTTTCATGACAGTTGACATCTTTCTCCAGCCACCCAGTAATCGTTCAGTAACCTCAAGAGAGAAACAGCCATGGTAACAAAGAGGACAGCCATACATGATCTCAAAGACATGAACTTCCCCTACCAATGCTAACCTGGTTACTTCTGCTGGTGAAGGCAAAATCGTCCCTCAGAGGAGTCAAAGAATAACTTACTGGTTTGGTGCCATGTACTGTGGGTACCAGTCAGGACGGAGAACAGGTTGTTAACAGTAGAATATTTTATCATGCAAGTCTCAAAGTTCGTCCTCACTAGAATAGATACAATTCTAAATGATTTTGATTTTCAGTCAGTTTCTTCCCAAGCTAGCATCACAAACTTACCAGATGCCTTATTTACTGTAATTATTTTCCACTCAAAACTGTATCCTTTCAAGAAACTCAATTTGCAACAAAATAAGTTCAGTAATAATTCCATGAAATTTTATCACATAGAGCATATACTAGAAGCAGCAGACCTAATAGAAAAGCAAAATGATCTACTCAAGAATAAATTACAGGGCCAGTAATTGAATAGTCTAAAAGGACTGGATTCTATCCTACATGTTATAATCTGTGCTTTGCATGAGCAGCCAATACATAGAGATGTCTCTAAGGCAGAATACTTTGGAGTGCATGGTTATGAAAATCAAGAGGAGAAAGGGATGAGGTTCCCTTCATATTATCACTCTTTATTGTTTCATAGAATTTTTCCTTACTATCCCTGCACCTTGAGCTGCACTGTTTGGAAATCTTTCCAATGGAAGAATTCTTTTTTTGAACAGGGGACATCAAGGTTAGCCAATTGCCTCCTCCTAAGAGCTCAGATCCATGAGACAGTATGGAAATACCACCAGTCAGAGTTGAGTTTCAACTCTATGGAATCCCCTTCTAAATTCCTGAATTTAAATCCTATAAGTTCTTTCCTTGTTTTCTGAGTCATTGGTTCAGTTGCCTCTCTGCTACCTTAGTATTCATCTTTTGGTTCCTCAATAATTTAGCTAACAAGAACATTGTCCCTATTTGATAATTCTTTTCTTTTAAATACATGACAATAGTGGAATGCATTACACTCATTATTACCCATATACAGCACAATTTTTCAAAACTCTGTATATAAAGTATGTTCACGCCAAATTATACCATTATACATATACTCTTTTTTTGCATTACAATTCTTAATACACATGTATAGCACATTTTTTCATATCTCTGTTTGTATATAAGATATGTTGACACCAAATTCAAATCTTCATACATATATTTTGTATAATGATGACCATCACATTCCCCCATCCTTGCTATTCCCCTTACCCTCCCTTTCTCTTCCACCCCTCTTCCCTATCTAGAAATAATCTTCCTCCCATGATCTCCCTCCCTACCCCACTTATATGAAAAAAATGCTCATCATCTCTAGCAATCACATAAATGCAAATCAAAACTACTCTAAGATATCATGTTACTCCAGTCAGAATGGCAGCTATTATGAAGACAAACAACAATAAGTGTTGGCGAGGATGTGGGGAAAAAGGCACACTCATACATTGCTGGTGTGACTGCAAATTAGTGCAGCCAATATGGAAAGCAATATGGAGATTCCTTGGAAATCTGGGAATGAAACCACCATTTGACCCAGCTATTCCTCTTCTCAGACTATACCCAAAGGATCTAAAAACAGCAAACTACAGGGATAAAGCCACATCAATGTTCATAGCAGCACAATTCACAATAGCTAAACTGTGGAGCCAACCTAGATGTCCTTCAGTGGATAAATTGATAAAAAAAGTGGCATTTATACACAATGGAATATTACTCGGCACTAAAAAAGAACAAAATCATGGCATTTGTAGGTAAATGGATGGTGTTAGAGAAGATTATGCTAAGTGAAGTTACCAATCCCCAAAAAGCAAATGCTGAATGTTTTCCCTATTTGATAATTCTTTACATTTATTTCTCTTTATATAGCACCTAATTGTTTTCGTCTCCTAATAGGAATGGACTCTAGTATGGAAATAAGTTGATACTGTTCTGAGTTGTGACAAAACATGGATTTGACTGGTAACCCACAGTGCTTCACTCTGTCTCATATAAGTATTTGTTTTCTCAATTATCTTACCTTTGAAATAGGCACTCTTCTGTTTATTTTTACACTTAATAGATATTTTCTTTAAATAATTAAAAGTATTCTTTTAAAAATTTTAACAGAAATTTAAATATTCCTTTTAAAATCTCAAACTCCTATGAAACATAATATTCAGAAACAGCCTCTAATTGTTAATTATCATTATTTATGATATTTAACTCCAATTTTCACATCAGGTATTTTCTTGAGATTTCACAGCCTGACTGATATAAATTATTCATATTGCTTCACACTTAATGAAGTTTTTAAAAAAAACATCATTTTCTTTTAGGTTTAAAACAAGTTGCTGTGCAGGTATTCTGAAAAAGAGTATATTAGTGTTTAGCTTTTTCAAAAAGCTGATAAAAGCCTACTCTCTGCTTCTTTGCGCAATTCAAAACTTTCTGGGAAGTGGAGATGGATTAGGAGTCATCCTAAAGCTCTGCACCTGTTCTCTCCTGTCTTCCTAGAATCTGTTGCTGACACAGGGACAGAGCAGGGATTCTACTGCAGCATGTTGCTAAATAAGTCACAGAAGCTTCTAACTTACATTAATGTCTGCAATCCACACAGAGGTAAACCAAGGGCCCCGGCTACATAGCTCCAATCCAGATTTAGAGCCAGAGCCTAAACCCTTCAAGGTGTTGCTTAGAGAACTAATGATCCCTCTTTGTGTATTCTTCCTAGGAGAGTTCGACCTAGCAGAGCATCTTCTGTCCCTTATTATCAGTGACAAACAGTAGGGATTCTACATTGGCAGGGTGCAGATTTTTTCTTGTGTGTGTGGTGGCAGTATGTAGATCTATCAGAGATGTGTAGCCAAACAAAGCAGACAAATTGACACACAGGGCCCAGGAGCATCCTTAACAAAAAGGGATAAAAGGATGAACAAGTTGACTTCGTCCGACTGGAATTTGCCTCTTTTTAAAAACATCTTTGGTGAAATGAGAATGCACTGATGAGCATCCGCTGAGAGGGTAATAGATGATCCAACTGGGGTCTAGATAGAGCCCTGTTGGAGGGGTCTGGCAAACACCTGGGTCCATACAACCTGATATAGTTAAACCCTTTGTAGCATTTAAAAAGTAAGAGCCCTATTATAAAGGATGTAATCAGTGTATCCAGTTTCTTTGCTGTCTTCGTCATCTAACAGAAGATTTTCTCTTTCAGTCATTTCTACTAAGAGATGATCTGTTATTGACCCATCTATTGGACTTCTTTAGGCTGCCATGACCAAAACTACTCCAAAATGAGTGGTTTAAACAAACAAACAAACAAAAAAAAAACACTTTTTCCCTCACAATTTTGGAGTTTAGGGAGTAAAAGATCACGGTGCTGGTAGATTCAGTGTCTTCAGCTTCTTGGTTCATAGATAGCAGAGGGACAAAGGAACTTTCTGGGACTTCTTTTGTAAGGGCACTAATTTCCTTCAGGGCCTAATAGCCTTCCCAAAGCCCGACCTACTAACACTACCAAATTAGGGATGAGGATCACAACAAATGAATTTGGGGGGAACACAAAGTTTGAGTTCATAACACTATCTTCCCATTCTTACGAAAAACCTACTTTGGTAAGAATAGGTTATCATTTAATACTCTGTTGGATTTTGTTTCCTAATGTTTTATGCAATATAATTTGCATTTATGTTTATTAAGTTGGTCTAAAATTTTTATTTTGTATGATCAGTAGTATATATTGCAATCATCTATATGGGCTAGGCTAATAATAAATAAGGGAATTTTTTTTTCAATTATGATATTTTAATTTTTCCTAGATAGAGATATACAGATAATGGCTAAATAATGTATATGCTTGTACTATTACAAATCATCCTTTGTTTATTTGCTTACTATTAGTGCCTGGAGATACCGTTAAAATTTGAAGACTACTTGATATATTATATTGCTTTTTATGGAAACTTTTGATTATCTTTTTTGTTTTTGGTAAAAGAAGGAAAAAGCTTGGCACTCAAGAAAAGGAGAAAAAGATGGTAGTAGGTAAAGGGAGATATAGGAAATACAGAGGGATTGATCTTAAGAGCACAGACATGGACGTGTTTCCAAACTGAGACCAAAAAAAAAAAAAAAAGCAATAGACAACTATTTGAAATAGAAGAACAAAGATCACTGATAAAACAGGGTTCCTAAGGAAGAGGGAAGAGCAGGCGCACTGGTTCAACAGAAGGAAATGATCTCCAAACACTTCCCATTAGTAAAAGAGGAAGAGTGGCAAACAAGAGGAAATGAGAAAGAGCTTATCTGTAGACTCTAGTTTCTTGCTGTAGAAAGACAAATAGTATGTATTGTCACCAACTGAGAATGGCATGGGGACTCCTAAGTAGAGAATGAAGAGAGAAATAGTGATTTAAAATAAGTTTTCATATAATTGAGGAACCATGTGCATGAAACTTCAAAATAAAATTCCTAGCATATTATACGCATTAATTATGCCCACTTTTGTTTCCTTCCTTTCTTCTTTCCTTCCAATATGGTGATGGGAAATAAAAAGTAAGAAAAACAAGTAATTGGAGTAATTAAAATAATATGACTTCAATATAATAACTTCTGAATGGACCAAGATTTTGACTACACAAGATATTGGCTCTCCGCATTAAATTTAACTTGTTCTGTGTAACTTCCCAGACCCTATTTGTTCCCAACCCCTTCCCACAAGTGCAAAAAAAATTATTTTCCGGACTCATTTACTCTTACGGTTCTGAATTCAATTTGAGTTTTATTTTAAAATCTTCTCAATAAAGAATTAATAGATAGATCGGATGTGGTAGAAGGAATGCAAAACCAAAGAAGTTCCCCAAGAGGAAAAATGTGTATATACATATACATACCTGTACACGCAAAAACAGAGAGAGAAAATAGGAAAATGGAAGATTCAACCCAAAAGTATTATATTTATCAAAAGTTATACCAAGAAAGTCAGAAAAAGTAGGTGAGAGAATAATGAAAGATGTTGTATTAGAAAACACCTTCAGAATGAAAGAAAATGTTTTCTAATTAAAGAACTCATAAGATACCCTGGAATTTAAACAAAATGAAGATATATTATACTGCAACTACAAAATTCCAGGGACAAGAAGAAGACATTGAACATTTTCTGGAAATAGGTCAGGTAGAATAACATAAAGGACCAGGTACAGAGCTAGCAGGGGGACTCACAGCAACACTTTTGGAAACAAGTCAGCCAAGAATCTATGTAATCCTGTAACTGAAGCACTGAAAGCCATTACCTATCTCATATGACAAATACTCAGAAAAGGGAATCTTTTTAATGCAGTTTCTGAGAAGTGTCTACCTTGGGTCCAAACAATCATGATCTGAGAATTTCTTGTGATTCCCAGATTTGCACAATGGAGCTGTTTATGAAGGAAGATTCTTCTTAAGAAGATGAAGAATCAAAAGGCAGAGGGAATTACTTGAAATTATAGTATAAACCAATACATTATAGGAAAAAGCAAACTAAATTGTTAAATCATACTAATCATTGTCTTTTATTCTGGGTTTTCTTTGTGTGTGTGTATGTGTGTGCCATTGAGACACATCCCCAGTCCTTTTCATATTTTATTTTGAGACAGTCTCGCTAACTTTCTTGGGGCCTCACTAAGTTGCTGAGGCTGGCCCCAAACCTGTGATCCTCCTGCTTCAGACTCCTGAGCCACTGAGATTACAGGTGCACCTTTATGTCTGGCCTCATTCTGTTTTATTTTCTCACCCATTTTATTCACCCATGGCACATTTTATTCACCCATGGCACATGAGCTACATCCAGAAACAACTCAGCATCAAAATATTGTGCCACACTTGAAGTCAGAAAACATACTTCTGTTGTAATTTTCAAGATAAAACTGTGTTTCTCTGGAAAAGATGAGAACACTATATCAGGTATACAGGTACAATAGAAAATATAAAAGCCATCAGTCACTTCTTCCTCTATGTGTTGGTACATAACAAAATGAAACCATTGAAAATTAATTATTTCATATGATATTGATAACATCTGAATGGACCAAGAATTAGACTATGCGAAATATTGGCTCTCAGCATTAAATTTAACTTGTTCTGTGTAACTTCTCTAGATGACAGAATCGAATTTAAACTTGATATGCATAATATTGTTTACATCAAGTTCATTAAATATTCAAAAACACATCAAAATCACTATGTTTTGAGTTTTCTGGCAATCTCAACATATATGTTTTTATTTAATACATGATTTGTAAGAGAAAATTAATTACAAATATATTAACACTGTTGGTTTTAGATCCTCAGAGACAGGATCTGATAAAAATGCATAGAGTTAGCACATACAGCAAATGGGCAAAGGATAATTTACCATGACCTGGTCGAAATAAGCAGAGATGAGAAGTAAAGCTAGTAGAATTGAGTATAAAACCAAACAAAACAGGTAGACACTATGATAGCATTGAAAGAAAGAAAGGAAGAAAGAAAGAAAGGAAGAAAGAAAGGAAGGAAGGAAGGAAGAAAGAAAGAAAGAAAGAAAGAAAGAAAGAAAGAAAGAAAGAAAGAAAGAAGGAAAGAAAGGAAGGAAGGAAGGAAGAAAGAAAGAAAGAAAGAAAGAAAGAAAGAAAGAAAGAAAGAAAGAAAGAAAGAAAGAAAAACAGCCAAAAAGCAAACAAAGCCAAGGCAGTGAGCAATCTATTTTATTACAACTACCTGCTCTAATTTAGACTGTGCTACCAAGGTAAGCATCATATACAGACAACACTGATTACCACAAACTTTTGTCTTTTGCAAAGCAAGAAAAGCAGATAATTATCCATTTTGAGGAATCATTTCAATGAAACAGTAGGGTTTACCTGATGAATAGTCTTCTACAGAATGAAGATATAGAAATATTTTTCCATATAGAAATATATATATTTTTTTTATGATGGTCCTCTAGGACAAAACCTGTTTTGCTACTTTGCGGAAGATGGCGGCGAAGGGAATGCATCACCCCCATGTACTGCGTCACTGTGCGGGAGAATGATGAGTTAGAATGGCTAAAAGCTATCTTGTTAGGAATTTCCAGCAAAATTGGGGTGCTCCAAAACCTAGAGGAAGGATTTTCATTGCACAAGGATCAGCTACAGGGGCTCAAACGCAAGCAATTTGTTCGTGCGGAGGGTCAGCAAATCGCCCCGCAGCTAGAGTCTGCCACGCGTGCTGGGAAACGACAAGATAGCAACACAAAGATACAGCGCTGCGGATTCTGTGGGCTCCTGCCAGCTGTGCAATCACTGTACTCAGTGCTGAATTCTGGGTTTGAGACGGGGGAAGGAAGCGGTCCAATTCAGTTCTCCACACCGGTCAGACCACAGAGGAAGCCAGCGGCCACCATCTTGGAGAGCTGACGTCACCATCCCTGTTTTCGACTGATCGCAGCTCACTCAGCTATAGAACAGGTAATTTCAGGCTGCCATTCGCCTGCGTCTCGCAGACAAATTACTCAGGCTCAGTGCTGAAGAACCCGCGGAAACTGCTTCTTGGAGCCTGCTCCTATCAGAACATACACCGACCCCGGAGCGGCCGAATTCCGGCTCCCTGAACTGCTCTGGCCCAGGGCTAAACAACCCGCGGAAACTGCTTCTCGGTCCGGGTCCTGCTGAATACTGTGGAGGTAAATACCAACCGAGCCTTCATAGGCAGTGGCAATAGGATTGAGACGGGGCTTTTGAAGGCCAGTCAGGACTCACCCGTTCACCCGGCAAAGGGAACGAAATGCTGCCATTTGCATGGGATACCAACATGGCAGAGATCTGAGGTCATCAGAAAGCAGTGGAGGAGATAACTTCATCCTTCATCGATACCAACGGCGACAGAAACAGTTGGTCTCCTGGTAAAAAAAGTGAGTCACATACAACCAAGTCTCTCTCACTTTCTCATCAAGCCAGAGGGACAGAGCAGAGCTGCCACCTGCACCCAGAAAAGGCCCAGCGACCTGCTGGCATGGTAGTCACGTCACCCCAATTGGAGTAGGGGCAGAGCAGAGCCGCCACCTGCATCCAGAACAGGCCCAACGACCCGCTGGCGTTGTAGTGACGTCACCCCAATTGGAGTAGGGGCGGGGCAGAGCAGAGCCGCCACCTGCACCCACAAGGTATGCAGACCTGGGACCGACCGGCGGAACAGGCCCAGCGACCTGCCGGTGTGGTGGTCACGTCATCCCAATTGGAGTAAGGGCAGAGCAGAGCCTCTGCCCTTGCCTGCAAGGTAGGCAGACCTGTGACCGACTGTCAGAACAGACTCATAAGCCTGTCAGTGTGGTAGACAGATCACCCCAATTGGAGGAGGAGCACAGCCTCTGCCCGCACCTGCAAGGGAGACTTTTCCACTATACAAGAGCAATATAAATATATGGGGGAAAATTTCAAAAACACAACAGTTTCACCAAGCAGAAGGAAACTCGAGCAGTATGAAAAGACAAGGAAAAAAAGGACCACAAGCAATGCAGGTCAACTCAACTTTAGAAGAGGTAATAGCTGCAGCAGATGGAATGTCAGATAAAGAATTCAGGATATACATGCTTCAGATGATCTGGAGTCTCAAGGAAGACATTAGACAGCAAAATCAGACAATGAAAGATCACTTCCACAATTAATTACATAAACAAATCCAAGAAGCAAAAGATCAACTATATAGGGAGATATAGGTTATAAAAAACAAACAAACAGAAATCCTAGAAATGCAGGAAGCAATAAACCAACTTAAAAACTCAATTGAGAATACTACCAGCAGAGTAGAACACTTAGAAGATAGAACATCAGACAATGAAGACAAAGTATTTCAGCTCAGCAACACTGTTAAGAAACCATGAGCAGAACATCCAAGAAATATGAGATAACATAAAGAGACCAAACTTAAGAGTCATTGGTATACAGGAAGGTATAGAGGTCAAAACCAAAGGTATGAGCAATCTATTCAATGAAATAATACGAGAAAACTTCCCAGACTTGAAGAATGAGACAGAATCCCAAATCCTAGAAGCCTACAGGACGCCGAATGTGCAAACTCATAAGAGATCCATACCTAGACACATTATAATGAAGATGCCCAACATAGAGAATAAGGAGAGAATTTTAAAAGCTACAGAGAAAGGAAGCAGATTACATTTAGGGGTAAACCAATCAGGATAACAGCTGATCTTTCAACACAGACTCTGAAAACTAGAAGATCCTGGAATAATATATTTCAAACATTGAAAGAAAATGGGTTCCAACCAAGAATGTGTATCCAGCGAAATTAAGCTTCAGGATGGAAAATGAAATTAAAACCTTCCACGATAAACAAAAGTTAAAAGAATTTGCAGCTAGAAAACCATCTCTTCAAAACATCCTTGGCAAAACATTACAGGAAGAGGAAATGGAAAACAACAATGAAAACCAACAGTGGGAGGTAGGACAGTAAAGGGGGGGAAATAATCAAAGAGGAAAACAAACCATGTTTAGTAACATAAATAAACAAATATGGCTAGAAGAACAACCCATATCTCAATAATAACCCTAAATGTTAATGGCTTAAACTCACCAATTAAGAGACACAGGATAGTTGAATGGATCACAAAACAAGATCCAACAATATGCTGCCTACAGGAGACGCATTTGATAGGAAAGGATATACATAGACTGAAGGTGAAAGGTTGGGAAAAATCATATCACTCATATGGACTTCGGAAATAAGCAGGAGTGTCCATACTCATATCAAATAAAATAAATTTCAAGCCAAAGTTAATCAAAAGGGATAAAGAGGGACACTACATACTGCTCAAGGGAACCATACATCAACAAGACATAACAATCATAAATATATATGCCCCAAACAATGGTGCAGCTATGTTCATCAAACAAACTCCTCTCAAGTTCAAGAGTCTAATAGACCACCATACAATAATCATGGGAGACTTCAATATACCTCTCTCACCACTGGACAGATCTTCCAAACAAAAGTTGAATAAGGAAACTATAGAACTCAATAACACAATTAACAACCTAGACTTAATTGACATATATAGAATATACCACCCAACATCAAGCAGTTACACTTTTTTCTCAGCAGCACATGAATCCTTCTCAAAAATAGATCATATACTATGTCACAGGGCAACTCTTAGACAATATAAAGCAGTAGAGATAATACCATGCATCTTATCTGATCATAATGAAATGAAACTGAAAATCAACCATAAAAGAAGGAAGGAAAAATCATGCATCACTTGGAGAATGAACAATAGGTAACGGGTAATGATCAATGGTTAACTGAGTAATGGGTAACTGAATGATCAATGGGTTATAGAAGACATCAAGGAGGAAATTTAAAAAATTCTTAGAGATAAATGAAAACACAGACACAACATATCGGAATCTATGGGACACATTGAAAGCAGTTCTAAGAGGAAAATTCATTGCTTGAAGTTCATTCCTTTAAAAAAGAAAACACCAACAAATAAATGATTTCATACTTCATCTAAAAAATCCTAGAAAAAGAAGAGCAAAACAACAGCAAAAGAAGTAGAAGGCAAGAAACAATTAAAATCAGAGCTGAAATTAATGAAATCGAAACAAAAGAAACAAAATTGAAAAAATTGAAAAAATTGACAAAACTAAAAGTTGGTTCTTTGAAAAAATAAATAAAATCGACAGACCCTGAGCCATGCTAATGAAGAGAAGAAGAGAGAGAACTCAAATTACTAGCATACGGGATGAAAAAGGCAATATCACAACAGACACTTCAGAAATACAGAAGATAATCATAAATTATTTTGAATCCTTATACTCCAATAAAATAGAAGATAGTGAAGGCATCGATAAATTTCTTAAGTCATATGATCTGCCCAGATTGAGTCAGGAGGATATAGACAACCTAAATAGACCAATATCAATTGAGGAAATAGAAGAAATCATCAAAAGACTACCAACTAAGAAAAGCCCAGGACCGGATAGGTATACAGCAGAGTTTTACAAAACCTTTAAAGAGGAACTAATACCAATACTTTTCAAGCTATTTCAGGAAATAGAAAAAGAGGGAGAACTTACAAATTCATTCTACGAGGCCAACATCACCCTGATTCATAAACCAGACAAAGACACTTCAAAGAAAGAAAACTACAGACCAATATCTCTAATAAACCTAGATGCAAAAATTCCTCAATAAAATTCTAGCGAATCGGATTCAAAAACATATCAAAAAAAATTGTGCACCATGATCAAGTAGGATTCATCCCTGGGATGCAAGGCTGGTTCAATATAGGGAAATCAATAAATGTTATTCACCACATCAATAGACTTAAAGATAAGAACCATATGATCATCTCAATAGATGCAGAAAAAGCATTTGACAAAGTACAGCATCCCTTTATGTTCAAAACTCTAGAAAAACTAGGGATAATAGGAACATACCTCAACATTGTAAAAGCAATTTATGCTAAGCCTCAGGCTAGCATCATTCTGAATGGAGAAAAATTGAAGGCATTCCCTCTAAAATCTGGAACAACACAGGAATGCTCTCTCTCACCACTTCTGTTCAACATAGTTCTCGAAACACTGGCCAGAGCAATTAGACAGAAGAAAGAAATTAAAGGCACAAAAATAGGAAAAGAAGAACTTAAATTATCACTATTTTCAGCTGACATGATTCTATACCTAGCAGACCCAAAAGGGTCTACAAAGAAACTATTAGAGCTAATAAATGAATTCAGCAAAGTGGCAGGATATAAAATCAACATGCATAAATCAAAGGCATTCCTGTATATCAGTGACAAATCCTCTGAAATGGAAATGAGGGCGACCACTCCATTCACAATATCCTCAAAAAAAAAATAAAATAAAATACTTGGGAATCAACCTAACAAAAGAGGTGAAAGACTTATACAATGAAAACTACAGAACCCTAAAGAGAGAAATAGAAGAAGATCTTAGAAGATGGAAAAATATACCCTGTTCATGGATAGGCAGAACTAACATCATCAAAATGGCGATATTACCAAAAGTTCTCTATAGGTTTAATGCAATGCCAATCAAAATCCCAATGGCATTTCTTGTAGAAATAGAGAAGGCAATCATGAAATTCATATGGAAAAATAAAAGACCCAGAATAGTAAAAACAATGCTAAGCAGGAAGTGTGAATCAGGAGATATAAGGATACCAGATTTCAAACTATACTACAGAGCAATAGTAACAAAAACAGCATGGTACTGGTACCAAAACAGGCGGGTGGACCAATGGTACAGAATAGAGGACACAGAGGCCAATCCACAAAATTACAACTTTCTTATATTTGATAAAGGGGCTAAAAGCATGCAATGGAGGAAGGATAGCATCTTCAACAAATGGTGCTGGGAAAACTGGAAATCCATATGCAACAAAATGAAACTGAATCCCTTTCTCTGGCCATGCACAAAAGTTAACTGAAAATGGATCAAGGAGCTTGATATCAAATCAGAGACATGGTGTCTGGTACAAGAAAAAGTTGGCTACAATCTACATACTGTGGGGTCGGGCTCCAAATTCCTCAATAGGACACCCATAGCACAAGAGTTAACAACTAGAATCAACAAATGGGACTTACTCAAACTAAAAAGTTTTTTCTCAGCAAAAAAAACAATCAGAGAGGTAAATAGGGAGCCTACATCCTGGGAACAAATCTTTATTCCTCATACTTCAGATAGAGCCCTAATATCCAGAGTGTACAAAGTACTCAAAAAATTAGACAATAAGATAACAAATAACCCAATCAACAAATGGGCCAAGGACCTGAACAGACACTTCTCAGAGGAGGATATACAATCAATCAACAAGTACATGAAAAAATGCTCACCATCTCTAGCAGTCAGAGAAATGCAAATCAAAACCACCCTGAGATACCATCTCACTCCAGTAAAATTGGCAGCCATTAGGAAGTCAAACAACAACAAGTGCTGGCGAGGATGTGGGGAAAAGGGTACACTTGTACATTGTTGGTGGGACTGCAAATTGGTGCAGCCAATTTGGAAAGCAGTATGGAGATTTCTTGGAAAGCTGAGAATGGAACCACCATTTGACCCAGCTATTCCCCTTCTCGGTCTATTCCCTAAAGACCTCAAAAGAGCATGCTACAGGGACACTGCTACATCGATGTTCATAGTAGCACAATTCACAATAGCAAGACTGTGGAAGCAACCTAGATGCCCTTCAATAGACGAATGAATTTAAAAAATGTGGCATTTATACACAATGGAGTATTACTCTGCATTAAGAAACGACAAAATCATAGAATTTGGAGGGAAATGGATGGCATTAGAGCAGATTATGCTAAGTGAAGCTAGTCAATCGTTAAAAAACAAATACCAAATGACCTCTTTGATATAAGGGGAGTAAACAAGGACAGGGTAGGGACGAAGAGCTTGAGAAGAAGATTAACATTAAACAGGGATGAGAGGTGGGAGGGAAAGGGAGAGAGAAGGGAAATTGCATGGAAATGGAAGGAGACCCTCAGGTTTATACAAAATTAAATACAAGAGGAAGTGAGGGGAAAGGGAAAAATAATACAAGGGGAGAAGTGAATTACAGTAGAGGGGGTAGAGAGAGAAGAGGAGGGGAAAGGGAGGGGAGGGGGGATAGTAGAGGATAGGAAAGGCAGCAGAATACAACAGACACTAGTATGGCAATATGTAAATCAATGGAAGTGTAACTGATGTGATTCTGTAATCTGTATACGGGGTAAAAATGGGAGTTCATAATGCACTTGAATCAAAGTGTGAAATATGATATGTCAAGATCTATGTGATGTTTTGAACAACCAACAATTAAAAACAAACTCTCATAAAAAAAAAAAAAAAACCTGTTTTGCTCCTGGTTGAGACCGATGAAACAGCTAAATGTTACCTTTCATTGTTCTCATTCTGTTGCATTTGGAAAGATAGTAAATGTGCGACTATGAAGAACTGACAGAGAACATTGGTAAGTTCAAAGCAATCATGAAAGATGTTCTGCCATTGCTCAAAAGCCATCAGTGGACAATTTCATCTGCTCATCGGATTTGGGGATAAAAAATTGGGCATCACATTTAACTATTGTAAAATGAGAGCCCTTTCGACAAATTTGGTAATACACACAATTAGAGACCCATAAAATCAACTATTCATACATCTTTTAATTGACTTCTATTCTAATATTTTTCCATTCTATGTTTCTTTTGTTTTATTTTCTTTAATTTTTGGAGTCTACTTGGATCAACTTTTTGTTTCTTCCATCTAAATATCTTTTCATTCTCATGCTTTAATAATTATACTTTACCATCTTAATATCCAATTGCCGTTAGAAGCAAACGCTCATTTTATTTTCCCACTCACTCTGCAGCGATCTCACATAGCTGGCTTTTGAATAAAGCTGCTGGCAATCCCTCAGCCTCTCTCCCACACAGCCAGCTATTCACAATCAGTACAAATCCCTCAATTCAATGGGATTCAATGCAGTTCAATTCAAAGGAGCTCAATTCAATTCAGTTCAACTCATTCTACCACATGTTGGTGCCAATTCTAATTCCAGCCTCTTTGAGCTTTTTCTTTCTTTTATTTATTTTTTTCTTTTCTTCCTTTTTCAAAAAAAAAATTTTGAGGATTATCAAAGAATACATGAGAAATAGATCTAGTAATTTGATCAATCATTCAGTTGTCTTCTCTTTGAAAGGTGGATGTTTACAATTGTGTGCCACTCTTGACTATTTCGTTTTCCATACACATCTTATTTAATGCTTCGGTACTCTTTTCTTCAGCACTTTAATATTTATTTATTACTTCCAGATGTCTTCCCTTCCTTTGATGTACTCAGTGAACTTTCCATGTTGACTCCCTGTGAGTGTGTGTGAGTGTGTGTGTGAGAGAGAGAGAGAGAGAGACAGAGAGAGACAGAGACAGAGAGAGAAATACAGAAACAGAAACTTAGATAATAAGATTTGTCATTGAGACAGAATTTATTTAAGGGTGATATATTTTCAATTTTTATTGCGTATTGTGACAGTTAAATATTTCTTAGAATCACACAGTTCTAGAATTCCTGAACTATTCCAATTCTTGTGCCTGTCCTACTCCTTTTCTTTGTACTTCCCCACATCTTTGTACATACTTCTGATCCTTTCACTCTTAACATTTCAAGTTGTTGCATTATTACTTGTATTTTTTTACTTTCTGTACATTGAGAGATCCCCTGTCCAGTCTCTTTCTATTGAGTCATTTCATGCATTTTCATTTTAATACATTACAATTTTCATGAACCATTTAAGCCAACTGTCTCTGTTGAAAAGTAAGAATTACATCTCATTTGTTTTTAGGTTTTAGTTGTTTTTCTGTCACCAACAAACTATTTTTTAAATTTATAAAACCATTGAAGTTCCTGTAGTCTCTAAAAAGGATATTTCCATTTTTAGTTAGTTTTGAATTCCAAGAAATCTTGAAAATAGTATTGATAGTATTAATATATGAACTTTCTATCTCTCCTAGGGCAAACACTCTGCATAAGGGGATTTGCATTTAATAAAAACTAATGAAGTGTTAGTGACAAACGTCATAAACATTTACCAAGTAGCCACTAATTCAAGGTGGTGATATTACATAGCATATGCCTTCTATCACTCCTGTCCACATAAACAAGAGGCATCACTGTCAACTGAGGAGCTCTGCTTGACCCTAGGATTCATCTTTCATTTCTCTCAAAACCTCATACTCAACTTGGAATTCATCAGCTAAAAATATATGCAAAATCAATCCAGCAGCCTCTCATTAAGAAGCTCCTCCAATTTCCCCCAACTGTGTGTCGATGGTCATGCTGGGCTCTATTTCTTCTCTTGGCTCAACATAATCTACTAGCAGCCAGAATACTGTCTCCAAATTGAAATCAAATTGTGTCACTTCTTTCCAATGAATTCTATAGCAATTAAATTAAAAATCAGATCCCTCACCATAACTTGAAAGGTCCCATGGGACTCTGCCCCATCTACCTCTATGCCCTTAACTCTTTCAATTCTCCCTCTCATTTGCTTTGCTCCGTCCACAAAGACTTTCCTTCTATCCTTTAAGCACCCAATGTTCACTCCTCTTTGGGACCTTGCAACTGACATGTTTCTATGGCTATAAAACATCTTTCTGAGGTGTCATTTTGAATATCTCTTTCTGTTCATTTAATTCTTTGTTTGAAAGTCATCTCACTGAAGAAGCTTAGCCTAACCACTTGGATCATGCTAGAACCCTTCTCTGCAAATTACTATCTATGTTATGGTCATTTTCTAGAATAATTTTTGCTGTGTCAAGCATTAGGAAATCCATAAAGCTCAACAATCTATATAAGGTGATAGTTCTGGTTAGATTTTTGCCATAAATATATAAATCTTTGTTCAATTTGCAGAGATAGTAGAAAAGAAAATGTGATTTTCTTCCTTCCTTCCTTCCTTCCTTCCTTCCTTCCTTCCTTCCTTCCTTCCTTCCTTCCTTCCTTCCTTCCTTCCTTCCTTCCTTCCTTCCTTCCTTTCTTCGTACGGAGAATTGAACTCAGAGGCACTTGGCTGTCAAGCCATATCCCCAGCTCTGTTTTGTATTTCATTTACAGACAGGTTCTCACTGAGTTGCTTAATACCAGGTGTTTTGCTGAAGCTGGCTTTGAGCTTGCAATCCTCCTGCCTCAGATTCCTGAGCTGCTAGGATTACAGGCGGGTGCCATTGCACCCAGCTAAAGTATGATTTTCTAGACCATATTTTGGAATCTGGGAATAAGAGGTTTTAGCATAAGCAGGAAACTCTATTAATACAATTCTAATACTTCTAACACTTTTATTCACAGAGATTCATCTCTCACACAGGAGTTATCAGAGCTGTTTGCCCATGTAACAGCTTCCTCTGAACCTGGTCTCCAAGAAATAAGACTGAAAGTCACAATGTTATCATGCTGATTTAATTATCTGTTCACCTTTTTTTGCTGCTTTTATTTATTTAACAGAGCTTTCCCTAGCTTGGTAAAAATAACTCTCTAATTTGTTACTTGCATATAGTAGAGTTTCCCTTAGCAGGATTAATCATGGGGAAATTAACCATGGGGATAAAGGATATATGTGCCAAGAATTTTATAAGTTTACAGAGCAAAATAAGAAGAAGGTGTTTAATGAATAATAACAGTAGGGATCTATACTTCTGAGCCAAAAGAGAAAGCATCTTATTAGCTGTAAGGATGGAATAACATTTAATAAGAACTTGAACATGTAGTACTTGTTACGTTTGGGAAACTCAAATAACTTAAAATTCTCCATGCCTTCATTTTCTCGTGAGTACAGTGGGAATAATAATATTTTCTATTTGATAATTTTGTTCTGGGGCCTCACAACAACAGCAGAGCCAGTGAGAGGTAGCACTTTTCACATTTCTTCATGAGCCATGTAGTAAGGAATCATGTTGAACATAAACCTTTTCATGAAGTAACATGTATAATTAACATAGAATAATTTACTTGAAATAAAACTTATGATTTGGAAATTGAAATGACCATTTTCCATTGATTCTAGTATTACCCTTCTAGAATCTTAGTTTTAAAATTCAAAGTTTTATTTTGTACTTGCTAAAAATGAATCAGATGAAGAACATCAAAAGATAGAAATAACTAACTACATGTACATTTTAGTGTTTGAATGTTATTTAAAACAATAATTCCATGTGAGAACAGAAGTAAGTTTTCTATTAAAATGGTATATTAGTACGTCATATGAAATTGTGGAACTGACAACTTTCCATAAACACAATAACACCATGTCCAACTGATGGTCACTTCCAAAGTCCATCCCTTGCTCCTCTCCATAATCCATCCATATGATGTCAGTGACTTAATATAACATTGTATGTGTGTGTGTGTATGCATGCGCTTGCTTTGAGAGGAGTGGGGGTGAAAAAGGGGGTGATATGTGGTACAATATAAGTATACATAAGTTAAAGTGATCACTATTATTCTGATTCTAAATCTTTATCTCATTATACCACTTTTTGTATCACAGCTAAGAAAATTTACCTAGAGATCCCCATTTATGTCAATATTCCAAAACAAACTTACGAAAATGAGAATTTGTATTTATACAACAAGATTGTTTCCCTATTTTGTTTCTTTCAAGTAATTTTAACTTCTTTGCCAGTAAGTCAAATTTCTAATAAATTTTAGTCTCTAAGAAATATTTTCCTTATGTTCTTGTGATTGTAACTGTCTAGTTATCAACCATCTTGATAACAGAAAGCATATCACTAGAGCATGTGTTTTGAGTGCCCTCTAGTGGTCACTTAGTCAGTAATATTCAGGAAACTTGGAACGTGCAGCTTGGAAAATCACTATTATAAAGACCCTTAGAGAGGATAATTTGGATAATTTCAAATGAAGACCAAGGTTATCATGGCATTTTTCTCAATTGTATAGAGTCTTATTAAAATATTTTGTTATTTTCTTAGGCTGAATTATCATAACCTAGAAATCTACAGATTGATAAAATGAATATCACTCATATCACTTGTAGAAACCATAGAAGTTTTTTATTGAGATATTTTATTAGGAGGTGTGAAGTCTTATTTCCTTTTATTTTCTCCATTACTTCCTTCCTTTCTTTTTTCCTGTCTTTCTTTAAACTCCTTAATTAACCTTGCTTTCTTACTTATTTACATGCATTTGAGTTATCTGTTTAGATATTTCAGCATTTAAAAGATTCTGATACTTAATATCTTAATAAATGTTTAATAGTTAAAATAATAACTGAAGATAGATTTTTCATGTTAATGAGCTAATGTTTGAGTTCAATAATGACTATAAATGCATGCCATCCATAGATCATTTTAATTAGCAATGGGATCATCTCTTCATTGTGAATAATGTATTATGTTGCCTTTTCAAAAGAAATAACTAAATTTTTGGTTGCTAACTGAAGAAAACTTATAAACTACCATATCTACATATATTTCCTATCTGAACACATTTTATAGCCAAAATTTAGTCCTTCCCGCCCCCCCCCCGAGATAGAATTATATTTTAACATGCAATTTAAAATTCCTTTTGGGCTCATATTAATACCAGGGGATTTTTTCGTATGTCCTCGGTAATGTATTTTAGACACTACTGAAAAAATAAACTAAAATAAATGCTGTCAGTTTCAGTGAATTTATGTTCCAAAATATTAAGTTAATATAATGAACATATACTATAATATAAAATTTTAATTATATTGATATTTTATTAGGTTGCTATTTCTCATTAACATTTTTATTTTCTGCCTGTATACTTGTTGCTGTGGATAACTTGGCAAATAGGAAAAATAAAATAGAAAAATTTACTGTGACTGATAAGAATGATATAAAACAACCTTTACCCAAGTATAACCTGTAGTAGCTTTTTCTAAATGTATTCTTCAACATAAATATTTCCTTAAGGAGTAACTTAAAATAATCTTTGGAAGGTAAAAAATGATAATGTGAATATTAAATTAAGCACTTAACACAATTCTGGATTCACATAGAGTGTGAAATATACATTAGCTACTGTTGATATTGTAATATAATTTAGAAGTTGAATATAACGTTAGCAAAGGGAAAATTAAAAGAACAATATGTCTGAGTTATACAAAATTAGTTTTCCACAGGACTTAACATTATATCTTTTTATTTTCTCTTACTGATTGTTGCAGATTTTGAAGTTAAAATGTTTTAGAAATCCACTTCTTATTCTATTTGGCAGAATTAATTCTGTTCACTTCCAAAGTTATCCAGGGAGCCTCTCTTTCTAGATATATCCTAAAGGGTGAGTTACTCTGAAAAGGAGTTTTGACAGTTATGGGAGGGTTACCTCAGCGGTGAACTATGGAATGCAAACTTTAATACAAATGTATAAAATTCACAAATGTGTTTTCATAATTCACTTTTTAAAAATGCATTGAAATTCAATTGCAAACTGAATGATTCATTTAAATACTGGTCACATTTTGTTAAATAATATTTTGTAAAAACAGTAACATTGTGTATCCATTCATTTTTGAACCTTAGAAGGAGAATTGATGTTGCAAATGGCAAGGTCCGGGGGCACTCATGGTTAGCAATATAGTGTATTAAATTAACTTTATATTATTTTGTTATAAACCTTTTCTGCACACATCTCATAAAACTGTATTTCTTACTAATATTACTTTTCTAATATCAATTAAAATATTAAACCCTACTTGGATCCTAAAATTTATTTTCTAGGTATACAGTGGTCCCATCTTACAAGAGAATTATATCTTTCCTTTTCAGTAATGAATGATTAAGAGTAAGAGGAAAGCTATTTCCAACATAGACAGCCCACAGACTATAGGAAAGACAGGGCAACTTGCTTACTTACCTGATGATTTTTAACTGCTGAAAGATTTAATCTATTCAATTACTTTTTAATTGTATAAACCATATTTTAAATGCTGTATATATATATATATATATATATATATATATATATATCAAGTATCCAGATTGTTTTTACAATACTTTTATTGTATAACACTTAGCAAAGGGGAGTGATTTTAAGACAAATTCACCTTTGTCAAATTATAAATGAAAAAATATTCTATAATAACATGTGCAATTATTTTTTAAGTGCATAGTATAAGATTAGTTTTTCTATGCTTTGTGTCATAAGCATTGCAATAGGGACTTAAAATAGTGCCACTATACTGGCACTTTTCTGGTATCTCCTTTCCTCAGTATAATGGATGGAGACCGAAATAATGAACATTGGAGCTTTAATAAAATGATAGCTCATCTAAAGACAGCAGTCCTACCAGCAGACTGAATTTGCCAGTTCTTATTCATTTGAATCTTCACAATAATCCTATGAGGTAGGACAGAAGAATTATAGGCAAACAGAGGTTGAGTTTGGCAAAGTAATTTCTCCAAATATACACTATTAGTAGGGGATATAACTGATGAGTGACATGACTTCTTACTGATCACAATTAAGCTTCCCTCCACCACCTTTATCATCATTAAAAGGAAGGTCTATGCCAATCAACCTGAAAAACAGCCAATTCTTTTCTTTTTCATAACATATAAATGCATATAGTTTTTGAAAAATACATATTACAATATCTACAACTTTCAGAAAGTATACTGCCTGTCCAAAATGCTGGTGGAGAAACGCAGTATATGAAATGGCATTTTGCCTTCTCAACTGACAGTTGCCTCAGGCAACAATATAAATTCAACACTGTGACAGATAAAATGCACCTGACAATTAAGGAGATGGTTTTACTCAGGTCATTGCAATGGAGGTTGAAAACCTGGAATTTCATAAAACAAGAGAATACCAAGCAGGGATGAAGAAGAGTCTTATTTGAGTCACTGAAGAGTGAGTTGAGTGAGGACAGACTGCTCCTCAGGGGTAGAAGTTTTGGAATAGCAAAGGGTGCGAGCTGGGGGATTCTTTACTGTGATATTTTCCAGTAGCAAAGTCTCTGGCAAACTTTAATTTTGTAAATGTGTCCACTTACCTTTTCTGATCAATAAAATGTTATAGATTCAGCCTGGGGTTGTAGTACAGGGGTAGAGTGCTTGCCTAGCATGTGTGAGGCACTGGGTTCAATCCTCAGCTCTACATAAAAATAAATAAAAATAAAGGTCCATCAACAACTAAGAAATTTTTTTAAAAAAAGTTATAGATTCACTTTTTATCCCTTTCATGAATTTTTCATCGTTAATCTAAAAAGCAGTTTATCACTCAAGACTCTGAAGTACTAAAACTTTGCTAAATTAATTTTCCAATATATTACACACATTTTCACAAATAGTCTTTTATTTCTATATCACCCCAAAACCTATAAATATGGACTATTTTATAATTTAAACGGAATCATCTTCAAAATATTCAAAGCTACTAAAGAAGAAATTCAAAGAAATATGAGAATTAAACAAAAAGAAAACTTCAGGATTGGGAGCACTCTTCATGTCAAAGAAAGGAAATGCAACAGAAATACTGGAAAGACTATAATAAAAAACAGCATGTGACAATTTCCTTTAATATTTTCTGAGAAAATGATTATAAAAATATACTTGTACACCATATGATTTGGAGGTTTTATTTTCTGATTTTGGGGGTTGGTTTGGTTCTACCAACCATAATAAGTGGCCAGAAAGGTCATTGCAATTTATGGATGAGGAGAATGCTTCCCTTTACAGACAGGAGAATGCTCTCACTTAGGATAAGAACATAATGAGAATCTTTGAGATCCATCCCCATATAGAAATATGCAGTGTACTACTACTCACAGGCACTTTATTAACTTAGAGATGTAAATTAACTTTTTTCCCCCTCAATTCCTGTTTTCCTCAGCACTTCCTGGCCTAACAGGAAGAAGTTTTATGCAAATGTACAAGAACTGAAGGCCATGCAGAAATCCCAGTGAGCTCATTAATCTGGTCAGCCTCTCTCCACATATATATGTGAACATAGCAAGTTCCAAAATGATACAGGGGTTCGTTGGTAAGTGTGGAGTATGAAAAGAGAGAAAGAAAGATAATCAAAATCATGTGTGTGGGGGGGTGAGGGGTGGGGCAGGTAGTTTTTAATCTCTAGATTTTTTATATGATTGCAGCCAGGATTTGAAACTGGTCATCCCAGACTTCTGTTCTTGGCTGTCTCTGTGAAGTAATAATACACTCAGGTCCAAAGAAGGCATGTTCTTTGCTGTCCACCAGGAGTGACCCTTTCACCTAGTGTTTTTTATTTGAGTTATCATCCTATCTTTCATCTCTAGTTCAAACAAGTAATTGTGATCACAGCCACATCATAAGTTTGCACACAGACACCATCTCTATGTCTAAGCTGTTGGCACAGGTAGTCACTGAATACCAAATTCCCTGAGGTTTATACTCTCTGTCATGGCAGCAATGCCTTTCTTCTACAGTCGTTTGACTGTCCCAGATTTAAAGGAGTTCCCTCTTTTTTTTTTTTTTCTCGGAAATGTAGTCATATTCTGCTTGATTCTATGAAAGGCCTCTCTTTTTCCTATATTATCTTCCATGATGTAATGGGAAAAAAATAAATTATATACAAATGGCTTATATTAAACCCATAAGGTCTACTTCAGAAAATGATTAGTTTGACCTAATTTCTTTCTTTCTTCCTTCCTTCCTTTCTTTTTTTTTTTTTTTTTTTTTTTTTTTTTTTGGAGAGGAGGGATAACAAGAATAAAACGCAGGGGCTCTTGACCACTGAGCACTTTGCTGTTGCTGAGACTGGCTTTGAACTCATGATCCTTCTGTCACAGCCTCCCAAGCCACTGGGATTTTAGGCATGAGCAAAAGCACCCTGCAATTTGATCTAATCTCCAAAGCAAGTGCACATTCACAAAACATGTACCTATCTATATGAGCTTGTACAGCCTTAAGCCCTCTAACTCTCCCAGACCACACACAGACCGTTTACATATTTCTATAGCATAGTTAGATGATGGATAAAGATATCAGAGCCCCATAAGCATATGAGAGTATTTTAAGTGTAGTTTTTAAAAAAATAGGTTACTCATTTTCATAGAGTGTTAATTTTCCCTACAGGTCTCAGGAAATGTATCTCATTGTGACCAACTTTAGAATATTTGATAATTCAACTGTTGGCCTTTCTTTGAATAACTGTTCAATGTTTTGCATAAACAGAGCAGGTCAGTAACTTCATATATCTGAATCTGAAGAAATAGTTTTTTTATGTAATTCTCTTCTATGAAAACAGAACAAGGATTCTTTTAAATGCCTTATTACTTATCAATATGCATATTACAAAGTATTTTGAATATCTGTAATGTAAACATTTTTTAAATACTAAACAAATTGAGATTCCAGGAATTAAAATCTTTGAAAATCTTCAATAAATTTTATAATAAGGATTATTTTTCTTGTACTGGGGCTTGAACCCAGAGTGCTCTACATCCCCTGTTTGCTTTAGCCTTAAACTTGGGATTTTCTTGCCTCAACCTCCTGAGTAGCTGGGTATTTTAGAAAGCTTTGTGCTGCTGCAATCAAAAGAACTGACAAGAACGACTTAAAAGGAGGAAAAGTTTACTTTGACTCCCTGTTTCAGATGTTCAGTCAATAGTCAGTTGACTCCCTGGCTGCGGCACCAAGGTGGGGCAGAACATCATGGTGGAAGGCATGGCAGAGGAAAGAAGCTTAGGACATGGCAACCAGGAAGCAGAGAGAAAGCTCTGCTCACCAAGTAAAATATAAACTCCAAAGGCACAATCCCAGTGACCAACATCCTCCAGCTACACCCTACCCAACAATAGTTATTGTCCAGTTAATCCATATTGATGAATTCAACCACTGATTAGGTTCTATCTCATAATCCAATCATTTCACCTCCAAAAATTCTTGCATTGTCTCACAAATCAGCTTTGGGGTGACACCCCCACATATTTAAACCATAACACTAAGATTACAGGCATGTGCCACCACACCTGGCTCCATTTCATCCTAATAGGGCCATTTTCTTTTAAAATTTCAGCAAAGTTCAATGGCATGTTCTGAAGCTTGTTGTTTTTCTTTTCTACCCAATTTTAACATTTCTACCCAACTGCTGCTCTGAAAAGAACACCAGAAAAAAGTTTCTTTTTTTAACGAATTATAATTGGAATATCCATTTATCACCCAGGTGTGAGAGTGCTTGACCCTAGAGAGACGGATCTTGGAGGGCTGAGGAATTGGCCCTGAAGGTCTCTTTCCTGTCCACTGACCCCCAGGGATCCTGCTCACATCCAGATGGAAGAAGAATCTGCTTCTTCACAGGACCCAGGGGATTCTTACTCTTCCTTCCCATACATATAATTCTTACTAATCCTACTTTCACCAAGAATACCAGATGCTGCAAGGCTTGACCTTGGGAAGCAATCCATTGGTGCTGGGGAAAAAAAAAATTCTAAATGAAAATCATAAAACCTTGTAAGAAAGAAAGAAAGATTAAGAAACAGGGAGAAAGAGTAAGAGATTTAAAATACGTAAGAAATCGAAAAGATGGAAGAAAGATGTAAGGAAGAAAAAAGGAAAAAAGATAGGAAATTTCATAAAAGGCTATTATACTTCTGTTTATACCATTTTGTTATGAGAAATTACATCTGCTATATTTTCTAATATTTTATAATAAAATAACTTGCATAATTTTACTTTACAGAGTGATGACCTATACAGAGTATCTGCTTCCCTCAAATTTTTCATAAGAATTTAGTTCTCCCCCAACTATATTGCAAATAGCAGAATATTGATTTTTTTTAAAGGCCAGACTTCTGCTTCCTGTGTGAGGATGCGATTGTAACACTGCATTATCTCTGAAACCTCTTTGCTAATAGTGAATCTCTTTGGCAGTTGTTCCGGAACTGCTGACAAGACATACTATTATCTCTTCCATTTCATCTTCCTCTTCTTTCCTCCCTGTGGGAGAAAAACATCTGTTTGCCTTAGAAGGAATTAAATATGTTAGAATGGATCCTTTGCTTTTCTATCTATTAAAAAGTGTTGACTTCTTCTCCCTCACCCCACCACACATCTCCCCTCTCCGGCTCATTCTATAAGATTGGAGAATATTTTAGGGAGCCTACATCAGATGCCATATCCATTCTCTGTCATTAATTAATTTACGTTTATGGAGGCTCTGTTTTATATCAAGCAACATGCTTAGAAAATGGGATTTAAAAACTAAAGACAAAGCATTTTAGTTTTGGAAAAGTAACGTTAGACTCAAAGTGCGATTTTCTTAGCCTTTTAAGATGGAAAATACAAAAATCACTCACATTACATAGACACTTTCCAAAATAATCCTCCCAAGCATATGTGTGAAATGTAATCTTAACAAAATACATAAGTCAGTTCTAATTATATAATTTGGAGGCTTTGAATATGGAAATATTATTTTAAGCTTTAAAGGATGGGATACAGAATTTATATCTTATGTTTAACTGAACCTCTGAAAGGTCACATAAACTATAGAATCAGGCAAAAGTGAGAGAAGTGGAGAAATAGTGAGTATGGATGTAGGAAAAAGCTAGATAAGAGATGTCTGAAAATATAAAACTGAACAGGAGATCTTCTGTGTATCTCTGATCTCCAAAAGACAAGCATCACTCTCTGGTAAGGATAAATGATTTACCAGCAATATTTCTAAGTTATTTCAACTTTCTAAACCTCTGAAAAATGAAGGTTACTAATATTGCAGAGGTTAAAGCCAATAATGCTTTAATCACTGAATCACAAGCATCTGACTTTACAAAGACAACTTAGGCTAGGCAAAAATGTGTGGGTTTTAAGACCAGTAAGAACCATTTAGACTGGGGCTGGGCTGTGGCTCAGTGGTAGAGCGCTCACCTAGTACGTGCGAGGCCCTGGGTTTGACCCTCAGCACCACATAAAAATAAATACATAAAATAAAGGTATTGTGTCCAACTATAATTAAAAATTAAAATATTTTTTAAAAAAAGAGCCATATAGACTGAAGCAAATTTACCAAGGGCTTTGAGTTTCAATTTCTTTGTCAGTAAGGCACCCAGCATAGCATGTGATAAATAGATACACCATTATAGTAGTAGAGAAATTATTTTTTAAAATCACTTTATAACATATTGAAGAGTGTATTCTAACTACTTGAATTATGAATATAACTTCCTACTTTGAAATCTCGTCTTCATATTTTATTCTTACTTTTTATAACTATGTACTCATTCTTATAGCCTTTCAGAATTTTTCTTTGATACATTCTTGTTTTCATACGTACTCCCTTTCAGTAATTGAGCAATTTCAGCTCTCATCTCTAATGGAGGAAATTATATCTCAGTAAACTGTTAGGTAATTGAAATAAAGGTTTATGTCATTTTGTACTTGTAGAGTTCAACTCTCCAACATCATATCTTGTTTATGTGAAATGCCTCATAAATGATAAATGAATGAATGAGTGATATAGTAATACACTCTGTTTCATATATTCAGACAAAGTTGAATATATGAAGAAAGCTATACTGAAGTATTGCACTTGAAAACAAAGGATGAATCATAAAAAGGAATTTTAGAGATGATGGGAAGAAATATTTTTCAGGGAAAGCGTGCAAGGCATGTTTCATGTTAAGGGCCAATTAAATAATTATATTTAATACTATCTTTGAATAACTATAATTTTTATTTATCATTATTTAATGTTAATTAGTTTATATGTGGTATTTGAATACATTATTTCAGTTTGTTTCATTATATGTGCATTTGTTTATTAATTCACTCATTTTTATCCTTTTATTAATACATATGGATAGGCATTCACTATGTAATAATCTGTTCTATGTAAATAATATAAACAATAAAAATTTCATATGTTAATATTATTATTGAGGTACAACATAGTTTCTTAAAGTTAGAACCTTTCTAAAAAATGTAAGCATAACAGTAATACCTCAATAAATTGTCTATAACTGTAATATATCATCTGTGCACAGAAAAGAGACTTTTGGTGTATTGAACCACTGAAATTTTATTACAATTTATAATAACAGAATAACTTACCTTATCTTAATAAATGTTATCACACTGAAAAGTTTTTATTTTAAAAGAATTTTTAATCATTAAAATAATATTATATGAACTAATTAATTGTACAGCAATTCGACCAGTGACTTGGTTAAATCTTTCACATAACACTTCTTGTTTCTAAGCATAGATAACATTATTTGCTATGCTTTGGGCTTTATATAATTCAGACATTATACCAATGGACTCTGGTCTTCTACCTAAGAACTTCCGAATTGAGTATTTTTCTCAAAATTATTTTGGGAAATTCGTCAATGTGCCAGAAAACAAAACAAAAACCAGAAGACTTTGTAAATTAGTAAGCAAGTCTGCCATACAAACACTCATACCTGACACTTTCTTCTTTGGGGGTACCAATTCCTGAAAGGGAAGCAGGAAAGAGTGATAAATAAAATCGTCACACACACATAAAAATTCTTATACATAATAGTTGTCATGCCGACTGTCCACTAAACTGCACTGACACAAACAGGAGGAAAACTAAAGGTTTGTCTTTGAGGTTTAAAAGAATAACATTACAGGCTTCAGCCTATGAATCAATTAACAGAAATGGGCAACTGAACAAAGGTTGCAGTTCTCACTAGGATTTGGATTCCTAACATCTGGGCAAACTTTCCTAAATATCTTACACATCTCATGATAGTCTCTCAGGAAATGCTGATTTTCCTTCAAAGTTTAAGGGCCTCCCCTTTTTTTTTTTAACTTTGTCAAGACCTGTGCCTTTTGTCTTCACCTTCTATTTCCAGTGTCCGATTAATTCAAAAGAGATTCAAGAAGAGTCTTAAAAAAGAGGTACTCCAAAGTTAAACCCCTAAAGAATAATTGCGGTGTACTTCCTATTATATTCATGTGTCTTTCTTCCTTATGATATAGTACATTCTTGCATACATCTCAGGCACCACTACATTTTTTAAAATAAATCAGTAAATGGTTTTGAATGTTTCTGAGAGAGGGTAGGATAAAGCAAGCATTGGAAGGGAAGGAGATGCTATATAAGGGGGAAAGGACCAAGAGAAAGACTTAAATAAATTCTTAGAAGTAGTTTTAAAGGAAGAAGGAATCAACAAGGGAGATTTGGAAGATATACGCCAAGAGCAGGATAAGAATGAAAACACTTCCAGAAGGAAAAGGTAAAGACCATAAAATTTTATAGAATAATGTAATGAAAAAGAGGTGATTAGATTTGACAACACAGAGTTTACTGATGATTTCATAGAGAATATTTTTGTAAACTTATTAAAGGTAAAAATCAAATATCAGTCACTGAAAAATAGAACTGAGGGAAAAAGACATAATGATGTACAAATATAAAGAGGGAGAAAATCAGAAATTTCAGTCCTCCTAAGAGACTGATAATCATTCAGAATTAATTTTAAATCAAATAGTATTTTTCATCTGAACTGTTTTTGCATTATAAGTTTTAAAATTAAAAAAAGAATAATGATCTATTTAATTTAGTTACAGATTTTAAATTGTGTGATAAGGACTATGTCAGGCAATCCCCTTGCCTCTCCAGTACCAGGGATTGAACCCAGGGGCATATAAAAACTGAGCCACATTCACAGCATGTTTTTGTATTTCTGTTTAGAGAAAGGGTCCAGCTAAGTTACTGAGGACCTCTCTAACTTGCTGAGACTCATTTTGAACTTTCAATCCTCCTGTCTCAGCCTCCCAAGCCACTGGGATTATAGGTGTGAGCCATTGAGCCCAACTAGGCAACTTTTTTAATTTATAATTTTCCATCATTTAGCAACATTAAATATTTATAAATATTGAATATCACACTTATTTCAAAACTGAGACAGTTGCTGTCTTCTAAACCTGTCAATCATCATCTTCAACTTGAGATGTCTGTTATAGCTATTCCATAATTAACATTACTAAATTAGAATCAGATTGTTTTTCTCCTGATCTGTTTTTCTCCACGTTAATACTCCATTTATTTACTTCATGTTTTGTCCATTTCATACACAGTAGCAGAATTATTGTTCAGCAATATATATCAACTCATGGTATCTCTTTTTAATATTTTCCAAATACTTTCTTCTTAGAAAATAACAGGCCTTGTTTACTGATTTGCCTTCCTTCACTTTCCATCTTGCTCATTATCCACTGCCCACACTGCTCTTTATTTTTAAAGAACAAACATTTTAATTTCCTAAGAGTTTTTCACCTGCCATTTCCACTTCTTAGAATGAATGTAGTGCCACAGAAAACTTGGTTTACTCAATTTCTTTTTGTGCTTGGAAAGACATTTCCTAATCATCCTCATCTTATCAATCACCTCATTTTCTTCGTTTCTCATATTACCCTACATGATTTTATTCTTCAGTGCATTTACTGCATTTATGTATTTGTCTTATTTTTTGCCTTTCTAGCACTGAATATAGACTACATTACCCCAGAATTCCTATATTGTTCACCCATTATAATTAACACATACCCGGTATCTATAATACTTTTTTATTATTAATTATTTATTATTTGTTTTAATTAACTTTTTAAAGAATGAAATTATCTTAATGCTACTTTTTGAAATTATGTTCATTAATTAGGATGAATCTTTAGTATTATCTTAATTTCTTTACCTTTATAACTAGAAAAACACAATGTTCTGAAAAAACATTACTGAACCAGATCAAGTGGACTATTGCCTCTATTTTTTTGTTGTTTCAAACATTATTTAGAAACAAATATTTATCAGTATGAGACATATTTTGTGTATAACAGAAATATTTGAAATTTGAATAGCTGATCATTTAGATTACTTACATAATCTGCAATAAAACTAAAATACATTTTCTAAGTCTATGTCATGTACATAAAGTTATAAAAATAATATGATTTTTGATATATTGAAAGATAAATAAAGACTGGTTGATTATTTTTATGTTGTTGCTCTTCTGTTGCAGAAAGTAAGTTTTAAGTGAGAAGTCCTGTTCTGGGTTAAATGCACTACACATTTTTGATCTTTTATGAATTTACAAACCTCAGAACTTGTTTTATGCTATAAATAACATTCATTTTTAACTCCATTTTATAGCTCTGTCATTTGTCTAAAAGTCTATAAGCTTCAGATAACTATATTGGGTGAAGTAATTTTGTAACCATTCAACACTGTATATTTTCATTAATCCAGATCATAATGATGTACTTCCTTCCTGATTCTCTATAACAATGATTGTATCGATATAAAATTTAAATGTCTATTCCTGACAGCATATATATTTTTTCAGTTTAAACAAATAAAAGTTATATGATAATAGATATGATTACCATATATATGATTACCAGGGGAACAGTGAAAGTACTGATATTAAAGAAAAAATACTTGCACTTTTTTAAATCAAATATTTACAAAATTGTGAAATTTGTGTTCCCAGTATTGGCTAGTTTATTTCAAAACAATGCTTCTACCACAAAATCAATAGAAAAATAGAAGAAAAAGTAGCCTAAGTCTCCATCATGTCAGCTTAGGAATTGACTTCAGTTCCTAAGCCTCCTAGAGTACAAGAAGTAAAATCAAGAATCAATAAATGGGATGGAGTCAAACTAAAAGCTTCTTCACAGTAAAGGAAACAATCAAGAACATGAAAAAAAGTCTACAGAATGGGAGAAAATCTTCACCACATGCACCTCAGGTAGAGCATTAATCTTAAGGCTATGTAAAGAAATCAAAAAACACCAAAGAAATAATTAACTCAACCAATAAATTGTCTAAGGAACTGAACAGACACTTCACAGAAGAAGAAATACAATCAATCTGATATCACACATATATGAAAAAAATGATCAACATCTTTAGCAATTAAAGAAATGCAAATCATAACTACTCTAAGATTTCATCTCACTCTAGTCAGAATGGCAATTATCAAGAATACAAGCTACAATAAACGTTGGCAAGGAAGTGGGGAAACGGGTACACTTGTGCATTTCTGGGGGGACTGTTAATTGGTGCAACCAATGTGTAAAGCAATATGGAGATTCTTCAGACAACTTGGAATGGAACCATGATTTGACCCAGTTATGCCACTCCTCAATTTATACCCAAAGGACTTTAAAGTCAGCATACTACAGAGATGCAGCCACACTAATGTTTATAGCAGCTCAATTCACAATAACTAAACTATGGAACCACCCTAGGTAACCTTCAACAGATGAATGGATAAAGAAAATGCGGTATATATACACAATGAAATATTACCCAGCCTTAAAGAAAAAAATGAAATTACGCTATTTGTTGGTAAATGGATGAAGCTGGAGCATATCATGCTAAGTGAAATAAGTCAATCCTCCAAAAAACAAAGGCCAAATGTTTTCTCTGATAAGTGGATGCTGATCCATAATAAAGGGTAGGGGGCATGGGAAGAATAGATGTATTTTAAATTAGAGAGAAGTGAATAAAGAGGAAGGGGTATAGAGGTAGAAAAGATACTAGAATGAATTGGACATTATTACCCTATATGCATATATGATTACATAGTCAGTCATGTAAAACCAGAAGAATGAGAAATTGTACTCCACTTATATATGATGTGTCAAAATGCATTCTATTTTCATGTATAGCTAATAAGAAGAATTTGTTTTCCAAATGGCTAAACAAGATGTAAAACAGAAGGGTATAGAGTTTAATGTATCCAAAAGCTTTTAATATACATCAAGATTTAAGGGTCCAAGGGACCATAGAACACAGTATTCATCATAGGAAACCTCCATATTTGATTCTGCTTCTCTCACTAAGGTATTTGCCACTCTGAAATAGGTAATTTGAGAGGCTTAAATACAAATCTGTTCTTGTAATTTTTTGGATATAATGAGGATTGTAGATTCAAAGAAGAGAGAGATGAGGTAAGTAACCCAGGCTTTCAATTAAAAAAAAAAAAAAGAGAGAGAGAGACTAACATTTATTACTAGGACATAATACCAACTTTCACAAAATCTAAGCCTAACTTTGAATTGGTTCAACTTCTGATTAATTAAAATGATCTGTCATTCCCTAACTCTCCTCCATAAGCAGAAAGCAATCCTTTACTAAAGAAGTAAAGTATGCAGAACTGAGGAATCCCAAATCCATTTCTTTCTTTCTCTCACTGACCATTCAACCTCCATTAGATCATCAATAAACAGGCATGCCAAATATAAGAAATGACTAAAAACTAAAATGAAATGAGACAATAACATAACATTCATTGGACATCAGATACAAGAGCATTTAGAAAGAAACCTTAAAATGATTGCAGTTATGAATTTAATAAATTTAATGACACAAAGGAGAGAATTAGTATAAATTGAAACCTAAAACAAAGAATTGAGTTAAAATTCTTGAAATGAAGAACTTAGCAATTAGACTTAAGAAATTCATTTTATGGGCTCAAGAAGAAATTAGAAAGTGGTGAAAAGAATTAATTAAATAGAAAATAGAACAAGAAAAGAAATATGAATGAAAACATGGGAATAAAAAATCAAATGTAAAAAGCATATATAATATATATATATGTATATACATATATATATATTATATTTATATTTATATTTATATTTGGAATCCTCAAGGAATAAGTGTAAAAAAATGAGCAGAAACAATATTTAAAAAGCTAATAGTTGAATACTTTACCTAAGTTATGAAGAAGATAATAATGAAGTAATAGCAAAACATTAGGAGAATAAATACAGAGAAACTGTTGTGAAAGTGAAATGAGCCAAAGAAAAAGATTCTTCAAAGTTGCCAAGGTGGTATAGAGCATGATACAAAGTAAGATGCCAGTTCATTTCAGAGCAAAAGAAATCAAACACAGAAGCCAAAGAGTGATAACTTAGAGTATTTAAAGAAAATAACTACCAACCTAGAATTGCGCAAACCATAAATATATTTTTAAAATAAAAGTAAATATTTTTCAGATATACATCAATTGACATAGTATATCACAAGAAGAAAACTTAAATATTTAAAAAAATATTCAAGCAATAGGAAAATAAATTAAGAAGACTCAGAAAAGGGAAGGAGGAAGTGGGAAAGGGGGAACACTGGAGTGCTGAGAGCCGCGGCCGAGTCTGTATGGCCCCTGGCATTTTGCCAACAGTATTGATTGACAGGCTAGGCATTACTATCTGCCTCTGCAGCTACTTTTGAGTTCTCGCACTATTTTGGAGCTCTCATGGGGATTTCCGGGGATTCCCCGAGAGTTCCCACTGGTTGGGGAAGTGCAGGAGGAGGGATTTCCAGGAGAGATATTTCCGGCTGGGGGTTCCTGGATGATCCGCGTGGCATTCAGGAGAATTCCCCAGGAGCCTGTGTGAGGTTTTTTCTTGCAGTTCAAAAATAAAGTTTGTTCCTGCTTCAGTGGCTCGTGATTTGTGCCCAGCCAGACTGCGGCACTGGAGAGTGATATTGGCTAAAGCATATTATTATATTTTCTGCATGCACAAATATGTAATGATGAATATTATGTATAATTATATGTATAATTATATGTATAATTATATATAATTATAAGGCACCAATTAAAAATATATGGGAAAAAAAGAAATCTAAAATAAAAAGAAAAACTAATGAAGAGAGGTCGGACAAATACATGGATTTAAAAAAAAATTAGTGTCTTGAAGAGTTTCAATCACTTTTAAATTGTAATATTGAAATCATTTTAAAATTATAATTAAAAGTTACAAAAATATCTGTTTTTTAAGAGTTAATAGACTTAAAGTGTTCTAAGTTCCTTATGTTCTAGGGGAAATTGCAAATATGTCAATATATACTAGATTTTAATAAATCTAATCTACATACATTGAAATAAATTAAGGATTCAAGTATATGAAATGACCACTAAAAGAATAAATGACATCAATAACAAACTGAGAGAGGAAAATGCAATAGTAAAATAATATATAAACCAAAATAATGCAAGAAAGGAGGGCAAAAGTGAAAGAATGAGTAGAACAGAAAGAATAATATGGCACTCTTAAAAAGCTAAACCTATCTGTGAATATATTAAATATAAATATATCAATAGTTCATTAAAAAGAAAAATACAATTCATTAAACATAAAAACCCACATATATGCCACTAAAATAGAATGCCTTAAATAAATATATTTCTTTTAAAAAGTTAAAGCTAATGGAATAGTAGCATACAAATATCAAAGAAATGTTCATAGTTCTGGCAAGAGTTAAGTAGGCAAACAGTGATAGTGGAAGTTTTGAAAAAATGCTTTGTAATGATAATGATTAAATTCAATAAAAAGATTCAATAATTCAACAATTTACAATAATTACAGCAATATAGTTAATGATTAATATCAAAGTATACACAGAAAAAAAATTGATGGACCTCAAAAAAGAAAGAGACAAACAGCCATTCTGGAATGAATGAATTTGTGTATTTTTATATCAGTATAACATTCTTCAGTAACAAAGTTTTGACCAAAAAAGATGCCCATTGGACAATTGGACAATTCAGTGTGGATCTACTAATCATGTAAATTTGAAAATGTAGCAATCTCAGGTTGTGAGATCCTTGATTTAACAACTGTCATAAGACGTTTCCACTTTTTCCTATGGGCAATGAAACTCTGTAAAGGATTTTATTGATAGGGATGGCATAATTCTATTTATTGTAGAAGATTTTTTATGGTTTTTTAATAAAGTGAAAAGTATATTGGAAAGAATAATCTAAGAACCACAACAAAATAGTTGTTATATAGTTACTGTAATGATTCTGAAATAAAATCATTTCAAAACCAAGAAAACATTTTAGTGCTCTCTGAAAAATAAAACTGATAAGACTGAATCAATGATTGGATAATTGACTTGAAAGGAAAGAAGGGTTTAAGTTCTCTGTTTCCTGCAGTTAGCTGGAAGATAGTGCCATTGACTTCTCTAGGGAATAGAGAAGAAAAATAAGGATTGGAAAGAGTGATCATGAAGAGTTCAGTGCAGGACTAAACTCATTCTATTGAATTTGTCTTTCCTAGAGTTGAATTTGTCTTTTCTAGTGTTCATGACAGGTTTCTGTCTGGAAATTTGGGAGTGTTGAGCGTATGCAATGTCTAATTGAAATAAAAGGTTATTGGGTTCATGAGAACAAAGAAGAGAGAAATGGAGAAGTCTCCAGAGATATTCTGACATTTAAAACATTTATGCTATGACAGTCCTATGGATGGAAACACCATCAAGTTTTTCTTTTTAAGTAATTCATTGTATAAAAACATTTTAAATAGTTTATATAAAAGAAGAGGTAATTTTTTGGAAATAAAAAAAATACCTTTGCCAATATATTTTGCTTTTATTTACAGTAATTTTGCATACAGAAAAATACACATACACACAGATTGGGGAAATTAGCATTTTAACACATTCTAAAGATACACTATGAAGAACAGTGCATTTTTTAAATGTTTTTGTTTTGATGAGAGAAGAATTACAAATATATTTATTTTCCTGTGTTTCTTAATTATTAAAATTTAGTTTACAAAAACAATTATCAAAATCTATAATGATTCACTTGAATTGAAACATTTCAGCTCACAAGATTTGCCTCTTAAGATCTTTACGTTTCATTTGTAATTTCTAGACAAATTTTAGAATACCAATAAATAGGAAAAGGGTATACTGGTAGCTAAACATGTGGTATAAATAGAAGCAAGTGATCCATGAGGTTTTAGTGATTAGCTAAACTGTATTCTGTTGTTATTAAAATTGAGACAGTAAAGAATTCATATATTTGTCAGAATAGACTTATCTAAAATGTTAAAGAGATTAAAATTATGTAATACAATTTCAGTTGTATAAAAGTGACCAAATCCTAGAAATTAAATCTATTATCAATATCTCTTTTAAAATTGTTCTTCTTAAACTGGGCATGGTGGCACATGCCTGTAATCCCAGCAGTTTTGGAGGCTGAGGCAGGAGGATCAAGAGTTCAAAGCCAGCCTCATCAATGGCAAGGTACTAAGCAACTCAGGGAGATCCTCACTCTAAATAAAATACAAAGTAGGGCTGGGGATGTGGCTCAGTGGTTGAGAACTCCTGAGTTTAATCCCTAGTACCAAAATTTTTTTAAAAACATGTTCTTTATGTGACTCTGATTTTAATCAAATGTGTATTTTCTCATCAAGAGGAAGAGAATGTAGATAACTACTGTTATGGTTTGGATATGAGGTGGCCCCATAAAACTTGTTAATGTAGGAATATTCAAAGGTAAAATTATGAGGTTATGAGAACTGCCACTTAATCAGTCCATCTGAGTTTGAATGGACTGACTGGGTGAAAACTGTAGGATAGAGGAGGGTCACTGGGGACCTGTCTTTAAGGACTCTATCTTGTCTCCCTGGCTTCTCCTTCATTCTCTCTACTTCCCAACTGCCATAAGCTAAGCTGATTTTCTCCACTTTGTCCTTTTGCCATGATACTGTGCCTCAGCTTAGCCCAGGGCAATGGAACTAGTCAACCTTGCACTGAACCTCTGAAACCATGAGCCAAAGTAAACTTTATCTCTTCTAAGTTGGTCTGATCAGGTATTTTGGTCACAGTGACTTATAGTTTACTAATACAACTGCCTTGCTAATTTCTAGTGAACTGATCAACTAGTAGATGGTAGAAGGAGATTAATAATATAAATTAAAAAGTTAAGCATATTTTTAGAATATTTTCTATATATTTCACTGTACTTGACAAAGTTGATTCTATGGCAAGTACAGAAAAGCTTGATTTATTATTAAAAATGCTACTGTTAAACCATTCATTATTTCATATTTTCCCCGTTTAATTTAATCCCTAGGACCTCTCTTTTTTGTTGAACATGTTATATTTATATTTTCAAAAAATAATAACAGAAAAATAATAATATCCTACAGAAATACCTCCTACTTATCAAGTATTGAATTAAATAAGAATAGGGTATTTCTGTTAATATTTTTCCAATTTCCATATTTATGAATATTTTTCCAATTATTTCCATTTCCAATTGATTAAATCTGAGATTTTTAACTTGGAATATTAATTGCAATTTTCCAAATGATTGCATACATTACTATTCAGCACTTAAATTTTCATAAAGTTATGAACACTTGATAATTAGTATAATGTCTGCAACATTAATTTATGTATCTAAATGGTAAATAACAAGAGAAAATATACACATGAATAAAGAATTTAAATTATGTGCAGAATGACAGCCTTAGGGCAGACCATGATTTAGAGAACATATTTGAATTGGCATAATCTTTTCTTTCTCCAATATCAAGAAATAAAACTTCGGCGATAAGAAATCACATCTCTTTATTATACTAGTTATGTTTAAGCTCTTCTCATTGAGGCTAACTTGGAACAGTTTAGACAAAATAAATTAAGCCTCTTCAGCTTGAGGCCATTAAAACATTTCAGTTCAGAAGGAAGTGAGATGGGCCTTCATGAATTAACCTCAGTCATATCTGCTGGAACATTTTCTAATGCTGGCTAAAGTGCATTCCTGTGTATTTCCACTTAAGCCATCTGCCAATCTTAATGCTTATTCCTGAGGGAGGAAAACTTCCAGAGCTATTTCTCATTTAATTTGCAAGGACATCCTGTTTAGGTACTTATCAAAAGAACAGAAGAATCGATGCCAAATACCACAAACCCTAGTTTAGAAAACTTAATGGGTTGGACTAAAGTAATAACCTACATTTTAAAGGAATTGTAGCTTACTTCCTTTAATTTAGTAAATACTCAGAAAGTATGGCTCCTAGGCCTAAATGTTTTTTAAAAATAACAGTACTTTGCTCTACATACATTAATGGATTTTGTGGGGAAAAAATATTTGCTAATGTTTTCAGGATGGGGACTTAAGTATTTTAGTGCACTAGAACCAAGATCATTTGTGTTCAATGATTATAACATTCTAATACCTATTTATTTTGGATGTTAATTATCTTATTTAAAGGGTTTTATTGTTATTAGCATATACAGATGAATAATAAGACAAGACAGAAATTCCTATTCTATAATCATTTTTGCCTCTATATTTACTTTAATTTTGTTTCACAATCTAACTAAAAAAAAAAAAACCCCTAAATCTCAATATTTCTGTTGTAAAATACCATATAAGATAAATGCAGATATTTTAATTTTAATGAACTTTCTGAGTGACAAAAAGATGATTATGGAAAATGTCTTTGCTTTTTATAACACCGGGGCAACAAATTATAACTTCAATATATAATTTATTTTAGTTCAACAGCGATATAACATACAATGCTTTCTCCGTGTGCTATATAAAGTAATTGGTGCTGAGTAGGATAATATTAGGTATATAAGTAACGATGGCAGGGAAGTCATTCAGTGATAAGGGAAGTTTGTAACGATTAGGAAACAGGGAGAACAACTAAGTGGGTAATACCAAAGGACATTAAGCCACAGTTGTAAAAAAAAAAAAAAAAAACAGATTTATTTACCCATTAAATTACCTGGTGTCCTTGAAGCTTTCTCTTTAGCTGGCCTCTGACCTGGAAAAACAAATAAACCAGAGATCTCCAGTCTCCTATAAGATGGTCTTGGTTGTTTATTAACAGGCATGTCTTATTTTTCAAGATTTTCTTTAATGATATATGAATATATAAGTAGCTAAGTTTAGAAAAATCACATTATAAATATCCAAGCAATAGTGTCAAACTGAAATGTAATGTCAAATATTTTAATTTTATTCTTTTTATGCTTTCCATTCAATCTTTTTTAAAACTCAAAAATAAAGAAAAAATGAAAAAGAAAGAAATGAAATCTACCATTAGCTTAGAATTTTTTTTAAAAGCCACATTAAAAATATTCTGCTGGATGATAGCAAATTAAAAAAAATAATAATAAAGGCACTATTAGTCCCCCCACCCATCCACCTTATTTATGTTCTCTGTTAAATCTCTATAAGCACTAAGAATGAGACTGCTATTGTTCTGGCAATTCTAGGCATCCTGAGGTTTTTTTTCCCTATCAATTGGCCCTTTATACCTCTCACCAGAGGCCGGATGTTTGCAGTTGCTGGCAGCTGTTGTTTAAGACACTGTTAATGACTAATAGACTGGCAGCCTGCATTGAAAGAGTGAGGCTCAGAGCCTGGGAAAGGTCCCAGTGCTGAGTGCCCTCAGTGCTGCAGGGTAATTAGTTTATTACTTACAAGATTAGAAAATCAGTACCAAAGATATTTTATCCAGCTCACTTCTCAAGAGCCATCAGAAATTGCAAATGATTGTATTTTTGAGATAATCTAAATAATTCATAGCTGGCCCCTCTTTGTATACTAATCAAACTAGCCAAATATTAAGTAACATTCAGGGCAATTCTCTTCCCTACTATGACCCACTCCTTCTGGAATTTGAGTATATGTAAAATCCAATTTTAAAAAAGAAATCAACTTGGAGAGCTCTTAGAAAAGCACTGCGTGTGTTTACTTTCAGAGTATGAGAAAAGTTCTTGTTAATTTATACACACAACATAGAGATCCAACTGAAAAGATTATTTATGGAAAACTGGTAACTTCGAACGGTCTTTTTAAACTAGTGACAGTAAAAGAAACATCAATTTTTGGAAAAATTGTTAAAAATGTATTTTAGAATTTTTAGCCTTCCCAAAGAATTAAAATTTCTAAGTAAGGAAGTTCAGAGAAGAATTTGTACAGATTAAATTCTCTAGCTATCTATTTACTGTCATTGATAAGAAATAAAAACATGGGTTACTACTTGACCTTTCTCTCCATTTTAGTTTTAGAGGCAAAAATCGTGTTCTCTGAAATAAGTAGCTGTGTTTAAAGCATTTGCACAGTTTTAATGTTTATTATATGCCAATATATTCTATTCATAATGAAAATAAGTTGTGACTTCTAAAATTGAATATTAAACATACCAGTGAAAAACAATTATAAAGAGGTAAAATTGCAAAATGTCATTAAGGATCATTCTTTTCAAAGATAAAACATGTATAGTACAGTGATAAATGAGGTTTATGGTAGAGAGATAATCTTGTCTAAAACTCTGTTTCAAGTAAATATACTTGTTGATAGAATCTGAATTGTGCTAAGTTCCTTTGGGCACATGTACAAGTTTTTACCTTTACTCATGATTCATTTCATGTAAGACACATGTCTCTTTTAATATCATCATCATCTTCATTATCGTCATCATAAACACCTAGGTATAATTATGCCAAAGTAATAAATCATTTGATTAAACAGTGAAAGGAAACCTAACTGAGGGAATTTTACTCAGACAGATCAACACATTTATATTCAATTATTAATTCTCTACTGAATTTCAAAAGTATCTATAGACTTATAGATATTTCTAAAGGCCTCTTCACAATGACCTCTACAAAGTTAAATGTTCTTATCAATATTCATAAACAGAAGAAAAATTGAACACAATGATTCTATATTCCAAGGAAAGCAAACATTAAACAAACATGGATACCCAAAATTGGTATCCTATGTAAAATATTTTAAATTTATAATAAGATTAAAATACAAAAATAATCTAAATGAATAAACTTTTATAGTAACACTGAAACCTCAATGAAGACTGAATTTTAAGTAAAAATGCCATCTTCTATTAATCCAATTTACTAGTGCTTTCAAATTGCTGAGACTCAAATGAACAACACAATTATTGTTCACCACTAAACAAATCTATTGGGTTGTTTTTCCTTAACAATATCCTTAGTAAACTAGCTTAGTAGCACATGTTTATAACCCCAGCAACTTGGGAGGCCAAGGCAGGAGAATTGCCACTTTGAGATAAGTGACAGCAACTTAGTGAGACTCTTACTCAAAAAAAGTTGAGGAAGGGAAGTTAATAATAATAATGGTTGGAATTAAAATTATTCACATTAATATAATGTAGAATTGCTCAGAAATGAAGAGACTTTGGTTATCTCATTAATAGTGTATATCTAGTTAACCAAAGCAACAGTAAGCCAAAAGATATGTCAACTGAAACATCCCACACTCAAATTTAAAAAGAAAAAATAAAAACGCAGAACAGGATTTACAAAAACTATAGGATAATTTTAAAAGGTGTAAAATATGGGCAATTAGAATACCAGAAGGAGAAGTAAAAGAGAACAGAGCAGAATAAATATTGAAACAACAATGTCCAAGTAGTTTCCAGAATTTATGACAGACACTAATTCACAAATCTATACATATACATACACACACACATAAATTCTAAACTTAGGCACATCATATGAAAACTGCAAAAAAACACAAGACAAAGCAAAACATCTTGAAAGAAGGCATGAATGAAGAAAATATAGAAATAAGGAAATATGGGAAAAACGTCCCATCTAAAGATGAAAATGGATATGGATCAGATTTTAAATTA